>NC_139734.1:2698200-3898200 GCF_964211835.1 Anser anser
ATTACATTTTTTTTTCTTTTTCAGTAATGTAGCATAATAAAAGAATTTTTAAGAACGTGTTTTTGGGGTTGGAGGGCTAAAATCAAAATGATGGCTTTCTGAGAAACCTGTTTTTTTCTTAAGAGGTTCTTCCCCATTTCTGCCTGTAGCTTGCCATGCAGCTTCTATATATATCAGGCTGGGGTTAATAAAAGCAAGGAAAACCACCCTCTCTTTGGGAAAAAAAAAGTAAATATCAGGAAACATTTGAAATTATTGAGGTCATTAGAATTTATAACTTAACAGGGTTGCCTGGGCTTTGAGCTCTTTGTATAACAATCCCTTCAGTTCTTCCCGGATGTATTCAGAATTTGCCAGTGTTGAAAAGTTCTCACAAGCCTTTTTCTTTGCCTGTTATGTAGTAAATAATGCATTAAAATGCATGTTAAGTGGATGCATATTCAATTCAGTGGTCCCCTAATACACTAATTTCATTGCGGAAATCTTAGTCGTTGCTGCTCTGCTGCTGTAATACTGCAAATCAGATGCTAATTAAAACTAAACTCATTATATAACCTTTTTTACTTCAAAGGTTAAACAACTTCGGTATACTATATTCTTTAAGTACTTCTTTTTCTGAAGTCTGAAATTAGAGCTGCTCCAATTTGTATGTCATTAATGAAGTGGGTTTCTGTGGGCAGTGTCACCTCTTTATTTCTCTTTCTCCTTCGAGGAAAGGCAGGTCTGGAAGATTACTGAGCAGGCTTGGCTGCAAGACAAGGCATTAATGTTTCTGTAGCAATTCTTAGAAGATCCTTTGTGTATTTAAACACCCTTCAGATAATAAAACGCAGTTTAGCAGTACTTGTGTCCAAACAAAGGTCCTAGATCCCATAGTATATCTGTTGTCTTTTTAGACTGTGGGGTGCTTTTTGCAGTTAAACTACATTAATCAAAGTCAAGTATAAAATTCTGATTTGCATGTTTATCCTGTGATGTCTTATTCTGATTTGGGGGAGGGATGGAGGCGTGTAAAAGGAAATGGGAATAAAAGAGGCCAAAATACTTGTATACTCTGCAGAAATAAAGGGACCAGGCAGAAAACCTTTAAAAGCAGTAAAGGCATTTAACACCCCTCCAACTATTTCAAGATAGTGTCAAATAACCACAGTTCGGTTAAAGACAGTTTTTCTATCAGATAAAACATCAAAAGTACTGCAAATCATTCCTGCGAGTTGTGGGTGGTGCGTTTGGGGATAAAACCCTCCTTATCCTTTGATTATTCTGAATTTACCGTAATCCTCTTTGCGGTTCTCTAAATGTATAATTGATCAGAAGAAATAACACGTACCAGGTGCTGTGCTTACAGAGTTTAGCTTCATCTCAAGAACTGATCAAAACAGCTCTTGAGCATCGAGCGGCAGTAGTTAGACTAGTTAGATGTTCCTGGTGACCCTTCCTGGCCTGAACTTCCTGCATTTCACTGGGGAGCTCAAAAAAAGCTACCGTGACTTCCTTCCAGAAGAAGTAATAAATTAAAAAGTTTGATGAATTTTAAGATACTTTAATATTCATCCTAACCTACTTCCTATTTCTCTGCTTGAGGTACTGGGGCAAAATAGTTTGCCTTTAAGATTTACTCAGGGTTCAGTGTACTCACGTGAGTCAATAGTTAGCATGTATGAAAACCTGGTCCATTGAATAGCTTCTCTCCACGGGCTCCCAGTAACAGGTTTCAGAGTACTGGGAAGTGCTATGTTAAACTTCCCAGTTACAGGGGGATGACACAGGCTTTGCTGAGAACATTGATTGCAAATGCTGAAGTTGCATTGGCTGTTTTCATTCTTGGTGATATTGAAAGGAGGCAGTTTATACCCACTCATCCTGAGGACACCATATAACGTTAGCATCTGTATCCATCTGGCTGGCCAAAATAAGGTCAACTGTGTTAAGTGAACACTTTGAAGGCATTTTTCAGATAAAAAGGCAGTTTTTGTAGAGTTTTTTTTAAAGCTGCATCAGGAAACCATTCAGCTGTAAACATCTTGGGCCTCTGATAAAGCTGGGATGTGAATAATCTTACACATAAATCATGAATCAGACCTTGGAAATCAAAAGATTAAAAAAGTATGTACTTGCCTTGTTTCTTGAGCACATCTGTATTTTTTCTCTGCAGTGATAGAGGCAACAACAAGTATTTTTTTTAGAGAAAGTTAAGATTCCCCTCAATGCTGTGAGATGTCTTAAAAAAATCCAAGTTATTTTAAGACTTACTATGAGAATTGAGAATTTTGCATGCTTAATATGGTTAGCTGCGACTGTTGGACAGAAGTAATTGCTTAGTGTGTATTTGTATATACGGTAACATCAGTGAGCCTTATTAGACTGCTGTCTGTGCTATTGAGATAGGCATACAGACATTGTCATTACAGCATCTTGTATGGTAGGGCCAGGCGAACTTACAGAACGAGACTTTCTTACACATCTCTGCATAGCAACTGCCAGAATTTGACAGTTTGCATTCTTTTATAATGCAGATAATTTTCCATGGCCTGAAGGCTTATCAGCTCTTCTACCTTCTGAACCCCTGTTACGCTCACAGGGAAGGCCGTTGAGTACATTTCTGACAATGTAACAGTGCTCCAGATTGAATGGCTTGTCATAATTCAAAGTCTATAGGTCATTCAGTGATGGGGCACTGCCACTTTCTTCGTAAGCTCAACCTTCAACTGCTCTACATAAAAAGGGAAACAAAAACTAAGAGTGTGCTGAATTACTTAAATGTATTGTGGTGGGCAGTATGTTCTGTAGTTTATAGAGACAAAATTATAGCATGCTTCTGTAAACTATGCTTCTAAAATAATTTATACTTCCAAATTAATAATAATCACATGGATCTGATAAGCCTAGAGGTGGGTGATGAGGGTGAAAAAATTGTCTTGGAAAATTTTTAAGAATTTAAAACTTGAAATTTAAAAGAATTTAAAATTCCCTTTCTTTAAGGGAGACTTTAAAAACAAAACAAAAGAACCAGTCACAGAAGAATGCGCCCCTTGGGACATTCCTATGAACTGGTGTTAAGGGGTAGCCAGGGATGTGTCTAATGCGTCTTCATCTCTGCTTTGAATAAGAAGGAGAATGGATCTGAGCCAAAGTTATTGTCTTAGGTGAAGGTTTGCCTCTCCAAGCTACCTGCAATTCCAGGTTAGCTTGAACGTTGAAAATTGCATTCTCCATCTGGAAGCAATTTTCCAAAAAAGGTTTTGCTAGAACCAATACATTTGGATGAAAATTAAGCATTCAAAAAGGATTTGTCAAGAAAATTTTAATTTCCTCAAGATTGTTTTAAAATGTAGTAGTACTGTTGTCAGATTATTTTTTTTTTTACTGTACAAGTTACAATAACAGAAATCTTTTGAAGGAGTGGTTAAAGAAATTAATATTACCTAAGCCTTTACAGAAAACTGAGTTTTACCTGAGCCATCATATTTATTATAATTATCTGGTGTTGAAGGCTTCATTCTGCCAAGCCATACATGCCGGGAAGACATCATATTTGTACAAAAAGCTTTAATTTTAAAGTAATGACAAATGGAAGATAGTGAAGAGGTGAGAATGGTAAAAACAGTTATTCCAGAGACCAGTAATTTGCATGAGTTGATTCCACCAAATCAGTGAAGAATGTCAGCTTAGCTCAGTTAAAGATTTATGTTCCCTGATCTTCTCATCAGTAATGCTTAAGTCCAGAATGCCTGATGATAAAAATGAGATTTGAATGGAGATCTGGAGAAAAATGAGTCTAACTACAAAAGCTAGGATTTGCATCTTGTACTGCTAGCATATTTATGTTTTAGCATTCTCATATTGAATTTTATTCAGCTCACATTTCATGAATGTGTACTTATAGGGTGTGCTAGTATTTAATACAGCTGAATTCTGCAAAGACTGCAAATACAGTATGCAGGGGAAACTCTGAATCTCCAGACATCTGTGCGTGTTCCAGTGCAGCATCCTCCTGAAATCAGTTTTGCTCCTTGTAGTGATCTAGTTACACAAGCGTGGCAAAGTCTGGAGAGTTAGAGTACGGTAGAGAAGTTAAGAGCAGTAGGATTACAAAATGAAGATTCATGAACAGTGTCCTGTTGAGATCTTTGGTTAGGACTTGGCTTTGGGATGTCCTTATTATTTGGTGCATTGTTCCCAAAGGCTGTTCCCATGTGCAGTGTTTGGAACCCAGCAGAATCCCGTTCCTCTTAAAAAAATAAATTTAATGTTGGCTGTGCCCAAGACTAGGAGGGAAGGAGTGACTTTTACAACAGCAAAAGCAATGTTATGCATTTTTTTCTTGTGTGAAGCAGAGATTGAAGATAGTTTTCAAAACTTGGGGTTGTTGAGATTGGAAATTATGCACGTTTCTGAAGTGGATGCCAAATTTAAAAACTGAATTCATATTCAGCTTCTCAAAGGAACTTGCCGTAATATGTGAGGAGTAAAGCTTGTGTGGGCTTGCTTTGAAGGCAGTTCAGACACACAAACCCAACGACATGTGGGTGAGGATGGGCTAGGGAGGCCCAGGAAGCTTCAGCCTCTCCCTTTCCATCCATTGCCAGTGGAGGGCCCTTGCTCAGGGTTTCCCTTGTCATCAGATCTATGAATGTGCAAATTATATGGGTGGACTCCAGAAATAAGCTATACGTTTAGGTTAATTTCTGCTCTCAGCCTTCCCTATGTCTGAAATAAATCTATGTATTTCAGTGAATTCTGTTAAAGAAAAGTGATCAGGCGTGCAGTTTTACTCCAGTACAGATGCACACCTGCTGAAAGTCAAGCATCTACTTATGCTTTGCAGATATGGGGCTTGTTTCATTTCCGTATGCATATGGAAATGGAATGGATTACAGGAATTAAATTGGCTGAAGATTTTATAAATAGATGCATCTTCTTTGTGGAGACTTTTTTTCCCAGCAATGTCCTAGACAACAATGTCCTAGACAACTGACTGTTTAATTAGGGATCCGCCTACCAAAACTGTCATCCAGATTCTATTTTTAGCCTGGGCTGTGGGGTGGTCTCACAGTGGAAAGGCTTCAGCTCTTTTTTTTTTTTTCCCCCCTCTCTTTGGAGCGGAGATGACCCTGCAACAATAACAGCCCTTGTCCGCTGCGTTAGTGACTACAACTGCTGCACCATCACCTTGCTTCAGCCCTGTGGGAATGCTCCCTCTTGGTTCCCTTGGAAACATGGCATTTTATTACTGTATGCTGATGCAATGTGCCATGTAAACTGGGTACCAAGTTTAAACAAGAGGGAAATAATCCCTCACCAATATAATTGTAAATAAAAGCGACAAAAAGACCATTCAGGATTGCTGCCCAATTGCTTCTTGTAACCATTTGGCTGCAGTGCCATGTCAGCTCCAATCCAAGGCTTTTTTTCTCAGCCTTGGAACAGAAAGAAATAATCACTGAGTGAGATAGTACATCATGCAAGTGTGTAAGCACTACAGAGAATGGGCTAAATACACTAACATCAGGTTTGTAATAATATAGAGCTGAACAGTCAGCAAAAATTTTTAGTACGCTTTCTTTCAAACTTAGAGATGTTGATAGTTATCAAGAATAATCTGACACAAGACTGCAGCTCTCGAGTTTGTTTTTTTTGTGTGTGAGATGTACTTTCTATAAAAGTTACTGCAAAGCTGATGTTCTGTAGCAGTGTGTGTGTCATTTGTGGAAATCAAGGGGGCAGAGTTATTGAAGCAGATATTCAATGTTGTTTTGCCTGCACATAGAGTTCCCAAATGTCAGCAATATTTGTGTTGGGTTGTTGGTAGTTTGTTTTTTTTATGATGAATTTAATAAATAAAACAATAGCAAACTTTCAGGAATCAGGGTGAGATGATGGTACCTGGAAAGGCAAGCAAAAATATGTTCAATAGGTTTAACTGGAAAAAAAAAAAAAGAGTATAACATCCTTTCCCTAAGTGTGACACACAACTGTCTTTTTTCAATAGGCACAGCTTTCCAAGTAATAGTTCTGTATGCTGAATGAGGTCCATTCTATAAGTAAAATAACTTTTAAAAAGACTAGCCACAGAGTTTTATGACTGCACCAGGTTGTAGCACCTATTTTCCCCTATAGTAAAAAGATGTATGCATAAAAAACAAAGATATAGTAAGCTCAGATGACTTGTAGTGCTGCACAGTACATGACCTGGTTTTGAAATGGTAGATGACCAGATACAAGTATATTTTCTGAAGAATATTCCTGTATATTAACTTCATAATGGAAAGAGTTAATTCACATCCGTTCTTGTTAAAATTAAGCTAATACAAATAACATGGTGTTCAGATGGGTAACCTTTAATTACTAGAGTGATATTATATGTATTATGTCTGTCTTGCAGAACAGAAAGGATTTACGTACATTCTTATTAATTACTTGTGAGAAAGTTTACAGGATATGGTCCTTGAATGTTAATTTTGGAAGAAACCTAAAATATGGGACTTGTTTTTTTTCTTAATATTTTAAAAATAATTCCAAAAATTCTCTTTAGATTTGGGATGTTCTCCTGAATTGGGGAAATGCAAAGCTATACTCTCTCTGTGCATTATGAATAAATGTTTTTCTTAACACCTTTCAAGTATAGTCCAACAATAAGAGTAGAATGATGCAATGTGGTATTTGCAAGGAATTACTGATGATCTAGACATCTGAGTGCATTTGAACAATATTTCATCATTTCAATAAAATGGTCTGTTAAAAATCCTGTTGTCTTTTTCCCCTGATGGAGAGAAAAAATCCCTAATCATTTAAAGTTATAATTTATTTTTTATCATCACAAAAGATGCAATTCTGTGTTCTAAGAACGTAACATCTACCATCATAAATGATCCTAGTATATAAATGAATTCTTTTGTTTCCTTTGTGATTTTAAGCAGCATGGACTATGAAATCTATGGAGTAAGTCTTCCTGAGGGACTCTGAAATATCCAGAAGTAGATAAATACCTAAATTTATTTCTGCAGGTGTCATTGTCAGGAAGAAAAGAACAAAACAAAAAACTTAAGCACTTGCATCTATTCCCAGTGCATGTGAATCACTTCTATTCGATTTTTTTTTTCCCAGTTCCTATCTAGTGAGGAAGCAGAGGGTAGCTGTAATGAGGATAAAATAACCAAAACTGGCTTTGCGGTAGAAATAGAAATATATTATAAATGTGAATGTGGAATAGATCAGATCCAAAAGTCACTCTGTGGTCAATGTTTCTCGCATCATTAAGAGAGCAAATCTGCAGTCATCTAGGGCTTTGCTTTCCATCTTCAGTCAGTGACCTTTTCTTACCAGCCAGAGAGGCTGAGTGAGATTTCCCAAGACATTCAAAAATGTGTTTTATAAATAAAATCTCTAATCAACTCATGAGGAGTGCTTCACATTCATCTCATTCCTCCTTTGTCTCTGAGTCTTGGCAGAGGAATCTGGTGGCGTATGCATACATCTGGACGGAGCAGAAAATTGTCTTCATTTTCAGTCATGTCATTTTTATTTTAGGAGATCCAACATCTATAAAAACAAAAGCTTAAAACAAATGAAAAGCAAAAGGAAAATTCTTGAAAATTATCTGGTAGTGTGTGTCAGTTCTTCTATATGTTTTAACTGCCAATATCATGTCTGTTTCATGTTTATACATGTATGTCATCTCCAAGGAGGATGCTAAGGCAGCCAGTTTTTTGTCTACAAAATGCATAAAGCCAGCTGACTTTAATGATTGTCAAACACGTAATGTAACATACAGTACGACTGTTGGAGATTACCTTGCATATGTGAAAAGAAAGGACAGTGGGGAAATATATATATATATATTTTTTTTTTTTTTACAAAACAGGAGATGTGTGTGGGGAAACAAGATCAAGAATATTTGTCAAGCACTCATGAAAAATAGCAACTGATTTTCGTTATCTGTGGAATGGACTTGGAAGGCTTTTGATAAATTGTGAGGTGGTTGGTGTCCAGTCCTACCTCCTGCTCAAAGGAAAGTCAGCAATAACAGCAGACTGGGTTACTCAGGGATTTATCTAGTTGGGCCTTAAATAAACCCTGTTCCGCTCCCTAACTGTTCTCACAGAAACCAAGTCTCTCCTCAAATCCTGTGCGAACTAATTTCTGTTTCAATTAAGTGAGCCTCCCACCACACACCTCTGGAGAGCATGGCCTTGTCTCCCTCTTGTAGGGATCAGGAGGCAGCTGTTAGGTCCCTCCGAAGCCACGTCATCTCTGGCCGAACTAACCCCATTCCCAAACCTTTCTTGGGTTTGCATTGCTCTTAGTCAAAGAAGCTGATCAAAGTAACACCACAGACACCACAGAATTCCATGTGTGGATAGTTTACTTTGTGCAATGTCTTCTGTTTTCCAATAAAAATATTGCTAGGTTTTCCAGGCTTGCTTGTACTTGGCAGCTGGGGAAAGAGTTGCTGTTTCAGATATCTGGAAAACTTCGCGTGTCCTAGAACGGAAAAGTATGTAAAACAGTCTTGCTAGAGGTATAAGTCTGGTTTTGATCATTTCTGAAGTGAATTCAGATGCAAATAATTCATATCACATTTTGTCCCTTTTGTTATTTTTAACACCTGACTTTCAGTGTTGCAGAATAACGGGAGCTACCTGGCTTCAGAACTGACCACTCAGTGTTTTCCGTAGGTGATACCCACAGTGAAAACTTTGACTAGCAATATTCAAAGTTAGTAATTTTGTGGAATAGTAGGAATAATTAACAAGAGTAATTAAAAATTCAAATTATCTGTAAAGGATTGAAAGACCAATAGCTTTGCAGAGTCTGTTCTTCATCACTTAACAAAATCATCTGGGATGATACTTCTGTTGGAATGTCTTGTTATACTGGTGTAATCATGGAGATAAGTTTTCACCATTTTGAGAAACAGGACTAAACTGAAATCTGTGTAACCTGCTTTGTCAAAAACAATACACTAGGTGGCAAGTAAAAATTCTTTGGTTGGCTGTGCATTTAAAAATAATTCACTCTCTAGGGAAGTTTGCATGTGGAACACAAAAATGGTCGCTTAGGCCTTTTTGTGAAATCACATAGAAACAGACAAGGTTCAATAAATAAACATTTCAAAGTGTCGGAGCTTTGCTGTATTAAGAAATGTCGAAGGCCAAATTCAGTGGTAGACTCTGCCTGTTTCGTGTAGGTTTGGAATGAACTAGGTCTATGAATACTCTCTTTTGTTTAAGTGAGATCATCATTAAAATGGAGGAATGGTTTCCTAAATTTTCATCTGCTTCATACTTACAGGCTTGGGAGGGAGTGATGCTGGACGACAAAACCTCCACATGTCACTTGTAATGTGATTTATTATTGTTTCTGGAAAAGTGGATTCAAGGCAACAGAATGTCATTCTTGGAGGCAACGTGAGCTTTCTCTATAGCTCCAGTGAACTTCACAGAATCATCAAAACCAAAAAAAAACAACTCTATTATAAAAAGTTCACGATCTGTATGAAACGACTGTCATCCACCTCTGATCAGAAATAGTGTCTGAATACAGGAAGTTTTGAGGAGAAAGCAGCTATCCTTCTTCCTAAATCCTCTCCAATTAACTTTATACCTTGAACCAAGTTTCTCTTCATCTGTCTAGAAACTGCTGTCAATTGCCATAACTTTATGTGCATCTAGATCAAAAGGGATATATTGTGAATGGATGAGGATTGCACATCCAGGAAAGACAGTGCTGGGAATGGGTAATTTTCAGTCAGAACTAATCGAAACTCATACTGAAACATTGTTAGCTTTTTTTTTTTTTTTTGGTCATAGAAACCCCAACCTTGAAGCACCACCAATAAGAAATGTGTAAATCTACTTCTGTAAAAAGCAGTATTTCTTCTGTTCCTTCTCTACAGTAAATCTCTTTTCCCAGAAATTTCCTCTCATCTGAAGACGCGGTGGTATGGATGCTTGTGCTGTAGTATATCTGGGAAACAGAAGGGGCGTGTGCAATAGGAAAGGGCTGAGTGTGCCTTTCAGGATGAAAGTGAATGAATACAGTAAGATTATGACTGGCGTTAGCAATTTAGATGCACATTATGGGTTGAGATCACCTTAGTTTTGTCTTTCAGCCTGTTTTGATGCATTTCTCAACAACTTCAGGGGAAGTAGCTAAGCTGACCTAGTACTTTCAGGCAAATTCACATTATCAAGTTACATCTGGTAAAGCATTCCCAGCACTTCATGTTCCACAAAGGAAATGTGTTGCATGTGCACTGAAGTAAACTGTGCTGCCTTTATTCATTTTATGGATGCTTTATCTGCGGTTGAGATCAGATTCAATGCTTCTTTGAGTATCTCGAGTAGATTCCAGGACCATTTGAAAAATATTATACTTAAAGCTGTACCATCTTGGGAAAGAAAGCCAAATCGAAAGCAGATTTGGCTTTAAATGGATGAAAGTGCTTAAGTAATTTCTAGGCTCTTGCTGTTGTTTTTCCTTTTTGTTATATGATAATGAAGAAACTCCTGGGAAATGTAAGGCCCTTTTTATTGTGATACTATCTCGTTGGGTTGGAGCTGCTTGTCAAGGACCATTTGAAGGAAAAGTGGATTGTGCTCTCTGCAGACTCTGAGCAGTGATGGTAGAGCTCCATAAACAGTCGCTCTGAAAACAGGTTATAATGTAGTTCTAAGAGACTGCCTAGCAGTAAAGAGCAGCCTTATTTAATCATGGTAGTAAATGCCACAAGGTGGTTTCATTTCCATGTTTGATTACAAAAGCTTAAATGTCTCTAAACCTTTCAGAAGTAGATGACTGTCTGCAGTTCATAACGATACATACAAAACAATGCTCTTGAGGGGGTTTTGTTGATTGTTGGAGATATTTTAAGGCTTTGCCCAAGAAGAAAACCCAATAACTATTTACGGTAATGATAATATTTCTATTTGAAAACATTCTCAGTCATTTTCATGCCAGTTTTGCAATGCTTGTTGCAAGCAATAAAACACTCACCTTGTGTATTGTCAGCTTGCAGTATTTTCCATTGCAGCATGCTGTGGGTGATCATATAATTTGAAGTGTAAATTGTAAAAGAAGAATGCATTAGCTTACCTGGGTGTCCTGCTGTTGTTGAAATAAGCAATAGAGCTGTGCATGTTGTCATTAATTTGCATAGTAGGGGAGTAGAAAATATCTAGACTTTATTCTGCTCACATACAAACAGTGACACGCTTTGATTAACTTGAACAGAGACTGGTTTCTTCATGGGCCATGATTTCTTAGCTCTCTACTTTTGAATAGCTTCAGTATCAAAAACAGCTTACGTACCAGCTGAAGTAAAATGCTTAGTCTTAAGACAGTGGGTAGAGGTAAGGGAAATGTGCAGGCTATTAAAAAAAAAAAAAAAAGAAAGAAAAACCTGCAACAACAAAAATCCCCAACTAATTCTACTGTTCTGTCCCAGCAATACTCTTGTAGTTTCCTGTTTCTCCCATCTGGAATTTCTCCAGCATGAGAAAATATCCTCAGGAATGCAAAAGGTGATATAAACAGATCTTAGACAAACAAGAAAGCTACGCCTGCAGTGGCGCAGGAGGTGAGCACTGTGGAGCATGGTGTACTGTAACACTACCCACATCAGGTATTTTCTTGGGAGCCATTGCTGAAGGCTTTAAACCTACAAGAGGAAGTGGATAACTGTAAATATGTCACTGATGCCAACCCTGTTGCCTCCAGAGAAATAGAACACCTTGGTCGAACATGAGCAGCTTTAGCTCAGGTGCCAGATGTTTGCAAGACTGGGCCCTTAATTTGTATGTTCTCTTTGCTTTCAGTGTGATTCATTGGAGCTTGTAAAGATCTTGGACTGTGGTATAAATCACTGACACTGGATGAAACTTTTGTTAGTTCTGGTGCTGGTCGGCATGTACGATCCTCTCTAGAGACAGAAAAGGCTCCCAGGTTAGATGTCTGTGTGTAGGCTCTGTACTTTGAATTACAGTGTAAAAAGGGTCTGCTGTTTCTTACCTTGAATAAAGCTGTCCTATGTTGCCAAAGAAATATTAAACAGAGGGAGAGAGTGGTAGAACTCGAGAGTAAAGGCTAGTGTACCTTTAACATTAATAATTCATTGTATCATTCATAATTTAACACTTAGAATTATTTTGCTTTGTCTTGTATCACAGACCAGTTGAAAAGAACTGAGCCTGATTATTCTCCATAGGCATATTCTTGCATTGGTCTTCAGTTCAGATTGAGCCTTTCAATTTTAATGCTTCATCTAGTAGCAATACTTAAATTGAATGCAATTATTGCTGTATTTTTTGTGGTTGTATTTTGAAGTCAGCAGCAGGTAGGTCACAAGTTCCCTTGGCAGCAGGTGTTGGTGTCCGCAGTAACAGCCTGGCAGGGGAGCACTGGACGTGTGCTTCCCAGCCTTCACTTAGGGAAGAGCAACATCAGCAGTGGCCACCCCGAGTCAGACCAAAGGTCCATCTTCCCATGTCCTGTCTCCAACAGTGGATACGTAGAGAGGAGCATAAAAACAGGGCTAGCATGTAATATTAGCTGCCTGCAATCTCCCATGCTCAAACAACCTACAGTATTTCTTGAGCAAGAGGTGTTGCCTTAGTACTTAAAATGGCTCGATGGACTGTAATTTTTGTTCATTCTTTGGGGCCTGCTTTAAAATCCACAGCATCTTCCAGCAGGGAGGTCAATAACTTGCTTAAATGTGCAAAAAACCACTTCCTGTTCTCTGTGCCAGCCACTTGACAAGTTTATTTTGTTTTCTAGCTAATTCTTCTATGGGAAGTGGTGCTAAGCAGCAATTCCCTATCTCTCTGTTTGCTTTTCATGTTTTTAAAGAACTCTGCAATATCCCTAGTCTTTTCTTTTTGCAAGCTGTAACATTTTTGATGATTTTCTCCTCCCTTTTCTGCAAGTTTCCTATTTCTACTCCATTCATTTTAAAGTAGGGCAACTGGAAGTGTTTGTAGCATTCAAGATACGGTCACACTACAGGTTGATAAAACTGAATCATGGTTCTGTTTTGCTTTTTACTTCAGTCCTAATAATTCCCGTGTTTACTTTTTTTATCTGCTTTTGAGAACTGAGCTGATGTTTTCATAAATTCATTTCTTCTAACACTAAGGACTCAGTCCTAAGCGATGATCATTTTATATGTAAAATTAGGTTTGAGCTCCGCTAATTTTCCCCTATCTTGCTTGTTTACTGTTCTTCACAGAGGTCTGTAACATATCTTTCAGATGCGGATCAAGTTTTTGAACTCTCCCCTTCCCTGAAGTGTTTGGATACACAGATGTAGGTCAGGTACTACAAATAAACACAATGCTGAAAATCTGCACTGGATGTGCAGTTTCCAATCACTCCTTCCTTCCCTCTGCATGGCCTGCTTGGTTTCACTAGTTTCCTAGATGTAGTTTACCCAGCCCCTGAAAAATAAGTGAAATATTAATCTCTTGAGACTTTCTGAGACAGCACCATTTTTTAAATGGCCATAAAATTGCCCAAGAATCTTTTTCTTCTAATGTACCATGACTAATGAACTGCAATAGGTTTTCCTTGTTATATCACTGCTATTTTTGCCTTTGAAATACAGAAACTTCAATCACTGTGATTATAGGTAACAAGACAGGCTGACACTTAAGCTGTTCAAATGTGTGTTTTTATTATAACTTCTATGAGTACATTTAGAAGTTGTCATTTTTATTTTCATGGCTCTCTAAGGCTTTGAAATTGTATTACACAGAAATTAAAAATAGCTTCGTCCAGAACAAATTCAGATGTGGACTTCTCTGGGCTTTCCATTTACAACTGTTACGATATTGATATTCTCCTAGGAACAGAGGCACAAACCCAAAACAAAACTCCTATTTTTAGAAATCTAATAATATACTATCTTTTGTATTTTGTGATTTTCAATGACCGGTACCATTTCTTTGAGTCTAGCAAAGATATACTAAATCTCACAAGGGATCTTCACCACTAACAGTGAGAGAAACTAATACTCGACTGAGAATTCAGCTCATGTCCTTACAGGTGTGTTGCCAACACAAGAAGTGTGGAATTAGCTGTGAGAAAATCAGCTCAAAACTGACATGCCGTAAAATTTAAAAGCTCTTTTATTATCACTAAGCCATCTTTTTTGACCTCCCTAATGACCCATTTTGTCTGTGCTGGAATGTAGAAATCATGTACTTTTTGGTAATAGAGACAGGATTCCTTGCAGTTACCTGAGAATTGATAATGAGGACTTGAATTTGTCTGTGTTGCTAGCACAGTCGTTCACAAGGGAAGATGCGTTTGGTGGCAATCAAGGGCTTCAACTTAAATTTGAAAATAAGGCATGTTTTTCTCTATCTGTAAAAGGTATAAGAAATCTTTTGTTCCATAAACGGTATCTGTCATTGCCTGCATGACATTGTGTGATTTTAGGCAAAGCAGCTTATGGGGATGCTGTAGTACACAGCAGCCAAGAGGATAGAAATTAAGTTTGTATGAGAATTTTTGAATATTTAAAGGCGGAGTCACTTTTTCAAATGCTAAACAAGACATCAGCTTTAAATCCTACTTTTCAATCTACAGAGATGGCCATTCTCATTAAAAATTTTCAAATCATTGAAGATTACTGTTTGAAATTAAAAAAATGCAATATTCATGGGTAGCTTCAACATTGTGTGTTAACTTTTAGCGTAAAAATGCCCTTTAGAAATGAAATGATGCTCTTATGTAACATCATTTACTTTTTTAAATTTAAAAATACTTCCCCCCCCCCCCCCCGTTTGGTGGTAGCAAAGTAGACATCTACTTTGAGTACTCAGAAGAGAGAGACTGCTAGCTATGAGAACCTTTTTTTTTTTGATAAAAATGTAATGGTTCTTAGCCCAGAAGATTGTTTTTCAGCTTTTTGATTGTGGTGATTAAAATTACCTGACATTTATAATTTGAAGGTCAGTCAAAAACTCTGTGCGGTGTGTGTACACATACACCATAGCTGGAGACTTTTTGAAAAACCCTTTGAGTGGCCTCTGAATTGAAAAATTGGCATTTTTGCAAACTTTACTACATCTTCTTTTGGAAGAGCTAGAAAGCCCTCCAAAGTATTGTGGCCAGATCTATATGGAAACAGAAGTGAAGATTATCCAAAGTGCTAAACAAGAAAGGTTCTTCCTTTCTACAAAATGAAAACATAGATGCTATTCTCTGAATGGCCTATGTGTACCACTTTCTTGGAAAAGAACAGTGATCATATCTGCCTATACTCTGGAACAGCCACTGGTTTTGATTTCTAGATATTGGAGATACCATTTCCAGTGTTGCAGAGGCATGATTTGCACTTCAAAGACTTATCCCTTAGAGAAATTCCAAGAGGATGTACACTAAATCCTTTGCTGGGCAAACCTGCCAGTTTCTTCTTCAAGCAAAGTACAAGCTAATGATATTACAGGAACCATATATTTAGTTCCTGTTTAAATTTGTCCTCTCCAGTACTGGCAGTCTTTGCAGTGATTGATTGTGGTGTTAATGTTCCACTTTTAGTCGAGAGAATAGGAAATTTTGGTGTTAGTGGTTCTCGGTTTCTGATTTCATTCACTTTTATTGTCAGCTGTTGCACTTGCCTTTGATCAGTGGCCATCCACCAGTCACTGTTGTCTGGATCAAATTACTTTTAGGTGTTGTCATAAGTTAGCGTGCATTTTTGGTGCTCTCACATGATTCATTAACTTCTTGGTTATCCCAGGAATGAATCAGGGACCAGGGTACTCTGGAGTGCTGGTAACTCTGCTGTTAGCCCACAGGTATTTGAGTGATTGAAGTGAGAAGATAGGGAAGCTGCTAGCTCTTGAAAATATTTGCCCCTTGCCGGTGCTGGGGTAATAGTCTCCCTGCCTTTGTCACGTTACACTAAGGCAGGCTGCTTTGCATCTCACCACTCTAATCTTTGGCAGATAAACTGGTGGGCTGTAGAAGTTTCCAGAGAATTTGACTAACAGCAAATGACAGCTTCCACTGCACAGCTTATCAATGAGACATCTAGTTCCCAGATTGCTGCAGGCTCCAAAACAGAACGAATGACTAGTTGTGTTTTTTCTTTTTTTCATTCATTTTCTTACTTGGGTGCACCTGCAATACCAGTAATAATGCCACTTCGTGTGGATGTAGGCTAGCTGGCCTTTACACTGCAGAGCAGATTTAGCGGTGACAGAACTAGGTAGATGATGGCTTAGGTCACTGAAGATTGTCCTCGTTTCCAAGAGGAATTTCACCACTTGCCTTCTGTAGTGTAGCCTGACAAAGTCAGCGTGACTAGTTTGAAGCTAGGATGGGCATCTCTGAATGAATAGCACTTCTAGTTCTGACTGCGTAGGCCTGTATCCAAGTCACCTGAGAGCTTACAACCATTTCCTTCTGTTTCATTACTACAGACCTTCTTTTTGTTGCGTAAAGGTCAGGGGTATTCTATGTTGGGAACTCTCAGAAATCCATCTGCAAACAGATGCTAATACTGAACAGGGTGATCTGCCCGATTGGTTAGAATTGTTCTTTTTGAGCAGCTTACATCGATGTTCTGACATTAATGCACTGGCTGAAATGTAAGGAGTTGGTTAAAAGAAAACCAGGTGCTTACATACAGTCTCTTGCATGGCTACAGTTGCAGTCACCAGTAGTGCTTACACTGACTTCTCCATGCTCTCAAGAGTCTCCCATAGCTCAGGATTTAATGCACCCCCAAAGTGGGCTTGGCAAGACCGGGCTTCAGAATGAAGTGCAGAGTTCTGCTTTTTGAAATGGACCCAGAATGTGGAGGGTGAGGTTCCTTCTGCAGCTGTCAGAAGGGATAAGACCATTTGATCAGAGCTCTTGCTAATTGTTTGGCTATTCTGTTGGTTTTAGGGCTATGAATTTTACTGCTAATGCATATGAGGGCATCTAGAAGCAACGACGTACCTCTTCCATGGTAAATGAAAATAACTAAGTCAAATAACGTAGCCAAGCAGATCTTGTGATACATAAATTGATTGGAAATAAAAAATTGTTTTGTTACTTAGTGTTTTTATTGCTTTTGACAATTACACGGGTTGTGTATCCACCACTACATATCCTTGGAGAAGTGATAAATTATTATTATTGCTCTGCAGCATCAGTATTAAAGCTTTCTTTTTATAATATTTAAGTATGCAAAAGCCTCCTACACTTAGCCCACTGTGTGCTGCTTAGGTAAATTAAAGACTGACTAACGTGTATACATCAAACTCTGAAGCAAGACAAAAGAAAATTTGCTAGCAATCTTGCCTTGACATGGCTTACCTGCCAGAGAAAAATCCTTTCTAAGTTGCATCCCACACAGATTTACTTTTCCTGTTAGAATTCTGTATGTGTTGCAAGTAGAGCATTCATTAATTGTACACCAGGATTTCAGCTTTATGTAGGTGTCAGACTGGTTTGTCATGGATTTTGTTTGTAACACTGGATGCGTTCTGCAGGTTTTTTACTTCCCATAAAAGCAACTCCTCTGGGCTTCTACTGAATAGACTCCCATCAGTTATAGTTCTAGGTGGGGGAGTGGTTTAGTATTGGTGGGCTTCTTGTTTTTAACCCCCTCCAAAATGAGTGAACCACAACAGCCTACTGCACACAAATACAAAAGAAACTTGGACTGAATTCCCTGCTCTCCTTAACTATTTTTTAAAACATTTCCAGGAGGAGGTACTGTGGGAGGCCATCCCTGAAGTGCCTGCCAGCCCTGTGCCTAGGAGACAAACAGAGAACCAGAAGTAGAGCAATCCCAAACCAGAGAGGCCCCAACTAGTAACATGGGGAAACATTTGATTCCTGCCTTCTTTGTGCCTAAATATTTGAACAAGAGAAAAAAAATTGCAACTGTCTGTCATTTTGAGTATAACTGGTCAAGCAAAGCATTTAAGTTTTAGTTGAATCATAGGTTTCTAATGGCAGTATCATTTAATCCTCGCTGATCTCTAGCTTTATGCATTACCAAGACCTAAGCACAGTCTGGCATTGCACGTTGTAATGTAAAAACTCTTGCTGTTTAAGCACAAGGTTTTTCAGTTTGCATTGCTACAAGTTAGGATAGACACGCTTACTTTGTCTAATTTTGAACCCACTCTAATAACTGTTTCAAGGACCTCTCAAAGTCCTCAGGACCAGGTGCTAACAGCAGCAATACTGGATCAATGCTTCTTACAACAGTTGTATTTAAACCTTTGATGAAGGACGTTATTTAGAAGAGTTGCAGCGTTCCACAGAATACTCTGGGAGTGTTCGCTTTTCTTTTGATTCCTGCAGGTTAGCATAAAAATGCTGAACTAATCTTCTCCCACAGTCTTCTGCTATGTATGTTGAGTTCGGGTTTAAAATACAGCTGCTCAAGCTTCATAACTTCTGTTTAACAAAAAAACTGTACCTTTTGTTTTGGAGGTGAACATCAAAACAAGCAAAAACTGATTTTGAATTCGTGATGACAATTTTGAAACAGTTGTGGAAGAAAGGGAGGAATTAATGCCAAATTGCAGGGAAATTTGTATATGTAAAACCAAATCAAAAAACAAACAAACAACAAAAAAACCTGAGATGGAAATAAAATAGGAGAAATTGCATGTATCAAACTCCAAATAGAAAATAAATTGTGTGGCCGTTTTTTCAAATGATACTTCAGAATTTTTCAAGTTGAAAAGAAATGTTTTGTAGGGTTCGTTTGTAACTAAGATGAACTTACAGCAGCTTCAGATTTGTCCGTATTATGTTTCATAACACGAAAATTAGACTACAAATAATTTAATAATAGCAATAGATGCTACTGTGGTAAGCCACTCTAGGCACGTCCCAAAGTTACAAAAATAATCAAAAATTATTCAAGTTTTCTAACCTGTTTTCCCCCAGACTACTTATGTTCAGAGAGGATTTGTATAAATGGTCATTAGATCACTGCATATACAATCCAGAAATTATTTCTGTGGTCTTGGATGCACTATTAGAAAAGTAAACTGTTGAGCACACACCTAAATGATCATCAACAAAATCTTTACTTTCAAAAAAAAATACAATGGTTGGGTATAACATAGATGCAACAAACTCAATTCTGCTTGCATATTTGAAGCACCACTTCAGAGTAACTTGTGGTATAACTATGCAATGGGAATGTATTCAGCCTTCATTTCCTATACATGTATATCCTATTGATCTACAAATATTGGTATACGTATGATCTTTCATGAACTTAGGGTTCTGAGAGTACTCTTGCATGAGGGCTATACATTTGAAGTGTTTTGATTCTTTATGCTTTGAAAGTTAGCTTAGCAGCACATAGCTTATATCTAAATTGTTGCTCAAGGCTAACATTTTGTTTTATGGAAATCTTGAGAGGTGGTAACAGCCTATTGCTCAGTGTACTTTGTACGTGTCAACAGCAGAACCTACTGTTAGGAAGCTTGTATATAATTTGTAATTTCATGTTGCTATTTGTGGAGAATTGTTCGATATTCTTATCTGCCTCTCTGTTTGACTCATAGCGAGTCCTGGTCAAATGGAAGAGCACTTGACAAATACTTCTGCTGGTGTTTCAAGCTCTACTTCCGGTCATTGTTTAGGAATGTTTAACTGAGTGCCATCTGAATCCTAAATTTTCTGAAAAACTCTTGCTGAAAATGACTTAGTTAGAAGTATGTTGGGAGAAGCCTGTTTATATTTTCTTTATTTAAATCTTATGTCATTTTTAATACATTATGACACAGCAAACAGACAATACTTAGTTGAATAATCCAGTGCACTGCTAAACTATGCTGGCTGAAAGGAGTAAAGTAATTTTTTGATATATTCTGAGCTAAAAGAAACTTGGATCGGCTCCTAAATGACTTAGATACTCCAAATTTACCATAAAATAATGTCTTTATGACAATTTCTATCAACTGTGTATTTATTTAAAAGCATGACGAAGACTACGCTTGGTGTGACAAGATGTCTGTCTTGCCCAGTATCCTGATTCTGACAGTAGCCAGCATGATAAGAGAAAAACATTTTACAGCACAAATATTGTGGTATCTCTAAAATATCCTTTCTAACCTTCAATTTTCAGTGGAAGACTTCTTTAAAGCAAGAAGGTAGTGGTGGTGTACTCAATAGCTCTAGAAGACTTCTCTTCCCTGAACTTGTCCCATTGTTCTCTGAGCCTAAGTACTTTTCAAGCATCCTTATCTTCTGCATTAAGAACCTGCAGAATCCAAACGCATGTGAAGAGTGATAACTTTGTATTTGTTTTTGCCTGCTGGTTTCATCCAAAGTTCATTAACTTCTTTTTCTTTTTTTTTTTTTCCCCATAGATGATGGACAATCAGTCCCTATTAATCTATTTCATTCCTCTACACTACACGTGATGTTACAGACTTCTGTCTCAGCTGTACCATTCATATCTCCATTCTACTATGGCAGGTCCATGTTTCTGTAGTTGCTCTTCAGCAACTGTTCTTACCTTGTCGTGCTTACTCTTTCCGAACTCTTTCGAGGTCTTCTATGTTGGTTCGGAGAGAGGACACCAGAATTGCACAGAATAATATATAACTATAGTTTTTAATTTTAACCTCTGAACCCAATTTCTGAGTGGGAATGGTCAGCTCAGCACCTGTCATTCTGGATGTGAAATTTGGGATGTTTTTTCTGCATTGTTTCACTTGTCATTTGGATTCCCAGTTGTCCTAGAGTAGCTCTTCAGTCAGCCCTCGTTTTTGCTGCCTTGAGTAGTATCATCAGCAAACTTAAAGAAAAGCAAATAATTTTTCTGTGACCAAGTCAAAAACACTATACCACAGAGGAGGGCATCCAGAAGATAGAGGAGAGTAAGAGCCTTAACGCTGGATTCCACGCTTTCAGTGGTGTGTCAGATGCAATCTTACATCCATACAGCATTTAGACCTACTCTACAACTTTTCTCATATACATCAGAAAGGATTTTCATGATGTGGTTATCTTTACGAGCACCTAGAAATGCATTTCCTTAAGCGTGTTCTGAGCATGAACATCTATTGATTAAGCCACTTCTGTTTTGTTTTTTTTTTTCCTTAAACTTATACATCCTTTTATATTGGCTAGGCTTTTGAGAGATTTCTGCAGTTGTTATGCTGTCCTCTAACTTCTTTGTTCTGATTTAAGAAGTAGCAAACTTGTACAGTTTCTGAGCAAGTGGGACTCTATGACCCACCTCTCCTTTAGAGATTTAAAGACATTCTTTATCTCTGAGCACATTCTTCAAAGAAAATCAAAATGGTAGTGTTTATTAATGACAGAATACTCCTCCTACTTTGCCTGGGTAGGTTGGTCTTTAAAGGACTAAATTAGCACTCAACGACTTCCTTTCTGGAGACTTGAACTCACTTTCACAGAAACTGTCATTTCTCAATGACTGGGATTTAATTTCAGGCTATTTCAATATTGGCTTTTCTGAGTCAGGTGCGAGTAGGAAGCGCTGCTTGTCATACTTAAAAGACACATTTCAGGGAAATTCTCCCACTGGAATTCTAGAACAAAGAATTTCTAGAGAAGACAGCTATGCCCTGGGATGACTGGGTGCTCATCTACTGCTTAAATATATATTATTTATATATATAATTTTATTCTTTTCTATGTATATAAATGTAATATCAATGTTCTGGATTTTCATCCAAAATAGAATCTTCTATACTTTACACCTAATTTCACTCTATTAATGACATTTCCATAGCAGAATATCAGGTTTCGTTTCCATTGTTTAATTAGATTTATTGAAGACAAAATTTGGTTCTGTGTTGAAGTTGCTATGCAAAAATTTGGCTCTGAGTGTTATTGTACAGTTGTACATAGGTACAATGTCTGCAAATGTAAACTTCAAATGGAGTCACGTGCAGACATTTGGAGACAAAGTCTTGAATGTGTGCACAACTAGAACCTTTGCTTCTGCTATTTATAGACTCGTAGAATATCCTGAGTTGGAAGGTACCCACGAGGATCATAGTCTACTCCTATTCAACTCTATAGACACCAAATTTGAAACTTTGCAACACTTGCAGTGCTGAATAGCTTTGGGTGTCAATTGAGTAAGTTAGGTTGAGGGTAAGAATGCTGAAAAAAAAGGATTCCAAAAACTGGAGAGACAAAATAGGAACAAAATATCATTGATCATACCTCTTTTCATGCACTTCATTGCTAAAGGTCTGATTTCCGGGGGAGATGCAAGCCCTTTCATGATACAGGTTATATCTTGTGGGCTGAGAGGTAGCAATTGTTGTTGTAGCCCAGATACAGCCTGCTTACCATGCTTAGTGCAGTCAAAAAGTCTTGGCCCTACTTTCATATAACCATTTCAACTCCAGAAAGGCAGCTTTGTCCTTGAACTGATGCAGATGGCAGAAGTCAGCCTGGTAGTTGCTCGAAGTGGGCTTTTTTCATCCAAGTAAAAGTCGGGCAAGCAATATCTAAATTCATTCTTTGTGTGTTGCTGTGATCTTGATGCAAGTCTCAGCTTTGGAAAGGGAAGTCTGTAGGGAATACATTTTGAAGTAGTTCTGCTTCAGCTGTCTCACGGATTGGTTAAAAAGTGCTCAGTGCCTTGTCACTTGGCCCCCTTTGCTTTCTAAAATGCTTACAACTGAGAATGCTTCACCACAAAGGACCAATTCTTAAATTAAGTGCAGGTTAAGTAGTTCGCACACGTATCCCCCTTGAATGTGGAATACTTCTTAGCAGGGCTTCAGCTGCAGCAGACATATCAGCTCTGCTCAGTTCTCCTTGTATTATAGCCAAAGAAAGTGAGCTTGAAGGTCAGCCTTGCTTTCATTTCCAGAAGCGATCTAGTTAAGCATGTTGTACGTGTTTTCTCTACTACTTCCTTTGGGTGGCATCTTGCTGACTTTCCCCACAAAATTTTAGTGTCTAGCAGGCTGTCCAGGCTCCCTGTGTACTTAAGGGCAACTCATTGCATACATCTTGGGTTACTGTCTCCATTGACTGTGGATGGCCAGATTAACTGTTAGATCATTAAATTTTTGTTATTATTAGCCAGAATTTTGATTTCTTTTTCTGGCAGCAATGGAGTGTAACTATATTCCTTAGTTTGTCAACAGTGTGTAGGAGTGATTGTTGGTTGGAACCTAGAAACTGTAAGCTAAAATTTATCTTTTTTGTGGGGGGTGTTTCATATCAGTGAAAGAAAATATAAGAATAAAATGACGAGCCTAAGAAAAGTTAGGATTATTTGCTCGATGCATTCCTGCAGACCCAAGGCTGAGCTGCTGGCCAGTTGACTTTGAATGTGTACATGTGGAATTAAAGAGTTTGTCTTGCTTATACAACCAAAAAAGTGTCACACGAATATGACTTTATAAATGATCTGATTTATAAATGATACAAATAAGTCCATCTTCACGGAACAGCTTTAAATTTTACTTTAAATATCTAAAACTGAGTCTCTCCTGAAACAGGATGAGTTCTTGCCACTCATGCTCTAAGGAAAAGAAAAGTGAGCATTTATTGTAGAGTCATCATTTGGGAATACTTTCCCTTTCTCTGAATAGAGTATTCTCTTGACTTGAAAGCTGAAATGCAGAGTCTGATGAGTGCTGACCCACATAGAGAAACTAGATGAAAGAGACAATGATCAACTATGTTATTGTAGGTTGGTAGTAGCTAAAGTTCTGGCAACTGATGTATAAGCGTACATTCGATGATCTTTCTTTCTTTGAGGTTTCGACAAGCATTGCCTGCATGAGGATGCATTTCTATTGGTCTCCTCCATTTATTTTGTTATGTTTCAGCATTCTTTGAGTAATATCTTACAATATATATATTTGTTACTTTTTCTTGCTGTAGCTGACATGATTATTGACTTAATCCAGCAACTTAGATTTTAAGGCATAGAAATCCATGGAATCAAACATTCTGTATGCGTATCACAGCATCAGGTAACAACACATCAAGTCTATACAAGAAGAATGTAAGCTTCTGGAATATGACTGATTCAAATCAAGTTTAACACAGAGGAGAGAGCTTTCTTCTCTGGAAACAATCTTGCTATGTTTGGAATAATTTCACTTGAATATAAAAAATAAAGGATCTTTCTAAAATCCAATCCTAATACCCTGTGTATGAAACCAGTTTAGTTTAATCTAACGTGATTTTACAACAGCATTACAATCAGATGCAGCTTTCTGCATTGGGTTGGAATTGTACAAATTTATATACATCAATAGCTGCCTCAGTTATGGCTTGTGTTTTGGCATGTTTTGGCATGGTAGATAGTTGTATAGATAGTAACTTGACAGTTACTGGTCAAATCACACCTTCTTGTTGATTTTGGTATGTAGAATTGATTAGGCAATTGGAACTTCTGGATTTCCCTAATAAATTAACTGTTAATGCTTATGGAAGAGAAAAAAATATCAAGAGCTTATCTTTGCAGTCATTGGACCTCACCACTGGAGTGGCTGCAGTTTTCATGGGTGTTAAGCTACGGGATTTTGAGCACAGAATAGAAAAATTCAGGACATGTCCCTTGGCTCCAGCTCAGTGCTACAACAGTTAAATAATTTCTGGCCTGTCCTTTGGTGTTTTATTAGGCAGCAATTAGATGATTTGGTACAAAAAAACTAGGTGTTTATAAAGCACTTTACACAGGGGCATAAGTCATGATTTATCAAAATCAGTTAAGCTACATTTTGAATGAAACTGCAAAAATCAGTCAAAAATTAGTTTGCTTCATGGTCATTTGTTCTTATTTGGTGATGATGTGAAAATGTTTTTGCCTGAAAACTTGTACTACTGTATTCCTCTTTTGTTATGGGTCCTGCTATTTTTTTCGTAGTCCATTTGTGCATTGATAGCTGTAGCCTCAGATTTTTTGGAAATGTTTTGCTTGTCATGAAGCATAGAAATGCCTACAGAAGGTGATGGCTGACATCTACAATCTCCTGGTGAATTTCTCAGTCTCAGCTGAATTATGTTCTCTGCAGTAGGATGTAACCTAAGCACCTGCAGTCTTTCAAAAACTAATCAAAAAGAGCTCCTGAAAATGACAATTTGGATTTTGTTTTCTGCCAGACATGCTTATGTCTTGCATAACTTTTTATTTGAATGTGCATCTTGGGTGAAGGCAGATGCTGTGCCTGTCTTTCTGCTCTGTGGCAGAGATGTGTTGCCCCAGTAGAGTTAGTACCAGGGCTACTGGACTCTGCTGTGACTAGAAATCTGCTTTGCTGCATTCGGTAAAAGAGGCTTACCTGCTCAACGCTAATAACCACAAAACTTTAAGATGATAAGAGCAGAGAAGGCCACTTTATATGGTTTAGAAGACTTTTGTGCAGACAAATCCGGTGGTTGCATTTTTCTCCCTAATTAATTTTTGTGTATGCAGTGATGATATTAAGTACCACCATTTTAAACATCACAGGTATGCAGATGAAGTATTTCTTCCTATTGAACTAGGTCACTAGTCCTAGCTAAATGAAATACCTTGGCAATTGAATAGTTTGAGCTACAGCTTCTTCCACGATGTAGAAACAACTGAAGGGACATTTGGATAGCGACTTTGCTGGTGGAACTGATTTCATTCTTGGAAATCTTGTGTTGATTTGCCAAGAACACCCCAGCTCAGGCTGATAGCTCTGTAGTTCAATAGCGTTATGGGCAGTGGTGTTAGTGCAGAATCCGACAAGGCTTTTTCCCTGTGCTTATTAATGCTAATTGTTAATAGGCACAATGGCATTTTTTCTGTTATGACTGCTGTTAAGTTTGCATAGTGGCAGAAGCAGTTATGTGAATAGCTGGAGGTTCTGTTCCCTATGCAGGGAACCCTATGCAAGGGTGCCCCCTAAGAGTAGGCATTATTGATGGGCTAAGGATGTTAGAAGAAGAGATCTCTTTTCCTTGGCTGATGTATGTATGAATGTAGGTTGTGGTACAGACAGTTCAGGCTCCTTACCTTTGTTCTCTGAGAGGCTGGCCCTGCAAGGTTCCCAAATTCTGCTTTCAGCACAGGCATGAGGAAGACGTCAGATGGAGCAGGAGGGCTGGATAAAGTAGCAACAAGAAACCCAGGACTGAATGGATGTCTGGGGAAATGACACCAGAGCTCCTTGTGAACCAGAACGATTCAAAAGTTCACTTATGGTAGAATAAGGTGAACAGGTCTTAGGCCACAAAATTCCTTCAGGGAAAATAAATAAATAATTAATTATAAATAGATTTTTCTTCCTATTTGAGCAATTTAAAAAAGAAATCATCACAATGGAGATTTTTTAAAAATTATAATTGGTGTGTTAAAATACCCCTTAAAAATAAATTGCTAGGTAAAACATTTGCCTTCTTTTATAATGCCTTATGTTTCTTTTCCTTGTCCAGACTGTTGGCTTCTTTGTATTAAAAGATGCTAATTTCTGCAGATGTTCAGAGCATTTAAAGGGAAATAATTAGTTTCCTTCTAAATGTCAAAACTTTCTTGCACTTCCAGCATCTGTGTAACGTACTGACATTACAGCCCTGGGAGAGAATTATGCCTGTAGGAAGACAATTGATAAAACAAAGGATATTTAAAGAGCAAGCTATGTATCTTCACGGAAAAAAAAGTATTTGAAAAAAACCTGGTACATAAATTTGGGCATTACTTGCTTGCACTCATGCTACCTATTTAATAGGTTTGCTAGATAACTTCTATCGTATGTTACTAAAAGAAATTTCCACAGCAGTTCATGTATAACTTCTGTTTGTTTTAGGAATTGCCTGCATTTCTTTCATGAGAAGACTTGAACTTTCAGTCTAAGGGCAAATATTTTATTCAAAATGATAGAGGAAAAGAAAAAATGCAGGGATTTTCATTTGAAGCTGCACTGTTATTTCATCTAAGACTTCAGGTTTTTTGGCTTATCACAAAGTTTACTGTTTTGGGAACAGGTTTAGAAATTTTTAAATATAATTTAAAATTTCTTGAAGAATGTATTATCGGGTATCTGGAAAGGAGCTGACTTTTTAAGCGAATGTGGCGCTTTTGAAAGAAAAATGGACAACTACATCATGAAATGTTTCTGACTTCCCTGCATCTTGCCTGTTTTCCTGCCAAAATGTCTGATTCTTTTTAGGAAGAATGATTTCTACTAGGCAGCAAAGATATTCCAGACTTTGTGCCTGTTGTGGTTTAGCCAGCTGCCTTAGCAGGCAGCTCAGCACCGCACAGCTGCTCGCTCTCTCACCCCAGTTGGGATGGGGGAGAGAATCCGAAAGGTAAAGGCACGAGAACTCACAGGTTGACATAAAGACAGTTTGCTAGGTAAAGCAAAGCAAAGAAGCCACTCCCTACTTCCCATCGGCAGGCAGATTTTCAGCCACTCCCAGGAAAGAAGGGCTCATCACACATTGTTTTCTTGGGAAAATAAATGCCATCACTCTGTACATCCCCGCTTCTTCTTCCTTTACCTCAGCTTTATTGCTGAGTGTGACACCATATGGCATGGGATATAGCTCTTTGGTAAGCATGGGTCACCTGTCCTGGCTGTGTCTCTGGGCTGCTCACTGTGTGGCAGCATGGGAAGCTGAAAAGTCCTTGGCTCTGTGCGAGCACTGCTCTGCAGCAACTTAAAACATCAGTTTTATTATGACAATTTTAATCAAAAATCCAAAATAAGGCATCACACAAGACTCTGTGAAGAAAATTAACTCCATCCCAGTGAAAACCATGACTCCTTCTCCAGATCAGTCCCCACATCTGATACTGGGTGGGATGATAATTTTTTTTTTTTAAGATTAAACACTTGTCCATGAAGTATTATTCAAAGAAATACTACATTGTTTCAGAGCAATGAAGAGCCATCAAATTACCACTCTAGAAATAACTGACCTAAGCATGGTCCCAATTCATTTACTCACTGGAAGAGAAGCTTAGGACAGAATGTGACCGTTTTGTATGTTATTGGATCTCATGTCACAAGACACAATTGGTTGTATTCCATAAGAGGCCAAATTATTTTCAAGAATACTTTTTACAGTTATGACCAAAGTTTCTAAGAAAGGTTGTTCATAAATATTCAACTGACATTGCATTCTAGGGAAACAGTATCTACGTGGCAGCAAAAATACCTTCAGGGCACATACTTGATATGCAGTTGTTGATAGACATGGTTCTAATTGCTATCCAGCAGTGAATAATTTGATTAGAGAATAACTGGGTTTTAGGAAGGGAGGTGGGGGATCGTTTGCCCCAAGCCCATTGCTCCCCTACTGCTTCTGGGCTCAGCCAGCAGCCAATCATGAGCTGTCCTGTGCAGACTGCTGGGTTGTGATGGTTTGGGCGTACTGCTTCAGATGTAAGCTCCAGTGAATGTGTTTCATGCTGAAGGATACCCATAAGGCACTGAGGGCAGGGAAGAGAGCTTTATTGTGTGGTGATTTCCTACCTGTTTAAATGTGTGACTTGATTCCCAGTCTAGCAAATAGTCATTTGTATATTTGAGGACTGACCACTATTTTGTTTAAGAAAGTTTTGTTTATTGTAGCTTTTCAATACTTAAAAGGGTCTTATAAAAAAAAAAAAATGGAGAGCAACTTTTTGCTCAGTCTGATAATGACAGGACAAAGGGGAATGATTTTAAACTAAAAGAGGGGAGATTTAGGTGAGATGTTAGGAGGAAATTCTTCACTCAGAGGGTAGTGAGGCACTGGACAGGCTGCCCAGAGAAACTGTGGGTGCCCCATCCCTGGAGGTGTTCAAGGCCAGGCTGGACGAGGCCCTGAGCAACCTGATCTAGTCGGTGGCATCCCTGCCTATGGCAGGGGGTTGGAGCTGGGTGGTCTTTAAGGTCCCTTCCAACCTGAGCTGTTCCATGGTTTGGTGGAAAGTTGGTGAGCAGTCCTTGTCAGTCCTCCTGGAAACCTCTCCCTAAGAGGATACGGTGATGACTTTTGCTCTTTGGAAATAAGTTTATGCAAACTTGTCACCTCTGATTTTTGTTGTTTAGCTAAAACGTAGCTCTCCTGTGCTGCTGCTATTTATCCAAGAGCGTGCTATGCGTGAAGTCATTAGCTGAGAGGTTTTACCTTAATAGACCTTTAGAAAACTTCTGGGAATAGGGAGTTGAGCACCAGTGCTGATAGCTGACTCTCTGAAGTCCTGATCCAGGTAATTTCCTGCATGAGCTGCATTTTTTGGAATGAAGAGAGAAGAGATTGTTAGTAATATCCTTCCTGTGAGGATCTGCACATCACTCAGCAGAGAAACAAAGAGCAGATGTGTAGGGCAGAACTGGTATCTGCAGGTGCTTAAATTTACAGTCCTGAATGAACTCTTCTTCATGGGAGTTTTTAAGGTCAAAAGTGTGCTAACAATAGAGTAAGGTATGTATAAACTTAGTTCATCGTTTGTCAAATGTCTCTCTTCCTAGTTTCTTCATCTCTCAGTATTTAATAAGATGTCACAGTTACTGACCAAATATCATTTTGTTTCCGGCTATTTATGAGCAAAGTAAAGCCATCTGGAATTGAAGTAAAGACTTTTCACTTTTCTTCCCAGAAGAAGCAGGCTGTATTGTTGAATAAACAGTATACACAGTATTTATTTAAAAATGGATTTTTTTGGAAAGTGAATCTTCTGTTTGGAGCAAATAGGAAAGTGGGCAAGTCTTTGCTGTTCCCACATTGGCATGTGGCTGTTAAAGAAGAGCTATTTATTTTGCAAGTGAACAAGCCTGGAGATCACTGTTGGTGCTGAGTTTGCAATGTTCTTGTAACTCATCCTTTTGACACAGCAGGGAACAGACCCATCTATAATCCCTTGGCTGGGTATCTCTATTTGACAAGGGTTTCTAAGCATGACACCTTACATAGGTTCATTCAACCTGATGACAGCCTTTTTAGAAACCAAGGACTGCCCAGCCTGTTTGGCCCAGTTTATGCAAGGTACTCAATAGGGTAGCATGTGGTGCATCATCTGTGGCTCTTGGCAGCCTCTCTCTCTTTTTGCATTCAATGGAAATGTTTGTGTTTGATTGTCCAGTAGTGAAGCAAACTGTGGAAAAGCCTTGTGCTGTCTTAGTGCAAGACTCAGCTCTGGTACAGAAGCTTATGTGAGTGTATAGCTAGGGCTTGTGGTACACTTAATTCTTCACATTTCATTCCTCTGAGCATTGCTGTGAATTCTCCTCTTGATGCAAAGCATGTGGCGGAGAATTTTATTTCTGTGAAGCAGTGAATAAGACATGCCAGCTGCTGGCAGTCTGCTCTTTGAGGGGTGAGGAACCTGTGTTTAAAACAAGGACTGTCCTCACACCTGCATGTAAAATAACAGTGGAGTCAGAGGTTGGCTAACAGATACAGTAAAAATGGTACTAATTTCTAATAAATTATGCCTTTAGGGGAAAGAAAGCAACAGTAAAGAGAACCCAAATACTTCGTTAAGAATTTTGGTGTTGCAAAACTACTAATTAGGGTCCTCGAAGCATAAAAACTTTGCTTTGTGTTGGTGCAGATTCAGGCTTGTTCTAGAATGGTCAGTACTGGTTCAGATTTTTTGACTTAATATATTTTGAATGAGACATGGAGACTCCTCAGGCTTAAGCATCTTGCAGGTATTACCAAAGTCTGCGTGATACAAAGTTTCATCCCATCCCATAGAAAATTGTATATTTCAGAAAAATTCTCTATTTAGGAATAACATGAGACCATGTATTCAGATATTTAAAGCATCTAACTACTACTGTTAAGTCTTTAGAAATCATGAATACAAATATCTATCAACAATCATTCTGAGTGTATCTTGACTATTTAAACCCCTCTTGTCTAAGGCTATTCCACTTTATTTTTCTAACTATTCTACAGTTTGAGTCTTGTGAGTGTTATTCCATAGTGCTCTAATTGCGTGGCTTCTACCGATGCCTTATCAGCCCATCAATATTAATGTGGCAGAAAGCGAGTGCCCTTGTGTCTCTACAAAGCCAATGTAAATTATTTCTAGAATATACTTTTGAATTGCTTTCCTTCATGTTATTTTAGATATCACTGTGATTTAAATAAACTGCCTCTGGGGCATTATAGTTTGATCAAAAAGTGCTGTATTGTTCTATTGGTATAAATTCTTGGTGCTGCAATAAATCATTTTCTGCCTATTTCATTTGCATTTCTCAAGTGTTTTATTTAGTTAGCATGGGATTGCCTTAACTGTAGGAGGCAGAGAAGTGAGGTAAAGTGTGGAGGAACAATGTTTATGAGAGGTATGTGTAGCAGAGAAGGATTTTGGCTGAAATATGGAATAAGAAACTATTTGAGAATGAAGCAAAGGATTTCAATTTTCTTCTGGTCTATAGGAATCAACAGAAATGTAAAACGCCGGTTGGAGCCTGGACAGAAAGGAAGATTACAGGAAGCACCGTGTGTCAGGTGCATGTTTATTAGTGAGAAATTGACCTGTACATTCTGATGAAAGCGGCCGTTTCTCTGTGCGAGCAACTTCAGATAAAGGCTAATCTTTAGCCCATGCCCTTGAACAAACTTGCAGAGAAGCTTTTGTACACGGCTTTCCTGCTGTTCCTGTAGCTTTGTCTTTGAAATGGGGCACAAAATTTTTCTCTGGTTGTAATTATAGAAAGCAATTGACCGCTTTTCTTCAGTAAAACATCACAGTGATGTTCTTTAAATAGGTACATTTATTGAAGAACAAAAATATGAAGCAGGATGAAGATTGCCTTTTTTTTCCTGCCCTCTAATTAGATATGTACAGTGCTGCAATCCTATAATTATGGCTTTCTGATTTTTGGTGTACAAAATGTTGGCAAGTATTTTAATTCTTTTGTGCTGAAATGCAGAACCTGGGACACGGTTTTCCTGTGTGTGTACACCATGATGTGATTTCTGGGCATCTTTGCCTCTCTTCTGCCTCCTCGTTTCTATAAAGTTAGTGAATATCTGGCAAACTTTCCCTAAGAAATTCTTCCTTTTATCCACTTCTTAATTTTGGCCTATTATTTTTTTCAGCAGATTTTGTAGGTATTTTTTTAAGTGCGTAATTCAGAACTGATCATGGTGGGAAGATCTTTTCTGGATATAGGGTAGGGCTCTAGCTGTAACCACATATGCACAAATGAAACTTCATGAATCTGGGTCAACTTGCACCTGATTGTCTATCCAACTGGACTTAAAAAAAATTGCTGCCCAAATCTTTAGCCTAGAATTCAAGGGAACCACCCGCACCCTCCAATAAGAAACCCTGAGAGCCTGATGTTCGTTCTTCTCTCAGCATTCAGTAGATGTCATGTGGCTTAGTCACCAGATGAAGCAATAGCAACAGGTATGAAGGTTGTGGAATCTACTTGACAAACTGCGATTTAAACATGTATTATTCATGAGGAGGAAGCCAAAAGTCTGTCATGCTTGATGTTCAGGGAAATAAAAATTTTAGTGGGGGCCAGGAGGGGAAAGGCACTATTTACATATCAGTTGCAGTGCTCTGGCAATAGCAAGTAGCTACTAGCTGACATGCTTCTACGTTATGAACTATCAAAATTTCTCAGTTTTGATGAGAATGATGAACCCACCAGCCAGTCCCAAACTCATGGCAGTGCAAACCATCTGAATGTAAGCCAAGAAGGATTAATTTAGCCTCTGCCCTGTTGCATGAATGGAAAAGAATTCATAATTTATAATGTGACTTGGCAATGTATAGCTACCAGCCTATATTTTTAAAATGTCTGCTGTTCTTTATGTGGTGGTTCCTAGGTTTTGGCTATGAACTGTAAGATCCCAGAAGTCTGACTTTTTTTTAGGCACGTGAAACAACCACAGTGAAGTTGCTGGGAGCAGCATAGCTTAGTTCTGCTGGAAAATACGAATTTATCTGATATTAAAATGTTCTGAAGTGGACATAGGTCATTCCTTCTATCACTCCTAATGAATGTAATACTTAAATTTTAGAAGTTTTCAGTGCACAAACTACTGTGGAGCTGAAAAATGTAGAATCTATTTTAGAAAATGATAAGAAATGTGTATTTTGCTGTGTCATAGGTCAATTTAGATAGTTTCAGTTCTTAGTTGAGATGTATTGATTTTCGTCCTTTTCCCATAAGTTAGCATGGCATATACATGATATCAAATATGAATAGTAGCTGAGGTTCATATATCACAGTCCCAAAGCCAACCAAGACCTTTTTAACTTTCAGATATAATGGAAATAAAATGTAATAGAGGCCAATATTCAAACACCAACTTAATTGAGAAGCACAAAATATGATTGCTTTTCCATAATTTTTAATATTTCTTCATTGAAGATGTGCCAGAATTCAATTTCTCTGATAGCTTCAGTACCTTGGATCTGTTACAGTTCTGTTGTCTGTAAATCATGTATTAGGTGCAATAATTCTTTGCCCTGGTTTTTGCACAGGGCCCTGCAAACAAACCAACTTAAAAGTTCATCTTTTTTTTTTTTTTTTTGAGGGTGTTTCTATGCAACTGAGCTCACGGATGCAAGTGGCATGCTGTTTGTCCAATGAGCTTCATTAGCTAAAGCCTGTCTTGCCTTCTAGCTAACCCTGCTTCAGCAAGTGATTCCTTCAGACTTGTACAGGAGAGAGAGCACATTTGAGATGAGCTCTCTGACCTAGGAAATATACTTTTTTTATACCAAGACATTACCTTTGTGAGCTAACATGGATAAGAAACTGCTGATTTTCAGCAGCTTCCTTCGTTAATATATGTACTTCCATTTAAAAAAAAAAAAAAAAGAGGAGAAGAGAGTAAAGGCATTTACTTAGGATTAAACGTAAAATTTATATATAAATTTATATATAAACCCATTGAAATTTAAGTTGCATTATTTACCAGTTTTGTGTATATACATATATGCATACACATATTAGAAATACAAACACAGACATACAGACATACGATTCTATATATTCTTCTACTTTTTAAAACTTTTGCTGATTCTCTCTTAGATTTGTTCGCTTTCATGCATCTTGTTGTATAGCTGTTATTCCAAGAGGTACAAGAAGAAACCATTTGAAAAACAGGCCGTGACATGAACCTGCAATGGGGAGCCGTTGGTTCGCTGTTGTCTCTTATAGTAATTTCTGTACTCTTGGAAAAATAAAGGCAGTAATAATTTGCCATTTCCAGCAAGTGTGCTAATGCATATAGCATTGGCTTTGACTTAGCACTCCTCTGTCTGCACAGCACAGATCTTCGGTGCGTTTGTACGATTTACCTGGGGTTTTGAGACAGAGTCGTATTTAGTTTAGCAAAACTGCAAAACTTATTTGTCTGTAGATTTCTTGGAACGGCGATGGACTTGGGAAATTTTCAGTTTATTTGGGAGTAGACAAAATGGTGGAATGCTCTGAGGAGGCTGTTGTGAACACACTAGAATAAAGCAGACTGAGAGGATGTGCAATTCATAAGAAAAATTGATCTGTCCAGGCAGAGCAAATTGACACTTAAAATTATAACTGAACTCAAACAAAATCCAGCATTTTTTTGGTTTTCCTCTGGAATTTCAGTGCTTTTTTAGACTGGCGAATACTGGAAGTTGATCGATGGGTTGGTTCCATGTTACACGGGGAACTTTCTTATGATGTTCCCATCTGAAATGCAGTAACGTCTTTTAAGTATATAGACCAACAAAAGGATAAGCAGTAGTGAGAAGAAAACCTGAACCTAGCCATAACTCCTCAGAGGACAGGGGTGTTTGTCCAGAAATGGCAAATTGGTGCAGGCGAGCATGCAATAGCAAATCAATCCCAATGCTTGAATGTCCCTTAAGCAAGCAGTAAAATAAAGCACTTCTGCTTCAGGGAGAAAAATAAATACACATATATTTAACAAAGCGTAACCTTTTTAATGTAGAAAAGATAGTTAAGCATTTTTTTTATTTTTTTTTTTTTTATCATTTCTAAACATCTATTGGATAAGATGAGACTTAATTTACATGAAAGAAATGGCCTGGAGGACCCTGTTCAGAAATATATCATTTTCTGTTTTAACAGGAAGAAGTCATTTATCTCTTTTTCAGAAAGCAGTTTCCAATTATAGATTTTGTACATGTTATACTCAATATGCAGAAATGCAATCAGATCAAATGCCTACACACAGTGCCCACCACTTCAGAATTACTTTAGAACAACAGTTTGCAATCTTTATGTAAATTCAGATGTGCCTGTCTCTATCTTGTTCTTGCAGTGTTTGGTGTAGCATGAAAAACTGCGTACATCATCTTTTTTGAAGAGAAATGACATGCAATTTTAATAAAGGTTACTAACAGTGTTGTGAATCAGGTTCAACGAGATAGTAAGGACTGGATGGTAAACAATTTTATTCTGCAATACTGCAAGTTCTTTTGAAGGAGGAAAACCCACCTGTGACCTCTTATTTGTGGTAGTTCAGGAGGCATTAAAATATTTCTGATTCAAACTTGGAGATGAGTTTGATTTCACTAACTTCAAATAGGTGAAAAAAGGATTTGAAAACACACGCACCATGTTTCAGAGCTCATGCTTAAAAACTGCAGCTTCCTTTTGTTCTTGTCTGGCTGGCATGAACATTGCAGAGGGCTTTTGGGGATGCAGGGAAAAATGCACTGCCCTGAGCAGGGGCATGAAGCTGCTGCTGGGTGTGCGGGGCTGGAGAGAGAGTTAAGGCAGCTCAGCCGTGAAATCGCCCAGGGATGGTCCCAGTCACAGTATCACAGTATCACAGATTTCTAGGTTGGAAGAGACCTCAAGATCATCGAGTCCAACCTTCGACCTAACACTAAGTACTCCACTAAACCATATCGCTAAGCTCTACATCTAAACGTCTTTTAAAGACCTCCAGGGATGGTGACTCCACCACCTCCCTGGGCAGCCCGTTCCAATGCTTAATAACCCTTTCGGTAAAGACCCTTCCTAACATCCAACCTAAAACTCCCGTCACAACTTTCGCCCATTCCCCCTCGTCCTATCACCAGGCACGTAGGAGAACAGACCAACCCCCACCTCTCTACAGCCTCCTTTAAGGTAACTGTAGAGAGCGATAAGGTCGCCCCTGAGCCTCCTCTTCTCCAGGCTGAACAAGCCCAGCTCCCTCAGCCGCTCCTCGTAAGACTTGTTCTCCAGACCCCTCACCAGCTTGGTCGTCCTTCTCTGGACTCGCTCGAGCACGTCCATGTCCTTCCTGTAGCGAGGGGCCCAAAACTGAACACAGTACTCGAGGTGCGGCCTCAGTCAGATCAGATGAATTTTAATTGGGAGGTTGGTATGTGAAGAGGGATGCCTTTGACCCTTCAAGATCAGTTTGTGTGTGAATTGCTGTGAGGTGAGATGGCAAAACTCCACTGAGTTGGAGGTGCTTTAATTTTTAATTACTAGGAAAAGAGGAAAATGTTCTGATATTCCAATAAGGGCCAGGGAGAACATGGAAATGATGGAAGACACTAATGCTGGTGGACTGCAGCATTTCTTTCCCTAATCTGATACACCTTGGTGATGCTGTGACATAACTGTTAATTTAACAACTTCCAGAGTGCTTGTGCTGTAATGAATGGCCTCAGCCAAAGGGATTTATTCTGTACTGTGAGTGCAGTACGATACACAATCCATGCGCCATGTAGCCAAAGGTGTGCTGTGGCAGTGAAACAAAAAGTCCAACCATGAGACAAGGGAAGATCATCTGTGTGACTTGGGGAATGGTAGAAAACTGCTTTGAAATTCTAGAAACTCTGCAGGGAGGAGAAGAAATATTAGTTGGGGTTTTAGCTCCTTACTGTGTAGAAGAGCACCCCATTGTCCATGGTGGTACGCACAACCCCTGTTAAAATGAGGTTCAGGTTTTAGGGGATAGCACAAGGATTTGGCTGCATCCCTTCAGGACACCAATCAATTTAGGGGGAGAAGTTTGCATCCTGTTACATAAATCCTCTTGGCTGTGAAGGCTTGAATGCCAAACCATTCGATTCCTTGGTGACATGCATTTTTATCCAACTGTATAGGTACCTGGGACAAACGCAGAGATCTTAATTGCTGTAACATGCCAAAAATTCTCATTCATTAGATTTGTAGTCTCCTATTCTTTGTCTTGCATGCTCTGCTTTTGTAATAGACTTGTCAGGATGTTTTTTATTTTAATTGTAGTTTTTTTGTTGATCCACTGCAAGCCATATACTGCTTGAAATATGCTCCTCTCCAGTGTGTAGTCTCTGAATCATCAATTTATGTTTTCATTTTCATCTGGTTTTGACCATTTATGCAGTGCTTCGGGAATTCAGAACTATAGCTGAGAAAACAACATACTCTCACAATGTAAGGGTAAAGCAGATCAGTGTTGCTACTTCAGGCTTTTTTTATTCTTGCTTCAGTCTGATTCCTCTGCTCTGCTGCTAGGAGTGGAAAGTGGCATAATCAGACAAGAAATCAGGTCTCCAAAGCATTCTGGTAGGAATGTGCAATAAGCAGTAGGTATCAAAGAAGCAGCTTGCTGTGTAGAGCTTCACCATTCAGATGTACGCACCAAAGAGAGCGAGTGCCTGGCCTGTAGTTGTTAGGAGTTGAGCCTTTCCTTTCTCCCAGCTAATAAGCCAATACATCAGTAGCTAACTGTCCTGATGCTTCTGGACCTGAACCATCCTTTGTTAGCCCTTTCGTTATCAACTCCGTGGCTGTAAAAAGGCCAAACATTATCTAAAGCAGTCACTCTTTTTGTTTACCTCATTCTCTCCCCTTTTGCCCACTTTTTTGTACCCTGTTGGTGAGCGAAAAGAAGGAAGCAACATGTTTGCTTCTGCAAACATCACTGCAGGCTGGAAAGCAAATAGGAACCTCTTTAGGGAGCTGGCTGGTAAGTTATAAACTTTCGCAAGGAGCTATTTTCGTACAAGAGTTCTTCATAAATGAGCCACATCATTGTGCTCTTTATGCTACAGAAGCATTTGTGTATTCATCTTCGTTTCCCATTACAAAGCTGTATAATGCTCACACTAATACCCAGATCGGTGCTGGGTATAGCTGAGCCATCGTCAGCAGTCTCAGTGGCAGCATGAATTCTTGGTGTAAGTGAACTGCTTACAGTGTAAATCGCAATCAGCTGCAAAAACTTCTCTTTGGAAAGATAATAAAAATCAATAATGGGCCTGCTAATGTAGAAAGGACAGCAAGAGGCAGACATTTAATTTAGTTAAAAAGTAATCGGAAAGGAAAGAGGCAGACTAAATAACTTGTGTAATTAAAGGGCTTAAAGGAAGTTCCAACTGGAATGTGTGGCTTTTATGTGTGTGGGAAGTAGAGAAAATATATGTATGTATACTGAGCTAAATTTAAAGTTTTTTTTCTGGCACTACCACAGCCTTCAGCAAAGGAGCTTCTGCTTTTGACAGTGATGTGAATATTAAAGCAAATTCAAGTTTAATATATTACATAGAAAAATCAGTGACTTCCTTAAATGCTCGAAAGAATGAAAGAAAAAGAAAAGCTCGCAGATGACAAAAAGAACGCAAAGAATGGACGGTGAATAAGACATTTGCTGATAATGGAGAGATGGAGGAAGAGGAAAAAACTGGCAAACAGATTGTGACATTCTCAAATGTCATTTTTCTTAAACATACTTCTCATTCTTCTAAATAGCTCAGTGCGGAGCGGTTTGGGACTTGCATGCACCCATGCTTGCAAATACAAATGAGTAAGAAGCTGGCTCACATCCCCTCCCACGGCAGCGGCACTGTGAGCCTGGGCTGTTGGGAATCGGAGATGCCATTTACCAGTTTGCAGAGGTCTCTGCAAACATGGGTAGGACTTAACCCACCTCAAATCCATCCCTGGCCAAATCCACCGAGCTCAGGAGCTCTCGGGTTGTGTCTGGGTGCCACTGCTGTGCAAGCACCAGGCTTCAGGTGGCAGATTTAGAAATGTTGGTTTAAATAAGGCAGGGCATTTTGTGTTTTAACTAGCTGCCATTTGTTTGCAAATCTTTGATTAAATGCTGTGTTAGGTACGAATAATTTAGAACTTTAAGATTTTGCTGTTGAGGGCTCACCCCATGCTTCCCTTACCCACAGTGGAGACCGGGTACAGCAGGACTACACTGAGGGCTCGCAACCTGCGGCTGAGGGTTTGATGTTTTCCTTCTTGACAGGGTGAGCATTTTTGTTAGAGTATTTCTGAATGGCTGGGAGATGAGGGGAGAGGAAGCTAGCAAAACCATTTTCCAGGGAAGGTCTTTTAATTTTTCTGTTCTTTCAGCTCCCAGCATTAGTTTCTGAAATAGATTTAAAAAAAAAAATAATAATTTCCAGCCTCATACACAAAACAGAAAGGTGAAATGATGAAGAAAACACCAAGTCATAAAGTGCAGAAATATCAGAAAGCAAAACTTTGCTGCTGCTGCAAGCTAGCAGTGTTTTAGTAACTCAGTGGGAATGGAGATTTCTCAGAAATGATTATTTTAATTATCATTTTGCAGGATTTTTCTAGTTCCTCCAAGCAGTGCAGTAATATTTTTATTTGCAGATGTCTCGCAGCAGTAGCACTCTATTAAAATATTGTTCTTACATTTAATAAACCACATTTAAGGTAAGATGGAAGGTTCTGATCCCCCTAGGACCGTTCCCATTGTCCCTTGCGATCACCGGGGAGCTGGATGGAATTTGGAGATCGTGACGGTTTATTCCAGCTTGTCAGATTTTGTCAGCTTCTCAGGTACTTCTTTTGAGCCGTCTACAGTGTTTTCTCACTCAATCTGTTCTCGCTCAGTCTTCATGTTCTTCCTGCAATAATCACAAGCTGTTTATGACAAATTACTGTGCAAAGTAACAATTTTTCTATGTTTACCACCAGCGATTAGCTCACTGGAGTGACTGGTGTTTGGAGGAGAAAAAGAAAACTGAATGAGTGCAGACAGCACAAAACCTGGCTTTGCAGAGGCAGTGAATGCTGTCGATGCATTTAATTTCCCTTATGACCTTATAAGCAGAACTGCTGGTGCAGGCTCAGTGCATCAGGCTGGGGACCTCCTACCTGTCCGCAGTGTGGGGTGTTCACTGTGTCTCCTGCCCGTGTGTGGTTGCTTTGCCTCGTGCCACAGTGACTGTCACCTCCAAACCCAAAGCCATGTCCCCATCGGACTCTGCAGCAGCAGTCGGAGTCACGTGGCTCAGTGGGTTGAAGACAGTAGGCAGAGATGCAGAGAGGAACTCTGGGGGAGAGGTGGAGAGGAAAAGCACTGAGCAGAGGCTCTGGTTTCCATAGAAAGGATGGTGTAGGTGGGAAATGAAGTTGTGCCTGAAGCTGGCGGTTCCTGGGTTTATTTGCCAGTCTCATAATTTTAGGAGGAGACAGGAGTCAGAGAGGAAATTTGACCTGTAGGGTTCACTTGGGTATCTTTGCTGTTTTTTTAACGCCACACTTGGTAATGTTTGTTGTGATTCTGTAAAATAGACTCACTTTAAAAAAAAAAAAATTAAAGTTCCCTTAACTCCTCTCATTACATTGGTAGGTAACTAGTACTTGCATTGTTGGTTTTCAGAGCTCTCAAAACTGTAGCTCTGTTCTTAGCTGGGATTCCAGTGTATGGATCTAAGCCACCAAGTAGTAACGTTTGTAAGCATTTGAGGACCTGGGTGAGTTACAGATGTATGCAAACAGCTGTTGTGACTGATGTAACTCAGATATGGAAGAACAGTGGTATCAGAAATAGCCTTTTTTGTGTAAGTAATATTTTGATATGGTTTAATCTGATAGTTATTGTACAAAAAAAAAAGATAAAATAAACATAGTTACCCAAATGTGCATAGGATTCTTAGTATTTTGAGGCAGAGAGGAGGAAAGTTCATTTTTAGCAGTGCTTTATGCATTGTATGTTTTTATTATATTATAAATTAAAATGATGTAAAAACATCTACAACCTTGGACTTTATTGCCTTTTTATGTACTGCACTAAATAAGCAGAATATTTTTTATTAGAAATACTTTCTTTAAAAGGAAATTAAGGGTGAGAGTGAAAGCTGGATATCTTCACTTTAATGGTGGTGTCTCATTTCTAAGGGAGGTTGTACTCCCTTTATGCTCACACCGAGCAATTCAATTCTCAGACTCAATAGTCCTGGGATAATTCAGTGTGGGCAAAGGTAGCAGAAAATTCTTCTTAGTGTATCTTGGCAAAAGGTTTTTTTTCGTTATTTTTAAAGCTTTTTTTTTTTTTTTTTTCCTTTTTAAACAATGGGAAACAGTCCATATTGTGGAGGCTGCAGCATATTTATAAATGTAACTGCTTTTGTTACTAGGGAACCTGTCTGAGTCAGCTAAGCTTAACATTTCAGCAGCTTGTTCTTTTCTCTCGTTCCTGTTGTTCTCCATCTGATTTTAGGCACCTAATGACCTAATGTGCTTTATCAAAACAGGAACAGTTTGTCACAGCTTCCTTTAAGTTTTGATAACTGTGTTAAATCTCTGCAACTCTTGTATTTTCCAGGATGGCAAAAGAAAGCATGCGTTCTGTGCCTCACTGTAATAAGAATTGCTGGTATTTCTACTTAGTGGCGGTATCTGGTTGCGTGTCGAGGGTATAGATCAACCACATTAGGAGTGTAAACAGAGCAAACAGGACCTTTGCAGAACCTGGCAGATTTGGAGTATCTCTAATTTAAGATAACACCTTCCTATTGCATCCTATCGCCAGTCTAAACCAACCCAGCATGAGATCTCTTTTTTTTGGCTCAGTTCAACATGAGCTGTAGTTCAGCACTGATTATCTTCACTGAGTCATCTTTCTCCAAAAAACCAAATATCCAGTGCAACAAAATGTCTGTTCCTTTTTGGTCATATTATAAATGTTAAATTTCTACTACTTCCCTTAGCAAATATGCTCTGCTTGTCTTTGCTGTCCAGCCTGGGCAGCCTGCCTGGTTCTCCAGCAGTTTTGCTGCTCTCTGTTCTCCTGGGTTAGGTTGCTGGTTATGTGAGAGAAGAAGCCAGCCTCGCTGGCAAAGCAAGTGTACGTTGCTCACCTCAACTTAGAGGTCTCTTCTTCACCATCCCTAGTTTATCTTGTTGCCCATGTCAAAACCTGAATCCATAGCTGTGCATCCTCTGGGACTCAAGTTTTTGTAGCAATATGGGTTATGGGAAAGAATGTAGGACTAACTTGAATGCCAAAAAATGCAAAATTCAGAAATGTTATAAAGAAAGTTTACATTACTGTTCTGAAATATATAATACTAGTCTTAGAAATCAGCTATTTTAATCTATCAGATTAAATGTTTTTAGTCAGATGTATAGAGGTTAATTTGAAGCTTCTCTCTAGCAGACGTGGTATTTACCAGGTTTCTGCAATATGATCATGTCTGAAGGACATGTTCTTCTGCTGCTGAAACTGAGGTAGGAACTTGCCAAGTCTTTCGAAATCAAGAGAGCTAGATTTTGAAGGAAGAACATCAGTTCATTTTCTTGTGTGAAACTTCTGAAGCGAACATTCTCATTCGAATGGATTCAATACTCAGTATGGAACGTTTCTCATATAACAGACTGCATCTGGCATTTATCATATTTCAACCCTCCGAATAATCCTTAATTTAATAATAATAATTCAATAATTGCATGGAAGGCTGACATTGTGTGTTTTGTGGTTTTTCTTTTTCTCCACAGAATATAGCTGAATTAAGTTACAGTAACTTTACTTACTGAAATCAGTTTTTTAAGATCCTTCTATCTTTTTCTGTTTTACTATGATGTGCTTTTAGATTAAAAAACAAATAAAAAATGTACATTTCTGGCCAGACCACTGGTCTTCAAGTCCTTATTCTAGCTAAGACTTTGATAAATGCCTTATGGCAGAAGCTTCTGTGCGAGATCAGATTTCTCTGGTTTTAAGAAGTGACTTAAGAAGTCTCAGCACAGTTTTTAGTGCACTGGAAACATGCACAAGCATTTCTCAACCATTCAGGGGTTAGGCGTTTTCTGTCATCTGTTTTTTACTGTTCTTAAAGTTTTGAAATTTGCAACTTGTTAAATATGCTTAAAGTACAAAAGCAACTTCTAGTAGATTGAAATCTTTGCGTATAAAAATCTTGTAAACACCCTGAGGCATGTTCCTGTGTGTTCAAGATTGGCTGAAGCGTTTCTCCTGTAAATTCTGAAACTCTTCTGATGTATCAAGAGGGGAGATTGGAAAATTTTCAAACACACCACTTCAGATGAAGTGATGACTTTTCTAACATTGCTCAATAGCGTGTTAGACTATGAAATGGAAGAAAATATTCATCCTCATTTTTTATTAATTTGAAAACAGAGCAGTGTCTCCCAGAAGGTATGGTACCAGTTGTTCTGCAAATTCTTTCAGTGTCAAAGCTTACACCATATCATCTTAGTGTTTTCTTTATATTTTTGAAACTTCTGTAGTATGTTTCATAAGCTAGCGAGTAGCTTATTCACGTTTTTCAGGTCTAATAGCAAAAATTCTTAGATTATGATAGGTTTTAGGCACCAGTGATCACATAGAAAAATATATAATTTTCAATCAAGTCCTCAATTATTCTCAGGTAAAAGGAGCTAATTTACAGGTGGTGTCCACAAAAGCCTTTTAATCATAGAAAGTGGTATCATTTTAGGGTGAATCTTGAAATACGATGTTTGTTTAATTTTCTTTAGAGTCAAGGAAACTGTATGAATAATTATAGATACTTCTCTAGTTGTCTCTGGCTGTTTCCATAGCACTGTCCTTGTAGTTGTCTATATGTTTCTTAACAGTAGAAATAGCCACAAGAGTTTTGTTTTTAGACAGAATTACTTTCATTACCCATTTTGGTTTGGGAAATGTTGTACAACGGCACACAGTTGTTGTCTGAGACCAGGTATGCAGAACCTGATCTGAGATGGTGAGAAAGCTTAGGAAACTAAACCACCTAAAAACTAAACTAAACTAAAACTATCAAAACTGAGCATAAATGTAGCTCATCAGCTTGCACTTCTCAGAAAGCCACTCCTTTTGAAGAGTAACTTTTCCTGTTGACTTCATAGCATGCCTGCCAACTCTGAGTTCCTCGGGCAGTGTGGCCTTGATGTCAAATTGCAGGAAAACGCCGAATGGCTCTTTGCAGAAGTCTTCCCTTTCAGATCTCTTGAAAGCTTTTATCCAGGCCATCCCTGAAACTTAAAGGAACCTGCCTTGCTTTCCTTTCAGTCCTCTGACATCCTCCTAGAGTCACTTCAGCTATACAACTAGCCAGCCCAGTACAGTAAAGCTCCAAGGACAACAGTTTCCTCCAAGAGCACGGTAAATCTGGAGGAGATTTTCAGAAGATTATAGTGAGGCAATTAAGATTAACACCTGCAAACTTTATAACCCTGTGCAAAAAAAAATCATCCTGCTGCCCTGTTTCCAGGCCCCATGCTTTGATCTGCAGAGCAGAGCTTTGTGGCCCCAGTGCCCATAACTGCTGAGCTGGGGCTGCTTGCACAGCAGTGAAAGCTCTCCAGAAGCTCTCTTCCTCTCATGTAGTTTCTTTACTGAGCTTGCAACCATAAAAGCAGTGATCTGGGCTAATTTCAAGCTTTAGAAGTCAAAGCCCACTTCCATGATTATTTTAGGTAATACAATTCAATGCAGTCTTCAGCAATACAACCAGAGAAGCTTTTTATATTTATTACTTTTTGAACTTTTCAGTTGCTTTAAAGGACTGTGTTACTTCAGGCTGAATTCTGTACCAAAACCAACGAACTTTAACACTTAGACTGCTTTCCTTTGCTTTGTGCATGTTTGATTGATTGATTCAAGCTCTTGCAACAAAATAGAGAGTAGGTGGTCACCTGAAGGAACAAATCGAATGAATAAGCCAAGTTGCTTCATGCTTGTCTGGGAGGGGATGCAGGAGGTGAGGAACTGGAAAATGCTCAGATGAAAGGGCTGTCCTGGAGGGGCCGGAAAGCAGGTTCAGCTCAGGCCCTGATGTCTTCCAGGATCTCTAGGCTGGGGCTGACATAAAGGATTGACTTTTAATGGGGACAGTGGCAAAGTCCCCCCATAAGTGCATCTGGACCTACCCATCAGATATCCCTGCATTCATTTGTATGGAGGCGGTTTCTGCACAGTGCTCCTTGCCATGGTGCCAAGCACTACGCTGCGTGTCAGGCGAGGCTGTATGTTAGGTCTGCAGAACATGCACTGGGCAGGCTTTCTGTAGACACAACCAACAGCACGTGTAGCACTTGGTAAGTGACTCAGGGATCACGTCTGCACTGCCCAAGATAAACTGTCCTAAATCTGCAAGCAGTGCCACGGGCTGGGTGCTGAGTTGGTGTGGGTTGAAAAAGGTCTTGGTACCCTTGCCCCATACTTCATCTGAAAAACAAATATTGCAGTTTGAAAATTTAATTTGGGGTGATATTAAAGTGTTAAGATATCTTGGAAATTTAAAGCATGGAGATAAAGAAAACAAGTCAGTATGAATCTGAACATTGCTGTCAGTCATGGGCAATTCTTTAATGTAGAACATTTCAGCTCATCAGCAATATAACCTGTAGTAATGGCTTTGTATTTGGAAGCTGTTTTTCTGAAATTGGAGGTTAACCTTCAAAATTATAGCTTAGCAAAATGTCATTTTTCTACCGGCATGTTCTTTGTAGCGCACCCTGTTCGTATTGGTGGCTCATGTCAATCATCCCAGGAATTGTCACATTAAGCAGCAGGATGCACAGAAGAGATGTTCAAATGAAATAATAAATGCTGTTGTCTGCAAACTGGGATTCCTTTGCTGAACTCTGAGGCATGTGAGGTTCCTGTAGTTCATGCGCTCCAGCAAGCGTTAGTGCTTAGCAAGGTGAGGTCCAAACCAGTGGTAAGAGTGATTCTTCTGATAACAACTGATACTGCACCTGCTGAAAATGAACATGAGTTACTTGAACATCTTGGAGTGATTTATATGCAGCTTGGCCATATGAGGTAAAAAATTTGTTCTGTACCATAAGTTGTTGTGATCCATGTGCATCTCTGTAAAGCTGTGTATGCAATAATGGCACTATAAACTCAGCTGCCTTGCACTACATTGAAGCTTGTTGTAACCCTTCATCTTCTCTGATGAGAAAGGAGATAAATCAGTTTCCAGTAACTAGGTCAAACCATGTCAACACAGCAAGTGAGAAATAATTACAAACTGATGAACTAAACTAATCATACTACTTTCAGGGGTTGTACTGTATGAAATTAACAGTATTGGCTATCCTTTTCCTTTAATTTTCTGTACATCCAAGCTTGCCTTTTAAAAAAGAAATTCATTAGAATTGTTTTTTCTATTGCACATCGGGCTTTTTCAGTTAACAGCAACATTGATGCAATTTATCTTCAGTACATGTTTCCTCATCAGAATTTTTCTGATACTGATATGTAAAATTAAGTTGTAGCCAAACTTTTTTACTACTCACTCATTTTCAAACCCTTACATGTAATTAATAGTCACTGAACCATAAGTAACCTTCAAAACTTACCTTGTGAGTAACAGACTGTAGCTGTGCTTTGGAATGCTGAAAAGTAAATGACTCCAATAAACATTTAATTTAGATTTAGTAATTGATACATAAATGTTTAGGGACGTTAAACTGTATATTGGAGGAAGGAAACGCTATTAGTGAGGTAATGCAGTTGGTTTAGCAGAAATTAAGGACCGGAATAATGTGAATATTAATTGAAGTTCTGACTTCCAGATCTATGCTAAGCTAATTAGGTTCTGTTTAAAAGGTTGAAATAATTCCACCAAATTATATGATTTAAGTATCAAAAAGTTGTGAATTAAGTGTAGTCTAAGGAAATAAAATTGTTATAATAGAACAACAACAACAACAACAAAAAAGTTTAGTAGTAGATAAGACAGGGGTGTGTACACTAAAAATCCTTTATACATGTTCCAAAGTATGTTGTGCTGATTTTTTTTCAAAGCCAGAAACAGCTGACCGTATCTTAGGGCATGAGCCCCAGTTACAAGAAGGAAATACCTGAGCCAAGGTTTGAGTTTTTGAAGGAGCCCGATAGCTTGAGGACTGTGTATAATTTCAAATACTTTAGCACTATTTCCTATTTGACTGAGAAGGAGAAAAGACAAGGTTTTCTGTTTTGGGGATCTGTTGACAAAATGAAATAGAGATGTGTAATGCCTTTTTCAGACAGAATCTTCAGAGAAGGAAAGAGACAGTAAACAAATGAAACATTGATCATCATGGACTATAGGAGAATGGAGAGACAGAAGGCTCAGGAGACATCTGGGTTGCTCCTGACTTTATACCATCTTCAGTGAGTGGTAGGCCAAGGCAGAGAAGGGGCAAAGCTGGGGGGACAGGGAAGGAAGATAAAAATCTTACCATCTTTTAAAGTAACATCACCACTTCCAGGTGGGATCTTAACATAGATGTCAAACCACGAAACACGTTTGTCATTGCTGAGGCTTTGTCTGCGGACTTGCCTCCCCTGGCTAATGCTACTTGCTTAAATACTCTGTGCTCATGCAGGATGTTTCACAGGCACAGGTTAACAGCAACCAGCTTAGAAGAGAGAAGCATCACCTAGCTCACCCTTCTGATCAACTCTGCTTTACTCCATTTCCCCCCACCCTTTTTTTTAGTGGATCCAGACTTGCAGTCCTTGGAAAATGTAGCACATAATTTGCTTTAGTTGTGAATTGCTCATCCTGAGAATTGGCATTGATTCCTTGATTAATGAACACACGGATATGCTGCTTTGTTGGCATTAGCAACATTTGGGCACAAACACCTAGTATTTGCCCTGAAATGAAAAAATGCAGGCAAAAACTTATCCATAGAAAGGAATGTGGTTTTAGCCTGAAGTGATGTTAATCTGAGGGCTTCCCTAGTAGTCAGTGGAGCTATACTGACCTGTACAAGCTGAGTCTGCCCGGGCACATTTGCTTTGAGAGGGGTATCAGTTTTGAGGAGATCTTAAAACTGTTACCACTTGAAACAGAAAATAAGAAATTCATTCTTATATTTTAGTTCTCAGCCATTATTCTAGCAATGGAACATTAAGAGCTACAGTCAAATCAAACTGCAAATAGTGCAGTAACCACTATTCCTTGCAGTTGTTTGCATCTTGCACAGTTTCTGGAATGATGCAGAACACCATCTGAATTTCCAGAGATCCAGAAGAGCAGAAAAACTTTCTGCTTCTGGGATTTAGGTGGATGGGCAGCATTCAGGCTCTAGTCTGTGCTACCATTTGTTTCTCTGAAGTAACACGTATGATCTGAACTATTCCTGATGTTAGTAGATCAGAGCTAGAGGAGCTCTGCTGATTTTGCTGAAGTCATTTGGCTAAAGACAACCTATGTACATTAAAATAACAAAATATTGCACAACAGATTTTTCTTTTCCTTGCCTGCAGCTGCCTTGTTACTGTAAAGTGGTTTATGCTGCAGAACTGGCATCCAGACCCTCAATAGCTCATTGCTCAGTGGTCTTTTGAATCCTGACTTGTAGTTTAGGCTGTTTAAAAAAATGAAATCTGTTTCCCAGTTGAAGATTGTATTTCAAATGCTTTCAGAGTGCCCGCACGTGTTTTAGTGTTGTGTAATAAATGATTATCAATGCCTTTTGTACATCACACACTAATGCCAACAAAGAGCAGTTGCTAATATTCCTTAACAAGGCTCAGAAAACATGAAGAGGTGGCTGCCAGTTCGTGCATGGATGTTTAAATGGAGCAGGAGCTCTGCACTAATATCAAAGAGAGCCTGAGGGGAATAAAAGAATTAGGAGCTGGAAACAGCATCTTTTCTCTTTTGCTCTTCTGTTGTTACAATTTTTTAATAAATGCACATTTAGGTTTGCAAATAGATTAAGGAGGAGTAAAAATGTTAGTCCAGGACTATATGAATTTCTGCATTTGCAGATCTTGAATCATCCTTTTCGCTCCAGTGTATGTGTGTGTGCCTCGTGTATAAAGAGGAGAGGATTTGGCACAGATACAGAGTGGAGAGTGTTGTGGACAGGTCCTCATATTTGAGTCTTCTAATTCTTATGAAGTAAATTATTTGAAGACGTGCCTTGATCAGGACTGTTCACAGGAATGGAGGCTTTTTCCCTATATGGGAGCAGTTCCAGACAAGGCACACATTGCTGGCCTTAAAGGCTGGCAGAAATGACCAAGCTCTACCTTACACTTCTGTCCCCTTTTTTCCTGAACAATCTGGGGACCTTAGCCCAAATAAAAATACTTTGTTGATTCCCAGTGAAAGCTTTTCCCTGTATCATTGGGCCATACCATGTTTCACCTTCTACCTGACTGATTCAGGCAGAGCCACTGAGGTGCCTCACACAGGATGGAGCCACACAGCATCACTGCGGGCCACTCCTTACGGAAAAGCTGCTGTATGGTAAAACCAGAGGTGTGAATTCAGAGTGCTTCTCTGGCTCCTCATGTGGAATCCCTAGTGTATACTAAGGTGGAAAAGCAGTTAACACTGAGAGGAGCCTGCTTATTTAAATTTAATTATATTTGTGCAAGGCAGTAACCTCAATAATGTAAACAATACTTTCTGAGAAGATGGGTAAAACACATTGTAGTGGTAGTTGCTAGAAAGGGTAAGCAATTTGGGCCATGGTAAGTAAAACCTTTATGGCCTGAAATAACTTGTTCTCCTATAGGCAGGCCTGGAAGCGTGTTTCTACATCTGATTTCATTTCCGTGCTGGGCCAAAGACCTAGCTGACGGTGCAGATTTTTGCAGTTCCAGGATCCGTACCTGAGTGAGAGCAGAGCAAGTGTTTCTCCCTGTGCCAGGGGTGGAATGATGTCCTGACTTGAACCTTTCTAAAACACAAAGAATATTTCCTGGAAAAAACTGTTGCAGTTTAACCCAGCAGTCAGCTCCGCAACACACAGTTGTCTGCTCACTCCTCCCCAGTGAGATGGGGGGAGAACTGCGGAGGAAAAAAAAAAAAGATAAAACTTATGGGTTGAGATAAAACAGTTTAATAGGACAGGGAAGGCAGGGAAAATAATAATAACAAATATATAAATACGCAAAAGAAGTGATGCACAATGCGATTGCTCACCACCCACTGATTGATTGCCAGTCAGTCCCCAAGCAGTGACCACACACACACACACACACACACCACTTTTGTTGTTCATCACGATGCCACATGGTATGGGACTGGGATGGGGCAGGGTCCTGATTAGCAGAAACATCCTTGATTAGTGCAAGCGCTGCTCTGCAATTTCTGAACCATCAGTGTGTTATCAACATTACTTTTCTCCTAAATCCAAAACACAGTGACATACCAGCCACTATGAAGGAAATTAACTCTGTCTCAGCCAAAACCAGGGCAATGTCAAATAATGTTTTAATGTGTGATTTATGTGAAAGAGGCAACATTTTCTCAGGGGACAAGAAAACCCTCTTTCACTGTGCAGCTGGAAGCATCAGAAGCAGCGATATGCTGCATCTAATGGCGCATCCACCTTAATGTAAAGAACTGCAGCGTGCATGTTTTATGCAGGATAAACCCTGTGCTGGTTCATTGACCAGAACACACATTTTTTCTGTGAAGCAAAGGTTGTTTTAAAGCACTTCTAGTGCAGTGTTCCTCAAGGCAAATGCAAGATATGTAGGTCTAGGAGTGCTAATAGGGATGTGCTCTTGCTTCACCCAGATCCCCCTTTCCTTGAGATAGCCTACTTCTTACACACTGAAGAAATTCAAAGCTGTTTTAAATACCCTCTGTGCTAGCCTAGCAGCCCAAAGGAGAGCTAATTGAGCTTTGAACATCTGCTGAAGTATAACTCCTGCTGCTGTGTCTTACCAGCCTGCTGAGTCCCTCTTGGTAGTGCCCTGTTAGGTACCTCTTCGCTTGCCTGACCGGGTGTGACCAATTCACAACATGGGGTCTGCAACTCTCAATGGTACATGGTGGTGCTGGTTAATGCCTCGAAGAAATTAGGATTTTCCTCATCCTGTTGGCCATGGAAATGTGTATTCTTCCCACGGACGCCCCAGGTCTCTCAAGTCAACATTTGCCTTTTGAAATTTCCCATGGACTCTTTCTGAGGTAGTAATTGCCATACTTTATAGCTGCTGCACAGCAGATAATTTCCCAAGCTGTGAGGCTTGTGTGCGATTCTTGTACTGGGAGGCAGAAACCGACAGCTAATCCCCCCTTCTTTAAACAAGATAGACCTAGCTGTTAATTCTTCTCTTGATGTATGGGGTAGTGATGGACATAAATCCCATTAGCATTAATAGGAGTTAAATGTGTAAATCCCTGCTATGCCGTTGGGAGCATTGATTTCTCAGTTTCTCTCGTCTTTCTGGTTCACTAAAATCCCAAGGTTCCTGTTCAGGTTGCCTGCAGCTATACCGTGTGCATTTCTGTGATGTCCTCTCCTGTGATATGACAACCACTGTTAATTATTCTGACTTCATTTTGTAGACCTTTATATTTTCAGACTTTCACGTTATTAAAATAAATGCCATTTCACTTTTACTCTCTACCTTAATTTACGGGTGTAGGAATTGTTTGTGTCAAGTGCAATGATATGATGCAATAATATAGCGAAGAGACCATCCAACCACTCAGAAATGGGTGGTCCAGTTCTGTGCCAGACATTTTGAGAATATCATCACTCATTTCTGCCTCTGCTGCGTATCCTGTTCAGGTCTTTGTCATCTGAGCTGAAGTCAGCCTTGCCTGCAGTAGTTCCTAATGGTTTCTGTCTTCCACATGTATGAGATTTTTTTTCCTCATGCATCTGTTCACCGGCTTCCTTCATCGAACTGCCATCATACTCTGGTTACTGATGCATCCGTGAAAGAAACCTGTCCTTGGGCTAGTGAAAGCTAGATGAAATACCTCTTTTCCCTTCAGATTATATTATATCAGCATTTTTTTGCTCTGAATACTGCTTGCTGTTACTCTTGCTGGTAGAAATACCATATTTTTGGCCTGTGAATACCTATCTGCTAGCAGCTGGTAGCAAGCTGTGGGAGATGTGGTCCTCAACTTCAAGGATGGGCTTAGTCATTTAAGAAGGACATCCTTATTTATTTCCTAACCAGTTGTCTTCATGTTCTACTTCATCACACGTTTTCTACTTTCACTATAAAAGTCTCAGCTTTTGTTCTATTACTGTCTTAATTGTTACATACGTGACTTTTTTTTTTTGCTTCATAACCCACAGCTTATAAGAAGTCAGGTTATACATTAAATATCAAGTTCCTCTTCTTGAACTATCCATACAGCTGCAGTGTATCTTCTTATATGATTTAGATAGCTATTGCTGGATAAGATGGGGAAAAATATATTGCTGAAATAAATGTTTGTTGGCTTTTTTCAGTCACCTGAAGTTGAAGAGTATCAGATACAACTATCTTCTGTTATTTGGAGCTAAATAAGGCTTTTGAACCTCCTTCCAAGCAGTTCAGCATCTCAAATTGCTTGAACTGAAGGGATTTCACTTCCAGTCATGGACTATTTGCACTCTTGTTTGCTTAAGTTCTGTGTTTGCAAGTGGAGCTGGATGCCAATTTGCTAGCTGTGGAAGTCTTAAAATTGTGTTTGCATTGTGTCCCAGCACTTTGCAATGCAGAGCTGTCTGAAAGTTTTTTTTTTATATATATATATGTACATATATATACGCTTTTTTTTCTAGATAGGATATCTGAGACATTAAGGGTTGAAATGCAGACTGCAACTCAGAAAGTCATGGCCAGAAAGTACTGTAAATAATAACTATGGAGATGGGGAGAAGAATTATTTTAAGTCCATGAGGGCATCAGTGCACAGATGGCCAGTGTCCCTGTCTAATGTGGGCATGGAAAATCTGGATTCACAGTATCAGCTGAATATGCAGAGCCTGAAAGCACCAATGGAAATTTCAACACATTGGTCCTGTGCAAAGGAAGTTTATGAATGAGTCTGTTTTGATGGGAAGGCAGAGGATGACCTGGCTGAATTTAGCGTTGTAGCTTCCCTTGATAAAGGAAGGTACTGAGAAGAGGAAAGCAGGGAAAACATTAGTTTCAGTATTCTAATTTCCATAGTAAGTATATTGCTGTTAAAGGCCCTCATGATATGATGACAAAAATGTCACTTAAATAGTCAGTGCTGAGCTCACCAAGTCCCTTAAACAGTGCCCCCCCCCAAATTATATATATACAGACAATGGCCAAAATGTGTGTGTATATATAAGTGGTATAAAACCATTTTTAGTTTTCCTGATGTTCTTCTGAAAGAAGAGAAACGAGATCTGTTTTAATTTATTCTGAAATGCAGTCTAATTGTACAGGAAGGAAAAGCATTTATGGTGGTGTGTAATGATGATACATCCTCACATGCTGTAAAATGGTAGCTAGCCTGGAAAAACATCAAAGAAATGTAAAAAAAAAAAAAAAAAAAAAAAAAAAAAAATTTAATAAAAATCAAGTTAGTCTACCAATACAGTATGTCCAAAAGAAGATTTCAAAAAACCTTCAGTCTCATTTTGCATATTTTTATCCCTTTTATCTCTGGTTTTCTGTTTTATTTCCCTTTTATAGAATGCCTCTTATTTTGCTTTCACTTTACCATAATGTTTTTAAATGCTGTTGCTTCATGGGTAGATGAAAGGCTGGAACAAATTTCCCACTGCTGTTTCTTGTCAGTGTCTGTAGTTTGGAGTCAGCAAAACCTTCCTCATTCCAGCAGTGTTGACTGATTCAATTTCCATGCATCTTTTTTCCACGTATGAACTGTATCACCAATATGCAGAAGGCCAGCTTACTAAAGCAAAGGATTTTCAGACATTTCCAATGTTGTCTTTTACGTTTTGCATCTAAATGATAAAGTTGCTGTTGCTGCATCACTTTATAGCCACATTGAATGGCTTTTCTCTGCATTACATCTAACCTGAAGGCTACTCTTTTCTGTTATCAGGTATTAAATAATCAATGATAGCTTGGTCTGCCCACCTTGCCTTCCCCAACTGTAAGTTCCTATTGAAAGCTTCCTTATTAACATCTCTATTTAAAAAAAAAAAAAAAAAAAGTACGAGTCTCTCGACAGCACTTTAAATAATTCTTGCTGATCACTGATTTTTATACCAAGTTTGTGAACAAGAGACAACAAATCCAAATTGAACTTCTGTGCTATGCAAAAACCACTCATTCGAAGAAGAGAAGGAAACTGAACTGAAGCCATGAATCGTCAAAGAGTCAAGGCAATGTTGAGCACTTTATGTAAGCCTAGCAGCATCCATCTTGAAAAAAATAATTCTAAGTAGTGAAATGCAGTTAAGATGGTGTGAACAAGTTGCAGTAGGGAGTTTTCAGTGGCGTTCTACAGCTCTGTAAATCAATTTTTAAAAAAAAAAAGAAAGTCTAATCTATTCCTTCTGAAATATCTTGAAATATTTTTTTCACATCTCTTCTTGACTATGCTATGGAAAACTGGATATGAAGGTAGCATACTAACAAAAACAAAAAATTGCTTCAGGTTTTCTCTGGGGATGTTTCAAAGAACCTAATCCTAATATCAGATCCCAAAAGCTCTGCTCTACAGTTTTAATGTTTTGAAATGTAAATTGAGTTATTGAATCATTTAACTTTATCTGATTATTATTAATGTTACAATAAGGGATTTAAGAATACTGAGAATTAAATATCTTTACAGCTCGTATTCAGAATAGCCGTTACTCTTTCAGAATAGCTGTACATTCATTTAAAATTTCTTAATTAGCAACAGTAAAAAGTGGGATTTTCTGAGCTTCCTTAATTTAATAGTTGTGAAATAATGGTAGCTATTGGATTGCTTTGCATTGGAAAAAGTGCGTAATATCTGTATTGCAAGTAGTTCATTTAAAGATAAAACACTGGTATCACCAGAATTCCTGTTATTCTGTCTTGTCTCTATAGACTTTTTTTCTCTTCTGTCCTTTTCATTTGCTTCTTTAACAAAAATGCATGTCCCAGTGGCTTAGAACATATTTTTTGTTCTTCACTTCCTACACTGTAGCTTCTGTCCTTTCATTTTATCATTTCATTTTTCTTGTATCTCACATAGTATTTTATACTAAAAAAGAACACATCTTTGTAATGAGTTTTATCTTATTTCACTAGCAACTAATATCACCCTATGTTCACTCCAGCCTTCACATTTAAAGACAATGAATCTGCTTCACTTTTGTTCTATAAATAGAGATGCTAAATCTTAATTATCCTCTCAAGTTACTACGTCTGTATCTAGCTGTGCATATGAATGTTTCTGATCAGCATGTATGTATTACTGAATTTATTTTTAATCCCAAATTGCATCCTTCAGGATACAAGACAATGTCTGAAATAATTTGTTTTTATATGGACACATGTCAAATGCTGTCTGAGACCTGTCTTACTGATCTTGGTTTGCTTCCTTCCACAAGAATTTCTGAAATATAATATCACGTTGGAGCTATGCAAGCTTATATTTTCCTTTTATGCCTATCCTATTGAGGCTGGATTCTCAAAGATAGCATGCAAGTGTCAGGCATGAAATTTTACAATCCTCCTGTATTTCTTTCTTCATAAGTTTGTAGCATGCTCTGAAAAGCAGAGGTACTTGAAGGGATTTTATATTTTAGCCAGACTTCCCCCGCCCTACACGTGTGAGCCTTTGCAAATGTGTCCTTAAGTTTTTAGTTGAAAACAGTTTATGATGAGGAAGTTAGCCATGGCTGTTGGTTTGTTTGGTGTTTCCCCTCCATAACATTGTTACTCAATAAAAATCAAAAAAAGTTCTTAGAGGAATTTGTGAGAACAAAGTCTAGAAAAAATGGTGCTACATCAAGAAAAATGAATCAATCTGCTATTACGATAACGGTTCTGATTTTACCTCTAAACAAGAGCAGCTATTGTTCCAACAAAAAATATTTCAGAATGCCTCTGTAGCCACGAGAATACATACTCAAAAGACTCTTTGAAATTTTGATGTGTGTGAGGAACGTTGGGTCAGGCAAATTCACCTAAATGCAGCATGGCGTTGTCCTAGGCTGCAGAGTTATGGTATGTAGGAGTGCACCTTATGCCCTGTTCAGAAGGGAGCTTTAGAGAACCAGTAGTTTACGACTTTAGCCCGTGGAATTTGTGCAAGCAGCCATAGGCAGAGCATAGTCAGGAAAATACATCAGCATCATTGCTCTGAAGAATAAAAGGGGTTGGTTTGTGGTTTCTCCCCCCTCCCACATTTCAAGACGTTCTGTAGTAAGCTAAGTCATGCGATTGCATTGTGCGTGTATTGTGAAGAGCGTTTTGTACTCTTGAAGGTTTGTAGCCTTGATACTGCAAAAGGGGTACGTGTTGCACTGAGCATACAGAAACCTTCAGCTGGCGCTTAAGCTGCATAGGCACAATGGGCAGCCTGAGGCCCACTTTTAAAACATTGTGCTTTGTTGAATGCCATTAGTGCTGTAGTTTCTACTTTGATGCATCTAATGGTATGTTATGTCTATTTATATTAGCTATAGATAAGAAATGTCCTATATAAATTCTGATCCTTCCTACTTAATCCTTCACCAACTTCTGCCTTAAAAGCTTTTTTCATTATTCCCTTCTCCTGGAAGAAGTACTTGCTGCTTCATACTTCTCATTACCTCCAATAAAACATTCTTTTTCAAGTCTTCCCTGCAGTAGTTTCCTTATCAAGGAGTGCTGCACACCCACCTTTGCGTGAACTGGTGCTCTGTTTTTATCCTACTGGCACCAGCTTCCGCAGAACTGGAGGACAGATGGTATATTTTGTCTGGTGTTCTTATGTGTTCTCAGAAACATTTATGGGACTCTATCAAGTTAGCAAAATGATGATTATTAATATTACTTAGTTCTTGCCTCGTTTCTAGCCAGAAGAATACTGTAAAAGCTGCTTTTCTTGTTTTGGTGTCCTTGGAATCAGGGAACCACAGACAAATCATAAAGATTTTAAATATATAGATAGGTTTTCACCTTTTTTATCGTTTCCTTCATTTCTTGATTTTTGTTCCTGCTCCAGGCAGATTTCTCATTTTAATCGGATTGCTCTACCCATCCCAATTATATTTTGTGTTCTGCATTGTCTCTCCTAACAGTCCCTCATTCCAGGAGGGGAGAACTGGGAACCAGATTTCTGAAAATGAAAAAGCTGAGCAATAAACAGCTAATGTTTTGGACCTGGATGCTTCCTAGGAGCCCCAGGGAAACGGGCTGCTGCACGGGTCCAACGCAATTTGAATACATCATTCTGTGTCCCATGATAAAGTCCCCAGGAAAGCTTAAGTCATTCTTAGACTACATATACCTTTTATCCTGTGACAGAGGGGATTATTTTTGCACAGACCTCTTTTGCCTTGTGTAGAAGTAGGGAAAACTGCTTACTGCATTCAGAACGCTATTCTGCTATTACATGGAAAACAAGCCATTTACTTTTGCTGGCGTTAGTACCTCTTCCTCTGGGGAACTGGCATTTACAGAGAGAGCAATCAACAGGGAAGCCATGCTGCCCTCCAGTTTGCTACCATTAAAATAAAACAAGGGCAGAGATGGTTCAGGCTCTCTGGACAGGCAGCTCTTGACTCTGGGAGACCAGAGGAATTGTGAAAGCAACTCTAGCTTAGTCCCTAGGGAGGGGGATGTCAAATCGTGTTCTTCCTGCACGGCATATGTTTAGGGATTCTTTTTTTCCTTTTTCTATCAGGCTTTTTCCTCCCATATCTGTCCTCCAGTGGACTGCTCCTTTGTCTCAAACCATCATTTGGCTACGTACTGGCTCTTTCCTTCTAAGCACCTGCTTTAATCTCCTATGGTTGAGTGCCAGCAACCGTGACAAAGGCAGAGGTTTGCTTTTCATCTGCTCACTAGATTGTTAGTTGAGAGCAGCAAAGCCCCATTGTCCTGTCAATGCAATTTAAAAAGCCATATTCTAAATTGCCACAGAGGGTTTGTTCACCGGAGCAGAAGTTCTCCAAGAACCAGCTCTGTGTGCTGGGGCTGTTCACCTATTTTAGGTCAGAGCAAGGCACTGCTAAGGCTTCTCATGCAAGGTGTTCATGCACCCTTCTCATGCAAGGTTCTCATGCACCCTTCTATTGCAGGGTGTGAAATTAGATTGCCGATCTTAGGGAGAGCAGCTTAAAATAAAGAAGTTATTGCCAGCTTGATGAAGTTCCACTCCATTTAACTTATCATAAAAATATCAGTTTTCATATTTGACCATCCCTGTTCGGAGGGAAAAAAGACTGAGGGTCTTCCTCAGAGAAGACCCCTCTCATCCTCTCCTGCCAAATCGAACAAGGCAGCGAGCTAGCCTCCCCTATATATTATTATTTTTAAACATAACATCTGCCCCTTTTGCTTTTCAGTCTGTGATCAAAATCCCCTCAGCTCTGAGTAAAAGCTGAGTAAGGACCTTGGGGTATAGCCTGTGGGTGCTTGGAGACTCGGCTGGCATCAGGCGTGGAAGGAGTTGCTGTGAGATTAGCTCGTTCCCTGGTATTTCCTCCTGTCAGAGCCACAGATGTGCTTCATTTCATTAGGTGTAGCTGTGGGCATACTGCCATCCAGCTCTGCTGCTGACTTTATCCCACTACTGCTGAAGGCCAAATAATCATAATCATTTCAAGTTGATAGCACAATATATTTCCCCAGGGAATGCTATTCAAATTAAATCAGTCATACCAACAATGATTTTATAATTATATAAGGGGAGCCCTCTACTCTAGGTTTTTGTTTTTTTGTTTTTTTTTGTTTTTTTTTAAAAAAAAGTACATCTTATCATGGTTATTTTTTTCAAAGTATTCTGTACTCAAAAATCTCGATACTTTCCCTTCTTTTCTGTGGGAAAAAAATACAACATTATGCTGATGATTAGCATGCTTAAGTGCAATCAATGTCAAAATAAAAACAAATGTAAATTTCAGAATTTGTTGTAGGTAGACACTAGAAGATGCCATGAGATGACTTTATGTGGGTGATGGCAATAAGTCAGAACATTGCCTAAGCTGATTTTGAATGCACTGTGCCTTTCTGAAAGCCAGATTATCTGGACAGCTAAATTTGCTTTGCAAGCTTTTCTAGTTATTCCAGTCACACTCAATGGAGAATGAAATTCTTTAGTGAAATTTCCATGGTTGATATTTATTGGTCTGTCCTCAAACTCTCCAGCCTCAAGTTCAACAGGGTTAGAACTTGAAGTCCCTGCATGGTTTCCTGATGCAACTTAGATGCTTGTGGTGGCGAATCTGCACAAGCACTTGAACAGAAGCAGACCCTGTATGATCTGGCATAGCCGGCTGGACTGTGAGTGAGCACAGCTGCACTCTGGGTCATTCCAGCATAAAGCAGCTCCTGCATCTTTGTATTAATGCTCCCCTTCTCTACGGCAGACTAATAATTTGAGTAGCAAAAAACCCTTATTTCTCTTACTGCAGGTAAATTGCTGAACACTTAGGATGCTCTGAGTTAGATAAGGAGAGCTAGCTTGGAAGCAGGATGAGGCCTTGTTGTGAGGTTAGATCAAATTGATTGCAAAAGAACCAGAGCAAAAATTGTTCCACCTTTTTAGAATGGGATGATTTATATCTCCTTTATGAACAGGAGATAAAATGTTCTGCTTCTTACTCTCCACAGAAATAAAACAGAACTAAAAATATATCCTAATGCAGACGAGTTTAAAATAGAGCTCAGTATTCATGAGCAAATGAGTTAATGATTTCTGACTAGTTGGGCATATACCAAAATATTAAATGTAACCTTTCCTAAATGTGTGTGGTTTTATTCCATTGCTAAGCAATAAGTGGAATTGAGTGGCAGGAATTGTGAAATCTTTCATTAGATGAAGTTGAATCAGTGTTTAAGACAAGACTTCAGTAGCACGCAGATGAACTTTGTGAATATGTCTCTTTGTTCACCCATTTTCCTCTACTCTCAACTACTTACATGTACGGTGCAGCAACTGGTTTCTTTAAGGCAGTCATTAAAGTTTTCCTAACACCATAAAATACAAGAGAAGGGAACTCAGATCAGTGAAAATCAAATTCAGACCTAGATTTTACATCTGAGTCTTCTGAATTTTGTGCTTCTGTTAGTTTATACCACAAGTGATCCCTTTCTTTTATTGTATCATCATCTAGGGCTGGGGGGAGGCCAAGTGGAAGGATTAAGTTCAGAAGGTCTCTGGTGCATAGGAAAACAACAAAGTTTTTGTTCTGTGGCTGTAGTTTTTGGTTTAGTAATTGTTTTTGTACCTGTCTTTTGGAAGTCATTTCAATCTCAGATGAACACTTGTGTCACTAAAGGAGAGACAGGTCTTTGCCTTTCCATCATTAATCCCCAAACCTTCTCAAAACAAAATAAAATTGCTACTACGCTGAAAATAAGACTCTAATTCCCAGCAATTAATTCCTTGAAGTGCACATCGCTACTTCTCATCTATTAGTCTCCTTCCATCATAAACTGTATTAATGTAGCATATTGATGTAATTAGTCTTTTAACTCCTGCAGAGACAAGTGTAGCATGCTGTGCCTCATCAACGTGATAAAGGTTACGTGGAGAGCTGTCTCAGCAGACAATGCGCATGCTGTGTATACGTGAACTTAGTTTCCACTTTGTGGGCTATATTTTGTCTCCTGAGTTTACACCTGGGCACAGCCCACTGCCACGCATTAGCGGTTCCATATCACTGTAGGCGAGGGCAGTGCTCAGCTCTCATGGGAAGGTGTCATTTCGGTTTGAATTTTGTGTAACACACGTTGCAGTGTAGTCTTGCTCCCCAGCAGGGTTGCTAAGGCACTGTCGACCTGCAAATAATGGTGTTGGGAGAGTAGCTGTTGCTCACCTAAACCTCATCTGCGGGCTTTTGGCCATCCATGCAGCAACGAGCAGTGGCCATCATTATGGAGCCGTCTCTTGCCTTGGGCTGTAGTTGCAAACATGTCTTGCTATTCACCAAATGTCTTAATTAAGCATTCACTTAATTATAGTGATTACAGTTTCCTCAGTTTAGTGATTTTTCTAAGATACAAGTGACTGTGGCATCAATTTATTGCTTTCTTCTCACAAGGCATTTAAAATTCCTTCTTCCAAATTTTGAGCATCTATCTAGAATTATGGTTTTCACAGCATTTCCTGTCTCCAGGTCAGTGCTTTAAACCTAAGCATCGAGGCTAGGACCCTTCACTGTCATCACTAGAGATACTGTGCCCACTGATCCTGGCACTCTGGTCTTGCCTCAAAGAAAACCACTTGCTCCTTCTCCCCAGGGCATCCTACAAGCATTTGTTGTGGCTTCATTTGTCCTTTACTAAATTCATTTATATTGCCCCAATACCATGTCTTCCTTTTCATTCTCTTCTCTATATTGGCCTTCCTCTATATAGCTATGTTTTTTCCTTTATTTGTACTAACTTTCTCTTATTTTATCACATAAGTAATGGGAGCTAAAGATATCAAGCAATAGTGCTTCTACCAATTAAATTAGAATTGGAGTATCCATAGCTTAGGGCAAACTTTAACAGCTTGATAATGTGATAAACTAGAAACAGATCAGTAGAACTTCCTTCTTTGCCTAAATTTTGTTTTCCACATACATGAGCTACGTCATTAATAATGCTAATACTTAGCATAAATCCAAACTGAAGAATTCTTGAGACAAAGAGATGGTGACAAGCTTGGACTGGAGTTTGATCATCGTATGGATTTACTTTAACAAGAAATCTGGCGATGAATGAATGGCCTTTAAGGACATGTGTACCTTGCTCTAGTTCTACACCCTCAGCCTTGGCTTTGGGCACTGCTGCCGCAACTTTAATGCTGCTCTTTAGATTAGCCTTTAGATTCTTAAGTATGTTTTTCAAATGACCACTTTTCAAAAAATTGCTTTCAAACGATTTTTAATGAAATGTTGCAAATACCAATGCAATTCACTGGACACCAGGGCACTGGGACTTTTATTGTCAGATGATAATAAAAACTTACCAGGTGGGAATAACGTTTCAATAGTACTCAAAGTACTTTAAACAGTATCTGCAATGTATGCTGATCATATGCTGTCACTTGTGCTAGCTGAACTTGTGTGTGGTGAGGCAACAGTACTGCCAGAATATATTGGAGTGTGTGTAGAAAATTAATGAAACAATAGGTAGATTGGGTAAGGAAACCCACTGACTGACTTGCATCTGCACTTGGAAGCTGATATAGCTTGTTTGGGCTTCTTGCTCTAAGGAAAGGCAGTTCTGGTTTTAGATCAAGTGTTGGGGGAGAGAGAGCATTAATGACAGAGAATGAAAAAATTCAGTCAATCATTTGCCATAGAAAAAGTTCTGCTTTGCAGAACTAGGATGATGCACTGTGCTTTTTTTTTTTTTCTCCTGGTCCTAAGGAATAAACAAGCAACCTACATAATTGTTACGCACACAATTGTAGGTGCAAAAGATAATTTTTGAAGACATTAGAATATGCAGTAAATGTTTGAAGTACTTGAACAGTGTTGATGAAAATAAAATTCCTGGGGAAAAAAAAAATCTCAAAATCTGAATTATTAAAATAGCATAATGTTGTTGATCTTTTAATTTCTTCAGTGGATATGTACCAAATGAACAGTTCGGTTTCAAATTTAGTATTTTGAAATTCAAGTTGTCAACAGCTCAGCATGAAACATTGTCAACAAAACGTGTATATCTCGGCACAGTATTGCAGATTGGTACTTCTGAACTTTTTTCATTCCCCACATTCCTTTCTATTTTGGACCACTCAGATGTTAACATCTTGCAATTCCTTGCAGACTAGAAATTGCACTCTCTAAACTTTTGCTCACTGGATATTACACCTGGAGAATTCTTTTTCCTCTTGGAATATTAAAATTCTGTGTAAATATACAGAGATAATAGTTGTCTTTAGTGTCACTAATTTGGGATTTTCATACTCTGTTTCTGAGTGACGGTTGGTCAGTTTTTGCTAAGCTTTTGGAGGCCATTCTGTAGAATAGCTGACTTGTGTTTGTTTGTCTACCCAATATCTTGGATATTTACTGCTTGAAGCTCTGGTGGAAAGTAATGCTCTGTGATCATCAGCTACTGAGCTGACGCTTTGGGAACAAATGAGATGAATTTCATTTGTATATTTTGCTTCATTTTCCCTTAACCAGGCTTCGGTGTTTTTAATAAGAGATGTCTTCTCTGTGGGGGGAACACAAAATACTTAGTTGTTTCGGGGATTCTGGGTAGTACCCAAAGCTGATGTTGTTTGTAGGTTTCAAGAGAATTTGAACAGTGAAACATTCTCTCGACATCTGCAAGAGCGTCTGTAAGACTGCACTTTAAATTCTCACATCTGACCTTCCGATATAACTTTGAAGTTACAGTAATGCAGTCTTTCTGCAAGCAGAGCAGTTGGTTCCTTAAATTAAAATGATTGGTAATTGCAATTTCATTCTTTACTAGAAAGATGATTATTTTTTTTCCAAGCAAATTGCAATTAATGTCTGTGTGTTCAGGTGTTGCTACTGCCAGAGACCACTGAACACTTTTCACTTTCCTGGGATAGCAACAGCTAAATCCCAAATCACAGATTTTTGTTAGGAACATCTGGGTTTGAGTTATTTGCCAGTCTGTAGGGAATAGTAAGTAGACAATAAAAATTTCTCATTCACTTCCAGCCCCTTGCTGGCCCTGCAGCTGGCAGTGGGGGCTGCTCTCAGCAGTGCTGCTGTTGGAGAAAGGCGACGGCCAAGTTATAAAACTTGGTCCTACCATAGCATCATCAGAAAACTAGATTTAGTGAAACCCATGGGTTGTTCTTGTGAGTACATTTATGGACTAATATCTTTGCTTAGGAAAAGATATCACTGTTATGTCAAGTATTATCATCTGGTCTCTCTGGCTCTGTTGAAATTGTTGATGGTCTCTGGCTCCTGGTGAAGTCAGTAATGGGGCAGTTGTTTGTAGCCATTGAAATCTTCAAAATACTTTGGCTACAAATATCAAAATCATAGCACTGTTCTGTATTTGAATAGGCAGTATGACAGTGTAATCCAAATAGGGATATAAATGGCTGAATAGCATTTTGTGTACTGATCCTCTTGTGTTGTACAGATGAGTGAGAGAAATTCCTTGCTTTTTCCTACTCCCTTGTATTTCCCATGCTCTGAGCAAAGCAAAACAAACTGTAAACCTCAAAGACTGTTTGTCTAGCTGGGTTCACTGTACCCATGTTAAAAGAAACTGTATTAGCTCTGATACAGCCCCAAGCTGTGCTTCTGAGCATTAAACTAATATAAAAGCTTGAGATCTGTCAGTCTGTTAAAAAACAACAGTAAGTTACACTGATGCAGGTCTTGTGCTACAAAGTCAGAAGAGAGCAATGTTTAAATGTAAAACATGTCAGTGCAGAAGAGCCACCTGTATGCTCCGTGTCAGTTTGGTGCCGTGACACAGTGCAAGTCCCTAACTGTGGTTTCAGTGCTGGAAAAGGCTTCAGTCATGCACACTTCAAGGTCATAGTGCATTTTTGTTATTAATTATCCTGATATTTTCATAATTTTAGTATGTCTTCCATTCTGGTACCCTGAAGTATTTGTGAAATGCTGTAGACGAGAACTGGGGAACTAATTTGCAGAAGATAGAGACCTTTGCAAAGTGAAATTTTGCATAGATACTGCTTATATTTTACTTGTTCAGCTTCAGACATCAGCCTAGGGTTTTATAATAAGTGATAAAAATTTATTATGTAATTTCCTTATTTAGATGACTCAGTACCTATAAATCCAAATGATAGGAATGAGAGGTGAAGTTGCACAGTAACTCTGAAAATAAACCCGCTTAGGTGACTAAATGTCAATTCTGTTTTATGACATCAGAGTAGACTTCACATACTTTGTTCTGGGATACTGAAATCACATCATTAACAATAGTGATTCCTTTTTAGACCAATATTTTCAAACATATGTATTCATATTCTGCCACCCACCCATATTTCACTTTTCTCCCTGTAATTTCAACGTAAGCTTTCTGATTTTTCTTGTCATGTGCTCCCTTGAGGCGCTAGATAAGTCTCAGGACCGAACAGTTCTTGTTTAGTTCCTCACTGGTGCCCGGACCAGATGGTACAGAAGAACACACATCCCCAAGTAGCTGCACAAAAAAAAAGTCTGTTGAGGCCCGATACACAGAGGATCTCTACCGCTTGCAACATTTCCATAAATCTTCCTCCAGTTTGATCAATCGTTGTCTTTAGCTGGGAGAAAATATGAGTTTGGGGTTGCTTCTAGTTAGCGGTTTCTTGAATTTCATTTTTTGAATATTCAGTGCATCATCTTGGAGATCAGAGAAATGCCTTTCTTTTAAGGCAGTGCTCAGCAGCATTGTCAACCAGGGTCACTCAAGAAATTCACATGATGTACCTATTCTAGGGCTGCTTCTGTTCAACATTTTTTTTTCAATGTTCTGGATGCAGGAATTGAATGCATCCTTAGCAAAATCACTGATGATATTAAACTGGGAGATACTGTTGACTCTCTCCAATGTCCTGTGTGTAGAGGCTGAGGACACCAGGGTTGTCTAGTCTGGAGGAAAGGAGGCTGAGAGAGGACCTCACTGCTCTCTGCAACTTCCTGAGAAGGGGAAGTGCAGGAAAGACATCAGTCTCCTTGTCCTTGTGACCGATGGCTGGACACACAGGACTGGCAAAAAGTTGTGCCAGGGGAGGGTCAGACTGGACATTAAGAAAGATTTCTTTACTGTGAGAGTGATCAAACACTGGACCAGGCTTCCCCCTGCCTGTCAGTGTTTCAGAGGCATTTGGAAAATGCCCTGAATAATATGCTTTAAATTTTGGTTAGCCCTGAGGTGGTCAGGCAGTTGGACTTAATGATATTTGTATGTACCTTCCAATTGAACAATTCTATTCTACCTCCTACCTTCTGGATGTATGTTGTTCAGCTCAAATTTATCATAACATCTTAATTCCAGGCATAGTTGACTTGCCCTGTATTGGAAATTTTAAAAAGAGTCAATTATTGTTGAATCTAGTATTTTAAGGTTTTTAGAATTACATTACAAGTGTGGAGAAGAGTTCTGTTAAACTGTAAGCTCATATTTTGTGTTTAAATTAACAAAGCCTTTCAGCACCTGTCAAGAGACCTAGTCATTACTAATTTTGCACTTGTTCAAAATGATCCACAAAGTCTGCAGTTGAGTTAGAAATTGACCCCAAGAGCCCTGATTAACTAGACAACACTTAAGATAAATGAGTCACCTAAACACCTTCCTGTGCCACTTCCCGTGGCTTGTTAGATTAAGTAGCAGAACTATTCCTTGGAGAAAGGGTGGATTCTCTTGTGATCTAAGAATAATGGCCTCAACTGTAAAGTTTCATGTCAAGTAATATTACGTGTGTTTGAAAGGATGAGAAAAGAAGGCTAGAGAACAGCCTGAAGAAGGGGCGTTTGGGAATATAAAGTCATATGGATGGGCCTTTGGAGAAAACTCTTTAAGTTTCCCCTCAGCTAGCAACAACAGTCCTCTTATTCCTATAATTGTATAATTCTTTCACGAATCATGAAATGCTCTTCTCCTAGTACTGTGTGATGGGAAGGTTAATTGCAGACCAGTGTAAAAGGAGACAACCTTTAAAAAAAGACTCTTTCAAATACATTACCTTTAATTTCATTGGCTGTCTCCACTAAGTGGAAAACACAAAGGTAGTGTTGACTTTTAAATGGAATCTCCTTCAGGAGTTTTTTCTAATTTCTCTTGAAAATCAAGCAAAGTATTTGGGGAGTTTGCTTAGATATGGGTTATGCTAGAATTCAGGCAGTCTTTCACAACCAGAAGGAATCAAAACTTTTTTTAAACGAAAGCTGAAGTTCTGACATAACAATCGTTTGGGGGACCTTAAAACTATCCTATGTATATAGGATACAGGATATCCAGTGTTTATAGGACACAGGAACAAGAGAAAATAAGATGTATGGAAAACATTATGCAGAACCTGCGAGCCTGCAGTTAAATGTGTATTTTGAGTGATTTCATTTGTTTTGGGATGGGGATAATCAGTCAAAACTAATGCATTCATCTGGTCTGCCACCTACTTCCAGTTCTTATTTGCTCTTGTTCCTGTCATGCATCATTTCAGAGTATTTTTGAGACAAGAACTTTCCAAAAAGATCTTGGAGCATTACTTTAGTTGCCACCCAAATGATTTTAACCAATGTATCCACCAGTAAGAATTCGGTGAATCACTTACCTATTCAGCTCTTCTTCAGTTTTCATTTCCAGCAGCACTAACAATGACGATGTTAGCTCTTTGTTTCCCAGCTCCAAGTTTATCTACTCTTTACTGTGAATTACTATTGCTGTGTCTGTTAAACCTTTCCCAGTTGTAAGAAGAAAATCAACATTCATTTGACGTTTGCAACTATAGAACCAACACTAGGTAGAAATGTAATGATTTTGCTGTTGTCAGCATAAGTCCATAACTGAGCTGATGAACAGAATTTCAGATGAATGGCTAAAAAAGCTTGTTAGTATTCTGCTAACTGAAGGACAAAGTGGGGATTTGAACATTATCAAAAATATTTTCTGATCAGAAGCTTTGGTTACACAGCTTCTGATTCAAGAGGATTAAAAGAAATACGATTTATTTGTTGAAGTGTTCATTAAATTTATAGTTGTGAGGAAGACCTTAAACATATTGAGTAACACTTGTAAACACTTTTTTTCCTGATTTCTTCATTAAAGTATTCCAAGTGAGAGTGAATACGAAAGTACTGGGATTCTGGGTCCTCAAATCAAGATTTTGCAGACTTTCTTTTCATTTGAATACACATATATTTTGAACCAAGTCCTGTTTTCAAAAATTGCTTAATACGCTTTAGAAGAATGTTTTAGCACATTTATAAAAAGGGTTTGGACTCTTTTCAGTTTGAAAAATTCAACTTCCCTATTAAAAGGAAACAATATTTCTGTCTTTAATGTGAATGATGAGTCATGGGAAATTAATTGATAGGAAATATCTAAAAATCATTGGACAGAAACTATTGTAAACTGCATGCGAGACATTGCCTCTAATCCCGTTGTTAGCAGCTGGAGGCAAACTAATGGTTGTCTTTGCTACCAAAACCCAATTGCTTGCACAGTTATTCTTTTTGCAATGTTTGTTTATCTGTTCTTTATATATTGAAGACTGCATAAAACCAAGGTAAGAGAGATTAAAGAAATATATAGCTAAAATAAATATACGATACTGAAAATAATCATGACTTGCAAGAACTGAAATCCTTCCCAGTAAAGCTACACACTTGATCCTGTAAAGATTGCAAGCTGGCATAGCGCATAACTGTGTACGAAATGGGAAGCGGTACTAAAGTCTTTGGAGGCCTAACTGGTAGAGATAAGAGCTCAGTATCATCGCCCTGATTCTCTAGGCTGAATGAGTGCTTGAGAGCACCATGGAATGAGCCTGTTCCTGCTTGGCTTCACCAAGGCTTGTGAGGAGGGAAGGAGGAAGGCAGCGCCTCTGGCACTGAGCTGCAGTTCAGTGGTAGGAGACCGAGCAAAGCTTCTGGCAAAACTTCCATTGTTTTTCCCTAATTGTTTAAAAATGGGAAGGTATAGAAAAGCTTTTCATTCTTCAGTTTGGACACCACCCAAAGAGTATTGGAAAGGAATGATTAATTTAGGGACTTCTTAAAATCAGATCACAGGGACTTTAAAGCAGGAAGGTGGGGGGAAAATTGAAATCATATGTGCTGTCTGTAGAAACAGTGACCAAACTGTAAGTCAGAAACAGATGGCAACTTTTCTAGAGTTTTATTTGTTTCAATCTATAGCTCTGATTTTATTCACTGCAAAGACAAATTTTACCTTTTTTTTTTGTCATTAATTCTCCAGTTGGAATTCTGTTCAGATCAGTGCTTAGAATAAATTTAGAAAAAGTGTTCTTATACAGCTTTAAAAATATGAATGCTCTTCAAACAAACTTTATGCAAAGTTGTCAGAAACCCACGCTACTGGTTAAATTGTCAGGTAACTTTATTTCCTATGAGGATGAAGTCTTATATAGATAGTAGTCGTAAGATGATTCACATATTTCTTGCTCATCTCCCAACTGCTTCCCTCCTACAGAAAATACAAGACATGGTATCTCCTACAGAAATCTGTGCAAGTCAGTCTCACAGGCATTTTCTTCTTGCAGACAGATACATGAATAATCCAGATGTATATAGATTAAAATAGTTTGGCAAGGAATAAAGTTCATTGTATTTTAATTGATCCAGTAAATCTTTACATTTCTGCTCAGCTAAACCAAAGAATTCTAACAATATCCTTAAGGGTATTTTATTTTTGTGTTCAAAAATGGATAGTGTTATGCTTCTTTTTGAGGACTAGTATATGTCAGTCTCTTAAATGTAAGCAGAACATCTTCCTCTTTCAAGGGTATGCAAGCATTTTAAAGATACCAGGGTGCTGGATTGATTTGCAATAACTAGAAATGCTGTTCATATCGCCTGCTTTTTGACCACGTGCTGGTGCAATATCTGTTGTGTAAATATAGCATGCTGAGCACAAAGGGTCCAGTTCCGCCTGCTGTTCCAATCAGACAATCCCATTAAGCTAAATAGCAATTCTCATGTAGGATTAAGATTTTGCTACGCTATATATATAAATATTTTCCTATACGACAAAATCAATATAAAAAGACTACATTTTGTTATGTATGGGAAAGAAGGCAGAATTGCAAAAAGAGATCTTGGTACCTTTTATCATAGAAATGCAGGTTTTCAATGGGTATGTCATTTAATAGCATGCCCATCAGTATATGAACAATAACAATTTTGTAAAACAAGCCCCCAAATAATATTTTAATATTCATTAACAGAATGCAGTGACACTGAGGTGCATTTATCCTATAAATTGTCCTGCACTGACATTGGGAGTCATTTAATATAATGACAAAAAGCTTTTCCAAAGGATAAAGTGATTCAGCTGACAAACTGGCAATTACTCCCACAGACTTTTCAAGTCTGTCTTTAAATAAAACATTTGTTAAAACATTTGCTATGTGCCTTGTGTCACCTGCACCACCAAGATAAATGCTGCATTATATTCTATCAGTTACTTTCAATTAAAGATATTTCAAAGCATGTTGATATAGCTGGAAAAGCACATGTTTTAGATTTCTGGAACCATGAGATTTCATTTTCTGTGATGACTAGCAAAGACTAATGAAATGGGTGTATTAATTTAATGGCTATGGATTTTTATTCATTCATAAGAAATCTACATTCCATTTGTTATTTCCTAATCACCATTGATCATTCCTGCTACTACGACAGAGTGGAATAAAACCAGATTAGATTGCCATTACTTACCCCCCTCTCAGTTGTCTTGTGCCCTGTGCACAGGCTTTGTATTTACAGCAGGTGAATCACAGAAGTCCAGTCCAGTAATGCTTTGGTTGCTGTTTTCAGCACACAGGCTTTAGGGTAACCAGGCATCATGGCCAATGAATGTTACCAGTAGAGATTAATCCAGTTGCTTTAACATAATTTACTAGGCAGCACGCAGACTAATAATCTGTCCCATGCTGAATATTTTGGCACTGCAGAAAAGAGAGATCACATTTTTAAAGCTGAAAACAACTTGCAAAATGGAGTTTGTTGAGAGAAGGCCACACATTTTACTTAGCTAACTGTTGTGGTTGGAAATGAGGTTCACGCAAGGCTGCTTTTACATTTTGGGATCAATATCTGAAGAAGAGACCTAAAGAATATCTTGTGTACCTAAAAGATTATTCCCTCCCCTGTCAAGTCACTTGGGCTAATAATAGCAATGACTTCTCCTTTTGTACCTTGCCTTGCTTGTGTCTTGGACTGATAGAGCTACAACAGTCCTACTGCTGAAATGCTGCGTGCATCCAGGTACCAAGTTTTGTCAGAATTGATTGCAAACATCCAATCACCTGCTAAAATCAATGGATTACATGCTGCTAAATCCTCACTGTGTTTTAAAATCTGGGTGTGAATGCCTGCTCCCCAAGGATGTTCTGCTTGAAACCAACTAAAACTATATTTGAATTTGAAAGCTGCTATAGTAAGAAAAGTGCATCCTAGTCACCAAGAAAGAAATGCTAACTGCTGTAAGGGATGCTGGATGCTATCCTGTGAGCAACACGTGGGGTTTGCTGTGTGTTTTGAATTTGAAGGCACAATGAGTGGAAAGTGATTATTAAGATGCAACAGTCACTGCTACTTTTTATTGTAATGCACACTGTTTTTCAACATACATATATATATATACACATGAGATAATGGTCCCATGCAAACACTGTATTCAGTTCTCATGTTTGCCTTTGTGTACAGTGAGTGAGAACTACATCAAAATCAAAAATCTTTATTCATGCTCTTGCTAAAAGTGTTATTTCTTGCTCACCTCAATTGCAAAAGGGGGACTCAGCTGAAAACCGGATCTGTCCATGGAGAATGGGAGGAGGATGCAACAAGGGTGCTGCCATTGGTGTCGTTCCCATACCCCTGCCAGAAACAAACAATGACAAGGTTACAGTTGCTGGGTTCTATCTGCAACTTTCTCAATAGGTATCATTAGGAAATTCTGTTTTTGTGATTGCTTGATTTCTGCCTCACAAGGAGCTGGCACATTCAAGGCAAAAGGCAAAATGCAAACTGCAGCAAACCCCAACACATGCAATTACTGAGAGAAGCAGAAGTTAACTACTTCAAAGGAGACTGTGCCAAAGACTTCTAGATCAGGAAGCAATTTCCTCATTTTTAGAGGTCCAATATAAACTGAGTAAGGAGTGGCTTTGAGTTGTGTCAGCTTACAAAAGAGCTGAATGATTAAAGCATCAAAACTAGGATTGCAGAGAAGTAATTCTCTGAAATATTCTGAATGTATTACTTAAACAAAAATCATGTGCCAGAACTTGGCAAAAAAATGAGATAAGATGATGCCATAAGAGACTGTGTATTATTCCAGTGTTTTGTGGAAAGCTTTTTAGACTCTTAAATTACCTGTTGAGAACTTTCGAATTTCAACTTTCTTCGTGATTATTAATTTATAATCACCTGCATGTGGTAATTTAGTACTCTTTGAATCTTTAATGCCTCTTCAAGATTGATATTTATAATGTGTATATAATGTTATTTTTGAATGCCATTAAGCAGTGTGGAAACAAAATAATGTAAATTTCTGCAATGGCATCTTCAATAATGTATGTGATTGTTTCTCTGAGGGAGAATAAAATCTTGGGTCTTTGAGAAGTTCTGAACAACCAACTGTACCGACAGTAGGGAATTTGGGATAGCAGGGCTTCTGGAAGGTCCCCAAGACCAACTCCAGAATTTTATTTGTAACAAGTTCACTATAAATTAATAATTTTGCTTCAGAATATCAAGACTCATATCCAGACATATATATATATATAATTCCCAAGAACAGTATGTAAAAATTCATGAGCAAAGCTGATTAATTTGTTAGCTGAGGTGGAGAAGTAAACTGAAACCTTCAAATGTAAATTCAAGGTATTCAAATTGAGTCTAAGCAACCAGTTGATTATATACATGAAACTGCCATCGCTTCCCTCCTACTTCTCTTCCCTTCTTTCTATCTATTTTCATTGCAGCCTTTAATGTCTACACAGATATTGTAATACGCATGGAGCTCTGTATAGGTAGTAATAATACCTCTAACTGATGTTCCTAGAAATGACAGCTGAAATTTAGCCAGTCATATGATATATAAATCTTTCTTAAGAATCTTAGCAAATTCTGCTTCTCCTCTAGATTTGCCTGATGTCTTTCAAATTCATGGTCTCTGTGGTTTGGTTGCTGCATCTTTGAAACAGCATGGAATAATCAAAGTTGTTCGTGCTGGATCCCATTAAAATCTTTTTAAGGAACCCCAGAGGCGTTTACAAAGCAATAGACTACATGTCCCCAGTACTGCTGAGTTTCTCACAATTCTGGTATGGGTTTCAGATAAGTGACTGTGCAGTTCCCTCACTGGGATACCAGTGACAATCCGGATGAAAATTAGAGGATGGATTCTTGCTTATAAGGTGGCTAAAGAATAAAGAAAACAATTGTGCAAATAATATCGACCCTTTCAACAATGTTTTCATAGCCTTTTTTATTAAGCTGTTGTGACATTGCCTAGTAGTTCATTTTGTACTATTGGTTCTTTACTTAAAGATATTGTACTTATAGACCACCTACAACAGTCTTATCTAAAACAGGGAGATTATCAAGAAAAAGTCAAAAGAAGTCCAATGTGTGAATTTTTTGTTTGTTTTTTCCTTGTACAGGAATTCATGATTCTTCAGTGGAGCTGACATGGGTTTCTGAGGCTCTGAAACAGGACAACCAACCACACAGACAACTGGCATTCATGTGAGTATGCTGTTCTCTTGATGCCAAACAAAATGTCCTCTGAGATTTCCAGGCAATCATTAAGATTAAATGGAATAATCAGGCTAAATTAATGAAGTTTATCAGTCAGATGACTTGGAATATTATTATGAGACTTACAGAGTACACTTGAATGATGTAGAGAGTTTTCATTTTGTAGCAGAAACTGGATCTTCATATATGGTAAATCAACATACTTGCATCTGTTGTAGCTCTTTTTCAACATCCCAAGTGAAATCAACAGTTTGTAATTTGCTGGTCAGACAGAAGTGCACACGGAAGTAATTGTTGTTCTGCGTTAATTTGCAACTGGGCAGATGTGCTCTAGTTTAAAGCAACCAATGGAAATGCTTCCATTCAATGCTATCATTTTGATGAGGGTAGGGTTTGGAAAATGAGCTCCTTTGGCATAGTGGTAAATGGTTTTCCAGATCGAGCTGTAGGCAGAGGTGTAGGTAACAAATATTCTTTCACCTTAGCAATCTTAATAGGATACCTTCTTTATTTAAATATATTTTTATATATATCTACACTATAGTGATAAAAATAGTGTGGTTCTCTTGTGGATTCTTATTTTCAGTTTATCTGAAACTTATCTGAGTTTTCCTCCTCCTTTTTATCTGAAAAGTCCAGTTATTTTAGAGCTGAAAGCAAATCCCTCCAACTAAACATCTTTAGCTCCAGTAAGTCTGGAGCTAGAGAGTGAAATACTGAGGAATGACAGCAAAACATACTTGAAACTTTGGAATATTTGTCCTGAAAGTATAAGTCAAAGATGCAAGATTGAAGGACAGTGCTCAAGAAAACTTGTCTCCTGCTGTGGCTCTTGGTGAACCTTGCAATTATTTTGCATACTTGTATTGCCTAAGGAACAAATGGGATCCGTGTCTTGTTGCAGTTCCTTGGATACACTGCTTTCATTTGGTGTTTTACTGATGTGCTTTTGAATCATCTGGAAATAGCAAAAGAGCAACCTGGTTATGGGCAAAGGGCATGTGTAGCAATGGTCATAGGTTGGCACCAGCAGCACACAGGACAGTTTGGGGGATGACTAAAACCTGTAGTGTTTTAAAGAAAATGTCAGACCACGTTAATTCAATTTGAAGGGAAAGAACACCTAGCCTACAACTAATATACTTGAACAGTATGGGAGATAGCTCGTGAAGACTTTTATAGGAAAACCTACTTCTGACAGAATGGGAGAAGGGCAGAAAAGCCAGGGGGTAGGCTCTTGCACAGTGTTCTAAACCATTTACTATAAAAGATGGGTTAACTGTATGCAATTCTTACTCTTCTTAATGGACTGAGCCTGCATGAAATTAAGAGATACGCGGGCTTTGTAGCACATGGGGCTTAAAGGTTATTTATATGCCCTGCAATAGTCAAGTAAGAAACCATTTACTCATGGACATAAATACATTCTAATTGCTATATGTGGTCATGTTCTGAAGATCACGCATTTTTAATACATGGCAAGCTGCTGAAATATCCTTACCAGTTATTTCTGCATCATAGCTTCCTCACTGAAATGGTACTAGCAGAAAGGTCTTCCATTTTAATATTTCCACCAAGACTTTGAAAGCTCACGGTGAAGGTGCAAGAGGGATGTGACAGACATTGCATTAACATAAAGCTCCGAGTAGTTATCTGTTTCTGCTTCCCAGGCAAGCTGTTGCTCAGCTTCCTGTAAAAGCATAAAGAGACTGGGATCCATTATCAGCCCTCTTGGGCAGAACTGCAATACCGAGTGCTGTGCTTAATATTGCTTATCACTAATTTTGTGCATGATGACTGAAGCATGAACAATATCCGAGTGGGAAGCAAACTAGATCTATAGCTGCATAGTCAAGCCTATCAAAATATATTGCTGAGCTCCTACAGCCAAACAATTCTGCAGAATATCAGCTGAAGCTGGGTGTTCCAGCTCACTGGGCCTCCACTCACCATATGCTTATGCAGCCTCACCTGTAATAACAAATAGCTGTGTTCAAGGGTAGGGGTAGGGTGCATTAAAAATTAGGAAGGGATGCTGGAGTGAAAATTGACAAGTATTGTTGCATGCTATATCTTACTGAGTTGTCAGGCAACGGCAATGAAGTAAGTCCTGCTGAAATCACTCACGAGTGAGGACCATATATTACTCTTAGACATATATATACAAAGTCATGCTGTGGAGACTTCTCTGAAGAAAACCTGCTCTTGTCTGACTTCATTCTGTAAGAGAAGTAGAAGGAAGAACATTGATATTACTATATAGTTTGCTTGTATAAACAAGTAGTGTTTTCTAATTTATATTTATCCTGTGGAGGGGGAATCACCTGCGTATTTTGAGTGACCCAACTGTAGCCAAATATTGTTTCAGAGGATGTAGGATGGCAGGGTGGGGTTTCATGACAGTCTGCGCATACTTCGTGAGTTAGCTGTAGGTTACAAACCTTACACTGGTGAGGGGTCTGAGTATGGCCTCTGGTTTTAATGTAGAACCTCAGGATTACCCTGATTTTTTTTCCCTTCTAACGAAGGGAAAACACTGAAAATAAAAATGTCAAAAGAAAAATATTAATGACATGTTTTATATTAAGAAATCTAATACAAGATTTTTTGACAGTCACATTTAACTGCAAACTATTTTTTGTGGGAATTCATGCACAAATGACTCGATAAAACCATTGTGAGGAAAGAAATGGGGTTTACATTTCCCTGTTTGTTTAATAGTGAAAGACCCTTTTGCATTAACACCATATTTAGAACAAATAACTGAAAAAGTTTAGCTAGATTAAGTTTATGTTAATGTAATATTTTTCATATTTGTAAAGCAAAGGAATCTTCAAAAGGTTTCAAAGCTTGTGAACTGCAGTACAGACAAGCCCAGCAACACTCAAGGGTTTTCAGATTTCAAGTAGGACTTTCTCTTGGGAGGCTGAGGATGTTTTTGGTTTAATTCAAACTAAAAAGGTTAAAGCAAAGAGAGTGTCACCTCATGTTTACCTTGCTTTCCTTTTTGTCTTGGTCCTGTTACTACAATCGCATCTGAGCAGATGGCCCCAGGCAGGTGAACAAAGCCCTGGTGGGTGGCTGGTGCCACTTGCCAGTAAGGTTACAACAGGGCTTACATTAAAGTGTTAAAAATTAAAAGGACAAAATTGCGAGGCAAAGGGATGAGGAAGGTTGTCATTCCTTGGTGTCTGCTGCAGTCAATGCATTGAAACATCTGAATGTCTTGCTGTGAGTTAAACATCATTTTGCTGCTGCAAGTTAATCTCTACAAAAAATACTTCCCTGCTGGACGGCTGCTTGGGAATCCAGCTGTGGAGAGAGTGAGGGCAGGATTATCATGAGCTCCCTGTGAAATCTCTTTAATAAATGTGGTTTCGTATCTAATGGTGATTTGGATAAACATGATCTCAGGCTGTTCAGACATAGTGGTAGATAGCACATTTTCCACCAAAAATATTTTCTCTGTTTATTCTAAAAATCAGTGTCTATGATTAATTCTAATCCTAATGGCCTTTTTTGTTCCTCTTTAAACATGTCCTTCTGATAACACTGAGGGCAATAATAAGCTGAAGCCAAGCACAAGTCAAATAGGCAATTGCAGAGGGAAAATATTAGGAACTACCATAAAATCATGTGCCATTAATGGTGCTTTGTTTTGACCGTAAAAGGCAATAATTATTCTTTCATGAATATTTCAGATCAGGACAGGTTATTGGGATGGGATGAAATAGGAAATTGTTCAATTTAACTGTACTTGCTTCATTAGAAACTCTGGCAATGCTCTTTTCCTTCTTAAAGTACCTTTTTTCTTTTCCAATTAATTTATTAAAGTAGGTTTGTGCTCTTGTGGTAAATCATGACTTCATCTTCGTAACAAGTGTATGTATAAACCAGCATACATGCATGAAAATAAACATGGAGTGTAACTTTGGGTGAAATCAAGTATCTGAAGTAAGTTTGTAACAGAGCTGTGCCAGACCTGGCACCAATTTCATGCTTTTCAGAAATCTGATGTTGCTTAAACCATCTTGATAACCAGAATAAAATGATGAATCTGTTCACATTAATTAAACATATTACGTAAATGATGTATTATGAATGCTCTTATATCTTTACTGTTTTTAATTTCCGTGTTATAAAAGAGCTTGCAGAACAGGAGAGGTGTTGTGAAGAGGAAAGAAATAAAAAATACTTTGAAGATTTTAAATAAAACATGCTGTATATTTTCTTTTTACTTAGAGCAAAATTACAGTGTACTTAAGAAAAAGTGAAATGTCAATCAAAAAAATATATATATTACTGGTGGCCTCTAAAGAACTCCCAAGCAAGCAGGTTAATCAAGCCTTTTTTTAATGCACCTGTCCAAACTTCAGCACAGTAATTAATTTCAGGTTCCAGTACAGAAATGCATCAAATATCGTCTTCGGATTTGTGCTTTTTCATAACATACTAATTAGTCCTTTTTAAACTGTGACTTTATTAAAATGCAGGAGGGTAGTAGAACAAGTCTGACATTTAAAGGGTCTGGCCTTACTTTCTCTGATAATCCAGTGGAGTTGTGATTACCACACAAAAACAACATGTTTTTCAAACTGCTTTGTGATGAGGATGCATAAATAAGCCATAGTAAAATATGTGTTCTTCACCTTTGAGTAGTTTGGAGATTTGTTCCCCCAGGAGAAGAGCTGCTCCACTCCCTCTGCTGAGGCTGGCAGCAATGCTGGCAGGTACTGCTATCCTGTTCTGCTTAAATATTGGTGGGGTTCACTCCAAGCCCTCCAAGATTAAAATCTGCCAGTGTTAACAGAGTTGGGAGATGTGGACAGCTCCTCGTCCCCTGCCTTCTTGGATTCCACCTGTGCAAGCGTGTGTAAAGCTTTCCACCGAGATTCCCACAGAAAAGATGATTTAGAATCTGAAGTGGAGAGGTTTCTATAAAAAGGAAGGAAACTGAAGGAGAAGGAATGAAAAAAATAGAATAGTGGAAAATAGGAACTGCTATTTTTCACTTTTTGTCATTAAAAGTTTCAGGCTGGCACTTCTCTGTGTTTTTGTGGGTTTTTTTGTGTGTGTTTTGTTTTTTTGTTTTTTAATTTAACAACAACAACAAAGTAATTCCAAGGGAAAAAGTATTGCGTTTGTATTAATTCTTGTTTAATTTTTCTTCATCTGAGTAATTCTACTTACTGAATGCTGAAGAATGTATGTTAAATCTGTGGAAGCCTATTATGAAACAGTACTTCAGCAGAAGAGTAGGACTTAGCAGATATTGTTTTCCTATATATTGTTTCCATAGACAGTGTTTTTATTCTTCGTACAGTTTTCTGAAGATGCTGAGACTTGTGTTTCAAAACTTCTGCCTGGAGTTAAGGATGTTTTTCAGAAAAGGCCTTTTACAAGAGTATGATTGATGGTGGTCGATAAGATTTCATTCGTACAGGATGTGAAAATTGGACCATGTTAGATCTGACAGAACAGCTAGAACTGCATACACTGGGCAGATACAGGACATAGTTAAGCATGTTATCGCTACTAAAATAAAATAAAAACCTGAAAGTTCAATCTATAAATGATATGAACTCTATGATGGCATTATGTGTATACAGCTGTATATTAGGTTTATTGTGGAGGTATAAAGGTTAGTTTAATTTTATGAGAGGTATATACCTCCTAGATATATAGACAACATAGAGAAATGTCTTATAAAATAGGTTTTGTTATGGCCTGAAGATGCAGCTTATCACAGGTAAGAAGAATATTGCATTTATCTCTGCTGTAGATAATGAGACTGCCTGGGAGTAGCAGTCTTGTCACATGAAACAAATCGCCGATGACGAGTCAAACATACTGGAGAGTTTCATTTTTATTTTGAACCAAACTGTGACAAAAAGGGCAAAACCCTGTGTTAGCTGGTACAGGGGCAAAGGGAGAATCTGCTGTGGGGAGAGGAGGGAGTCTGGAGATGGTGGTTGAGGCATCATGTATTAAGTGAGGAGGGGAAGCACCTGCTGCACCAACAATCAACCGAAGGTTCTTCTTGCTTAGCGAGGTGACAGCAGAGACATCCTGCTTCTGCCTGCCACCCCAATGCTGGTGCTGTGGGCAGGATGCTCTGCGCAGCGTCCTGGGGAGCCCATCAGCTCTGTGCCCAGCAGTGGGGTGACCAGGCAATGTTTCTCTGCCCTCCTGGCAAAGGGTGCTTGTTGCTGGGAGAGCTATTTACATAGCACCTACTCACCGAGTGAGTGCACTTGTCTTATTGTGTTAGGTGAAGGGCTATTACCAAAAATAAAGTGTGTTGGCACATTGTGACATGGTAGCGCTTAAAAGATGAGCAGTGTTTTTGTTCTAGAGAGCACATCATCAGGTACAAGTGCACGCACGTGGCGTGCCCAAGTGGCTGCTTGGTTATTCAGGAGAAAGGTGGGTGTGATGGATGTACCAACACTGAGGGAAGCCAATTCCCAGCCTTTCTTTTTTCTGGTAGAGACTGCAGCCCTGGGAGAGACCCCAGGATGGCTGGCACTACACACGTCCAGCACCCAGGGTGCTATATGCAGCCAGGGGCACCCAGATTTGCCCTGTCCCTAGAGATACACAATGCTGGGGCAGACTGTGTGAATTGCTAGAAACTAGGTCATTCTCTGATTTATTTTGTGATTAAACACTGCAGCCCCCATAATATAACAGCATCTGTACTTGCTCCTTGCTTATTCTTTCTCTGTTCGTTTTTCTTCTCAGTAAGCTGTTCCTCCTCTAGGTCTCTTCTGCATGTAATTAAAGTGTGAGGCTTAATAACCTGTGCATGCTTCTTGGCTGGCTACATGGTACTCTTTCTGCCAGTGATTTTGTCTTTAGTACAAGTAGATAAATAGTATATATGAGATTGTAATCAACAGCCGGGGAGGAGTGTACTGAAAGTTCCTTGTCTTCTTAAGTTCTTGTGCTTTTTGTTAGGCACCTGAAGTTGTTGAGCAAGAGAGAATTTGGGTCTGACTGAATATGACCAGTTCTGAGTGAGAATTTGAGTGAGAATTCAGTGATAGGAATATATGGTTTTACGTTACTGATATGTGCTTTGGAATTAAAACTAGATGTGCGGAAAATACAGCATTGTCAATGTGTCAGCCTAGCCGACACCTTTCAACTTGAAATGAATACTGATTACCTTCTCCAGAGCAGACAATTCTCCCATCATTCCATTAAAACACTTCTGAAATGAAAGTCTGCTTCTAAATTTTAAAGGAATTTATTGGGTGGATCAGACCAGAAATGTATGTTTTCCTTAAATAAATAAATAACATCATAAAAGAAGATATTTAATTTGAATATTAATGCTTTTCATAATCCACAGCAGATCTTGGAATGAATTTTTTTCCTTGCTGAAGGTGGTGTTTGTAAGGCCAGCTTCCAGGGGAGTCAAGCAACACTAATCAGGAAATATGTTACATCTCTTGTATGTTTTTGCCCTTTTACACTGAGTTGTTCTAAATGTGCATTAATGATGCCACGGTAGATAATATTACTAATAAAGATTTCCTAATAGTTGAAATGCTAGACCTGAGGTGTTATGCCAGCAACCTTTGAACAGATTTGTTGAAATCAGAATTTCCACTTCATTGGAAAGCTGAGCCTTTGAAATGCTTGAACTGGAAACATAGCTCTCGTGTTTCTCAGTTTTTGCTTAACTGAATCGGAGTAGCCAGTGGCCCTGACTCCCAGGGACCTCCCCATTTTGCCTTCCAGGCCTCCTTGCAGGACCGCAGGATCCTGCCAGCAAACCTCAGTGCAGCCACCCAGTGGTGTGGGACCCGGGGGCAGTGGATCTAGAGCTGTAATTGAGGTACAGGCTGCATGCGATTGCTGGCCCCAGCAGTAGGCCTGTGAGGCCAGTTTTGCCAAAAGGCATCAGTGAGCTGTCAGGGCATTGGTGGGCTTCTGTTGGAAATTCCACTTGCCTTGGCAGAAGCTTGCTAACACTGAGCTATTTCTTCAAAGCATCTGTTCTCAGTGAACTAGAGAGAAATTTTTCCTTGTCTCCTTGAAATTTTCTGTGCTATCTTGCTGAAGTTCTGTCTGGTATGAGGGATGGAAGAAAGTCCTAAATGTTGTATTGTGTGCATTTAGACGTGCATTTAGATGTGCTTTTCATGTCATCACATGAGCTCAGGCATTTAAAAATGTTTCATCTTTGGAGAGGGCACCCTTTTTACCATTCAATGAAATACATCCTTTAATTGTCCTTTTTCTGTGGGATCTTTGTGTAAATGAAGAGTCAGAGATAGGGACTTTTGCTCTTAAAATGACTTAATAAAAGCCACCTGATTGCTTCTTGGCTTCCTTGTCAGATGGATGATGGAGGTGGCATGTCCCACATTACTCACTCTAATCTGACACTTCATATATTGTCTGTTATCAGAACACAATGGAAAAGAAAATCCTTTATAGATGCCTCTTTGGGAGCCTTCAGAAATAAGATTTCAACAATGCTGAGTTTTTATGACAATGTAATTAGAGCTTCCACCAGACTGTAAAAACTCAGTTTGTTGAAAAATGTGCAAGCTGATTTAGGGCCAAATCCCAGAGTTCTTATTCACCCTTTCCACTGATTTTCCATTGATATCACTGGCATAACTCAGGTTTCCTCTTTGTTTTCCAGCAACATATCCCTGTGCTGCTTTACTTGCTCTTCCAATAAGCAATCTTCCTTCTCACAAGCTGAAATTTCAGAGATGGATGTTGAAAAGATGTTACTGATGCAGTTAACAGAGCAAAAAAGGATATTCTGTATCTGTGATGCTGACTTTAACATTCACTTGATGCTACAAGGCTATGAAGGTTAGCTCGAACCTTGATAATCTCTTGTAATATAGTCTTGTGCCAACAAAGCCACAGGTGCGGCCGTGGAGATAAGATGAAAATTTTGAGTCTGTTATGTGTTCTCCCTTCTTTTTCTCATGGTTATGCTTTTAAAGGTTCAAAAATCTAGTAGATAGAATGGGGAATCTGTTTTCTTTCTGTTTTCCTTTCTAAAATGGCATCGTGGGGCTGTTTTTCAGATACTACTAATCAAATTGACAGAATTTACAAGTGTGAAGATGTGTTTTTCTAACTGCCAGTTTGATCTAACCTCAGGCTTGCATCTGAAAGCCAGGCTGTATTCAGTGTGAGCTGGAGGACCACCTGTAGAGGCCCATGGTTTCAATAAGTCTGTGGGGATCAGTTCAGTTAACTGAATTGCTCTTCTGGAGAGGATTATTATTATATACACCAGATGCAGGAGCTGGTTCTCATTCTGCAATCTTGTTTCTAGGTCAAAAAACACTGGTAGACCCCAGCAATTTTCCCTGAATTATGTTCTCTCTGAAATACTCAGAAGAGGAAGAAGCATTAAAACTTCATTTTCAAGCATCCTAGAGATCACATAAGAATCTGAACTCACACAAGGACTGTATCATTGATTAAGAACTTGCTGGGATTTCTTAAAAATCATTGTTAGCCTCAGTAGTGTATGAGGAGACATATTTCACGTGCTTATTATTATATTCCAGTGGCCTTTTGAGACACCACCTCTCCCCAAGAGTCCCTTTGAGGTAGGTGCCTTACAAATGTGGATTCAGCACTATATCGACGTGACAGAGTTTATAATCCTCAGGATATAAGGTAACCAAAGGGTAGAAGAAAGGAAATATGGCCCCTCTCACAAAGGAAGAGAATTGAAGGACAGAATTACAAAGGAGTTAGTCATATTGGGTGGGCAGCAGAAGAGAAAACAAATGACCTGTGGTTTTCTTTATGGTGCAGAGCCCAGGGTGCACAGCAGTCATCCTGTTGAAAGATATTAGAGAAGTCTAAGCAATGACAGAGCTAACCATGCAGTGCTATTCCAGCCCTTCACTGATGGTATCACCTGGGAAAGTTTCCAGATTGACAGGTCTAGAGCAAGACACATAGGACACACAGGCAGTTTCACTGCAAGAAAGTCCATCGAGGAAGCTTTCCTAATCTCCTTCTGTCTTCTTAGGGCTCCAGGGTAGATGGCAATCCTGCGGTGCTTTGCTTTGCTGCCAATATGGTTCTCTGCAAAGAGAAAGGTGGCTCACAGGAGTTTCAACATCCCACTTTTTTCATGTCTCATGTAATTTGAGCTTAAAGGCTGCCTTTTATTTATTTATTTATTTGGAAACAAGCTAGAAGACCACGATCGCTCTCTTCCAGAAGAGGCTGTAAAGCCATAATTCTGTGTACAAGATAATTTCTTAGCACAAACTGAGTTTTCATTACCTGGGAGTTCACAGCTTTCCAGAACTTGACATTGTAAGGAACAGAGCATTGAGATGACAAATATCTTGTAAGCTTTTAACAAGACAAGTAATCTTTTATATCAGAATTGCTGTAGTATCTACTCAAAATGTACTTTTCCAGCAAATCACTCTTATCGCTCATTTTAAACAGAACTGAATTCAGCCCTCCTTCTCTAGGGGATTTCAGATTCAGATCCAGATGCTGCAGCTTGTTTAAAGCATTGAGATTTGATCCTGTAAGATGCCAAACCCCCTCAAATACCAGTGTAAGGCCATCATAAACTGTGCTTAGCATGCCACACAACATGGCCCTTGGCACACAGCAGTGGTCTCAAACTGCTTTCTGCACTTTCCAATATGGTCTGCTCTTCAGTATTCCCATTCCACCTCTGGTGTTCCTGCTTCTCCACGTTCCCTTTTAATGAAGTCTAACCAGAAAGTGTGTAAACAGTAAAAACAGCAGGAAGAACATGGTGGCACTAGCATGAAGCTTTCAAGCTTTCCTCTGACTGTGTGTGCTGCTGTCCCTCCTTGTGGGGACCACTTTCTCTGCTGACTCCCAGGCACTACCAAATAAATCAGTGTCGTATCAAGTGGCAGGGCACATGCTTCCAGTGCTCAGATGTAGGCAGGATGAATCTATGGTTGCCAAGATTTTTTTCTGCAGAGGCAGCAGGCAGGTTAGGGGCATATTTCTTCACTTATTCTTGGGAATCATCCTGTTTGAGAGCTGTCAAGTAAAATTTCAAATCCAAATTTTCTAATTCATTATTTCTTAAATCAAACAGTTTAGCTCTTTGTGTGCATCAGACTATAAAGGGAAAAAGAAAGCAAGCTTGAGACAGTTCTCAAGATTTTTTTAACTTTTTTTTATGTCTTTTTTTGTGGAGGTCTGGAGGCAGGGAGGATCTCTATGGCTTCCCCCAGAAGACACAAGGTTACTTAGACTGACATAAAAATACATTCTCTCTCGCCACTGTGGGAGATGTAATCTATTCATTTTAATGGCCAGTGGACAAGGACTTCCTCAGTATTCTGTCACTGGTGTTCTGTTCAAGTGCATGCCCCAAGGCATGGGTCACAATGCATACAGTAACAAAAATGCTAAGATTTTACAGAATCACAGAATTGTCTAGGTTGGAAGAGACCTCCAAGATCATCTAGTCCAACCTCTGACCTAACACTAACAAGTCCTCCACTAAACCATATCACTAAGGGCTACATCTAAACGTCTTTTAAAGACCTCCAGGGATGGTGACTCAACCACCTCCCTGGGCAGCCCATTCCAATGCCTAACAACCCTTTCAGTAAAGAAGTTCTTCCTAACATCCAACCTAAACCTCCCCTGGCGCAACTTTAGCCCATTCCCCCTCGTCCTGTCACCAGGCACGTGGGAGAATAGACCAACCCCCACCTCTCTACAGCCTCCTTTAAGGTAACTGTAGAGATCGATGAGGTCACCCCTGAGCCTTCTCTTCTCCAGGCTGAACAAGCCCAGCTCCCTCAGCCGCTCCTCGTAAGACTTGTTCTCCAGACCTCTCACCAGCTTCGTTGCCCTTCTCTGGACTCTCTCAAGCACCTTCATGTCCTTCTTGTAGCGAGGGGTCCAAAACTGAACACAGTACTCAAGGTGCGGCCTCACCAGACCCGAGTACAGGGGGACAATCACCTCCCTAGACCTGCTGGCCACACTGCTTCTTATGCAAGCCAGGATGCTGTTGGCCTTCTTGGCCACCTGAGCACACTGCTGGCTCATATTCAGCCGACTATCAACCAGTATTCCCAGGTCCTTCTCTGCCAGGCAGCTTTCCAGCCACTCATCTCCCAGCCTGTAGCGCTGCTTGGGGTTGTTACGCCCCAGATGCAGGACCTGGCACTTGGCCTTGTTGAACTTCATACAGTTGACCTCAGCCCATCGGTCCAGCCTATCCAGATCCTCCTGCAGAGCCTTCCTTCCCTCAAGCAGATCGACACACGCACCTAACTTGGTGTCATCTGCAAACTTACTGAGGGTGCACTCGATCCCCTCATCCAGGTCATCGATAAAGATATTAAAGAGGACCGGCCCCAGCACTGAGCCCTGGGGGACTCCACTAGTAACCGGCCTCCAACTGGATTTGGCTCCATTCACCACAACTCTTTGGGCCCGGCCATCCAGCCAGTTTTTAACCCAACAAAGCGTACGCCAGTCCAAGCCGTGAGCAGCCAGTTTCTTGAGGAGAATGCTGTGGGAAATGGTGTCAAAAGCCTTACTGAAGTCAAGGTAGACCACATCCACAGCCTTCCCCTCATCCACCAAGCGCGTCACTTGGTCATAGAAGGAGATCAGGTTCGTCAAGCAGGACCTGCCCTTCATAAACCCATGCTGACTGGGCCTGATTGCCTGGTTGCCCTGCAAGTGCTGCGTGATGACACTCAAGATAATCTGCTCCATGAGCTTCCCTGGCACTGAGGTCAAACTAACAGGCCTATAGGTCCCCGGGTCTACCCTCCGGCCCTTCTTGTAGATGGACAAGGACTATTTTAGGCAGTTCTAAATGATGAAAGCTTTAATAACGGTAAACTTCAATGCTAAAAGTAAGTGTTTTTGAAGGAAAATAGTCACCTATATTTCTCTTTGCTTGAGCAGATGAGGATGGCATTGTAAATTACAGAACTGGGCTACAGCAATCTTGATGTAGTTCCCAACACAGTTGGAAGCTTTGCATGTGATTTTTGGGCCTCTGGCTTCACATGCCCCGTCTTTCTTCTCCTACTTTGAAATGAGATAATGATATTCCCTTTCTCTACCCTTTGACCACCACAATTATAGGGTTGGAAGCCAGTGGCACATTAAGTGTTTCTACAGCACTTAACAGATTCTTGGTGTTGCATAAAAATAAAGCTACTTTATATTGATAGCTTACAGAGTAAATGAGTGAGCAAACCATCATAAGTTTTCTGAATATCTGGTAGAAAATATGTGAAATTAATTTGAAATGTTTAAAAATAATCCAGTCTCTAATCTTCATTTCTAATGATAAATTAGATTTTTACAGAGTGTTCTGTGAAGCAACTGCGTATGATTTTTTAAAATCTGTTTGTGGTAATATGTTGTATTTTAATCCATGTCATAACCTCATAAAACATATCATCCCAATTTGCTCTATTAACTGAGTTGGTTTTTTTCAAATTAAATTGCAATCTTTTTCTTTAAGCAAACACTATACATCATGTTGTCATGGCAACAGAATATGCTCTTAGGTTGAAATGCTGACATTTCCTCCAGTGCTCATCATGCACCTCCCCTGCTTACTCCTCTCTTGGCCAGTTCTGAGGGTCTCTGCACGCAAATGTAAAACTACAACAGAGCTGCATTTTGGGGCCAGAAAAGGCTGACTGCCATACTTTTCTTTTCTTGGTTGTGAGTTTCTGTAAGTGGGTAATCACTTTAAAGCTTGGTGATACTATTGTACCAACATCTGTAATATAATTCAAGAGATGCACAAAGACAAGGACATTTTCTGTATCACCAAAAGACATCTAAACTGTGTCTCAACCAAATGTTTTTGCTGGAATTCACCTTCAAGCAGTCTTGATTGAGTCTGTTCTAAATGATGTTAGGAGGAAAAAAAAAAAAAAAGGGAAAGAAAGAACAGTCTATGACGAACTTGTAAGTATAGAAGACCTAGAACAGGCTGTAAAAATAAGTATACTTTGTCTTATTCTCTGGAAGTATTCATGAAATTGAATACATGAATACGAGAGTCCTACAGTCCTCAGGGTATTCAGATACAATTCACATCCTTCCTTCCTCCCCAAAGAGAACAGGTGATGTTGAATTCTAATTGTAACAATTTCTAGAGAATCATTTTATATCCAAAGTGAATGGAGGCCATAGTAAGTGAAACACTGAGTTGCCATGAATAGCAACATTCATGAAAATGCCTATTTTGTGCAGCTTCACTGATTCACATAGTACTATAGTACTTGAATATCGGCTGTTAGTGCAAGACTACAGCCATTACTTCCACCTACTAGGGTTGACAAACATGTCAATTTGTCTCCATCGTGCTTTAATCTCTTATCTTTGCTAAAAATATGTACATAATTAAACAGAGCTGTTTAAAACTTCTTAAACAGCTTTTTTGACACTTACATATTCTTCTGAATATCTGGAAAGATGTTTGTAGATAAAGTGGGTTTCTGGTCTGGTATGGACATCAGAAAGAGTTGGGAGAGAAGGGAAAAAATGGAAAAACAGGATATGACTGGTGAGGATTCATATAAATAAGTGTTAATACTGGAAATATGCCTCATTTTTTCATGCTCTGAGGATGTAGGTAAACGTTGTGGACTGGATATAGTTCTGTATGTGAGTTAGGCAAAGCAGATTGTCTCACATCTGCTTCCTGTAGGGTCTTTAATCATCTTCTGAAACATCTGGTACCAACAACTGTTAGGGAACTGGATGATAATGTACCATGAATATGGTCCATGTTGGCTACTCCTTGTTTCTCTGTGGAATATAGTAGTTAGAGTCCTACAGGGATGGCACGAGCATAAAATAATTGCTGTGGCTTAGGGGAGAAGCTGAAGTAACAAAGTAAAAGAGAAAAGAATGGACTGATGCAGTCCATGGACAACTTTCCCTGGTTCAGCACCATGTGAAGTGGTTAATTGGTATTGGTCACATTAGTTAAACAAGAATACTTGTTTTATGTGTAGGACACAGACAAGGTTAGAACTTCTTGCAAAACTTTATGGCCCACTCAAGCATTGAAGCGTCACTTAAAATCTGTGAGCAGGAGATATCAGAAAATTTTTAATAACTATTATTAGTATTATTATTGCATTTTATCTACTCTCATTTAGTCCTTCATAAAAATATAACTAGGTAAGAAATTATAAAGGAAAATTCAGAACAAGACTCTAGCTGCATGAAAAAAAAGTCAGATTTGAAATTTGTGCCCTAGAACAGAATGAAATCTCAAATATCTGATGAAAATGGGATCACTCGAGTAGTTTCACAGTTAGGACACACAAGGCCGGTAGCTGTGGATTCAGAATTGTTCTTATAATCAAACACAGCATGTTCAGTGCTTTCTCCGTCGTAGATGAGATTTGACCTCCAAGTTTGATTTTTATTAACTAATGATTATTCTCTGCTTTTCACCAGAGAAAACTTCTGATGAACATTTTATTAAACAGGATGTAGGTCCCTGAAAAGTTTCGATCCAACTAATTGGCTTTTCTTTTGGATGGGAAAAACGTAATTAAAAAATCTTCAACCAGCTGCAGTTATAAGCCCTTTAACTTCATTACATATGTAGGTCTTTCTACCTCTCTGCATAAAACTTTCCATGCCAACACTATACTAGATGAAGACTGGTGTGTGTGTGCTTGAAAGTGAAGATAGATTAGCTAAACTAATGAGCATCGATGAGCTTAATTAAAATTAATAGTGAATTTAGAAATGAGAAAATAATTATGGCATCAAGTAAAACAGCAAGATGAAGAAAGCAACTATAACAGATTATGAAGCTGCCAGAAGACCAGTTGCCTTTGGCTTGCTCAATGAAATAGTCAAGGCAACTGTATAGCCCACCACTGATGTCAAGCATAAAAGAGTTTGGTCACTTAAGAACTGATGTTTGTGACAGTGAATGAAATCCTATCGTGTTTGGTCTCCTCTGCCTTCTTGACTAGCTGGAAGGCAATGTAGTGCTAACATAAGGGCTCCTACTTGTAGTGCCTTCAGTTAACATTTTTATGTTAGGTCTGAATCTAACCCTAGATGTCCAGTTGTGGCAACCTCTACACAAAACTATAAGTTTTCTCCTTGAGATACTTTCCACAATAAAACTAAAGAAAGTCCCGGGAAGTCAGCTTGGGAAACATCCCTGGAGTGCTGCATCTTGATGGAAAGCTTTGGTCTGCTGTCTTTGTGTACTCAGATTTCCACCTCAGCTAGGACTGCATTTAGACCACTCTCATATTTTCAGCCTTTAACTGATAATATATCAACAGTATGCCAGTAAACAGGACTTCTCTAAAGGCAAGTTTTATCTTCCTTTCTCCCCTATTCTGATCATTAATCTGGTTACGACAGGTCATTCCTTTGAAGCATCGTCAGTGACAAGCATTTAGCTGAGGTGCTTATGTCAAGATTCAAGCTGTTAAAAGTCAATGTCAATCACCAAAAGGTGAGTCTTGCTCCTTCTGTTTATCTCCCTTTACAACTGATTTCTTCAGGACCATAATTCTGTCCCTGTAGTTTGTTCTACCACATCTTTTCTAAATACAGAAGCTTGTGCATATGACAGTGTGAAGCAATTTAAAAGCTTCCACTAAAAGTATTTTAAGAGAGAAGAGTAATTTCAGATTCTCTCTGTTCTAATTTTTGATTCAGAGATTCCTCCTTGATAATTTGTAAATGAAATCAAAATTCTCCAGAAAGCTGAGCTGTACCACGTGAACTGGGCTATAAGAAGCCCTTGTATGCTGCTGCTTGTGCATAGCCTGGGAATTTGTGAATTCACTGGAAACATTTTTTTATAATATTCAATCTTTAAACTCTGGGAAGATTTCTTTTGCTCTCTATTGAAGTTCTTTAAAAACAGAGCTGTAGCATTTCCTTGAAGAAAGAGGAACGAGAATCTTATAATTCTCTGACATGCATTCCTGACTTGTTCAGCAAGAGGGGATTTATGTGGGCTGTTCCAGTGCCTCTCCATTTGTAACAGTTAAGAGTAACCTTAATGATTTTTTCTAGTGGGCAAACTTGCTCTCATGTTCACCTTCTCTGTCAGTCAGCTCATTTATTTTAATTTCCACCTTTTGAATGAAACCAAGGTCTAGTTCATATGAATTAAGTGAGCCAATATATCTACCTAATGCCTTATTGAAATACTGTACACAGTGGTTCCGGATCTTCTTTCTTTGCAGATGATGATGTAGTAGTAGAGTATGAAGTGTATATGCCTCTTCCAGAAATCATATCTGGTGAGTTGGAATTGGTGATCTCATATTGCACTGAAGCTGAAAATTAAGCTGCAAAAAAGGGAATTTCTTTTCCATAGAGCTAGTTGTAAGTAGTGGACCAGTCCCAGATCATTTACTATGACCACCTCAGATAACATCTGAGAAACAGCTGTGCTTCACTAGAGGCATCACAAAAGTCATTAATTTTATTATATAGTATTTTTCACATTTTAATTTAATACTTAATTTCATTATCCAGTAGTTCAGATGGTCACTTTATTATATTTTCTTTAGTGGCTAGATGTAGGTACCTGGCTCAGCTTCAGCTTGTTTAAAAGGGGTATTTGCAGACTTGATAAGATCTCCATGCACACACCACAACAAAGCTGGAGCTTATTTCAGTTCTTCTAACATTTTACAGTGCTGTAAATTTCCTGATTACAACATTTATTCCCCATTGAAAGATGGGAATGATGACAATCTCCTGCTGGGGCATAGCATTCTTAATCAGGTAGTGTGAGAGTCACCCTGTAGATAAAAGAAAACACACCTTCATATGATTCAGTACTATGGCCAAGCGAATCAAATGAAAGGGAAAAAAAATAGCCCTCAATCACTCCAGCCTAATTTAGTGAAGTGTGTATCAAAATTTGGAATCAGAAGCACAGTTTTCTGTATTGTTCTGCAGTGACCAGATATTACCCTTCGTGCTAGTGTGAGACTGGCTAGACTTCAGCAATGACGCAGGGAAACCACCCGTGGCTTCACAGCCCTTGTGGCAGTCCACAAGGGCAAGGATGCTGCAACAGGTCTCATATTTCTGCAGTTATCAAAGGCTAGGAAAAAAAAAAAAAAAAACAGGTCTAATGCAATGGAGAACATTACTTCTGCAGCAACATTTAACAGCATATGAATTAACCTCCCAGCCAAACTCAAGCTCCACAGCCTTTGAAGCTTCCCCATCCTCACTTTTAGTTGAGCTCCTCACTACTTGGAAATAAAAGGTAATGCTAAAAAATTGCTGAAATTTAAATTGCTCGTACACCCACAGAAATGCAGTGGGTTTAGAATTTGACTGATGCACAAAGGCAAGGAATTCACAGCACTTTTTCATAAATACATTGAATGGCTAAGTTAACAAATGGTTTGTGATAAGGAATGAATTTAATATTTTGTGACAAAGGCAGGACATGATAGGAAATTTTGCTTTCTGCTAAGAGCTACGTGTACCTAAGGGAGAGCATAAATAAGGACCTGGAGAGCAGGTTAAAAGAACCTTAAGGAAGAAAGCTGGTATCTGAATCAGGTCAGGGGGTTACAAAAAATAATAAATTTTGTTGATCACAACTCATCTGGAAAATTTGCTCTGAGCAGGAAAGAAAATGTACGCCAATGCAGAAAGCACAAAAATATTTGTTACTAGTCTGGGTTAATGAACAATTTGAAGATGCTAATTTTCCTTCCCATTTGTTTTGCTGCTGATTGATCTTTTTTGTTAATTACTAGCAAATTAGAATTGTCCTGATTTCAGTTCATTACATGCATTTTTTAAAGCTCAAATACTGTTTGGATTTTGTGTTTTTGCACATGCTTTTCAACAAAATTTATTTAACTGAAAAAGGAATTTTGTCCTTCCAGAGATTAAAATATGATGAGATTAGAAATCTTGCATGCATACCCCTCTTTCTCCTTCAAGTCCTAGTTGAGCTTTTGTGTAAACATAATTTTTCTTTGAAATAACAGATGTGTGTGATGCATGGTGAGCAAAACAGCAAAATAACATGATTGCTATTTAATCAAAGCATAAGGGTGTGAAGCTGCCTTCCCATTGTTAGCAAGCACTGCTGTGTCTCTTGTAAAATTGGGGACAGTTGCAACAACTGGGAGAGCTTTTGTGTATCAGATCCTGCAGTATCATTACACAAAATTTGATTCTAAATACCATCTATTGAAAATAAATATTTGTGACCAAGACTACACAAGAATCCAACTTATCTGCACTAGATCATAATCAAAAATGAAATTGTTTCTGGAACTCTCTTTTGTCTTTGATGGTTATGTTGGATGATGGTCGGCATGCTTCTGCCAATGGTTTACTGGGCAACAGGCTTCAGCAAGTGTGTCATTTCCTTGCTGTGTTTCTTCTTGTAAACTTATCAACCAAACCTTAACTTTCTGCTAATGCATCATGGTCCACAGACCAATAATGTGTGAGCACTTAGACTTTTCTTCCTAATACTGTGGCTTTCTAGTTGTGAAGGGCCTGGGTGGCACAGCCCATTTCTGTGGGCCTTGCTTTGCTGGCCTATATGTAACTTAGATATCTGGGCTGCCCTACGTTCATAGCTTCTGTCTCAGTGCATCTTGCTCACCCCGTGAAGCTTCTGTTTGTGATACAGTTCTCAGAAAGTTATTAACCAGGTTGGAGTTATCACACTGTACCATACAGCTTTATTTCTTTGTTGTTTTGCTTGAATTGGTTTCAGTCATCATCATAATACACCATGAGTACGGTAGAGAGATCAGGGTTATTGCTCTGAAAATACTCACATTGTTATTAAAAACACCTGGTAAAATAGATGAGTGAAGGTGAACCATTTCTCTGCTTATTGCTAAAGATGACTTTTTATAACAGCACATGGAGCACCTTTCCATGAGCGTCAGTTAGGCAGAACAGGAATTTGGTGAGCTTAGCTCTGGTGTTCTTACCTGTGCTCTTCTGTGCAATGTCTACTAATAAGCTTTAATGCTGCCCACTTTAACTTTCTCCTAGAAAACATGGCTGTCTTACAGTAAGTGTAGATCATGGATGGTTTCAACTGATTGACTGGCTGGCAAAACAAGTTGTTGGTAATGTGCTCCATCTGCTTTATGTTCTACAAGATCCAGTAGCAGTTGGTAGTGAGACTACCAAGGCGGCAGTCCAGATTTGCATTGTGTTTAGTGTGTAGGCATTCAGGGAAAAAAAAAAAAAAAAAAAAAAAAAAAAAAACAGGAAGGAGCGCTAGATTTCCTTTCAGTCTCTGCACAAGCATGTATGACACCTTAAAACAACATTAGAAGGAATTTCATTTGGGTGTTACTGAAAATTCGAGATTTTCTAGATAATTGCTTGAGTAGTCTTTTATTGTATATCTTCAGTATCAAAAATTAAATACATCTATGCAGTCTAGTTCTTTAACAAAATTATCAGGACATTGAACAAAAACACATTTGAATCATCCCTACAACAAAGTCTCTGTCTTTTATAGACACACCAATGTATTTAAGCCTTCTGAACTATGCCTGCCTTTAAACCAGACAGAGTAGGTAGGAATTGTAACTTAAACTAATCTAGAAAATTCCCAAAATTAGGAATGTTATATTTAGTTTTGGATTTTATTTCTCTTCAGTTCAAACACAGTATATGCTTTTCTTCAAATCTTAATTTGGTGATTATGAAGCATAGGTTGCAAAGCCTGGAGACTGAAATCTATCTTGCTACTCACGGGCTTTGTGTTAGCAGAAACAGCAGCAAAACAAAATTCCTCAAGTCCAAGCCTTGTTGGGGAAGAACTCCTGTAAAAGCAGGATCAGGCCTCCCTGATCAGGTCCTCAAGTCTTCTGCTGAGCCTTTTAAGTAAGGTACTTGCATCCTAGCTAGCTACCAACTCTTCAAAATGAACTGAAACTGTGAAATCATTTTACATAAACTGGTTTTAAGAAGATCTTTGAATTACCCCAGCTTGGGCAAAATCTCAACTGACTTCCTTTCTAAATGCAGAAAGCTCCTTGTCTTATTACCACCCTTCTGATTCATTCAGGTATTAAAATACTAAAAATCCTGCTGTTTCCATAGTGACTGTTCTTATTTAATATTTTCCTTCTCCTGTCCTCTGTCTGCCTTTAGAGTTGCTATTGCTATATCATTTATTTTCTTCCAGCAATTGCACTATTTGACTGATGGTTACAATAGCAAGCTCTGGAGATTGATTTTTCCCTTCAGTATATGCCCATGGCTGCTTTAATGTTAATAGAAATCATATCTGTGGAGAAGCTTCATCAGTTTGTAATTTACCCCCCTCATGCCAGAAATCACAAACTAGTTTATTAGCATTATAAACATATCTTTCTGCTAACCCTGTCCAGTTCTTACAGTTGCTTGCCTCCAAACCTCACGCTTTCCCAGGGCTTGACTTTATTATTACGAAAACACCCTACGATTCAACCCACATTTTCTTTGGCTGTTTGTACAGTTGTGTACTCTGCGAGCACTCAGCTTGCACACTGTCAGCTTCACTGACCAGGGTCCTGGCTTTAGCAAATTCCAGGAATTTTTTGCAGAAGATTCACCCCCACTGGGCGCGTTCAGGAGGAAATCGTCACCGGTTTGACATAATTATGCAACTAATTCCTGTAGCCTTTCCTGTATCTTCGATAATGAGTTCAGTAAACAGTTCTAAGTGCTGCCATTAGGACGGTTTAAAATCTTGGCATTGCATGACTTTAAACTGTTAAAAAGGGCAGTTTTTCTCGTTTATTTGGAATAAAAGTCTCTTAAAAAGAGATTAAGATGTGGTTTAAGAGAACGATGGGAGAACTTTTCTTCACTGTATGGTATTGATGATATTGGTGGCACAGTTTTCAAAATACAGTTCTAGAGTGAAAAAAGAGGCAAAAATATACTCATGTAAGCCCAGCAGACACACAGATGACCACAGAAAACAGATCTGTCAGATTGATCCTTAGTCAAATCTAACCCTAGATCAGTTGAAACCGAGGATTTACCTACCAGCACTGTCTGTCATGTCCCTAGTAGTATGACCTTAGTATTCACTGGTAGTATGTCATGTGGCCTTAACAGAGAAGAGGAAAGGAGGGGTGAGGATCCCAGTTCAGGTACAAATTTCTAAGTCTATGTAACCCCAGCAAATAATGGTTTTGACTAAAGCATCCTATCCATAGCACAGCAGTGCCAGAAGCTCCTCTTCTTTCCTTGTGGCCTTTTGCTTGACAGATACATGTGTACTGGCCTTTGTGAATATACATTTCTCCCTCTCAATCTGTTCTATCAGCCCTCTCTATCCCACCTACCCACTTGCATGAGGCGTGAATTGATATATTTTTAACTTTGCATCTGTGTGGGTGCATGTGACTGGCAGACTGCCAGTGTCTGTTGTTTCTGAACTCTTATCTTCAATCATTTTGGGAGTAAGCCTTGTAGGGAGATGCTAAGCAGGGATGAAAAAGGATTTCAGCCTACCTGCTATGTGTGGCAGTAAGTAATCACTTAAAAGGAAAACATGGAGAATAAAGTACAGTGCAGAATAGAATAGAGCATCACAATTCAATGCATTCTTTCAACTCTCAATTGTGAAATAGTTGTGTATTTAAAAGCTAAAATCTACAGCCAGAATTTCTGTGTGGTCAGATAATGTCCTGACACCCCTCTTCTCTGGCTCCCTTTCTATTCCATAGAAAGGCTGCAGAAATCCGGCAGCTAACCTGTCTGTCAAATGACAGCCCTACTAGGAGAATGTGCTATGTTTAAGTCATACTTTTTTTTTTTTTAAGTCATATCATACAATCTTTGTGTGTCTATTTAGACTAGACAGGGCAAAATACAAACACTTACACTTGCTTCCTACCAGATAGGGCATTCCGTGCCCCATTGTGAAGCAGGATTGATGTGGACATATGCATTACCTACAGAATACAGTGTCAGAATAGCCAAATCACTAGTCAGTGGAAGATGTCTCCCCTTCCTACAAGAGTTTGTTATTTAATGGAGATAAAATATAAAAAATAAAGCAAATTGAAGGTATTATGGTATAATATCTACCATGTAGCTAGATAGGACAATGTTATCCTGTCATTGAAGGTACAAGTAAACTGAAATGTAGTCTAATGGGAAGGCTCCTCTCAGCACTCATTCTTGCCTAGCAAACCTGTCTTTCCAAGAGAACACATTATTGTTTAAAACACTGCTTACAGTAGATTAGCTGTAGGGTCTGTGTTCTGGCTTTAAGAATACTAGTTTCCTCTATTTATGTATGTTTTAGTGGCCTATTTGTGGTCACTGTTATTGCAGTTGCCTAAGAGAATAGTCAACATGGATGATGGAATATAGTTCAGATGTTATTGAGGCTGTAACTCAGATTAACTTGGTTTTCTTCAGTGACACCTCTTTTTCTCTGTTCCTGCATCTGGAAAAACAATAAGACCTTGCTGTTTCATACAACATGGATCTTAAAGCAATTAAGAAACTATAATGAGGTGTTTCACCTATTCAACCATGTAGAAAGTTCAGTGAGTACACGATGGTCGTTTTTGTCTTGGTTGAAACAACAACACAGAGGTATTGGAAAGATTAATAGTGCCTGTGTGGCATTCTGAAGCTGCAATATGCTAGCTTTCACACCTGCACATAATTTCTTTGTGTTCAGATGCTTAATTGCATCATAATTATTGCCTGATTTAAAGCAGGCGTGTAACTATGGATGTTTTGAGTAATCCTATATTTTTGTCTCTGTTCTATATAATTCTAAATTTTATGACTCTTATCTCTTTTTCTAAGCTAAGCTTTCTATGCTGAACATATTTCTATAACCTGCTCTAATGCTCTCTAGTATCTTTAGGGCATTAGTTGTATTCGTCATAAAACCAAAGAGTATCTGATGGTACAGTTTCTCTTCCTTTTAAACTGTGGAAAAGTATATTGAATGTAATATTTGGTTTTGGAAATATCTTTTCAGTAAGTGTTACGTTATGTAATTAGGCCTCAGATGTGCTATGCTGTACTTAAAAATCGAGGCCACTGTTTATCAGGATATATTAATATTGAAGACATTTTGCTTTATATCTCTTAGTAAGGTGTTGCTGTTTGGTTCAGTTCTGCTTCTCTCTTTGATGCAAGTGAATATTATCTACCTATGGAAGATTTCTGGTGCTTCTATAAAACAATAAATCTAATCTTTATAATTAGACAAGGAAAACAATTGAGTCTTATTTTGCTAATTTCCTGCAATAGAATGCCAATATAGATGCTGAAAGCTGTTCCTCATGCTGAACTCCGTGTGTGGCCAGCAGACTGGCCCAGTAAGTCTGCTGAAATCATTTCATTGACATTAGATTAGGCTCAATGTGATTTGTCTGTCTCGAGGCTGTATGATTTAGTGTAACAGTGGTTTTTGTGCTGAATCATCAGTAGGTAGTGTCCTACAATTTATTACATTGGGAATGGGAAATGCTTGAGCACAGATTATATGTCCTCTCCCACTGCTGCCTGTCTTAGCAAAAAGAGTCAGTGCCTTGTTCTGGATCTTCCAAACATGCTCTAAAGATGGGAAGGTTTGAGGGAAGCAGAGAGTCTGGTACATAAGGCAGATAAATAACCTGTTGCAATAACCTACTGCAATTTAAGCAAGGTGAATGCAGGATTTTATACTCGGTATATCCAAGTATAGTATTTCATGCATATGGCCTGTAATTTAGTATGTAGAAGAAACAAGCACCAGAAGTGTCCTGGAAAAGCCTAAGGTGAGATAAGTGACCTGTGCATCCACCACGTTCATCTTTATTGAGAAAAGTTCTTGTACAAAGAACTGGCTGACCTGTATTTTAGAGGCTTTTCCCCACTGTATTCCCTGTCCTGTCCTACATCTTGGTGTTCTCAAACAAAACATTATTTGCAGTGAGGGCTGCTGGCTGTGAAAACAGTAATATAGCACAGCTGACTTTATGGGGAAAAAATTAAAGCAACAGCGATCTGAAATGAGTTCCATTAAACTCATGGACCTTGAAAGACAAATAAAATAGATTAGTATAGTACAAAACAACTTGACAAAATTTGAGCATTGGTTCACTTCGTTGAGGCTTTATGTATTACTTGTTGAATTGGTTACTGGGATGACAGAAAGGAGATTGAAAAATATAGAGAAAAATGGTCGAAGGGAGAGGCACTCAGCTTTGTCCTTGTAAACTGGTAAGCAGCTCATCTTACTGCCAACTGTCCCTTCTTGCTCAAGAAGCTCGTGCCAATATGGACATTTGAGGCAATTCTCCCTTAACTTTGGAGAATTATATCTTCCCCTCAAAAGGATACTAAATTCCAGTGGAAAACATAAACAGCAAATGATCACATTAAGTTTCCAGTGAGTTGTTTTCTTCATTGACAGAATCTCGTTTCAGGAAATATTTAACAAAGAACAGATAAATCTAAGAGCATAAAAAAATAATTCTCCAGGTTTTTTTTCTATTTGGCCTAATTTAGACCAGGACAGAAGACCTTCTTTAATCATCTGATATCATAATACAGAAATGTGTTTAGCCTTACAGGAAAAAAAATCTCTCAGAGATGAATCACTGGAATAATTGATCTATTTAAGTTCTGCTTGAGACACATTTCAAGGGCATAAGTTATTTCTACATGTCATTAAAAAGACTTGGCACATTGCTACAATGAATTATTTGAGTAATATTAAAGTGGGATGAGATTTTTGGTGTCTCAAATCAATTATGTATGTGTGTTTTTTTTAAAGCATCGTTTAATCGTGTGATGAATTTATGGCTATATCTGTTATCTGATAGTTTGTAACTAAATCCCGCACCCCTGAGTATGAATGTACCTGATTTTGGGGAGATTTGATTTGGAACTGATATTTGTAAGTGTGGAATTGATAAAAAGGAAAATTAAAAGAGCATACAAAAGTACAGACCATATGGCATACAAAGGTTATGGCTTACAGTTTAAACACTTGTTTTTTGTAGGTGCATAGGGACTGTGATACTCAGGGAGATGAGTCATTTTCATACATAAATTATTTCTGAAAGTGGTCAGCACCACATCCTGTTGTAAGGTACAACAATGGCACCTACCACATTTCTCAATTAGGTCTCAGGGCACCTTGTTTGTATTTCTACCTCTAGTTAGAGATGGGAAAAACACAGGACAGGGAGCTGAAGTGACATTTTGGACATCACCCAGCAGCCAAGAAGCAGCGCTGGACAAAGAGCCAGATCTTAGGAGCCTGATGTCGAGTGCTGGTACAAAGTCCACAAGACTTTCTAGCACGTACTTACTGAACCATTTGCTGTAGCAGAAGTTTCTTCTTGGCCTGAAGCAGTTTGTGACACCCATTAGAGGGACAGTGCACTATTGATTTAACTTTACCTGCTCATACACATTTCTAAGTTGCTTTGGGGCCTGGCATCTCTAAATCATGGGGCTGTGTCACCATTGTTTATCCCTCGGTGTCTAAGCTCACCTTAGATAAAGAAGAGAACTCGGCCACATTTGTCTTATTTTTTGTGAATGCTAAGTTCTTGGTTGCCATGACTTACTATAATACTGAATTGAAAGGTTAATTATAAGTGATGTGGAAAAAAAAGTATTTCTTTTTCTTAGCTTTTAACTTTATTTTACTTCAGTTTCACTTGCTTGTTCTCTTATTCTTGTTTTAGTAGAAGGTAGATACTATATTCTTCTGTCATGCCCACTCTCCCTGAATTAAGTCCTGCATATTTTTATTTTTCATCTCTTACACAACAAACTATATCGAATTGTTGCGAGGGGAAGAGAAGACCTTGCTCTCATTAGACAGATGGCATTTGAAAGGGCCAAGACTATGTTTCAACATTGTCAATCTGCAGCTGCAGAAATGCTCAAGTTCTCTATCTTTCCGTGACTATACCTCCGAGGCAAAGGCTAAGTAGGAAGCAGCTATGGCTGTAGAGAAAACAAATGACACTTTGTCCTATCATTCAGGGTCTGTGAAATCTCTTTAGTCCAAACTGTGAACAGAATGCTATCCTGAGAGTAAGAAACCCAGTCAGACACCATTTTAAAATGCTCATAAACCAGCCACGCGTCTGCCCTTTCTCAGCTACAGTATTCAAAATATGTTTCCCTTTGCTATCCCTTCTAATTGCTTCACCGCAGCAATTACTGAGCTGTGGCTGTGCAAAGCAGTGGCTGGGGACCAGGATCAGCCTTGCATCCCTAAGCTGAATCCAGCCCAGGCTGTGTTGGGGAATGGGGGGAGAAGGTGGCCTTTTATCACCAGCTGCGAGTGATTTGTCTGAAGAGCCAGCACAAAGCTCCAGCAGTGCCCAAGAAGGCAAGATGCCCTGTGCCAGGTATTGGATATTGGCCATACCTATATTTTCTGGGGGACTTACGGTCTTCACCTCACTTGTACTGGCTTTTCCAGATGTTTTCTTCAGTGCTGCAGGAGGGCCCACAACTCTTTTGATGTCCTAATGCATCCATGCTGTTGCAGTCCCAATTTCTGCCTTCAAATTGCCTCTATCTCTGCCGTCAGTATGAGTGACATTTCTTCCACCACCACCGATGCCTCTAGCTTTACTGGTCCAGCCCTTGCCACTTAGTTCCTCTCAGGAATGGCTAGTAATTACGTTTTCTCAAATTCATTCTGAGTTCCCGTTGCAATGAGCATTTATGCTTGTCGTTTATGACATCCCCTTTTTTCCATCTTCAGCAAGGAACACTAAGTCAGCCGGTGCAAGGCGATGCTGGGTGTTTCACCTGGCTGTGGCAGAAGCTGTATAATTAATGTTTCATAGAAATACTAAAGAGTTATCTTGGATTAGCCTGCTAGAGAATCAGTTGTTGTGTTCACAGGGGCAGCAGATGCATTAGTCTAATTAGCAGTCTCCTTAAATAATACATTCATCAATACTAACAGAACACATTCAGTGCTATATGATTTTGTCTTTGTGTCATCTTCCGTGAAAATACTCAGGTATGGAATATTTAGGTTTGATAAAATTGGATCTTTTGGCATTAATAAATAAATTTCTTAGGTCATATCAAAGCTCAGACCAATTAATTTTTTTTTCACAGGATTTCATAGGCATAGCACATACACTAGTAACATTTAGATGCATTTGAAAAACTAAGCTATATTCTCTGTCTCCCAGGCAAACTGTGCTTGTTCTTTGACCCTACCATGTGGCCAAATTTGGGAGAAATTTTGCAAAAAGGAAGAAGAGAAAGCCCTGTTTCACAGTCCTTAATAGCTGTCCTTGTTATATCAGGAAGTGTTTCATCTTCCTTCTAAAAAATACCAATTTTGACTATACTGTTATGCTTTTATAAGTGGTAATTATTTCACTGGCTACTTGTGTTGTATTTAGAAATCTTGATGAGGCAGGGAATTTTCAAAACAAAAAAGATCAGGATTCTGCTTCTGGGCAATGATGTTCTTCCATATATATGCGGTTGTTTTACTAATGAATTATTCCTTAAAACCTTGATTCAGAACCCTTTGAATTTTGTGAAATAATAAATCGTTGAAACTATTTGTAATTCCTACAAAGCTGGAACGTGAAAGGTCCCGTCCATGCGTGTGTGGCGAGTCACATGGCAGCAGTTTTGTATTTTGATGTGAGTGCACGCTGGGAACTTGTAGCTAGCACCACAGTCTAACAGCAGGGGAATTTTTAGACATTGTTTGTTATGGACTCAGTGGTACCAATGGTACCTGTTCACAGGGGACAGGAGAAATTTCTCTGTGGAGCTATTAATCTGAGGGGCCCAGTACCTTCAAAAGTTTACTGTAGCAGGCTCCAAAGTAAAGGGAATTTTACATTTACTAAAAGTAAAATGTCCTCCTGTCCCCTTCTTTCCTTTCTTTCAGTTCCTGTGAGCACCTGTATTTCTGGGGCTGGGCATTTATTTCTTTATTTCTGGACAGGAAGTAAACACTCTGAAAGCAATACAGAAAACAAAAAAAGAACACTTATTTTGCATTGCATAAAATGGCTCTGGTAGTGCAGAATCATTTTCTTTCTTTTCCTTGTAAAGAAAAAAAAATATTGTTTGCATGCTCTAGTTATCTTGAAGCCCTTCCTTTCTCAAAGAGATGAAACTCTGCTGACCACGGTCTCCGCAAAATTGTATTTACCTCCTGCCCTCTTTTTTTTTTTCTTTGCTTTTCTCTAGATTTCCACTCTGGTCTGCTCCTGTGTGCTCTTGTCCTGCCTCCTTCACCTTTTACTTCTTGAGGTAAATTCAGAGGGACAGTGAAGACATCAGTAAGGGCAGATGCAGACTGGGGACAGTGACTTCACTCATGTTAACACACGCTCAGATCTCTGTCAGATCGAACATTAGCAGCCACGGAGGGATTTCTGAAGGACTGCAAAATCTGACACTGCCCATGCCTAGATAGTTCAAATTTAATTTGAAATAAAAGAAAAATATGCTCAGCTTTCAAGTAGAAATTCACACTTGATTTGGAGAGAGAAAGAAAAAAAAGAATCTTAATCAGAAATCCACCTTGATAGCTCAATTTCATTTCATCCAGTCTGAGAAAAGCAATTGTGTCCTTTCCTTGTTTACAATGCAGCGGAAGGAAACCAATCACCCACAGTGATGTGAGCTGCAATTAAGAGATCAATAGCAACTTCTCCTTAATAAAAGCCACAGTTCTGTGCTGGGCTGATGTTTTATTCCTTTATGGCAATCAGCACAATGGATCTTTCTTTAATCACTGCATGTATGTCTTGCTAGATACATACTTATGTAGCAGTAATAGGTGTGAGTCAGACCTTTTGAAACGGGCAGACGGACTTCCCGCAGCCGCGCTCCCAGCACACCCTCACCTCTTTACAACAATCTGTGTCTTTCTGCACCAGTGTGTAATTACTCATCACGTTCCACTTCAGTGCCGTATGTGTATTCCTAATGATTTACCTTATGAATAAATAAGTAGAACAAATCTCCAATGACACAAAATACAAAATGTACATTTTAATCAGGATAATATTTAGAAATCTACTTGGTGTATGTTTATGAGAAAGTTCTTTATTTCTAATGACTGAGAGGTGCTCTAGTGGAACTAATTGTGATAGATTATTTTCTTGGTCTAACAATTCATCTGATTAACTTAGTCTACATTTTTTCTTTATAAATTGTCTAAAGCACTTGGACTTCTCTAAATATACATATTATTTGTAATTGTTTGCCAAATTGCTTTACCAGTGGTTCTTGGTCTTTAGATAATTTGCAAGCTGTTTGCAGCTAGTACTTGCTCATGAATATGAGAGCTGTGTAATTTTATTTGGATTAGTCACATGGGTATTTAACTGGATGAACAGGACTCCTGATGTGATCTTCAGCCCTTATGAATTCAGATTTTACTTCCTATGGCTACTTCTTGATTCATTTGTACTTCGTGGCTGCTTATTTTTTCTCCTGCCAATATCATAACTAATATTCTTATTTATGGAAAGTAAGCGTAAAGTGGACAGGAATACACAAAGCCTCTTCCAGACTTGGTTGGTTTTGTTTGTTTGTTTTGTTGATTTTTGCTTGGTTGGTTTTAGTGAAAAAATATTGAGGGTAATTAAAAATAAATGATAGGCAAATACTTAGTCTCCAGGAATCCCTCACTCCTGCCGAAGTATATGCACTGTAGATATGGATTGCTCTCTAAATATGATAGTATGGTCCCTGGTGCTCTTGCATGCGGAATTCTCGTTGACTTCAACTGTCTGGAAAGTGGCTGAAGGTTAAGTGTTTAGATAAAAGGTCACCAGTAGCCACAAAGTAAGGCATAACTATTATGACTTTTCGTTTAACAACTTGAGAAGCATTAAAGTAATGAATTCTCTATCATCCTTTCCTAGTAAATGCATTCTCATCATGATAAGAGCATCAAGCAATAGTCAAATGTATGAATATAACCCAGATAAGAAAAACAGCTGACACCTGAGCACTGGAAAATGAAAAGCTAACTTTTCCTATAATGCAATTAATTCTTGAAATAGTTAAGGTTTAATTGAATAGGAAAGCATCACAAGATAACTTTATTCTTGTCATTGGGTCATTTTTACCTTTGTATGAGAGGTGCCATGCTTGATAGAAACCAATTAGAACTGAATTTAATTTTGCAAATTATTCATTTAATCTTTAGTTCTCATTTATCAGTCTAGAAAATAAGGTAATTGAAATACATACTGAACATGAATCAAAGGAAGTAAGTTGTAAGAACATTTGAAATTAGTTTAAGAACTTTTGCATCTTCTGTGCCATCAGGAAGTATCTCCAAAGACTCTGACAGCTGCCGACATATATATTTCAAAATCCTGTTTATTCAGAAATTTATTCAACTGCAAAACCTATGTCTTTGTGCTAGTCTTCATACCTGTAAGCCAAAGACTTTCCTTGCTTTTACAGAACATATTAATGGTGTAGCCATAATGGTCAGGGATATATGAGAAGTAATTACAGAAGTCTCGATGAATGTCAGTGGATTAGGACTTTAAAATATTGTCAAGGCACGATGTTGCAGTGTTGCATGATGGCAATGCAATGGAAACAAAGTTAACAGTAGTGGGAGTTTGGGGCCATGTTTTCTGGGGGGATTTCAAAGATCACTTGAGGCTAGGCAACTACTTTTCAAACAAGGCTGTGGGAACATTGCCCAGATCTTTGATGGGCCCTTGCAAGAGTTCAAAAGATTCCTGGCTGAGTGTTTGCACATTTCTCCTGATGGAAAAGTTACGCTGAATCCAGCCCAGACAAGCAGGATTTTAATGGTCCATAGACTTCAGGCATGTTGTATTCCTCATGATTTCCCCAGTGCACTGGTGTGATAGGTTCATATATGACAGTCGGTTTTCTTCTCAGTACTCATATTGGAGCGCTCCAGTTCTGGCAGGAAGCTGAGCGTCTGCATGGATAGGGCGTTCTGTCCTGCACCACACGGTGGGTGTATTTACATGATGATATGTTTTTCCACTCAGGAATACACCTGAGAAATACCTAGATATTACTAGGAAGTCCTAACCAGGGTTAAATTATAGTTCTATTCAGATGACAGTGGCATCGGGTGGTTACTAGAAGCAGAGTTTATGCGCTTCCTTAGTTATCATGACACTACCAATATATCACCAGGGTGGGACGGTGATGTATCAATAGCCAAACTTCCCTTCAAGCCAGGCAACAACAGAAGGTGAGCTTAGTTGATTTTGTATGTCAGGCTACATTCACCTTTCAAAACACAAACCTAGCACTGTTTTAGCATTCTGAAAAACTGCATTGGTTGTGGCAAAGTAAACTAAGTCAGGTTCTCTGAATTTTGAAATGAAACAAGTGTTAATTTTGCATTTTGTTATATGTATAATTTTTCGTAGTATGGTTTGTTTAGGTTTTATGTGGTGGAATATCAACATGCATTTTCTCAATGCTTTCTTTAATATGAATCATGGATAGAAGCCATATAAACAAAGAAAACTCATTTTCCTCTTATTTGTATTCAGCTCGTGTATTTTTATCCTGGAAAAGTAGAAATAGACTTGAGAGATTCACGTGTAATGTTCATAAGATCTTAATGAACGTGTGAAGTGATTCCATCACAAATGTGTACTTATAAGTTCTGCACAAGGTCAGACTTTGTCAGTATTGATTGGAAACAGAATTAAAATGCCAGAAGTTGTCCAGTTTATTATCAAGCTACTGAAGCCATCTCTTCTCTGATATTTCAACAAAGGAGCCTGAGGCAATCACAGTAATTATTCAGAAAAGCAAATCTCAACTACTTTTAAATGCAAAATTCTCTGTCCTAGCCAAATGATTGTTAGCAAGGGATTACAACATTATAGAAGACACTTTGCCCTTCCTTGTGCGTAAATCAATCTTGTTTACATCTGGCCAAGCAGAAAAGACAAAAATTCAGTCAAAAAATTCTAGAGATCAGCTTGTGATGCACAGCAGATGATGTCAATAAACATGAAAGAGTGCTCAGTAATATCCAGTTTTTAGCTGATATCTGAATATGAAGCATTTGTGAGAAATCCATACACTCCAGCAAGACCTGAGTGTATTCTATGATAAACCTAAAGTTATTGATCTTTTCAAATAGGGAAAAAAAAAAATTCCTCACATAGAAAAGTCTATAACCTGGTAAGACAGTTTTTTGTTGTTGTTGTTCAAATTAAAAGACACATGTTTGAAAGAATGTAAATGTGAGAATTAAATATGGACTCTGACTTCTTTTACAATTAAGTGAAGAAAGTCTTCTTACATGTTAATGGTCCGTAGACTTCAGGTGTGTTGTATTCCTTGGGGAATGTGTGGACCATGAATAAAAAATGACAGTGCAAAGAAAAAACATGTTACCCATAGCTTGTTCAATGATAGGAAAAAAGGCAAAGAGGAATGAACTGCCTGGCAGCGGATAAATTCTGGAGGGCCAGGTTCAATAGCAATCAAAAGTTAAGAAGGGTTATCCTGCTCATTTTTTAAAAAGGTCTTGCCTGCCTATCTGCAAGAAAGGACTTAGGAGAGAGATCTTACTGGAACTGAAATACTAGAGCTGTAGCGAGGAACAAGCTATACAGATTTAAGACACATGGTCTGTCCTCAGCTCAAGGTGAATTCCCTGTTTGTATCCATTACATGACACATTCAGGCTCCTGAAGATCATATTCTGCCTAAAACAAGGTCTGAGCTCTGCTCTTTGGTCACAGTGTGCTGCACAGGGAAGTTGTGCACTGCAGCACCCAAGTGCTCTATGCCATGGATGGCCTGCTGTAGTTTTCCTCCTGTAATGAGGCCAGATCTCCTACCTGATAGCACTCTACATCACTCAAGTGACTAGTTCATTTAGGTTTAAATGGCCCTTCTGCCTGAAGAGAAGTGTTGGCTGCTGTCTTCATCTGTCATGGCCATCTGCTCTACTCTTTTTTTCTTCTCAGTGTGACTAAAGTAACTTACATATAAGAACAGATTGTGGGACACACGTTAACCTCTTTAGAGACCATAAATGATCCCCGAGGAGTGTAGAGTTTACTCTTTAACTCTGATTCCTCTTTTCTTGCAAGCACACAAGCGATCTTAAACTACTATTCCTACATCTGAATGTTTCATGCATCTCCAAGTAACTGTCTCTCTAAATTTCTCTTTAGGGCACATTCTGCCTTTAGTTTTTAAAGACTTCCTATTGATGTCAGAGAAGGCTATGTGCAAATATTAAGGACAACATATGTCACAGAGTCAATACTTTTTTTTTGTCCTGTCTTTTCCTAATAGTAGAATATCACCTTGAATCAAATGTATCATTAAAAGATAACAATGTGCTAAGACTCTTTGAGCTCTGTCATTGCATTCACTGAATTAACTTAGAAATACACAAAATAGTCATCTCATGTACACAGTTCCTTTAAACACAAGGTTGGTTGGAGTGTTAGTTGAATAGGCTTTTAGTCTTGCTATCAGTGATTCCTAAAAGCAGATTTCATATTTAAGGATACAAGTGGAAATATTTCCATTTATTAGTGTTTAAAAATACAACACATATTTGGACATTGATCTGTTCCATATGTCTAGATCATAAGACTGTCATGCCAAAAGGATGTTACTTTTTATCAGTCCCCTCTTAATCAATGAGTTTATGGTACTAGCAACATGCACCTTTGAAATTTTTCAATTATTAGGTAAAAGCTATGCATCAGCGGCCACGTATTTCAAGTGTTTGAATCTTATTAATACCTTGCCTTTCCATGTCACACAGATTACAATGAATTTAGGTGCGACTATTTAAAAATCTCTATGGGGATCATTTGATAGTTGTGATTTCTTTTGATTTTGGAAATACATTTCTGTTAACAAGCAAAACTTAAAATCATGCAGGTATCATTGTGGTGCTAAATAAGAAGGTGGTACTTCACTAGATCTGAGATCACCAGAATCACCTGATTTCCTATTAAGACCTAAAATCCTCCCCCAAAAATCACCAAAAGATATCCAAATCTGGTTTTGCCCATCACCATTGTTTTTGAAAAGCGAAAACATGTTTGCTAGAAATAGCACATTTCCAAATAACCAATTAGTTTGTGCAACATTGTAAGCCAAAACTACTGTAGAATAATGTTTAGTCCTTCACTGGCATTTGCAAGAAATGTATCATCTTTATGAAAGGCTAATTTTTTTTTTTTTTTGCACTTACACCTAATATTAACATTCAGAAAGGAGTAGTAGATGTGCCTGCTTTGAAAACCTTTGAAACTTCACTGGAAGTCCTACACAGCTGTAAAGGCTTCCTTGTCTTTATCTTCTTTATTTTTTTCTTTATTTGTTGTTGTTTATGTTTGTATTTGGAGATGGAGCTGCAAGAAACAATATAGTTAGGAAATATTCTTTCCTAATCGGGTCACTCACTGAGTAATCAAACTGAAAGAATATATTTTCTTTACTGCTTTATGGTCTGACTCACAACCCTTGCTCCCATTAAGTGGTGCTTACCTGCTTAAATAAACCTATTGAATCCTTCACAGTCACCTCGAGTGAATTTCCCAGTGCTGCTCAGGACAACTGAAGGCTGCCAAAGAAGACCCACTGTTAACATTTTACCATCATTTTCAGTTTACTGTCTGAAGTCCTACTTTTATGTCACAGGGGAAGTCTAGTATTCTTCACAATGTGACAAATAGTTCGTCAGATGCCTACAAATCAACGTCATACAGAGGCAACCAGGGTCTTCTGCGTCTGCCTGAAACAGCTTCCAGATGGAGTGCAGGTTAATAACCCTGTTTGAAGCTGACTAGTTTTTTCAATGTGTATCTGTTTTTATTGAGGATTTATATGATCTGCAGATTTTGTGTGGTTTGTTCAGAAATTTAATGTCTCTGCCACTGATAAACCTTAGCAATATTTTTTTCTCCTTGAAAAGCAGACATACAAGAAATTAATAAAACAAGAACAACAAAGGTGAATGACAGAAAGGTGTTAACACATGGCTGGGGAACAAATAGTTCTGTTTGTAGAATCAAGACCACCATGAATTTGTCCCTGCCTGAGCCTGCTTATTTATTTTGATTAAAGCACTCAGCCTGTGTGTGTTGTGGCAACCCCATGTGATTGATGAGGTCTCACTTGCTGTAACTTGATGTTACCTTTGCTGATCCAGCAGGACTGCACCTAGCAGGGTACCCACAGCCTCAGAGCTTAGGTGTGCAAGTTCCAAGCTGGTTTGGTGACCATTCAGGGTATTTAGGACAGCTGATGTTAAGTTTGGTTTGTAAAGAGTTTAGAAATATTGTGATGAAATATCTGACTGCTTTGCTACTCCTCCCCTGGGCTCAGAGGCTTTGGAGACAATACAGGCAGTACCAATGCCTGCAATGGCACAGGTTAAGCCTCAGATCTGATTTCTGTTCTTGCCGTTTTGTGTGAAAAGCCTGCGTAATTTGTGGGTGCTCTTTTCATTACTCCACCAGTGTCTGCAGAACTCGCTTTGTTCTTGGCCAGAATATTTTAGTTTAAATATTAATGGAGAAACAAAAGAATCTGCATGATACAGTTGGAAAAAAACATAGAGGGAAGAAAACATGAATCAGTAGAAAGGTCTGACACTACCCGTCTCTCTCCCAGCTTGAGTACTGCAGCCCAGAGAACAAGGGTACCAATTCCTGGTAGCCACAGGAAAGAAAGAAATGCTCAGGGCTCTCAGGTAATAAAAGCTTTTCCCACATTGTCACTGAATTCAGTGAATGCAAGAGCATGCAGCCTGGCCTTGGGCCAAGCTAGCCCGGCAGCTAATGCCGTGCTGAATTGTGAATCTTCTCCAGGAGCGTGAGAAGAAACTCTGCCTCGCGGGCACAGCCTCAGCTCCAGCACCCTGCTGTGAGATAGAGTTACCAGGATTTGTTTGTACGTCCATCAGAGAAGGGAAGAAATAAAAAAATGTCTGAGACTGAGGTGAGGGCACCACACAGGTTAGTAGTAAGTGTAAAAACCTTTAGTGTAGGCATGGGATAATATATTCCTATGAAGAGCTCACCTTGTTCTCTGTCTGGATATCAGTTTAATCCCTAAAGCATGAGAATTTTATGTTCCTTGTAAGGTTTGCTTATGCTACCTATTCTAATGCAAGATATTCTTGACACCCCTATACTGCGATTCAGCCTTGGATTCTGGTAAATTTGTGAAAATAAATTTACCTTCATCCCTGCTCCATCTGCCAGTCCTATCTCTGCTCTTAGTGGTGTCCAAGACTACAGTTTGCACTGAAAGTTGTGCTGGCCTGTTGGCCTCTCCCACAGAATGGCTTCCATCTCTCTCTGCAGTTTCTACATTCCCAGTTATTCCTGTTTTTTAAAATGACATATTACAGCCTTTTAAATAATGTAAAGGTTTTAGATGTAAATACTTCTTTCACCATCTGTACCTGTTTAAATTAACATGTTTGTTTATGTGCTTTTAAATTGCTTTTCCATACCAGTAATTTACAAATCAATATCCTTGGCATGTAGATTTGTGTAACAATATTGGTCAGCCCTTAATTAGTGCCTCACAACTACATGCAAGTCCTGTTAACACAGTAAGATAATACGTGCCGTATATGTCTTGTTTTTAATCCTGGTCTGATGAAAAGGAAGCCATAATAAACATGTTCTATAAATATTATTCAAATGTAAAGAGGCTTGGAACCTATCTTCTAGATATAGCTGTTGCAGGAACGATAAATAATACTTATGTAAGTTTTCTAGGCCATCAAAATGCAGCCATCCCTAAGGATGTGCTAGAGTAAGTATGTCCAAGGTCAGGATAAAATGTCCTTACTGAGCCTCTCTTTAGCTCTATTACATGCAGCTGTATCTTGAAAATACTTCGGGCCAGACACTGTATTTTTCCATTTGTTTTTGGAGAGCCTGTAGGAGCACTGCAAGCTAAATGATAACTACTTCAAATAAATTTACTGATTTTATTTCAGTCCCATGGGATTTTCCTACCATCTCATGCTGGAGGTGTTGCCCTATTTATTTATTGATTTGGGGAGATCTGCCTTTTGGAAATGACTCAAAGACCATTTTGGAACCCAAGTCAAACTTTAAACAATGACATTATGTAAACTGTTTTATAGGAACTCCAAAAACTTGTATATTATCTGTACGCACACAGTGCAGCAGAATTGACAAAAAACAGTCTGTTGACTTCATTATGCCATGCACAGGTACCGAGTCATTTTTTATTCAGGATTAAGTCCATTTTTATGGGAAGCTACTGAATAAATCCTGAAAATGAGCAGAACAAGTCTAAAATGAAAAGTATACCCCTATTGCCATAGCAAAAAATTCAGTTTATTTTTCCCTTTGGTACTCAGTCCCACAGATGCCAGGACAACCATTGCACTGCCCCTGGTCTTAGTGCTGTAGCCTACACTTCTCTGTAGGTTTGCAGCTTTTCTGGAAGCTCATCACCCTGTAGCACAAAGAAAATAACCTTTGGGTGCAGAAGGCATGCGAGGTGCACCTCTGGGTTTGGCTGCAGTAGCTTGGGTGTATCTGTGCATTGCCTGTAGGTGCCTTAGGGTGCCTGTGCCTGCTGGGTCACCTTTCCACTGCACTGTCACCACTCCGCAGGATCCCAGCGGTGCTCTGACAGGCCCTATGCAGTCAGACTTTCCATAGCACACTCTCATAAAAATTGGTTAACAAGCAATTCAGTGTGGACTGCCAAACACCTTGAAGTTCGTAACACAAGATTTAAAATGTGATGATTTAGGCAACACCACTGACTAGTGAGAGTCATCTGCAAGCCTCCTTGGTTTAGATAAACTTGGGGAAAAGATCAAGTAGTGGTTCTATTAAGCCATATACATATTCATGCAAGATTTGTTATTTGTATACTCATTATTTTTTCTGTCATAAGTATTTTAAAAGCTACACCTTTTGTATGCAAATTTCTGCTTAATAATACTTGCCAGGCTTCAAATTAATGAATTGCAAGCATAATTTTGCTCATGACTTTGAATCACAGAATGAATTAAAATTCAGTCACAAAGATGCCATTTATCTTCAGTTTTGCAGTAGATGCTTCTTAGTCCTCTGTGCGTCAGCGTGTAAATATTCAGGATGGAGATGCACAGACTTGTACAAAGAGATTAGTGAAAACTTAAACTACACATAGCACTTATATTCTTGTGTTTATATATACTTACAGTAACTGTCAATGCGCTGAATATTTTCAACAGATGAATGTGTGTATATATATGTACTGCATTGACAGGGTATCTTGTTAGCACAATGAACAGTATGTAAAATTCCTCCTCCTCGCAGATACATAAGGGTTATATAAAGATTGTTGTGACTTAGATGTACTTACAGATATTGGCCAAATCATAGCAAAATCTAAATTTTGCACTTCCTAATATAATAGGCAAAATATGAAAGTTTGTGACAAAATTCCCAGTAACTGTGGAAGGCTTTTTCTCAAATCTTTCTTTCCTCTCTAGTCCCCTCTAGCCTAGCTGACAGGTCATTTCCATGGAATTACATGGAACCTGTTTCTCATTGTCTAATTGCCAGTTTACGCTTCCATCAAATAACCTTGGGGCTTGATGCTAATACAATTGAAGTGAGAAGTGTAAGGGAGAGACTGGGCAAGATAAGCCTTGATGCTGTAGGAGCAATGCATTTGTGCATGCCAGTCAGGTGTAGCAGCTCAGTGCTTTGGTTGAATGAGTGATCCTTCAAGCAGGAGAAGTGACATTTAAAAATGTAATGAAGTATATGAGTATTACTGGATGTTACACGTCTCTAAATGAAACAATGCTAGTATTGAAGACAGCTCATTTCATACTTGAGGACAGGTTTCAGGCAGGTCATTCTTTCAGTTTCTCGGCTTTAGTTAGTGCTTTGTTGGTAAAGAGGAAAAAAATAATGAAAGTGCACTACAATTAATCTGTAATAAGGCATGTGCAATTATTACTCACAGTGAAAAGCAATTTACTAATTCATCCAAAAATAGCATAGGAAAAACCTTATCTGTAAGAAGTTATCATTTTATGCATTATTCCATTTATGCATTAGATCACAACAACTACTTATTAACTCTGGGAATTGTTAGGCATTTCCATAAAGTGTGTGTCTTGGTAGGATTTTCCACCATTTGCGTTTTCTGTTGGTATAATGGTGTTTTTAAGGAAATATTTCTTGCCTGCATCCAGTTCATTTTCCTGCTTTTTCAGTTTTAAACATCTGCTTCACAAAGCTTTTTGAAATCATTCAGATTCTCTTCTGTTTTCTTTCTTTTCAAAATAGTGGTGTTTTCAGGAAAGGTGTTCCACTCAGAACCATGGGGACAAAGATTTCAGAATGTTTTTTTCTTAACCTGCAGGACATTTAAGAGTTTGGCCCCATCCCTGCTTTTCAGAGGTACTTGGGTAGCGTAGGCAGTCCCTTGTGATAGTTTTCTGCAGACAGAGATACTGAAGAGAGATTTTATTGCATTACAGTAATGTTCTTGTCTTGCTGCCACAGTAATAAGCTCCAGTAATCTTTTCTCTCCATTGTTATTTAAATAATCGATAGCAGCACCACTTAGTGTCCCCAGTAATAGAGCAACATCAACTGTTTGAGGTTGATACCAAACCTGTATTTAAGCGCATTGCTATGAGCACTTTATCTTGTATTATACCCACGAGTGTGAAGAAGAATCACAGCAGAGAAATAATCAGCAAAATACTTTGATTTTGCCTATTTTCCATTGTGTTTGGCACATCACTGTCATGGACATGGTGTAGTTTCCATCCAGTTAGACTGTACTTGGTACTAGCTAAACTGTTTTGCTCTTCAGACTTGTTCCGGAGCAGTCTGCAGTGCATGTGCTGTATGAAACAGTGGTAGTTGGGGTGAATGCAGGCAGGATCTATGCATACCTTCTTGCTCTGGTTTGCCTTTTCGTATTCAGACTACTGTAATCTTAAAGTCTCATTCTAGTGTTATAACTGCGGATGTTCATACAAAATTAATATAGGAAGCATATATTCCTTTGTAAAATGTAGGCGAAGGAATTCCATTCCAGGAATCCATTCCTGGTATGACCTTAAAAATAAGGTCAGGGAGATAATACTTAAGGTTAATGAGCCAATTATTGTAAAAGACAGCAGTCACAATGACTGTTTTCTTCCTTCTTGTTATATACGCAAATTGATACTGGAGTCGGAGAAGTAGTGGAGTGCTGAAGTATTGTTCTGTACACAAGCAAAAATTGCTTGCTGGAGGTAATTACCCATCCATGTACAACTCAGAAAAATAAATGGCTCTTTCATTAAGTTTGTGATTCAATACATGCATTTTCTTGGGTTATATTGGCTCTTAAGCATAGCACATAGAAGCTGTATTTTTAGGTTCTGAATCAAATTTAGAGGAAATTGTAGTAATGTGAAGTAATGTAGTAATGTAAGTTCCCCGGGGCTCACCGATCTGTTTGCTTAGTCACATACAGGTGAAAACTTTAGTCTCTTACGTGCTGAGGCACAGAAAGAAAATGTCAGTTGTGATAGGGAATGACCCTTTTACATGATGTGGTGGTATAGTGAAATACTAGTTTTGTTCAGGCTTTTTTATTGTCTGTAACTCGTAAATCTAAAATTAAGTTTTTTTCTTAAGTTACAACTTTATTGTTGCTTAGACTGCGAAGGTAATAGCTCTTCTGAAAACATTCTCCATTTTGCATGGTAAATCTCCCAATCACATCTGAGGAGAATATTTTCAGCTCTCCCACCCTACCATCTCTGTTTCCACAGTTAATCCTTACTAAGATACTTTGAGTTGCCCACTGTGCAGTAGAGTGTAAACCATACAGACTGTATAGACTATGGTCTTTTTTTTTTTTTTCTCTGTACTGTTTCCTTTAGTAGGCAACTGAACTCTCCTGGGGTCATATTTGGACTGTTTTTTTAGTATTTCAGAACGTCACTTAAGTGACTCTTTCCACTGATGATACTTTTCTTTGTGTACTTTTTTATTTATTTTGGCATGGTCTCATGAGTTTACACCATCTGTGGTACCAGCTCTCCATCTCTTAAGTGTAACATGCATCAGTGATCGGACTTAAGCTGGCCTGTATTCAAAGAAGCTGATTGATGATGAGCTCCCTCAGCAAGCAGCAACTAATAATAAAAATGACCTTACACGGTGATTTGAGTTACTGCAAGTAACTACTTACCACCTGCAAGCAAGCAGGAGAGAGGGCATAATTTATAAACAGACTGAAATTGAGAAGATGGTAGAGGTGGTGCTATTGTACCTGCTACCTGCAGCTCACCTTCTTTTACCTTCAAATATGTATTGCAGGGAGAAAGAAACCCCACTAAAGCAGAGAGAATGAAAAAGATCGTATGCTCAGATACGTTAATCTTTGTTTATCATTTCCCTGTTCTCAGATTTGTTTTTTTGACCAAAAACTTATGTTAAATGCACTTCTCTGGTTCCCAGTTAATCAAAACCAATGTTGTACTCACTTTCCAGTTTGTCGAAGACAGAATCTGACCAGTTTGGGAAAATGTTGTGTACAGTAGAATTTTATTCCATGAGGATGATTCTGGAAACTGTCCGTGCATATCCAAAATTGTTACTTTTTTTTTCTGCACACCTTCTCAGCTCCTTCATTCACTCTCTAAGAATTACTACTTTTTTATGATCACTTGATAAAGTTTTCAGTAGAACAGACACAGCTCTACCTTTATGTAGTACCCTCAAACCTTTAATCATAATCTTTGCTGCGTGCTATAGTAGTTTGCTAAGTACAAAGCAGTTTTCATTTGCTTTTAATAAAAAAAAATAAATACTATAAAAATAAGGAAGGTGACACTAATGAGGGGTATTTTTGCAGCATTGAGAAAGCTTAAATTACCATTTGTGATTGATATTCCTAGAGTTTCACACCATACAGTTCTGCTTTCTTCAATCACCATACAAATTATTATACTAAAATGTTAATGATACAGTCAGCAAGTCATATAGAGATGCTGATTTATCAAGTTAGCAGAGAAAATACAGGTAATTCAAAAAAGATAACTTTGGAAAGTTAGTTTGTCACTGCCTGTTGAGGAAAAAGAAGAGTGAAACCACTCATAGAGGCAGAAATAGGTTAATTTTGTAATAGCTACAGATGTTCATTACAATTTGTATCATGAGAATTTTGTTCAAACTCTGTTAGCATCACAGCTAAAAGATTGTTATGAGAATGTTATAAGAATTATTCTATTTTATTCTCCTTTAATCTTTGTAACAGTTATGAGTCATCACAGAATTTCAGTGTTCAGTATATTGCCAGTTTAAAACCATGTCAAAATGCATAACAAAAAGAGAAACTGTGCAAGTTGAATCCATTTTTGTGAAAGTTTTAAAGAGTTCTGCTTGTGATAAATCGATCTGCTTGTGATAAATTGTGTTTCTGGGTCTCTTCCTGATGCAACATTTTGTAGATTGCGAGGCAGATTGTCACCGGATTCAATACAGAAGATGTGTGAAATATCATTAAGGGTTTATAATGTGTATAATAAGTCATATCATCCATTAAATGCACGCTTGTTAAAGCATCGTGATGGATAAATTACCACCTTATTCATGGTAATTGAAATCATACATGCAACTTCAACAATAATATAGGTTCTGTTTCTGGATTTTAAGGGGCAAAATTACACAAATAATCAAAACTACAAGCTTCTGTTGGGCACAAAGGACCTGGCGATGTGTGAAGGGTCCATATAGATCGCAGATCAACCATCCTGGAGGCATCAGAATGCCCACTGGGAAAAAAAAAAAATAGGCCAGTGTTATCCCAGATTGCCAAATTAATTCCCGATCTAGCTTGACTGAAATGTGTGTGGTTACCCTTGAGATAAAGTTGGCCCTAACAAGACAAATCACATCTACTCAGTAGGATGGTTATGCAGTTGGCAAAACAAGGTGTCCATTTCCATACCAGAGCAACAATGATTTATTTTTACTCTTGATATATTACATTGACCTCAAAGTGATGATGTTCAATATGTGTAATTGTATTTGTCTCTTGGAGGATGGGTTAACAGAAAACATTCTTATGATAAATACATTCAGTCCAATTTGTCGTTATCAGATGATGTGGCAACTGTCAACTTTGCAAAAGAAGCATAAAATGATGCCTGCTCAGAACAGCATGTGAACTCATTTTGCACAAGCTTAAGTGCTAAGTCCAGATACAAGGCCATGTGAGTTAGGATCAATATGCTCCTAGGCATCTTAGCTACTTCTATTGTTTATCTTATTTTATACTTTGCATAGCACAGAATCTGTTATTTAATTTCATAAACTATAAGAAACTATTTCTAGCAACTATAAATGTTCTATAATGAAATAATTTCATCCTTAAATTTAAAAGTACAAGAAGTTTATAGAAGCATCTTAGCATTAACTCTCTTTTATTTTAAATGTACCCTAAATGAGGTTTAGTCATTTGAATGCCCTCAGAATGCCCTCTGAATTTGGACATCATGAAAAATAGCTATTCTTGGGCAGCTTTTGCAAACAAAAGCAAGAGCAAGAAATGGCATAGAGGTTAGCTTAGGAAGTACAAGCAGCATTTGTATCTGAACTGCTCTAACATTTTCTTTTCTTGAGGCTTGCAGTCAGGACCGAATCTGAAACTTTTGTTTGATATTCTCTTCAGTATGGAGTCAATCAGGAAGCTACTGAGCTGATTCCCCAGACATAAAAGAGCACTCAGAATTTAGGCCAAGGAATTTTAGAAAATTTAACTGCCTCCCACTTAAAAATCCTACTGGCTCCTTCTGTACCATCTACAATAATTGCTTGCTTTGTTTCTAGTTGAAGATCCCTGGATTTGTGAAAGTTGTATTAGTGACAATATTTTTAAGAGGTCAGGATCAGTCCACACTGAATGTTATCTCTCTTTCCATCATTATAGTGCATGCTGTCTTTTCATTTAGAGTTTTCCTATATCCTTTCTCTACTGCTGGTTGGTGACATTTGCCTGCTTTGTGTAGTGACATACTAAGGTCCTCAGGTGTAGCAGTAAATTTTATATACTATTTTATTAAATCCATCTGTTATAGACACTAACTACTATCTATGAAATGTTTTTCATCTCCTCCACGTTTAGAAGGTGAAGGTACTTCAGAACAGTAATCCATGGAATTTTTTGAGATTTGCATATACCTTGCACATCAGTTTCATCACAGAAACACTTTCACACTTCCCTGAGTGTTTATGGCCTAACATAAAGGCAAAAATCTACATGCCATCACCACTAATAAGACCTGTCATCATTTTCTGTTAGCACCCAAAGATTCAGCTGAAGATTGAAGCTTGATGTAGTACAGATCCACAAGAAGACCTAGACCTTACTTCAACCTCTAGGCAAAGACCAGATTTTGTTACTGTTACTCATAGTGAAGAATCAGGAAATAACCTGTAAAGGAGAGTATTTCACAGCCTGAAGGCAAACAAAGAGAATTTTCTTTTCTGTCCTTCAAAATTTCAAAAGGGACACTCCATATTATCATACTATCAGGGCTGACTGTTTCAGGTAATGTAGGCTAGTTCATGAAGAGACCTGCAGATTTCATACTGTTGGTTTAAGTGTTAATGGATACCTGTATTTAAGTTCCTTGATGATAGGAAGAAATCCAGTCTCATAAAAAATATAAGGCAAAATTTACTACCCATATTAACATGAATTTAAGGCCATTGCTCTCAGTTACTGTGGAATATATAAAGAAAAGAGATGTTTTATTCAGTGCTGGCACAGCTTATCAACAGCATGTGTCTGTGCTAGCAAGGGGAGCCTGCTGTACTCCATCAAAGGCTGGGACAGTCTATAAAAACATTTAAGGAACTGGGAGAAGTGGCGGACTCTGTTCCAGCTAAGAGACAGCAGCTCTGTGCCAGGATGTCATACTTCCTGCTGTAACAAGTAACAATAGCGAGCATAAATTAAGGAGGTGGAATGGGAAGTGATGGAGAAAGAGTAACAACAACTTGGAGACAGTAATTTACAAATTGTTTAACTGTTTGGCATACCCTGGTGCCAGCAGGGCTGGATCCAGCCTTGAATATCCCTTCCTGACCATTGCCACTGTTCTGCTGTTGTTTTGTATGAGGGGAACGTGACAGCCAAATAGTACTGGGAAGTTGAGCCTGTATAGAAATGGACACAGATGAGATACCTCACACAGGACAGTGCTCAGTTCAAGGACTGTTCATTGTTTCTGGATAGTCCTCTCTCCACTTGAGACATGAACTGAAACCAAAGATGCAATTCACTTAGGTCAGCTGAGAGCCAGCAGATAGAGGTGACCTTCAGGTGTTCTCAATTTGGTTCAGCCCTGTGGGCAGGAATTGAACAGCCTTGCGTGGCGCTGCCAGTTGTCTGACTCACACAGTTCTCTGCTGGCCTTTTTTTGTGTTCAAGACCTCATGCTTTTATTCTGGAAAATCTCTGCAGTTCCATCCGGGGAGGAAAAAAAAAAAAAAAAGCCAGCTTCAAGCCTAATTAATATGTTTAGTTATATTATTAATATGTTTAGTTATATTCAGCAAAGTTCAGAAGGGGAGCCATTCTTCTCTAAGGTATCTGTACCTTCCAGCCAGCAATGAGGCCTCCAAAGGAGCAACTGCTTGAAAAGTAGGCAGCGATGCTGAGAGAGAGAGCCACAGGAGTATCACCACCTAAGTTTACAGGTCACCCAAAAGGTTCACCCCTCAGGGTAGTCCAGCCTCTATTTAAAGTTACCCTCACATAAGTATGCCCACCTAGAGGAAAACAGGGCAAACAGCAGCCCCATTTCTTGAATTTCTACCTTCCTGAACTTGACAAGAATGTTATATATCTAATAAATATTTCTCTCATTCTATGGAGGAAGGAAGAAGGCTTGTCACTCAGGACCCAGCTATGAGGTCCTCACACTAAATCCCAAGGCCTCCTGCAATATGCTACAGAGCTTAGAGGCTCGCTCCCAAAGGATCTGTGCTCCCAAACGTCAGCATTTGTTTCCAGAATCCTTTCTGCTTTGCCAGATGACATTTCAGCTCCTTTAATTTCCTCCTCTTGTCTTCACAGCATTTTTATGGCTACCTACAGATACATTCATCCAGGCATTACCTTTACAGCACAGTAATCTATCAGCATCACAGAGAATATTTTGATGTATTTGGCCTCCCACGGTTGCACAAAATTCCCTAGTAAATCCCCTCCTCTTTTAGAAGAATGTATAATTGTGCTATGTCTTTTTTTTTTTTTTTCGTTTTTCAAAGCTGAGTGGGATTTACAATAATACAAGTAGAGCATCAAAGGAAATAAAACCTATTTGTCAGTTTTCAGCTAGCAAAAGAGAAGCACCAGCCCACCTTATCCACGTGGGTGTTCTTGGTCTGTTCCAACAAGGTGCATGCTTTAAAATAAGATTGGGACAATAAAGCTTGGGAATCGTTCAGCTGAAATCATCAGCCTGCATACACTTGGCAGATTAAAACTCTGGAAAATTTCAGGCTCACATGTAGAATGGAGTGAAATTGTTTAAACTACGTTTAACAGTAACTTTTCCATAGCCTTTGTCTCTTCGTCTTCCTAGCATGAAGCCAATGGGCAATTCGCTTGGCAGTCTGCAATATGTCTATCTGAGACAGTGCCAGTCTCACTTGATAATGTGTGTTGCATATGTGCTGTGGTGATTCAGTGGGCTGTATTAGACACACAAAAGAAACTTTGCAGAGGCGAGGCAGCTTAACCTTTAAAACCCTGTTTGGAAGGTATTTTGCAGTATTTTGTGCTCGCTGCTGGAAAACCACCTCAGTTACCCGACTGACAACCACTGAGCTGTCCTGCTCACCTCTCCATGTATTCAAGTGATTTTCAAGTGCGTGGAGAAAGGTCTCTGTGGTGGGTGATTGTCTAATGCTCCCTATTAGCTGTCAAAGGAAGGGCAGTATTGCCTTCTCGAGAGTCTGTTCTCTCTTCCTTGATTAAATCAGTAGAAAGATGCTTAAAGACGTGGAAACAATTAGTGCTGGTTGAGGTATACTGCAGTGACAGTGGGAGAAAATGTGGAGATCCATTTAAAAAGAATAGCCTTACCAATATGTGGAGAATATCAGTATTTAATCACTTGTTTGTTGTGCAGTATTCTACAAATACTCACTGAAGTTGGAACCAGCCTCGCTGACTTATACAACATTAGTTTTCACTTAAGGATTTTGTGCCGAGCAAGTGTTTTCATTTCCGTGGTGGGCAGAACCAAGAGATGGGATGGGAAGCAAGTGCCACCTGGCCTTGTGTAGCACAGTTGTCACAGGAATGGCAAAACCTGCTCAGAGGATGCTGCGGAATTAACATTCTCCTCCCAGCCACAGACAGAGAATTGCCAAGAGCTGAAAGCAACTGATAGCCTGAGAGGGAATGAGTGTGCTGCTGTGACTCTTGGGCCAGTCTCACTCTCAATCACCTAACTCAGGTGACAGCAGGGCACTGGGGCCGTGGTGAAAAGTCACGACAGCGGGCAGTTGTGGAGAGGCTCTGGCTTTCTGGCTGAAGAGGGGCTTAGTGGTTTTCCCAGGGTTTGTGTGCATCTAACAGGGCAGCTCACCTTTCAGGCTTCATAGCCATGTTAGTTTGCCTCTGGAAAAAAGAAAAAATAATAATAAAAAGAGGCTTTTAGTTATCTAATGGAATCGTTCATGTGTCATCTTCAAAACCACGCTTTGGTGTATTTCAGTATTTCACCATATGTCACGTGTTCCTTCTGTTCACCACGTGAACAATATTGACTTGAATCCACTAAACAGAATGAAATGAAATCTCATCTATTAACTGTAATGAGCTGGAGTTTATTTTTAGGAGCTTGGAGTACTTGGCATAGGAGAGCTCTGTTGTTCTAGCAACTGCATGTGTACCTACCCTCAACGGTAAATCACAGTACTCAAGACTTCCAAGTATCAATAATTCGTTTTATTTCCTGCTAGTATAATATGCATAAAATAGTACTTACCTACTTTCAGAAATATAACTATATAATCCTTCATTCAGTCTTTGTTCTTGGTAGGCAGACTTTAGTGAATTTCTTTAACTACAGGCACTTTTGCAGCTCAGAGAAAATGCCAGATAAATAAGAGCATAGCTCACACTCCGCTAAACCTGTGGAAAGACTCCTATTGACATCAGTAGGAATACTACAAGGGTTTAAATGTTTCATCCTTTTTTACTCCCTTTATACCTTGTACTGTTATCTATAATCTCCATTAAATACAGTTCACCTCTTACATGATGATGATGAATCCCCAAATAATGGTAAGAAGAATCTATTAATGGACAGAAACTAGTTGATGACAGAATCCCATTATAGTTTCATAGGATTATGGTGACACAAAAATCAGTAGATATTCCCCAGAAAAGAGAATTTGCAAGGCGATTTTCTTCCACTTCAAGCCAGAATACTGTGTTCCTTAAAGATAGAAGAAACACTGGGAGACTTTGTGGGCCTTGATTCTTTCAAGAACTTTATCAGGAACCAGTTAAGTGAATTTGTTTCTTGAAAAGCTTACTGTGTTAATTTCTTTTTTTGCCTCTCACATGCTTTCTGTAAAATTTCACAGGGAAATGATCAGGGAAGGGATCTTTGGAACCCTTGTTCACATGAGATATAAGAAAGCATCACACTAAGTATGAGCTGGAATGCGTGCTTGAAAAATATGTAATATTTATGTGAATGCATAGTTCAATTCTGAGGTCATTTTCAGAAAGATAAAGGCTGTCTCTTTCCTAGAAGACTGTGTACAGCAAAAAAAGAAAATCTTCAGCATGTCTTAACTTTGGAAATGGGAATCTGGTGCTTTTCCCTGATTATATCCAGCTTCTCTTATTTTATTTTTTTCTCTAGCCCTCTGCATCCCCTCTGAGATCTTTGCCTTCAAAAGCCTGGTAAATTCACATTTGATTAAGGGAAAAAAAAAAAAAAAAGAGCACGTAGGCTGAGAATCAAAGCTGCAGTAGGGGCCTTTGCTATGCTTTCTCTTGCAACAAAGCAACATTACATAATTCTCATGCTGTCCTATCTCCTGTTCCACTATGCTTCTTGCTTTTCCACCTCCCCAACATCCCATCAGATGTGATGAGTCGGCTGCATGTAGAGCCTTGCCTGTAGGACTTTAAAATCAAGATTAAGAATGAAATATTACGGAAATTTGTTTTGTGGGTTTGCTTTTTTGTTTGTGTTTTTTTTTTCATGATCTGTATCTGGGATCAAGTTTATAGCTTGTTCCCTGAAGGCTAGAATAGTCCCACTTAGAGCTTAGCCCCACAGACAGTTGCGTCTGCCCAGCAAAAGGGAGCAGTAAAGGACAGTGGTGAGCAGCAGTGGCCAAGACAGGTTGGACACTTCCAGAGCTGTCCTTTGCTACCTGTGAAATCCTGATGGTGTGACACTGCAGATAAAAGCATGGGTCCAAAGACAATTAACAGCTGAGTAAATTAGCTGTGACCTTGCAGTTTGCGGCCTGTCCCATGGGATCCACTGAAGGACATGTCCCATGCTACAGTAAATATAAGTTTGCTTACCACATTTCATTAGGAAGGATGTCACCCTGTGGTGCTTAGTCCAAGGTAATGGCAAATGTGCCTTGCCATCGGGTAACTTGCATGCTGTAAGTCAGAAGCTGTGCTTGTCCTGTTCATCTGCCATATCCCAAGCTCATATCCCAAGCCACTGATTTAAATAATCAGTGTAAAACCTGATAAGGATCCAGCCATTCCTTTTTTAACTCAAATTATTTTTGTCTTTTAAATTAAGTTTTCCTGTGTCCTATTTAAAATTCTCCACACGCTTTCTCCAGTTCTCCATCCAGTACACTTATCTGCTGCACGCATTCTCCAGTGATTGAAAATGCTGTGCTTTTCACTCCCAGTGCAGCCAAGTCAAGCTGATAAACATGCTTCCCCTTCTCCTGTGTGTCAGTTTGCAGTGTGCTGAACTTACATTTTCATTAACTTGACTTTAACAAAACTTTTCACAATCCTCCAGGGACAACATCTCCCCAGTGTAAATGCTCAGACCTCCACTGAAGTCAGACAACTTATGACAAATTTTGCCAGCTGAGGTCCTGCCTACAAACATTGGGTTGAATCTGAATTCTTTATTCCTCATGAAGCTTGATTTATTCTGCACTCCTGCCCTTCCTGGGGACGAGCTTTCTGCAGGAGGGGGACTGCATTATTTCACCAAATGGAAGTGTGTGAGATTGTTTCTCAGCAGAAGTTTCTGCAGCCATTTCTGTTGCAGAAATGCTGCAGAAAGGTCTTTGAACGTGGTTTCAATTGGAAAGTAGAAAGAGAAAGACACCCTCACTGTTTTGAAATGTAATTTTCTTGCTGAATTATTTATCGTCCCTTCTGCTTCTGTTGCCTCAGGTATTCTTTCAGGTGAAATGCCCTTAAAGCTGATCACATCAATGCCACTCTCTGTCTCTTGCTTTCACTTCTCCATGGTACTGTGTTTCTTTTTTTTCTTGCATCTGTGAAGAGAGCTATGGCATATCAATCGCAGAGCCTACAGCTTCACAAAGGTACCATGCTAGACAGCTCTGAGTTTTGGGAATGTGTCAAGGGTCTTTTCCTTTATGTATGTCTTTTCACAGCACAGAATGCTCACAAAGATGCCAGTCTTTTTTCCTTTTAGTTACATTACATGATTCTGGTTATCAGATACATTTATAGTCTCATTACCCCCCCCCCCCCCCCCCCGTTTGATCACTTTCAATTTGGTGAATGTCACATTGTTTGACCCATGACTTGCCAGCTATAATATGCCTGCTTGCATATTATAATTAAAAGTCAAGCTCAGAAACCACCACTATACTTTATAATAAATATTTAACTTGTGTCCTTGGCAGGAAGACAAAGCCCTAACCATAGATTTTAAAATGGCCTTCAAAATCAGAAACCATTATTTACAAAAAAAAGGTTTATTCTCAGTTCAGCCATCTATAATTACTGTACAATATCAAGCATCTGTCTGTCCTAGTTATATTGCCAAGATGAAATTATAACCATGGTTTTATTCTCTTTATTTTTATACTGAGAACTAGCATAATCCACATTCTTTGCAAAAATAATCACCCTTGTCATTTAATGCTATTAGCTTTTCAGTTTCACTGAGACTTCAAAAAATCTCTCTCCATATTAAATTCATTAAGAATTCTCAAACAGAAGTATTTTTAATCTCTAATTATCTGTTGTTCTTACTTTGTAAATGTAGCAGCAAGAGGAATACTACTTGATTTCCAGCCGTAGCATTAACACTAGATTTGCTATGCTGCGAGAGAAGGGCATAAAGATCCTGGTGATGAGTATCGTTAACAGGGTCCTACTGAGCAGTGAGGGTGGCAGTGCTTAGCTCAGCTGCTAACTAGGAGCTGGTCACTGCCTGCTGGCTCAGGCTCCAGACCTAAGCATAGATTCTTCACATGAGCACTTCCATTGCCATTGGTGAGATAATTTATATGAATAAAATTCACACGTAGCTATATGTTTTCACAGAATCACAGAATCGAAGGGGTTGGAAGGGACCTCGAAAGATCATCAGGTGCAACCCCCCTGCCAAAGCAGGATCTTACCCCGTAAAATCATCTAAGTGTATCTGCAGAAATGAAAGGAAATTCTAGTTTCTGGTCATGAATTAACTCTGTCTCCTTTTCCAAAATCTCCAGTTCCCCTCTTACCATATTATTTTGATTTTATTGACCTTTAATCCAAGTCTTACATCCGTTTCCCTGTGTCTTTCATTTCTGATATTCTGCCTTGCCCCCCTCCATCACCCCCTAAGCCTGACTAGCAGCAAACTGGAAGTTATCTCTTTGACATCTTCATTTTTTTGATGCTGTAAAGACACACAACCTGCTTGGACTCTCCTGACCTGCCTTTCCCAGAAAAATCCTTTTTCAAGTACTGCGAATCTCAGTGAGTAGATATCTCATAGAATTTGTCATTTGCAAGCAAGCTGGCTGAGAGTAGATGGGGTCACAGTGACCTGTTTCAAAATTAGGTATGTTTTTTTCACTCTGGGTATGGAGAGAGTTGTAACACTCACTGCCAGCATCAAAAAGACATGCTAGCAACTATAATACTTCTTATAAGCTTTTTTGTTGTTGTTTTGTTTTGTGTTGTGTGTGTTTTGGTTTGGTTTGGTTTTTAATTTTTCCTTCTGAGCTGATCAGCTGCTTTTGTGAGGATATTAAAATCCAGAGTTTATAAGTGCAACAGCATCAGAGGAACTGGTGACAGAAGCATATTGACTATTGGTATCAGGATTCTCCATGTGAAATCCAACCAAGCCACTGCAATTTATTCCCTTTTGAACATAAACAGTCTCAGTGCATTATCTGCTTGTGCCAACTGGCTCCTTGTGGCAGGGCTTCAGACAACATAAAATGTGTAATATACACAAAGAAACGAAATGGCAGGGAGATCTGAATAATTCTCCTTTTAGGACAAGGCTGAAAGACTCAGGGTTTCTTTGGTTGTTGTTTTGTTGTTGTTTTCCCATTTCATGGTTGAAAGTAAGGAATCACCATGCGTAAGTCAAAATACAGACGAATAATTGAAAAATCCAGTTTCCTGAACTATTTTTTGTTCTAATGCCCTGGCTTGAAAAAAAAAAAAAAAATAATAACACAACTACATTGTATTGTTTCTGCTCCTCTGCTGACATTCATGGGAATATTTTCAGCATAGCATAGCTAATCTTAGACAGGGAAACATGAAACTGTATAAGCAAAATTCAGGCTAAAAATCTTGAGAAATTCTTAACAGTGAGGTTGTTTATATCCCCTGAGTTGCAGCAGTCTCAGTACAGGAGGCTACCAATAGAAGCAGAATTTTACCGTGATTTTATTAAGTTACAGTACTTTTAACCATGCTAGCATGGTAGTTTGAATTAAAGTTAAGGAAACATTTGAAATATAAATATTAAAATAAGGAGCAACAAAGAAAGGTCAAATACTTTGTTGATGTGTATGGGCCTATAAGATTTGGGAGGGGAAGCGGAGGTTATTTAGCAGCTCATTTTCTTTGGTTAATTTTAGGCTTTCACTCTTTCCAAACATTAGGGGAGAGCAGATGGTATTGATATTTTGCCCACTTTTATCATTGCTAACTGTTTAGTTTGGAATGTGTTTATGTACCCTCATTGTCATGGAAATGCACAGACAGGAAGCCTTAAATCAATTCAGTCATGTATGTGCTTTTGCAAAAGCACATACCTTTTTTTCCTTATTTAGCTATGAATTGAACTGGTGTGTTGTTGTTGTTGTTGTTTGGTTGTTTCCTGAACAGACATATTTTTAATATCTGACATTTAAAGAAAACCTGGAGAGGGGATGGTGGCTATATCCAATTAACTATAGGGTGCCAAATTAAACTTACTAGGGCAGGGGCTTAGAAGCTTCAATACTGCATTCATTCACAGTAGCAAAGGCAGTGGATTGGTCTCCAAAACTGCTGTTAGGCCATAAAACATTTGCAGAGGTGTTTTTTGCCATTCCTCAGAACCATTAAATATTTATGTAGGGGTCAGTGCCTCCCTTCACTAAACTGATCAAAGCATGGGAGATCAATAACGACCTTCCCTCTGATCCAAAGCCCTTATCATATCGCAGAAAATTCCTAGAGATACAAAACGAAGGAGACAAGGTCTACGAGGGAGATAAAGAAGGCAACCAGTGAATAGAAGAGAACAGAAATGCAGAGAATGGGTTATTCAAAGTGCCAAATGCATGGCAGTCTGGGCACTGCCTCCTCCCTGGCATAAACCAAGTGGGTTCCTGTACCTGCGTGCCATGGGGTAGCTCTGGCCTGATCCAGCCCAAGGCTCACTAGCTCCCGGAGCAGTGGAGCAAAACAATAATAATGATTTAACATCTCTTCTGAAGACAGAACAATTTCATTTGGGCCAATTATTCTGAGCTTGTTGGGGAAGTTTGTTTTAATTTGCAACTTTTCTGTTTTCAAGTGTCTGTATTATTTCTGTCTTCTGAATGATGTTTGTGAATCATCAACCTAAAAAATACAGAGGAAGAAAATCATCCACAATAAATAGATTAGACAGTAGCGAGGAACTGGAGGGCAGTAGTGTTGAGAGAGATCTGAAGGAGAAGGCAAGCAGCAAATTAGATTTGCATTTGTAATTGATATGGCAGCATGAAAGACAAATGCAATTTGGGGCAGGATATGCAAAGACATCATGTGACAGATCAGGATAAAAGGCACCAAATAACCAGAAAGGTCAGTTAGGAGGTGGGATACATTATGGAATATGTTAGGTTCCAGGATTCTTGGGACCGCATCCCCATGTAGATTCTTTTAACTTTAATGCATTTTCACCAAGCATATTTTCTGTTTGCTCAGTTTTTTCTAGTCATCCCACAGATTTTGCCTCATTACAGCCTTTTTCACAACTACAATGTCCAGTGTGGTTCTGTCTTTGGATTTCTACCTGCATTTCAGTCTCTTCTTGCAAAGCAGATGGATGGTGACCGCCTCACTATTTGACCTCTACTTATTCTTTGTGGGCCAGTGATGCATATTGCAAAGTCCTCTAAAGTTTTCCAGTCTTTTTCATAAGCACTTCCTGTGCTATTTGGATCAATGTTTAAGTCACAGCAGGAAAGAAACAGAGGCCCAGGAGGGTCAGTAGTTTTAAAATGATGGTGCTGATTTTGAGCAGTGTTTCTGATATCACATTTTCTGTTATCGCAATATTAAAACCACAGTCCGAATAGTCCTAAACCTTAACTTTAGTTGAAGTAATCTTTTTTAAAGTTAAAATACTTTTTAAAAAGCTGTTTATATTAACTGGCAAACCTTCATGCCTCTATACCAGACGGCAACCATCACTTTGAAATTAGCAAGGAGATAAGTAATTTGAAGGTACAGATTGAATGATATATGGGCTTTCTCTTTTTGTTTCAGTGCTATTACAACCTCACTTGAAATTACTGCTGTAATTTTGATGAATGTTATAAAGTTATTTGACAAAACAGAGTCTGGACTTTGTAATTACATTTTGCCGAAGCATCTCTAAGTATTTTGATGAAACCTTAAGCCAACCTATGGCTGTGAAATTATAACATAGCTACTTGGGGCTCATCGAGCAAGCTGCATGATGCAAGGTTGATCCCCTTTTTCTTTTATTTATTGTCTCAGTAAATTCTCTAGAACAAATATCTCCCCACAACATTCTCCTCAAGAAACTGGCTGCTCGGGGCTTGGACTGGCGTACGCTTCGCTGGGTTAGAAACTGGCTGAATGACCGGGCCCAGAGAGTTGTGGTGAATGGAGTCAAATCTGGTTGGAGGCCGGTCACTAGTGGTGTCCCCCAGGGCTCGGTACTGGGGCCGGCCCTCTTTAATATCTTTATCGATGATCTGGATGAGGGCGTCCAGTGCACCCTCAGTAAGGTTGCAGATGACACCAAGCTAAGTGCGTGTGTCGATCTGCTCGAGGGCAGGAAGGCTCTGCAGGAGGGTCTGGATAGGCTGGACCGATGGGCTGAGGTCAACTGCATGAAGTTCAACAAGGCCAAGTGCCAGGTCCTGCACCTGGGCTGCAACAACCCCAAGCAGAGCTACAGGCTGGGAGATGAGTGGCTGGAAAGCTGCCTGGCCGAGAGGGACCTGGGAGTATTGGTTGATAGTCGGCTGAATATGAGCCAGCAGTGTGCTCAGGTGGCCAAGAAGGCCAACAGCATCCTGGCCTGCGTAAGAAGCAGTGTGGCCAGCAGGGCTAGGGAAGTGATTGTGCCCCTGTACTCGGCTCTGGTGAGGCCGCACCTCGAGTACTGTGTTCAGTTTTGGGCCCCTCGCTACAGGAAGGACATGGACGTGCTCGAGCGAGTCCAGAGAAGGGCAACGAAGCTGGTGAGGGGTCTGGAGAACAAGTCTTACGAGGAGCGGCTGAGGGAGCTGGGGTTGTTTAGCCTGGAGAAGAGGAGGCTCAGGGGTGACCTCATCGCTCTCTACAGTTACCTTAAAGGAGGCTGTAAAGAGGTGGGGGTTGGTCTATTCTCCCACGTGCCTGGTGACAGGACGAGGGGGGAATGGGCGAAAGTTGCGCCAGGGGACGTTTAGGTTGGATGTTAGGAAGTACTTCTTTACCGAAAGGGTTATTAAGCATTGGAATGGGCTGCCCAGGGAGGTGGTGGAGTCACCATCCCTGGAGGTCTTTAAAAGACGTTTAGATGTAGAGCTTAGCGATATGGTTTAGGGGAGTACTTAGTGTTAGGTCGAAGGTTGGACTAGATGATCTTGGAGGTCTCTTCCAACCTAGAAATCTGTGATACTGTGTGTGATACTGTGAAATATCAGCTTGACTTAATGAATTGTGGTAATGTGAGGTCATGTATGAGGTGTTAGAATACAGAGAAAATGGGTCTATTTACCTATGACATGCTTGCTTTAGTCTGCTACTAAGTGCACTGTAATGTTCTAGCCAGATAACGTACAAATACTTTTTTTTTTAATTTCTGTATACCTAGACTACCTAATCTTGCTTGATTCATTTCTGAAACACATGCTGTTCTTACTGCAGCTAGAAGTACTAGTTCAGTTTGTACTCAAGAAAGTTGTTTCTGCTTTCTTTTTTTGTATCCACTTTGTAAATTAAAAAGAATGATTTGGGTTTGCCTTTTTTTTTTTTTTTTTTTTAAGAAGTACACATAAAAGTTCCTTTTGGAACCTTGCTATAGAATTTAAACAGGAGCTAATACAATTACTGGAAATCACTTGGGCATGAATTTGTGTGCACACTAGTTAGTCCTCTTAAGATCCCCTCAAGTCTTAGCTGACTTGAGAAATTTCAGGCAATTACTCAGAAATTACTGAGACTGTAGTTTTAGACAAATTATCTTTTATTTTCAGAAATCTCCAATTACTGTGAATGAACACTAGCATTGTAACATTGCCGAACCTCTGTGCTTTTTTACTGGTAATTCTTAAAAGCTGAATACCTAAGGAATTAGAATATTTCTGCAAAAGGATCAAATAACCTCCTTAACTATAAAAAGTACTTTTGAAAAATGGTTTTGATCCAATACTTCATTTTAGTGTAGTTATAACTTCCTGGTACTTAGTAGTCTAACAAGCAGAGAATGAAAAAAGGTCAACAGTTGAACCTAGGTCAGCTTCATGACAAAGGAAATTTCTGCTCTTTTTTCTTCAATTAGAGGATGGATTCCCAGATCTGTGGAGTTTAATTCTTTCATTATTGCAGTATAAGTGTGATTACGTGGTTTACATTTCTGTGAGGCCATCTTATTTCTAGTTTTAAAAATTCTTTTATACATACCAGTCAATTGAGATATCTCTCCTCCTGTCCTATGTTCTGTTCCCTTTTTACCAAATCCTAACTACTTTCAGGTATAATTGGAAGACCTCTCCACCTTCCTATTCCTCGAGAAAAAATTTAGAGTAAGAATAAATCTGTCAAAACTCGCATCAGATGAAATAATTTTGATCATTTACTTTTTGGTACCTGTGCTCAGAATAGGGCACAGGATATGTTGCATAATATCTCCTGTTCTGGAGACATGTCATTGCAATTATATTAGCAATACTACTCCATCATTGTTGATCTCATGCATACAGATATACAATTAAATGTATAAAAGTTGTGTTAAAAGGAAAAAAAATATCAAAATGCAACCTTCTAAATGAGTTTTGCTGGATCCCAGTCATTGCTGGGTTAAAATTGCAGAACTTCCACAAAAAGGTACTTTTTAATTTTATTTTTTTAAGGGAATAGGCATGGATGTGATAAAGGAAAAGACTTTTTGTCACCCCTGAGTTTTTCTTCTGTCTTCCCTTGCACCTTAAGCAGGGGTAGGATGGCTCTCTGTAGAGCCTGGAGTACAGAGCAGCCAACATGGCTTGTGGGAAGGCTCACAGATGTCTTTTCCTCAAGAGGAGAGATGGTGCCAGGCATCAGCCGGTGTGTGTGTTGGGACCATCTGGGATGTGATCAGGGCCCTGCTGTGATCCCCATGTCCCTGCTATGGGGGTGAGGGGGAAGGTCGGTCACTGTCAATGTGAGGGAGCCTGAGACGCAGGAGGGTAGCTAGGGAGTGAGTAGCTGGGGGGACAAAGTGTTGCCTCCTTTCCTCCTCCCTTGCTCAAAGCAGGGCCAGCACGGAGCACAGCCACCTACCTGTGCCCCACAAAATTCATCAGATTTGAGAGCAAACTCACTAAACATGCAGATTTTCAAACACCTGAAGAAAGAATCTCCAGCTTTCACTGTAGCACAGCTAACACTGTCTCATATGTATACTGGTGCATCAGGGGAATCGTTTCCTTTCCCCAGGTTAACAAAGATGGGAACAACCCCATCTGAGAAACATATCTGTCATGGGTGGAGATCAAACTGCAGCTGCCTACAGAGCTGGCAAATGTAACTAGACAGGAGCAGAGATGGTTGAGATCCACTTTGGCTACCTACAAGTGCAGTCGTGTCTACAAGCCGCATGTAGGACAGCTGAGCTGATGTAAAGGCACCTATATTCCAGACATAAAGTTTTACACAATTGCAGATATTCCACACTAATTGGAGCTTTTTCAAGATGCTTTTTTTTTCCTGTTGTAAACATAGCATTAGAAACCACTGTTACTGCTGAATGATGTGTAGTAACTATCAACCCATAAATCAATTCTCTTGAGAAGTGACAGCTTTGCTGAACTACAGAATTTGTCCGAAGTGTGTTCAGTGAGAACCTCATGAGGAACAGGGATGCAGTTTTACCCAGCTTGCTGATTTCAGGAGAAGCCAGGACTCAAAATCAATTAAATCAATAGAAGCCCTTCCTTTGATAGCAATATTTTTCACTGTAGAACATCATTGATGTTTCAAATATTTCTGTATTATTGAGATGTATTTATTTTTATTTGCCGTGCATGTTTACTAGACATGTGATCTCCTTATTAGCCTAAACAAGCTTATAATGCTCCTCTGAGAGAAAGGAAGAAAATGAAAAGAAAGGAAAAAGAAAGATCAAAGGCCAGGAAACTTGCAGCTGCACTGTTGAATGGGATAAGCAATAAAGTACACAATGATATGTAAAAGGTGATAAAGATATGTAAGGGTAATAAAGTCATCAAACTTCTGCCGTTATAAGGGAAATATTTTTACAATTAGACAGAAGGACCGGCCTACTTATTTTGCTATAATTACAAATATGTTAGTGCTGAACCAAAACAAATTCCAGCAGTGTGCAATGGTATCACTGAAGAAAAAAAAACAGCAGTGTAAGTGCGTTATTACGTTCAGTAGTCTTAGTGCATTACTACACTTAATAGTTCTCTTGTAGTGATCAAATCATTATTTAGTAGAGCAAGCAAAGAAATAAAGCAACATGTTAGATCCACAATGGCCAGTGAAATCTCCCCAGTACACAAACTGGAATGCAAAATACTCCTATTTTAATGTTAATGCCAGTCATTTCAACAATGTAAGGCATTAAGCAGTAGACCTTATTCAGTAAGATACATCTATTTCCACCAGATCTTTATCTTCCCATTCATGTATATCCAGCACAATAAAACTCAGACTGTGAAACCTTAATTATAGGGACGTAAAAGCACCATTTTGGAGATGGTTCATTGTATTGATTGTCCCTTCTATTTACCTCAGTGTTTAATAATAATAATAAAAAGAAACACAACAATCACCTAGGCTATGATATTAAAACCACTTCACACTCTGCTCTCTTAGTCCCAGAATTTCCATTCTGTTTTTTAGAATGACCCCTGTTCATTAAGTGGGAGCTAGGGCAGGGAGGGAGCTTTTGTTAGGATTTTTATTTGAAAGTGTTCATTTTGATTTAAGAGCCTGCATTGTAACAGAAAATTCATTGGGATTTTTGTGTGTTCTGAGACAGGTACAGGAGTCTGAAGAATCAAGTGTCTTTCTGTAATACAAAATACTGCTATTTCATGCATGAATTCTGTAAGTGCAAATGAAGCCAAACATAGCCAGTGAGAGAAGAAAATTAATTGAAGGTATCTATAGGTTATTCAAACAGCATCTGAAAATTAATCTACTCAGCTGAACATCCCAAAGCCGAGCCTGAGATTACAAAACTGTTGCATGTATCAATGTGTCAGTAAATAAGGTGAAGAACATTTTCTGCAGAGACTGCAGTTGGCTGGATCAACACCTTCTGAATGTCACCGCTGGTGGAAGGTGTCCCTCAGCTTCGCCTCGCTGCCCTCTTTCAGCGCTCTGAGATTCAAAAGGGATATAATGATAATAGGGCAAAGAGTGCTCTGAACCTGATTCAGCAGCACTCACATCTTTGAGGGGTAAATAAAAGATAACCCCTCTGTTTGTGCCAATACACAAAACAGATGTAAGCATTGCAGCCAAAACAGATGTAAACTGCATGCCTTCACCAGAGACACCTGAGTACTAATGTGCCGTCTGATTAATAAGGTCATGGACTATAACACCAAGATAAAACTATGCTGAAATGATCTGGCTTTGTTAAACATCTATGAATTTATTCTTGTTTGAACTAGAGTTCTAAGAAAAACACCTACTTTTGATTTTCAAATTGCCATTGATAGAATTCATCACAACCTTGATTAAATTGTTGCAAGGTCTGATAACTCCTGCTGTTAAAAATGTGCATTCTATTTTTAGCCTGAACCATTTGACATCCATATCTAACCACTGAGCCTTGCTAAAGCTTTGTGGAGCGAAGACACTGTTATCAGAGTTACATTCTCCACACTGGTCCTTATATACAGTTGTCTTCTTTCCCCTGCATCTTCACATCAGTAAACCAAACAGACTTAGTTCCTGGTGCCTATGCATTCTTTCATCAAGCATTCCTGTCTCCATACATTTAACAAAAGCCTTTTGAATGGTAATTTTCCAGTATAGGTCTCACCAGTCTCAAATAGATTAATAATATTTCCTACTAATCGATACTCTCCTGTTTATATACTCAAAGATCTCATTAATCCTTTTAGATTCAGCATCACACTCTGACGGTTATCTACCAGGATCAGTCAGCTTTTGTACAGTTAGTGCTTCTGCGTTGGTCTTTTGTCTTGTAAATATGTCTTGACTCTAGATGTAGGACTTCGCTTCTGTTTGTGTTACATTTTTGTGTATCTTTTTATGTCTTAGGATGTAGCCCAGCACACTTAGGTAAGTAATCTATTTACCCTATACATCAGCAATTTATTTCCACTTCAATTTTAATAACCGTTACAGTATGCTCATTTTTTGTTTGGTCTTGGAAATCTTAACTGCAAATATGTGGTCCTCATCCCTGAAGATATTCACTGAAGACACGCATACCTGCCAAGGAGTCACAGTGCTCAGAGTTATATTATAAGCTTTGTACCTTAATTGTTAACTGACTTAAAGTGCACGACACTTACTTGATGTTTTCTTAGTCATGAAGGATGATTGGATGTATTGTAGAGATGCTGTGATCCAGAGAATGGTCTTTCTTCTCAAATAGCTTCTCACAATTTTTCTTCCTTGTTTTCTAACACCTGCATAAGAAAGCATGTATTTGTGTCCTGTGCTGCAGCCATTGACTGGCAGTTCGAGCAGTGTGGAAAAAAAAATGTCTCTGAATATAACTACTTGCTCTATGGTAATGTAAAATAAGAAAATAAAAGAAATTGTATTTGTAGGTTCATCACTTGTCATAAGTGTCTACTCAGCACTGCATCTCAAATATTTGGGTTAAAGGAATAGCTTCACTATTTGCTCTCCTACTGTCACTCTTGATTAGCTATCACAGAAAGGGAGAAGAGAAACCATGAGAAAGCTGCCCTAATATTCACAGAAAGCTTCATTATCTCCTTAAATATGCCAAGTTAAATCTATCTTAAAAAGCTAGTGGTGTCGGCTCACCTCAGAGGTATTATCTCTTAGCTGGTTCTCCTGTTTCAAGAAGACTCTGAAAATGCCTGTGCTCTATAGAAAAGACTTTTAGCCTTTTAGTACCTCTAATTGCCAAACTGATATAACGAAATGATCAGCTAAGGCTCTGGGCTGAAAGTGTATTTTCAACTGTACCTGAAAATTTTTAATGCATAAATTGCATTAAATAAATGCATAATGCGTAAATAATTAAGGATTTATGCTTTGTGTTGGTTTATTTTTCATTTCAAGAAACAATTCCTGATGCGTAGTGATCATTCATAGCAGCATGCATCTCACTGGGCCATTGCATAACAAAGAAATGATTTTGTCTTTGTTTTAGTTAGTAAAGTTTAGCGCTTTGACTGCAGTCTATAACAGCCCCCTTGACACACCATCTATTCTTCTTGTTAATGTTCACTTGCTTCTAAGCTATTGTCCTATAAAGGTTGATTGCTGGCAACTCCTTTTCTCTTAGACTTTTCAACTTGTGGCCGAAAGACATCAAAGGCAAATAGATGATTCCAAGGATTCGGGTCTCTGTTGATTTTTCGCTAGAACAGTGCAAGCTTCTTAACGCTGCTCTGGATAATCTGATGAGGAGCACATTTGCTATAGGCCAAAAAATTGAGAGATAAAGCTTTTCTGGTGTATTTATCATTTTAAAATGTTTTCTGACTGCAAGTGTTCCTGTCTGTCAACATTTCTTGAGGTCAGTTGCTGGAATAGAGGGCCAGCTGGGACAAGAACATACTGGGGAAACAGGGAATCAAAGCTGTGTAATAGAAGACGAGGTTTTCCTATAGCACTTCACAAAGTGCTGTTAAGTCTCTTCTGCTGCTTGGTTGGCTTTACAAGCCCCACTTGGTGCAAAACAGTTAAGTAACCTTTGTGTTTAAGAGAGATCTCTATTTTGGGGGAGTGGGAGGGGGACTTTTTATAGTGGCATGTGGTTTAGGGTTTTTTAAGGCAACAGTGGCAGAGAGTCTTAAATCATAGCAGAGCTTTGTGCCAAATTATATAGTGCTGAGTTCTGTGCTTCTGGGTAGTTTCTCTTAATTGTGCTTATCAAAATGTGTTTTAGAGTTGCATGTCACGCGCAGTGATTTACAGTTATAGATCTTGTTTCTGCTCACAAATAAGAAACCTTGCCTATAGCTGGCTGGCCCAGTAAATACCTGGAACAGGTATGACATCCCAGTAAGTCATTTAGTTCATTCCCTGAAGGCTGTTACCAGACTACCTGTTTTAGGTGTTCTTTAAGACCTATTGTCCTAGTATCACTGTGATTTTTTGCTGAACTAAATCTACATGAGGAGAACCCTAGGACTTTCTTTCTAGTCAGTCTTTTAGACGTTCTGCCTCAGGCCAAACCCTAACTGCAGTCAATGAAGTCTGAACCAAATTGGATTTGAACCTTGTCTTCTACCTTTTTCTTTTGCATGTTCCCATGGCTCCATTCAAAGTTCACCTCTTCCTTGTTGTTATTGAAAGAACTCAAACTAGAAGCCAGCCTTCATAAATATGGCACTTTAAGCCTCATAAACATCAATCTTAGAGACTTGTCTCCAGGTAAAATGAAACCCAAGCACTATTCTTATTTGCTATGGCAAACCAGGAGCAGTTTATAAGAGGAGCAATTTCTATTTCTATTCAAAAGTTCTATCCAAATTACAGGTTCAGAATTCAGTTTAAAGGTTTTGTTTTCCTGTGTAATTTATTCCTTTAGTATGTACAAATACTGCAATTAAACTCTCCGGTGATTTCTTTTTTTTCTTTTTCTCTTTTTTTTTTCCCCTCTATAGAATGAATTTTGCTTACCCTGTGATTTTTCTTAACTACTCAGAACTCCAACAGAAGTTTGATACCAATATTTTATTGAAAATATCTGTTCACTAGGAGTTGTGGTAGAAGTCCTGTACATGTTTTTAGTTAAATATTCTCCAGGCTCAATTTCTATAAGCAACGTTTGCCTAGTACATGTTATATTTTTACCAGTACAGGAGGAGAATTACACGTCCAGTTGTCCCTTCCCATGCCTACGTTTCTCAAATGTTAAGCAAGTTAAGCAAGTTAAGTTGCAGGTGTTACTCTTTCTTTGGTTTTAGAGATGTGTTTCTTGTCTCTGAGGTGTTTACTTGCAATTGTATTTACTGCTCATGGCCAAGCATGTACACGGTCATTGCAGACCACTTTGAAGCACTCTTTTTCCCAATGTAGATTTGGAGAGGTAAAGCTCAGGAAGACAAAAGACAACTTAGAGTCGCAGGCCAGTGCAGAGATACAGGAGCAAGCTCTGAGGAAATTGCTAGAACTGCATTGTACAATACAGCAGCACAGGCTCAGGTGCAAGTAGAAAGACTGAAATGTTGCATGTTTCAGAGGCAGCTGGTTCAGCAGGAACTGTAGGATTTCTGCAGGACGTTGTGTCACTAAATATAGACATGCTGAATTTGATTTCTCTAAGGTTATATAGAAACAAATCCACATCTTGTGATAACAATAATCATGAGACCATCCTTCCTCCTGTTTTTCATCTCTCCTGGGAGGACTGAGAATGTCAGTCTGAATATTCTGAAAGCTTCACAAGCTCCTAACTGGGAGGGAAACAAAGATACCCAATGCTACCCAATAGATCAGAGACAGGTGGAAGAAAACGTTACCCACCACTGCCATAACCATTATACTATACTGTTTCAAAAACACATGATTATTATTTTGTCTTATTTCTAGTTTTTAAACAATCTATTCTTAGAGGCAGAAAGAGTGTAAATTCCTGACTTATTTCCAAAGATCCACATTCTTCAGTTATAGTAAATGTCTTGAAATATTTTACTTAAATTAAAACTTGCCTATAAATATTCAATGAGTTCTGCTGACCAGAATAGATGTGCTCATTTATCCTTCTGGCAGGGATTTTGGAGGGTCAGGAACCATTATGCTTACTTGGGGCTTGCTCCAGAAATTGCACATCTCAGTCACTATCAAGCTTTCCTGTTGCTCTGGGGCCCGGTATCCACAGAGCCCACATAATCTTGATGCAAAATTATGTGTAAATCCTGTAACAAATTCACTATTTTTTCATCCCATTCGCTATGCTGAAGAGATTACTTTCTTCTTTAGATTTCCTCTCGCGTATCTGAACTTGATTTCATGTCCCTTCCACAGTCTCTGTTCTTTTTGTCTTTGCTTATAGGCTGTTTTCTATGCTTGTTTTAGCATTTCTTCTCTGATAGGACTGGCCAAGGTCTGCAGGGAAGCTGTTGCCAAAAATCCAGGACCTAGAATTCCTAATTTCCTACTCGCTGTATATCGGACTCTCCTGGCACGCTAAACAAATATAAATATACCATATCAGACTGAATGTAATAATACTTAATAAAGCTAGTTACAAATGATATACATTGTCAGTGAACGTTGGAATTTGCTAGGATTGTGAACATGGAAGAACAAGTTATTATTTGGTAAAGGATTCAGCACAGCTGTAACTAACAAGAATTGGAGATTTGGGGAGTTCGTTTACCTTGTATTTCACAGAATCATAGAATGGTTTGAGTTGGAAGGGAACGTTAAGATCCTCTAGTATTTATCTTACAGTATTTATAGAGTCAGACCTGGGAATCTGCATAAGAGCCGTTAACAGCATATGTTATGTCAGAAATAAGAGAGACTAAAAAAGGACCGAGCCAGTTTTATCTCTGGCCAAACATGGAAAATAGAGGTGGGTGGGGAATCTTTCCAGAATACAACATAAAATGAAATAAACAGGTTACTGCCATTTTTCCATTCAGCTCCTTTTTTAGCTGCAATCATGATTTAGCTCCAACATTTTTCCTGGATATCTCCATAAATACTGTTTTCCAGGGTAAAAATTATTTTAATCGGGATTAGTGTCATTGTTAACCTGATTTCTGACCACTGTATTCTATCTCACTTCATACAGCACAGCATTTTCAAGCATACAGACACCTAGGCTGGCAAAATTATATTCCCCAAGATGACCAGGTTTTGCAAGTACTTTTCCTGAGTATGAACTATAACAGAGCAAATATCTTCCCTGTTATCGGAAAGACCTTACATATTTGTGATCAATTCAGATTTTATAAGAGCTTGCTAAACTCAGTATTTGCACAGTTAGCCTGAAATTGCTTAAATTTAATGAGCAATGAATATCAATTAAGTGATTACTATTGAAAAGCTAACCTAGCCTATGCACAATTAATTTCTGTTGAAATCTGATCCCTTAAAATTTAAGTAAATTGACTTGGTTCTGTTTTAATGGAAAGTGTTTTGTGGTTTGTTTTTTTTTAAATTAAATATTTTAACAAGCCATGTCAATTTTATAAAACAGGGTGTCCAATTGCAAAAGCTTCCACTTTCATTTGCAGATGCATACATCTTGGAAAATTAATGGACCATATGTAATGAGAAAATTCTGCAAAGTGATTTAAAAGCATATATAACTGCTTGTACCCAAAGGCCCTGTCTTAAAAGGGCCTGATCCTAGTATCCAGGTTATACTCTGCAAGAAAAAAGACTTGCTCCTCCAAGTTTCTAAGGAATAATGTCATCTGATCTCCTTACCAAGACACATTTAAATGAGAGCATTTTCCCTATGTGTTCACTAAGAGCACTGCCAAGAGAAAGCACCAGCAGCAGAGGACCACCAGATTCAGTGTCCATGGATCTGCAATATTAGTCCTACAAATCCCTTGCAAGACATGTTGAGGATTGGAGCTGCTCTTCCTGTTGCTTAGCATGTTCTGTCTGGATGGTCTTTGAGAGTTCAGAGTATGTGAAATAAGTGGCATCAAATTAGGTTTGTTCATTTATTTCAACTTCCAGTGAATAAATTGTATTTCAGTATGGCTGTTGTACCAAAATATCTGAGAAGACTTGGGGCTATTTCTTAAATCAAAACTAAGTTTGAAGTGTTTTTGCCATACTAAGCTTAGGGAAAAAGTTTGCCCTGGAAAGCTGTATTTCCTCTCAAGCCATTTTAAGACAAACAAAGGAAATGAGGTGTTACAGGAGTTACCATTCACTTCTAGTAACTGGCCAGTTCCAGCATTTCAGCTGATTACATATTCAACTCAATGATGCAACTCAATCCCTCAAAGGGCTTGGACCAGCAGGCTGGATGACTATCCTAATCTCGTAGATCTAAAGTCATCCTTGCTATCTGTCTCTGGGGGTGTTTAACTCTATCAGGTCAGTGAAGTGTGTACAGACCTCCGCCTGCAGAGGTGAGGCTGAGGAAGCTGCTCTGCCCCAACACAGCGAAATTAGGACAAATTAGGATGGCAGCCAGTTAGCGATACCCTCCAGGCTCCCACATCCCTAATGCTTTGTGATAACTGTTGGGCTGACTACAGGCTAATTGTAGATCTACCACTTTCATCTTCCAACTTAAGAGTATGTGTTGTACGCAAATTAAATCTGTGAATTTTGGTCACCAGCAGTAGCCAGCTTGTCAGCAATGAGCAGCAATTCAGTGGTACCTGTTTCAGTGTGTTTGTTCATTTTGTGCTTGAATTTAACTGATCACTTCACTTTGGAAGGAGCTCTGAAAATCAATGCAATAAATAAATACCAGTATTAAGTTCTATACTTGTTTGTTATGAAATCCATTGTTTTAAATGAAAATTTCAATATGCTCACATACTACAAAGTAGGATCATTGTAAATTTTAACCCAACATTCACATACTGCAGGGTACACCCATAAAATTTGTAGAGGTTATTGGATTTTTTTACTTGTAGGTTTCTTTAATATTGATTTAAAAACTGTTACCCAGAAGGCTTGCTGATACTAAGCTTTTTTTTTTTCCTTTTTCTTTTTTTTTTTTTTACAGTGAGGAAAACCAGTCAGGACTCTAAGTTTTCAGACACTGATAATATGCATAATTTTGGGCAGCCGTTTAATAATGCAGCAAAAGGATATGTAAATCTGCCAATTTCATTTACAGAGTTGAAATCTGCTTCAGTAATTCTTGTGAGATAAAGAAGAGATAAATTATATGTGTTCATTTGCATCAAAAGTTCATTGACAGCCAGCTCTTAAGAATAGTTCTGGTACTTTCTTTATTCTAATGTACAAGTTTGAAATTTTATTTTCTAATAGAAAAAGAACAAGCAAGTGAAAATGGGCTCTTACATAATGGACCCTTCCCCTGCCAGGCAGCCTGCAGTGGGGTCTAGCTAGAGTCTCTCTTCTTCAAAACCTAGAGAAAATATTTTCTTCACCATACATTATCTATGTATTTATTTTCCCACGTCTGTCAGCCAGTTTGGAAGTAACAGTCAACACTATATGTTGGGAATTACAATGTATAATCTTAAAAAAAGCAATTTGACTGAGTTTTATTCATGAAATAGGTCCCAAAAAAACAACTGAGATACAATGAATACTGAGATGAGGCTACCACAGTGCAGCAAGATAGTCCTTCAGAAATCTTTGATTCCTTCCAGGTGATCCCCTCAAAAGCATACACTCATGAAGCAGAGGTAGTATATAAGTTTTAAGAACCTGTGACAAGGATATCTGGCACAAAAATGGCTCACAAACAATTTGCTAATATCCAAGTTAATTGTCATCTACTGTTAGTGTTTAAAAGTTCTAATTTTAGCAGTAAAAAGAATGAAGTATCAGTTGTTTTCTTATTAGAGACACTGAGTTTGGGACACTCCTTGTTTTTCTTTGCTATAAGAAATTGATTCAACCTACATTTTACAGAGGAATATTTAAAGTGCTGTAGCTTTGCTTGCCTAGAGATTAACCAGCAAACATACAAATAAGAGACTTTTAGCCAGTTTTCTTGAGTTGATGTAGTTATTCTCCAGGGCACAAGTATATCACTCTTCTCATAAGTAATGACACCTGCTTTGCAAGCTAGTTGAAAGAGTACTTCTATCCCTGGTCTGTTCAACGTGGCACTGGGATTTCAGCACAGCAGCAGCTCAGAGAGAAGAGGGACAGTGCGAAATCACCAGTGCCACTCCTGCAGGAGAGGACTGAGTCCAGGGTCCCCACAAGGCTGAATACCAAAGGGTAGGCAGTGTTTGCTTACTTTCTCAGCGCAGATAAAACTCAAGTAAAAGTGCGTATGTTTTACAAGAGAGACAAACCTTTGGGGCTGTAAGAATGCTTGATTTAGCCTCGCACTTTTTTCTTATTGCAATCAAAGGAGAGAATTCTTCATTAAATCTGATTCTTTTGTTGTTTTTGAAAGCCAAAATTATTTCTACTGTTATAAAGCAGTTAAAAGGTGCCTGTACATATTAATACCAGAGGATTAACAAAGGCCAGGCCACCTATAGTTGCTGAGTTTTTGTTCCACAATATTTTATTTTCTTTAGATGCTACAATAGTACAATTTGCTTAAAATAGGTAGCCAGTCAGAGAATCCCAAATGTCATTGGTATTTATCTTCTGAACACACAGCTGGACATTCAGTGTGTGCTACAAAAGGCTCTGGCTGTGTTCTTTGTCTGGGGAAGATTCCTGAAACTGACATTTGTTAGATATTTCCATCTTAAAATAAGAGAAACTATGAGGAAAAGGAAAAAAATAAGCAGTAGATTTCAATGCATTTATAGGTACTGTCATTTTCATTCTTAAAAAAGGCATGCCAAGGACAAGAGGAACTGGAAAATTTAAGGGGAAGCCATGAAGTTTTGCAGATGCTGGCTAGGTTTACTGCTGAAACTACATAAAATATTTAAAAGTACTGTAAGAGGTCTAGAGTATAAAGTACCTCTAATAGTGCTGTTTAAGTTATGAATTTATTATGAAGACTTAACACCTGGCAAATCTAAAAAAAATAAAAGGTAAGATGAGTAATTTCTGGGTCTTGACAAATGGCAAATAGAACAATAACATTTTTTTCTTGACCTAGTTCTGATTGAAACCTTTAATTCCCATCCGATTAAACCTTTAAAAATACAGAGGGAACATCCACCAGGGCCTTGGCCTTGCCAGCGCCTGACCAAGTGTCTTAGATTAACCTTAACACAAATAGAGCTGGACCAAGTTGGCCAGATCTGAGCTGGAGTCACTGAAATGTGTGCATCGTCTGCTGAATGCTGTGTGGTTATTATCTGTCAGCAAACTGCCATGAGTGGACTGCTGGGAATACTACCTTCCTAAACTGACCAAAAAAAATTATCCAGAGATCATGTCATTCCCTTTTCTAGTTCTTAATATTTGTTTCAGGGTTACCTAACCCTAAATGGTTGACTATCGCCATAGCATCTCAGCTTGTAAGAAGTGGCTAACTTCCCCAGATGGCGTAAAACAAAAAGAGCTTCTGGGAAAACATGCCGGATCAGCACATGGTTTTTCTTTTTACTCTTCTACCTCCCTATACTGGCAATACACACAAGACCCTTCAACTGATTTCACAGAGGGATAGTATTTGCATAAATATGCCTACTCTTCTCCATATAAGCCTCCTATTATATGCACATTTTAAAGGAATATTGCCTGCAGGTGTTATCCAGGAATTGAAAATGCACCAATTTGGGCTTTATTTAAGCAATAATGACTGGTGGAGAGGGTGTTTCGTTTTAGTTAAGTGTGCCAAGACTTAGGTTTTCTCATAATTAACTGCTGTGAAAGTCCTCCCTATCAGTCATCACTGCCTAGGTATTAGATGGGGTGGAGGGGGGAAGGTTTATCATTAATCACTAGAAAATGCCAGATAACTGCTGTTTTGTTGTTATGGAACATGTAGGTATAAAGAAAAAAAACCACCAACAGTTACTTTTTAAGGTATTATAATCGTACGTTGGCCTGCAAGTTTTCTTAGATATAAGTTATTTATGTATAGCATTTAGAGATCAGCATGGTAACTGATAAGAAAATAGGACTATACCAATTTTGTAATTTTCAGTACAATTGCTGTTGCACTTGTTTGCTTTCAGCATGCTCTCAAGTGAAAAAACAGCAGCATTTTCTAGGGACAGGTGTGCATCAACTCTCAGAGACTGGAAAGAACTCAAGCTATCAGCCACAGCTGCAGTAAGGAGGCTGTTGTGAGCATGCAGCAGGACGCTCGTTTGGTGTTTGTCTGCTATGTGCTTCATTGCAATCTATATGAAGTACAATAAATATGAAATATAGCAGTAATTATACATGACTAATATACATTTCACATTTATATAAATATCTATATCTTTATATAATATATAAATGAAAATTATATAGACGAATGTTGCATAAATATGCTAAAACAAAATAAATATAACCTGTGACATAAACAAAACATGACAAAATGTCTTATATTTCCACATAGGAAAAGGAAGCTCAGTTCATGGTTGTCTGTGTTGGTCCTTTAGCTCCAGCTATCACAGTAACAGTGCATGGACTCTCTCTCTTCTGCATAGGGAATGTTATTACACTGCTGTATTAAAATGAAACTTGACTTCTCCAGCCCTAAGCTGCTCTGTAGGGGTACTCCTGTATACCAACACATGCACATAGTCCTGCCCTCAAATATTTTGGCCCTACCATGAAACCAATGTGGGCCATTGCAACTGATGCCAAGTTACAGCAGCCCTAAGAACTTCTACACTCAGAGGTGAGTGTCCCTTCAGCTGGGATCAAGAAGGACTTTGGTTACGCATATTATTTACATTTGCCTGTCTCAGGAACAAGTGAAACTGAACCCCGTCTTTCCACAAGAGAACACAGACATGAGCTGAGTGCTGTGTCTAGATATCATTTTCTGCCTGCCACATATTAGAGAGCTGCACGCAGGCTCTAATGCTTTCACATTAGGAACCAATAGTCACGCAAAAGCTTTTTTCCATCTTACTAAGAGAGTGATTCATGCCACTGCTTTCCCTTTTCCAGCAGCAATATTCAGTAACAAGGAGCCTTCAAAGCAATATACTCCAGAATGAACAACCAGCTAGTACAGTTTAGCATGGATGCTATAAATTTTACTAGCTTTACATGCTGGTGCACATATGGACTGAAATTCTAACCTCTGTCAGTCACTACACTGTGATCAAGACTTCACCCACTGTATCTTAAAATGCAAAATATCACCATACGTGGTGGATGCAGAACCCTGCCTCTGTGCTGTACCTTTGGCAGGTATGCTATATAACAAAGACAAGATAATTTCTTACATGGCTTATTTTCTTGAAATTGTTTAATTTCAATGGAATTATGTGTATTGATGATACCCAGATGAGAGTAGCTGTTTCTAGATATATTGCCAAATCTGTCTAGTTTAAATCCTAAGATTTCAGAACAAGAGATCTAATAAGGCTTATTGAAGAATACAATGGCACAGCAGGCTGCCCAGGGGCAAGGAAGAACTAACAAAGCCACAATATTGATATTTTAGCCCAGACACAAAGCAGACTTAATAATTTGATGCAGACATATTCCCCTCTGCAACAAGGTTGGTGTGCTTGCCTATTATACACCATTTGTACATAGCATATTGCATAGCTCCCTCCTGAGAAAATCAACCAGGTTGTGTGCACGCTATGTAACACCCACAGAGAAGATTGTGCCATGGCTGGAAGAACCACCCTAGCAAAGAGATGAGAACAGGAGAATAATTCAGCAGACAGACAGCCCATATCAAGTAAAGGAAAAGATGGAAGCAGTGATTCAGAATGTTGTTTTCCAGTACCAAAGGATGATCCTAAGTCAAGCAGAACAAAAGGGTACATTTGTTTATGGTACATATGAATTGGAAGGCAACTTTTTTGGCGTAATCATAGATTGTATTTTAGGGTTAACAGGCAAAGAGAGAAACAGGCATAAGAAAGTTCATATATCGCTCTACTTTGTTGCAAGTGTGTGGTTTCTTGAATAACTAAATCTTTTCAGGCATACATATATTAATCTTACAATTTGTCACAAAAGTACTTCACCATGATTTTAAGACTAATGCCTTGGATTAGGATTCAGGAAGGCAAAGTATCAGTTTTATCCTGGCCCCTACTCGCTCAGTGATTTTCAGCAAGTCCATTTCTCAGTCTCAGCTTTTCACCTGTAAAATGGGAATAGTTATGATAGCACCTTTGCTCATCTCATCTATTCACCTCTCTCACATACGCACAGCCTTCTGATTTTTTTTAAAAAACCTGGCTTATATCACAAACAGTAATATATGCGCCTTGGTAACTTCTCTGGGGAAGTATTTTTCTTTCTGGATGTACTGTACATCCATTATTCCTTGATGTTGTATGACCACACTGCTAATATATAAATGCTAAATATCGATGCTTGTAATTGCATAGAGTCAGTGTGCAAATGAGACTTTATTAAAGACATCTAAAAAAGAACAGTTGGTTACTGAGGGAAAGTTAAAGAGGAAACAAATACAATAAGCCAGGCTTATGTTTCTGCAATGCAGAAAAAATCTACGTCTAAAATGAACTCATGTATATGTCTAGACGTTAGGCATTTCTCTGGTGAGTAGTTTACCAGTTTGTTACCTTGCCTTGAAACCTTTATCTAGTTATTTTCAATCTTGCTAGGTTCTAATTTCAACCAGAACTTAATTTTAAGTTATGTTAGCTCTTTTGCCATGCCACGTTTTTGTATAGTCTTGTTTTTTCTTATTAAAAGCTCTCTTTTTTTTTTACTGTGTTAGAAGTATGTTGTCGGTGGTTGTTCTGGATCGTCCAAAAGAAGTAAAGGAAACGATACGCTGCAGTTATTTGCATGCTTCTTATTTTAGAGCTCTTTACTATGAGGAAATTGGAATTACAATGACTGGTTCAAAGCAGAAGCATTTAAATGAAAAGGTCTGTGTTCAGTTTCAGTTATCCTTGAGATATAATCACATTGCTTATCATTTTATCAATACTATAAGCATTGGTAAAGTAAGGGGTACCAGAGAAACTACTACTGTAATTTTTTTTTGGTTTCTTTATTGTTGGCTTTGTTACGAAAGCCTTTCAGGTACTAAGAGTAATTCTGGATGGTTGGTTGATGGTTGGTTTTGTTTGTTTGTTTGTTCTGGTATTTATAAAAGCCCTTCAGGGACTAAGAGTACTTTTGGTTTTCCTTTATCAGATAAAATCTTAAAAATCAATTTATGAAGGAGCTGGATTATTCTAAAGCTAAGCAAGACCAAAGTCCTACTGGTTGTCATTGGAAAGCACTCTGACGGACCAGCAGTCTCCGTGAGCAGAAGGCACAGAGCCACGTTCGCCGGTTTGGCCGGGACCTCAGGTGTGTATTTGCTTTGTTGTTAGTGCTGCTGTCCAGCACTCCAGCTTCTGTCAGTGTCATCCTCTATTACCTCCACTTCTGCACCTGATGGTCCATAACATAAAAGCACTGCTTCCTTTGTGGGTCCAACAAGGGAGTGAATTAGAGAGGTAGCCATCAGCACAACTCTAGTCCAGAATGCAGTATTGCCAGGAGTGGAGGATTGTATGTACATCTCTTGCCTGTTATTATTTCTGAAGCAGCTTCAGATTGCCTGAGAGTGTCACAATAAGCAAATGAAAGATAAATGAATTCAATTAAATTTAAAGGGGGGAAAGAGGAGCTGGATTTTCAAAACTGCTTCTATGATTTAGAGCCATAACTCCTGTCATAACTCTCAATTCACTGGGAATTGACTGTCTAAATCTTTCAAGCTCTTTTGAAACTACCACCCAATAATTTTTCCCTGGGCAGATATCACTAGCTGTTTCTTTTCCCCAATGAGATAAGTGTATCATAAATAATGTTCAGCAAAATAAGTTCATAATATACACTTTTTATGCACTTTTATACACTTTCACAAGGGTAAAATAATATCTGTATAAAAAGTTAAAATGGTTTACTTCTGCTATGGATTAATACATATTTAAACTGTAAAATATTGATTCCTTGCCAAATCTCATCTGGCGTAGTGCTTTCCAAGTCTGTCTTCCATTTCAGTTTGGTTTAAAAGATCAAAGAAGTTCCATTACCTAATAAGCCCAGTAAATCAAGGAGACTGAAATCTGAGATTCAAAATGAAGTGTATCTAAAGGCAAAAAAAAAAAAAAAAAAAAAAAAAAAGTATTATGTTAGAGGTAGGTAAATAGTAGAAAACATGAATTCACCTCACTGAAATAAAACTTGCATCCCACTTCTATGGTCTACAAAATTTATTTTTCAGTCCACGTGAACAAGAGGCTTCTTCAGTTCCAAGCCAAGCTAAAGTTCATTGAATGCTTTGACAAGTGTCAGCACTTGTGAATCTGCCACCTGTTCCAGCAGTTAATTACCCCTGTAGTTAGGGGGGGTTCCTACTCCCATGGTTTCCCTCCACTTCTCTTTAAGTGGTTTTAGCATTTCATAGATGTGAGGCTCTAATACTGTTCTTGCCATTGCTGTCAAGAAGGATTAGATAGTTTGATAATTCCTCCTCCTTTTATTCATCCAAGGATATTAGATTGCACTGCTCAGAACAGCAGTGAGAGCTCATTTGAAGTAACTGTGTATAATGACTCAGGAGTTTCTCTGCATCGGGTGAACAGAGATGAAGTTCTTAATCCTTTTGGCATCATTTTCATCCATGTTCTAGATAGATGGTTGCACGTTTGGTAAAAATTAAAAATACTGTGTTGACTTGCGTTCGTTTTATGAGGTGAGTCACACCACACTGACAGAGCAGCCTCTCCTTACTGCCAACTTTGGTGGTAATAAAAATACTGGAGCTTGTTGGAACACAAACCAGTCCTTGAGTGTTACCAACAGGCGCAAGAAAGTTGATATCCCCTCAGTAACAACTATATTTTGTGATCTGTCTGTAGGCCAGCAATCCGTCTAATTTTTCCTGTTTTATGTCGCTGTAATAAGCATTTTTAAAGCAAAATTTGATGTGGTACTAAGTCAGGTGCCTTGAAGAATTCATGTACCCTGCCTCCAGGGAGTTGCCATTATCAGCCAGGCAGACACTCCTGCCAAAATAACAAGATCTGCCTTCTGGGAATGCTGACTGGCATTCATTTTGTTTTTGGGTTTGGATGTTTGCTGACACAGTCCTGAATGCATTGATATCAGATGAACCAATCTGTTATTCTCTAGGTCATCCTTCTAATATATCAGGACTACGTTGGCAATTTCCAGCTCTTTGATATTTTCTCAGATTGCCAAAGTGTGCTAAAATAAATGTTAATGGTTGAGAAAGAGCTCACCTACTACAACCTGTAAGACTCCTGGGCTGAATTTATCTGTGTATGGTGATCTGAAAACATATCAAAACACAGAATAAGCTTTTCTGCTTTTTAAGTGTATTGTGTGAAGTATTGCCCTCTTAATTGATACCAGAGGTTGTATTTTGAGTGTTTCCTTTAGAAATCCTGTAATCCTGCACACTGTTTGCTTTTCTCATTGGAGTAATTCTATTTATGTGTAAAGGAGGTCATAAATATGAGAAGCAGTTGATCAAGAGAACTTCAGGTTGCATTTCCAGAACAAATAGTACCTAGCTAGAGAATCAGGATCTCATTTATCTGTGAGCTACCTCTGTTTTATGGATGCATATGTACAGGGCTTTGATCTGATATCATACAGATACAGGTGTATCACTTTAGTATCTGATCTTCCTTAGATGTGAATATATTTGAGCAAGGCCAAGTTTTAGTTGGTACCAACAGCAAAGACTTTACTGGCTCTCCATTCTTATCTTCACAGGAAAAAAAATAATATATATATATATAATATTATATAAAAATGTATATATACTTCTGATTCTAAAGCAACAAAGAAGAAAGAGAGACAGAAGCACTGGCCAAAATTAACAAATTGCAGATTTCTACGGATGATCAGAAATTTTAGAAAGAGAAATGGAAAATGTATCAGAATTCCATCCAGTGTTGGAAGATATTTGTGGAGTAAATAGCCCAAAGTGTCCAGCCATAAGGCAAAGCAGGTGTTTTGAGGAAGCAGAAATGTTCTCAGAGTGGATGCAGATTTCTTGTGTGTCATCCTTATTGTTCCTCACCCTTAGCACAAGGTGATATTTTAAGGGAGGAAGCAGTGGGATCAGAACTAAGAGCTTTCCAGCTTGAACGTAACAGTTGCCGAATGATGTTGTAAGATTTACCTATGTACAATAACAAACCAAATAGGCACACTCAATCATGAGAAAAGAATATTAGAAAGGTTGATGTATTGTTGTTCTTACAAAATACAGAACAAAAATGCATCTGAAAGTAATTTTTTCCTGTTTCATTATACTTTACAATATGCACACTGAATACTGGACATTAACAATGAAAACCATATATACTGGCCGATATAAAGGCTTCCCACCTAATCCTAAGCAGAGCCATTATGAGCAATTTTAGTATATTTTATTGAGTCAGTGAAAATTTTATTCTCTGAAAGATTGTAAGAGAATGAATTGCTTTATGAAAAAAACAGCATAGTACCGCATGCGTTTTGGAGGACTAGTGACATTCCCTGACTTTAATAAGCCACCCGAGTTCAGGAGCCATGTGCTTCTCCTCTCTATGCAGTACCAAGGAATGACATCTCTGGTAATATTGTCACACCTGTTCCAACGTTCAGGGTCTCCAGAAGGCTTAAGACAGATAGGTTCTTCTGCAATTGAGTTCTTCTGCAAATTTCAAGCAGGATAACTTGGTAGCTGCTGCTAGGTAAATGGCTATTCGCCAGCAGGTATCTCCTTGTCTGGTGCCTCCAATGGAGGAAGGAAGAAAGCAAGTAGTAAGGAGAGCCTAAGTGTCCTTCCTTTCCATCAAAAGACCAAAGGTGTGGTGTTTTTTCTTTGTTGTTGGTTTTTTTAGGTTGAGGGGTCTGTGATTTGAGTGTGCTGCTGTGAAATCTTGTGCAAGGCTTCTCTGAGCACAGGATCTCCTGGTGAGGCAAACCTGGAGGTACCGCACAGTGCTGGGTGTTCTCTACTCCACTCACAAGGTGGTTGGGGTAAGACTGGGGTGAGCCTAGGGATGTATGAAGCAGTAGCCAGATCATATGAGCTGATGTGTCTCAGGGTGTTATAAATGACAGCCTTGATCACGGCAGCCTGTATACAACGCTTTTCAGGCTTTTTCACCATCGAGGCCCTAAACACCTTTCAGAGAAGCAGACATTTCTGTAAAGATAAGCCTACTAGTATTGGCCTTATTCTTTTCTTAGTTACCTTCCTTGGATATCTTACAGACCACTACCCTTGGGGCTCACAAACCATAGGTTGAAAACCACTGCTGTAAACACACACACAAATCAAGCAGTGGCCCTGCTATTGTTTGGAGGCTGTCATTCATTTCACATTTGTTTTGTCTCCCTGGACTGCAAGCTTTTCAGAGTAGGAACTTCCTTTTTCTGCTCTGTGTAATATATAATGCTCAACACAGCAAGGACTCGATTTCAAGTGACAATACCAGAACCCCAACAATGAATAACAACAGTGAATGAACACAGTGATTGTCACCTAGTGTCAGGAAGGATTCCTCCACAGAAACCCAGCAGTTGAGAGACATGATTACAATGAGACAGAAGAAAGTAAGAGAAACTTTCTATCCCATTACTGACTCAGTCATTTGCTTCTCTTTGCTACTATTTTATTGTCACAGCAGGACAAAGATGTCAGCCTATTTCAGGATGTAACATGCATTTTCTTCCTATAGTACTGTACCTGCAATAGTGCAGTATAGAAGGTTGCAACCACGCTTGCTCTCTTACATGTGACTGTCTAAATACTGACACAAATACTGTACCCATGCTGTTCATTCCAGAAATCTGACATTTCTCAAGATGAGGCCAAATGTGTTTACAGATAGATTGCTGAGTTTATTCAAGCTGAAAGGTACTTCTCATCTTTTGAAATGTCAGGCTGCTGCTCCAAGAAAAATGAGTACAAGAGATAGGGCCACTGTTGCACAGCTCCATTTTTAAATGAGCAATATCTGATTGAAGATCCCAGCATTCATACAGCTCAGTGTTTTGATGTGATATTCACTGCACTGGCAGAGTTTAATTACTTGTGCCTGCTGATTGCTCACTTTCAACTGAACTTCCACAGCACTCCCAAAATTCTAGTATCCTTTACAACTTTTCTATTTCAACATCTGTAGTACAACTTTTCTATTTCAACATCTGTAGTATCACCTGAGGAGCTGTACCTTTTAAATGATTCTCTTAATAAGCTAGAGGGCACAGGTTTGCCATAGAACTGCTCTGTAGAAAGGTAAGGAGAGGCACAAGGAGAGCATAATGTTGTTGAGAGTGTCACTGTGAAACTGTTGTTAGCAGACTACCTGTGCATGGCAAGAGCAGGTTGGGACCTGCAGTACTGAGGACGTCAGAAAAATGTTGGTCTAACATCTCCAGCTTCAACTCCCAGTGCCGATAGCTTTCATTTCTCCTCTATATCTTTGTATCTCCTCTATACTTTAGGGTTTTATAAAATCCACGTGTAGTATCTAAGCAATCATACCATTCTGTTCACATACCTTCCACATGTACACTGGATGGAGATGTTTTTAAACAGGAATCATCTGTTCAGAGTCTGGAATGTGCTATTTTATTTTCAACCTAGACGAACTCAATAACTAGCATTGACTATTTGCCTCAAAATTGTTAGGATACGGGGAATGCACCTCTCCAGAAAATCGAACAGAAGAGCACAACATTAAAAAGGTTAATAAATCACACATCTGTATAGTCACTTAACTGTTATAAAACTGCATTTGGTTAGGCTGGTAGTGCTAGAATCACATTAGAGCCTGCTGCAAGGTAGTAACGTGGATTTGCTGTTGAAGCCTCAATTGAATCTCTGTCCCAGAGTACAAATGACCTAGTCTACACTGAGCATTGGAATCACTTTGATCCAGATCTCTGCTAGAGCAAGAATAATTTTGTTTAATTTAATATTGTTCACTACAAAATTAAAGGTTAGATTATCTGCAACAGCTGCAAAGTTTAAACATGGCAGAACCACTGTGAAGGATTGGGTCACCTAGCTAGTAATAAAAAGTGAAGCAGCTTGGAAAATCTGCCGGTAATTTTTTTGCTGTTTATCTTTTAGGTTTCCCTTTCTTTTAATGAAGATGTCTATTGTCGGAACATCACTTATTACAAATCTCAGTGCTCAACATAAGCTGTTTTATTTTCACTTGTCTCTTCAGACAATTTCATCATAGTCTCTTTTTTTTTCCCATCATATGGCACCCTTCTCAGAGAACAAATATCGACATTAGATCTCTTCTGTTTGTATGGAGAAAGAGAGGTATAATGATATTTAAATGACTTTTAAATAAAGCTAATAGTGCTGCTTTAGACAAGGCATGGGTGTGTGGAATTTGTTGTACAGAATCTATCCTATGGGGAATTTTATCAGATTAGATTTCTATGAACAGACATTTATCTCGCTATAAATAATATCAGTCCTAACCCATACAGAGCTCTATAGGAAAGGAAGGTCTATGCAAAATTTCTGGATACCCTCCATAGGCATGGGAGAAGAAAACTAACTTGCAGTCACTCTGCTGTGGTGGTACCTCTCTATTTGAATTCTTCCAGCATCTTCTACAAGTCTGACTTCAAATGTCTTCCTTCTGGAGACGCCCATGAAACTTGCTGGGTTAAACAGATGCTAGAGAGACAAAATGTTCCCTTCTGTCCCTTGACTTTGGAAAGCCATACAAAGAGGGAGGCTGAAGGCTGTACGGTCAGGAGGTGCTGTCTCTTAGGCCAATAATTTTCTGTCAAAAGGAGCAAACAGTATTCTCTGTAACAAACAGCTACGAAAGCAATGTGGCACTCAGTACTCCTCACAAGTGTGTTGTAAGACCTATCACAAACCTAGGCAGCAAAAGCTAGGCCTTCCAGTCTCCTTTCAGTTAATACACCCAGGCATTTGACTGGTTCAGATGCTTATTAATTTGTGCTTGTGGTCTCATGTTGACATTGTTGTAAAAGTGACAATTAAAAAAAAAAAAAGATTTTTATTAAGAACAAGGAGGAAAGGGATTAAACTGCAGAGTTCTCGATGCATTATCAATGCCTAGCAGTATTTTCCTAGTGCATTTTTTATTAGTAGAAACTATGGTATTTTCATATAAAAGGGAATAAATTTACTAAATACATGAAATCTGGCATCAGGTATGATTTTGATATACACTCCCCTACACGGAGCCTCTCAGAGGATAGGTCTAACATTTATGAAGCTGTGTTTGGTAGACTGAGTTTATATTTGCTGCTGCAGCAAAAAGCATTCACGCCTAATGATGACACGTGTTATCCTCTTTATGCCATAAACAATTGATTTTCAAACAAAGATAAGGGAATTATATATTATGTATTCTATCTGTAAAACTAATTAACTCCTTTGATTTAGCTGAGAAAGGTGATGTTTTCTGAAGCTCAGCTTTACTGAAAATTGACCTTTCCATCTACAAACATACCATTTAATTTACAAGGGAAACAAAACCTTCGGAATTATATTTACTCAGTTACTTTAATAAAGGTCAACCCTTTTCAGAAACAATTGTAAATGTGGCATTTAGCTTTTCATATTTTGGAAAGTGTTACTTGAATCTCCACATCCAAATAGAACATTGCTTTTGAATTGAAAACAACTACATAAATAAGAACAAAGAAATTTCATTAAATTGTCTCTATCTAAGGTGCTGTAATTAACCCTTAGCTTTTATACTATTTTCTTTCTCCTGTGACTAAGGTCATCTAATTTTCAATACATATAATATGTGTACTAAGAATGCTTTCAAAGGTCCCCCAAGTTCAGTAGGAAATAGAAGAGGCCTTTTCTTTGACCTTTAGGAAGGAGACTTGGCAAATTCATCGAGGAATTTTGTCTGAGATATGGAGGCCCCAGTCCAGCAAAGCACTTTACTATATGATCGAGTTTAAGTGTGAGTAGCCCCACCGCAACCAGTGAGTCTACTCCTGTGCTTGAAGGCCAGCAGCAGCAGTTACTTACTGAATGGATTGTAGCTGAGCCCTGGGATGTCCAGCTGGAGCACAGCCCTGCTGTGTACTGAACTTAAAAAATACAAATCAATGGAGTGTGCTAAAAAGCGACAATTTCAGTGATTTGTTTTGTATTCAGACTTTCTGAGATCAAAGAATCTAATTGTGTTGGTTTCGAGGTATGGAAAGTGGCATCAGGACAATTTCCTTGTTCCTTCAGTCTCTTGCTCACTTGTATAGCTGCAAAGAATGAGTCTTTTGATCTGCCAATTCTCTAATAGAAACTACAACAAATGAAAGCCATTTGGATGAGAACCATTTAAAGTTTGTACAATCTACAGAGAGAATGACCAAATAAGAGTGCTAAGACAAGCAGAGATTTAAACCTATTCTTTTTGCTCCTGGTTCCTTTCTGAAAGTGCACTCTTTTTAAGAGCTGACAGTGCTAAAGATCATGGTCAGGTGGAAGGTTTTCTGCCATCTCATGTGAAGCTATAATAGGAAGAAGGACTGGAAGTCTGCAGTAGACCAGAAACAGTTATTCTGAAGCTTGGATTGCTGAAGAAAACCTAGACTCTTACAAGGTATTTGTGATGTTTTTCAGTGTGTGGTTTCTATAAGCAACCACAGATCCCTTCCAACAGCTTCAATGAAGAAAGGATTTACATAAATCCAATTAAAAAGCTTACATTTGTCATCATATGATAACATTTCAAACTAGCATGTGGAAAAAATCTGCGTAATAGAATTAGCCTGAGAATTGTACTGCCCAGGACATTTCAGTCAGATTAATGCTAATCTTACAGTAATTTACAGCATGAGGAAACTTTCTCTACAGAATAAACATACTGGAGCCAGGTCAAAAATGTAACTGTTGACTTCAGTGCTGTTACACCTGGATGTACTGAGGTTGTCCTCCCATGTGCCCTTTTCTACAGTTCTTGACCAACGTTTAGTCCTGCTGCCCTTAAAAGCCTAAAATAATTGTGAATGAATCCCAAGTGATTGTTTGATTTGCTTCAAACTTGAATGCTAATCCTGTGTTTTGTGGACTGAGCACTGTAGGCTAAAATTTAAGTTTGGGAGCTGCTGGAGCAAGAAATTGTTTTGCAGAGGCAGCATAAAAAATCCTCTAAAACAAACTCAGTGTACGACCTATAACAAGGCTTAGCCATAAATATCTTGCTAGGTGCAGAAATGTTCTGGATTGCTGAAGTTCACTGTGGTTTCAGTAAGAGGTTCAAAAGCCTCTTTCCTATAAAAAGCTTGACCATAGGTGAACCAGTTTCCAGCATCATTCATTCAAAACTATCATAGTTTTCAACTTTGCTGTCAGCATCTGAGCTAAGCTTCTACAGGCTTGAATCTCATGAAATATCTCAGTGAAGAACCAGCCTCAACCAAGCAGTTCATTACCTTGTGTGACAGACTTTGGGAAAACCCTTCACCTCACTACAACAAGCGGCCGTGAGGAATGAACCACTTGAGCTTGCTCAGAAAAACAGAAGGGAACCCACTTCAAACATCTCAGCAGATGAAATTAGCAAAAATTAGCTAAAAATGTTATGTCCTAGCTTAACAAAATGAAACCTGTCTAGCCTCAACTAGTGGAAGTTTGTAGCAGCAATTTCCATGGAGACCAATTCCTCTTCGGTTCCATTTGGTCCAAATGGTGGACCAATTCCACCTACTGTCAGAGTAGGTAGATAATCCAGAGGCAGGACAGGTGAAAAAGACAGTATCATGCACATTCCTGGTGCATGTCTTATCCTACTGAAAGAGGAAGGAAAGCGTGTTCGTCTTTCCTTCTGCTCTGGAAGAGTAAAAGCAGCTGGTTGGAGTTCTTACAGCAAAATGAAAAACAGTCAGAAGTCTTACCAGACTAGGAAAGAAGAAAGCAGTATGTAAAACAAAGTATTAAACAATCACTGAATGACCAAAGGTCCTTGCTTTAGCTGCTCTATACCTGCTATATTTGGTTGAAGTTTCCAGAGCATTCTCCCTCACAGTTTTTGATGCAAGCTACATACAAAGAAGGGGCATTTGCTGCATCTTATCCAGTCCTAAATCTGTACAGTTTTTCAAATAGAGGATTTTGAAGCCTTGGTTGAATTCAGATTTTGCAACTCTTACCGCAGTAACACAGTGCCAATAGTACTCTCTCGGTACTGTTAGAAATGGTCCTCAGTCAAACCATGAATGGTGTATGATAAGGAGAAATTGCAGGTCACCTTGTACAGCTATCAACCTTAGTAGCTACAGGTTCTTAGCCACATGCTTCCTTTTAAACCTGTATGAATTAATGGTTACAATAACAAAAAGCACTAGTGGAAGTCCAGGACAGATTTTTCCCTGTAGTAGAGACTGGTAACATTTTGACTATATGAAGTGTTTATCTCAGGACAGAAAAAACTTAAATTCTGCCTTGTAGTGAAATGGTTCTAAATATGGGTTGACGATACCAGTTCAGTTCTTCTTTCCCACAGTCACTGTAATGCATGCTTCACCTCCATAAGCTGACTGTATTCTTTCAAATCACTCAAGAGTCCTTTGCAGTGTTGTCACTAAAAATGCAATCTTACTCAGCACAGTAATAAATCTCAAAGCCAGCTGGGGAACTCTTTGTAATGTGTTTTAAGTGACACTTCTGTCTTGTTATGTGTCATTTGGACAGTAATGAAATGGCAGTGGTTGGCATGAAGCTGATCAGACTGTATGTATTGGATCAGGCAACATGTTCAGCTTGATTATAGAATGAAAACATGCGGTTTTGGAATACTATTTTGTGGAACCTGTGATGATAATAAAAATAAGGCAGACAAATCAGCCTGTTCCAGCCAGGTTCAACAAGGCTTTTAGTACATCCTTTGCCATTTCCAAAACAAATTATTTTCTAGGCTCAAAAGGTGAAATCATGATGTTCAAAAGCCTTATTGCTTTAGAAATAAAGTACAGCATAGCTTAAATATCAAAGGTAAATGGAAAAAATATGTGAACATGGAATGTAGTGGGAAAAACATAAATACTAAGGTGTATGTCAATACATTCAGAAACACTGATAAATGTATTGTTTATCTTTCTGATTTTAATTCTGAAAACAAATATTTACAGCTTTCAGAAACCTCAACACTAAAGATTAAGATTTGCTGGAACTTACAATGTTAAGATAACATATTTAGTAATAAGCACTGCCTAAGTAAAAGCAATCTGAGAGTGAATACCATAAAGGTTATTTTACTAATGAAGGATCTCCCTAACAGAAAATTCGACGAGACAAATACTTCCACTGTCAAGCACCAGCTGTGCTGGAGTTTCATGTTTATCTTGTAGAGACTTTGGTTACTAAAAATGTGCCCTTCACTTTTTCACACCAGGCATAAATATTTCAGTAAAGGGAATTCTGAACATCCTTCCTTTCTTTTCTTGAAAGAAGAGTAAGAAAAAATCTGTGTTTGTGGGCATATGCTCAAATATTGCAACATTATTTGTTATTTGTAATATTTGTGAATGGGATTTGTGTTTGAAAACTTACTCATAAGGGACTTGCAGATATTGCACTCCTAAATGTAGCGCTTCTGGCTGCAGTTCCGACATAATAGCAGCATGCCAAGGGGCTGTTTGGGAAGCGTTTGGCGCACAGCATTATCTAGCTCTGTTCACTCTCCCTCATGTTCTTCTCCTTCCTCCCAGGTTGACACAAATTCCTCTAACAGTTTAGAAACCTAAGAGAAAAAATAACAAGTTCCCATGTATTCCTTAAATATTCAGAAGTCCCACTGATCACAGTGGGAAGTTTGCACAAGAAAGGGTGACAAGGTTGGGTTGTAACCAAAATCCATATTCAAAAACTTGCAAAAGCTTTTTCTCCTAAACTTTAGAGATTGTTAGAATGCAACAATCCCCCATTCATGTTCGTTTGCTGTCCTAATCTAGGCAGCTGGACAGTATAAAGGTATAAAATAGACCAAAAGTTTCTTAGTAAAACCCCAAGCTGGGTTATCTTGCTTAAGAGGTATTTCTTTGTTCTTTTTTTTCTTTCTTTTTTTTTCATATCAGTTCAGAGGAATTAAGCAATAGAGAGAGCATCCTAACAAAGAACAGCATGCGAAGAGCAAGAAAAAATGAAGCGAATTAATGCTATTTTGTTGATGCCATATTTCAGTGCTCCAGTATCTTGTATCCCACTTGTGGCTTCCAAGCTGCTTCGAGCTCCTTGCTAATATTTGATTAAAACATCACATGGTGTCCTGAAGGTGATATGTCAGCTGTCCCCAGGCGATTTGAAATGAAAAATAGAGGTGTGAGTGTGCCCACACACATACGTATATATTGACTTATCCAGAACCAGTCTTCTGAGACGGGTGACAGATAGCCGATGAGTCCAGGTCTTTGGTTGTGCTCTGAAAAACACTGCTCCTGGCTGTGGATTTTGCTGACTTGTTTGGAGCAGTGTATTAACTCTCGCATAAACTGCTTGTGCACATTTCTCTATTTTAAATGCGGTTCATTCTTTCATGGTTTTGTGAGCTCTGTTTGATGACAAAGTAGCTCTTAGCTTGTCAAAGGCTGAATGCCACTTCTGTACAGCGCTGGAGCTTTTTGTGCCTAGCTATCAGTGCATGCCAGTGTTCAACAGCAAAGTGATGAATTCATAAAATGTACTAGCTGCTCAGCATTAAAAATTCTGCACCACGAGGATGCAATAATCGCACTGACTTTTGAGAAAATGTTTTGGGGTTTGGTGTTACAAAATGTCTCTGTGTCTGGGAGTTGATGCTCTAACCCCTAGTAGTACAAGTAGACCTCTGCAGTGCCTCCCCTCTCTCTAAATAGTGTATTTGCCGATGTGCTCAGCTTCAGCCTGGAAGTAGTAGGGAAGGCTTCCTTCCCCCTTTTATACATGCCAGTGACAGAATAAATTTTCTTTCCCCAAGACTGTTTTTGGTAAATAAGATATACCAAGGATTTGACCAAATAAGCATTCTCACTGGAAGTATTTGCAAAGCTGTTTGAAGGAGGTGATGTGTTTGCAAATCAACTAGAGCAGGATCAGAAGCAATGGGATGTGACTGGGGTGACCAGTGACGCTTTCAAAACCGAGAGCCGATACTTCATTCATTCAATATGTAAGGAAGATGGATGGTGCTATTGCCTTTAATTCCTCTTGAGGGTTTTTCACGTGAATATGTATGCACAGGCCCTGCTGTTCCATTTATAGATTTAAGTTTAGAAAAACAAAGTTTGTTATTAATACTGAAACTAGAAGGGGAAAGTGCAGCCATTGGCTATTTGTGGTTAGACAGGATCTATGCTATTACCTGCGGTCATTAACTTGCTTACAACTCTGAATGTAGTGGTAAATGGTTATGAAAACAGTCTTAGTTTTCCTTTGCTCTTAGCAATGTTTCTAAGATTTATGTGACCACGTCAGTTAGGATGTGGGCTCCTGGAGGCAGATGAAGGAATGGCAGAAAAATTAGTAGAGTTCCTCTTATGCACAGTTGTTAAAATTCTCTAACGTAGAGGAGCAAAGATAGGCTCCTGCACCTATGTCTCACCACAGAGTAACCAGGCTTCTCAGAGTTATAGAGCTACTGCTGCTTTTACTGATTTATATTGTTTTCAGGGACGTAAATTAGAGACTTGATGTCAGAGGGTATTATTCACAGTTTAAATGCAATACAAAATGCAGCTACTTAGTGCAGCTATTCTGTCTGCTGTGACACGGTGCTCACATGCAGAGTCAGTTGCCTAACCGGGGAATCAGAGTTTGTTTTTTCACCTCTCTATTTCAGTTTCTTTCTATCAGTTAGTCATCCTTGGTTTTGCAGACAAAAAAAACCGCTAAGCCCTTTTTTAAAAAACATGTATCACATAATGTGTTCTTTGAGGGTTCGAGCCTGTGCCCATTGAGGTCAATAACAACGCTTCTATTGACTTCAGTGGTACAGAATCAGGCCCTGAGGCTCAAAGAATTGGTGCATTGTTAATCCCTTGGAGCTAGGACGGAAAAGGGGCTTGTAAATGCATATCCCACTGCCAATAAACGGATGCCAAGCAGTTAGCGTTTCTTGCACCAAAAGCATATGCAGTTTATACCCACATAGGTTTTTAGAAGTCTAAATGAAGGATATTCCCTCCCTAGCCTCCCCAGAAGTCACATCACTCCGGTCCTTAACAAACAATGTCAGCCAGATGCATTCTGAAAGTAAGACATAATTTCCTAAGAAATAACAGAGCTAATTTTTCTACCTTCTGCTTAAAGAATCATTAATTAACAACCCAAATTGTGCTGAATTAAGCCCAAACACAATTCCAGCATATTTATATCTGGAGCAGAGGTATAGGCTGCTTGTTTTATTATCTCCACCATCATCGATCATGTACAGTACATTTTACAGAGTAAAGTTTTGAAATGATTAACTGCCCTGTTCCCCCATAGTACTTCGTACATTTGATCGATTTCTAGTCATTTCATTCAGCCCTGACCTTGCTGTGTAACAGTCATTTCTATAGCCCCAAATCCAGTTAATCTGTGCTTAGTGTCTGAATTTATCTCTGAACAACCAAAATATTTCAATATTAACTAATCTTTGCTTGTGTTTATATTCCTTTTGGCTTCCTAAATTGTTGTTATGGCATGATTTCACTACTCTGCATATAAACTGTGGGGCCAGATCCTGAGGTCTGTAATCCTGTTTTTAGGCAGAAAAATCTTCTAGTGAAGATGAAGGTATAACCTTAAAATTTTCTCATTCTCCTTTTTTAGAAAACAGCTCTATTTGGAGGAGGGTACCTGTCCATGACTTTGAAATACCAAAAAACATCAGGCAAGATGGGTGAAGGTTAGGGAGGATATAGACAGTTTTCTGACAGTCTGAATCCAGAGGTAGGGAACATTATTCCTGTGTTTGTGTGAAACAGCTTTCCTTTCCATGCTGCTCCTGGAACAACAGAGCTGCTTTTGTGATCAAACTGCCTTTCATCTCCAAATCATTTTGGGGAAACTGAATCATGTAGTCCGCTGAACAGAAGGAAAAGTTGTAAAGCCACAATACCTGCTAACCCCTACCTGAGCAGTTTTGCCCAGAGAGGGGGGTGTTTATTGCACATCCTCACCCAGCAATCCTGCTCAAGACTTTCAGGGTTCAGAATCAGTTATGCTGGCTTTCACGCCAAAACCAGGCTTTTGCTCCTCTCTTGCTTCTGTTTGCCAGAAAGAGCAACACAGCTTGCAGGTGCTGGCTGGATTCTTATGTAGTTTCAAAAGGATTGTTCAAAAGTTTCAGAAGTTTCAGTGTGTTACGCTTGATAAAACCCTGTCCTGGTTTCAGTTAGGATAGAGTTAATTTTCCTCCTAGTAGCTGGTAGGGTGCTATGTTTTGGATTAGGATGAGAAGAGCGCTGATAACATGCTGATGTTTTAATTGTTGCAGAGCAGTGTTTACACCAGGCCAAGGACTTTTCAGCTTCTCGCTCTGTCCTGCCAGCGGGCAGGCTGGGGGTGCAGCAGGAGCTGGGAGGGGACAGACCCAGGACAGCTGACCCAAACTGGCCAAAGGGGTATTCCATACCATCTGGCGTCATGCTAAACAATATATAGGGGTGGCTGGCCGGGGTGGGGGGGCCGGCTGCTCGGGAATAGGCTGGGCATCGGTCAGCGGGTGGTCAGCAATTGCATTGTGCATCACTTGTTTCGTACACATTATTAGTAGTACTATTATTATTGTTATTATTATTATTTTCCTGTCTTAATAAACTGTCTTTATCTCAGCTCACAGGCTTCACTTTCCCGTTTCTCTCCCCCTTCCCAGAGAGGGAGGGGAGAGGGTGAGCGAACGGCTGTGAGGTGTTTAGCTGCCGACCGGGTTAAACCATGACAACCCCACTGACAGGCTTCAAGCTGCAAGGACATCACTGGGGGTACAATTAGAAGGCAGTGGTATTGCACAGAAACCATCACACGTCTTGTATAGTGTTTAAAGACTGTACTTGGTTGTGAGACTGGGAAGGGGAAAAATGTAACTCGACTCTGAAGGCCCCAAATGAGTTTGCAGAACTGAGAGCTTGAAAGTGCATTTTCAATCTTAAAAGGAATATGTTTGGTACAAGTAATAGAGAGATACTTGGGACTCCACAATGCTGTTTTGTTACAAAACTTGTGGGAAGTTTTTCATTTTGGGGTCAGTTGGAAGCATTCCAACTTCTGAATCAGAAATATATTTCCTCTTTCAGGGAACGTACACATATATGTACTGCATGGTTTTAAGATTTCATTGTCCTGACCTCATCAAAATGAAATTAGAATAATGCTTCCTCCTTCTTGCATTTGTGATCTAATAACTCAGAGTCCAGTGTGATGTCCACTGAAGTCACTGAGGGTTTGTACTTGGAACCAGAAATTTATCTCAAGGTTACATCTTTATATTTTGGGGCCTAATGACTCTGATGACCTTGACACAGTCTGTGAACTTCGAAAAATGCTGTTGCTACTAAGAGCTGCCATGCAGTTTCTCTTTGGCTTGAGTAGCTTATATGGTCTGGTGTGTTCCAAAGCCTCAGTAATTCAGCAAAAGCCTTTTGATGAACACCAACTAAATTGAAAGTATAGATCTTCCCTGATGAACCAATTTTGGAAATTTTAGTTATGTTTTGTCATCAAAAATGAACATTGCTGACGGATGTGAGAAGTGCTGTCAGCTGATCTTTGCACTTTTAGCTTACAGCTATAGTTCTGAGGAAAGTATTTTCATGTATCTATTTTAGAAGATCACTATCAGCTTATTTGAAATGTATCATAATCAAGGCATATGTGAGTATAAAGTTATGGGGACTCTGCTATTTGACCAAATGATTCTTAGTAAATTCGAGAAATTCAGGAATAATCTCTTATGATTTTTGAAAAAGCTGGTTCATACATTTCATACTGAAAATATAGAGAAATGTGTTGACTTTCAGTTCATTATTGTGCAAAGTATGGCAAATGCATTCATTGAGAACAAGTAAAACAGCTGGATTCTGGTCTTGTTTTAAATGCAAATCTCAGCACTCTCATGAAGTTCCCGATGTCATTTCCAATGTGAAATAACTGTTAGCTTAAGCAAAGCTCCCATTGCAATCGAGGAGGCTGTGGCCTGAGCTAAAACTACAAAGTATATCTGGAGTACATGACCAACCTCACACAGTTCTAGGCCTACGTGGAAACATGTCCATCATGGCCTGACATTTACTTGGCTTTGCCAGTAGGACTGCAAGGCTATTTCTCAGGATTCTTCTTGTGTCACTGACTTGAGTTTCTTTACATATTGTCTCGTGGAGTGTTCTAGAACAACAACTGTTTTTCCTGAATTACAGTTCCATCCTCTGGCTTATAGTGTCATCTCCAAGCCTCTTTTTCCTCCTCAGACAGGATCCTCTACCCAGAAGTCGTGTGTGAACTGGCATGTTAGAGTGGTATCACCAGGCTGGTAATCATAATTTATCTTTACAAAGAATTCCTATTGACTGCTGACTGAACAGGAGCTGAGGGGGCTCCTGACACTCTGAGGATATTTTACAGCTAGCCATTTTTGACATCTACAATTCAGCCTGCTGAGGTGGCATCTTTCAGTATTCTTCTGCAAAAAGATACAGAGCATGTGGAAAGAAGGGTTAAAAGCTGCAAAGAGGTATATGAACTGGCAGGTAGTTTCTAGCAAGAGCCAAATGGGAGACAAATGACTCATAAACTACAGGGTCCAGGAGTCATTATGGTCCAATTCATATAGAATTAGAATAACGCTCTGTCTCCTTCTTGCTTATGACAGGTTTTATTTGCTTTTCATGCTTCAATACATTGGTAAGTCTGCAAGAGATAGTTATTCTCCAAACTGAATCCATAATCCAAGCAGATGTATATAGCAAACATATGATTTCATGTGTGCCCTAAAGCCAAACTCCTCCTTGAAAACTTTATAACTGGTGATCTACTTAGAAGTTGAGTTGAGCTTTGGCAAAGCCAGGTTCAAAGTTCATGTATATCTAGGCATAAGGGCCTGTGCGATGCTGTGTGGAACGGGGTGGCCCTAAAAGTATGAATAAGCTTGCAGTGAAAACATGGCCTTTGGTACTGCTGTCATTGTCCTTCATCTTTGACAGCAGAATGTTTCCCTAAAAAATAGTGGAAACAAGTGCTTTCCAAAAGATTTCCAGCATGTCGCTTTTCATATGTAGTTAATACTTCAAAACCTTGTAACAGCACTCCAGAAATTTACAGCACCAAGGAGTCCTATTTGGCAACACCTTTCCATTAATCTGCCTTTTTTTTTTTCTCCAACAGTATAATTATGTTAGAAATAAGGAAAGCAACTGTGTATTCATGGTCCAATTTAATGGGCCCCAATACTTTGCACTGCAGTGGATCAGTTGGAGTTAATTATTATACAAGATTACACTGCAAATAACAACAGTACATCAAAGTAATGTGTAAGGTCTGCCATGCAACACAAAAGCAAGAACTTTCAGAGTTAAGTCTAAAATTATGTGTTTGCATTTCCTCTTTAACTCACTACCTCACACTTAATGTTTGTGCCCCCAATGAAACCTTGTGTAAAACTGGCCACTTCTTACCTACCACTTCTGATGACTGTGTATAGCCACCTAACAAGAAGGTGCTAAGGTCAGTTCTGAATTGTCTTGCTTTCAGAAATTTAATTAACTGATTTATCACTGTGAAACTAACTGTTGGGTTGGATGCTTCTCAGAGCCAGTGTCCATAACCTAGATATAGGTGGCAAAGCTCCAGTTCCTGAAAAAGAGTGATTTTTATGTAAACAGATTTCAAGGTAGAACTCTAAGGTGATGTCTCTGCCACCTTCCCACAAAATAGAATGGTCCACACTCATATTTTATACTTTCTGTATATTTGATTTTTTATCTACTTTCTGATGTACGAAGAACAAATAGCTTATGAGAGATTTGAAGTAAAAATTCCAGTCCTGCCTCTCCTCTCCAGTCTTGTCCCTAACCTCTCATGCACCTCAAGAATATGGATATGGCTACATATCCTACAAAATACGCTATTAGCTTTATTCAAAGACCACTGAAGTCAATAGAATGATGTTTAATAAATGTAACGGTTTTTAGATTACACTCGGCTACTGCAAGTACCAAGGAAATGGCATCTCACTCCTTGAAAGGAAGGATTTTACTTAACTTACATTTATTGTTTTTCATTTTTTAAGATACACAAATGAACACCAGACAAATAGGTGACTCTTCCTAGACTTTGCCGGTCAATAACACTGTGAAGTCTGCTTGTGAAGTTTCAACAAGCGAAACTTACTGAAAGTAATGACTATGTATACAATCCAGTGCTTCAAAATACAAAAATAGGATGTTTTAGCAACATCATGGGTTAGACAAGCTTCCCATAAATGGGCAGTCACTGATAGCAGTGACCTTGTTTGTTAGTGCTTGAGTGCTTAGTTAGTATTGGGTGCTTATAAGGACACAACAGAACTGAAGTAAAAACAGGATTATAGCAGTTTACCTGTTCAACATTAGTTTCCAGACAATCTGATACTAAAACATTTAACAGATGATAATAAATATCTCTTTTCCTGCAAATCAGGACTGTGGACTCCTTGGGGCTCATGGGATACTTCTGAAGCGTCTGCAAAAGGTAATTAAGAAACGTAAGTCTATTGTCATTCGACTTCTATTTGCTGCATAAGAACTATGGCAGATCTATTGGAAAATGCTTAAGACTCTTCAAATTGATATAAGGTGAGAATTGCTACTACAAAACCATTTTGCAGGGTTGTTTTTTTTTCACTTCTGATGCCTTCTATTGTGCTGAAAGAGCAATCAAATAGTCAGTTTCATACTGTAATTATCAAGACCCAGCACAGTTGCTACAAGGTGTGAGTTACAAAGCCAAATAACTTTTAATTGGGAATAGAAGTTTTATAAAGCATGAGAATGCTTCTGTTAACATTGGCTATACTGTTAATATAAGATCTTTTCAAATAAACTACTGAGTTTCTGAAGGGTTTGCTGTCTCCTGAACACTGCAGATTATCAGAACTACATTGTGTTATTAATATCAATGTAAGTATACAACTGTAGTCATCTTTGTACTCTCAGTTAATCCCACTGAAATCAATAAAACAAATCATGTTAGGTGGAATTCATCTCTGTGCAGATAGACAATGCAAGTCCTCCACAATAAGACAAAATATGATTTAAAGACTGTGGATTCGATCTTTCAGTATACAGGGGTCAGAATCTCCAGCCTGTGGGTTAGACTGTGATGTTACAATAGGATATATCTCTTCTTCATATGATTTTTCTCTACTACCTTCTTAGATTCTGGATTGTTCTGTAAATTCCCTGTATTGACACCTTGCTAGCAGCGTTGGCATTTTTCTTCCAATTATTGTCCTGTTAGAGCTTGAGATGCTGTTGGAATTAGATGGTAGGTTAAGTATCTAGGTGAGAGAAAATAAAGGTCTAAAAGTAGCAGAGCTGCTCATTCCTCTCATGTATGCTCTATGTACCTCTTTCCTCTGAGGAAATGCTTTCTTTTCATGGAAGTTGCACAGGGAGAGTTTTTTTTCATGTTCAGGTGAAGTTTTTTGGGTAGTGACAGAGCAAGGGAGAGACAAACACCCCATAGACAATATATTTCCTAGGACTAATGAAGACAAAGCTTAAAGTTCCTTTTCTGTCAAATTTCATTCCCGTATTAATATCTTGTTTATATGAAGTGAATGGACTCTTGAAAAAAAAAAAAAGGAAAAAAAAAAAAAAGCCTGGTTTCCTACCTTAGTGCTGCAAAGGCTCACTCCAGAAGTAAAAACACAGGTTCTTCGAAATTAACAGAGGTGAATGTCAATTTCTTGCATAACTCAAACTTTGTAACTACCAGACCACTTGCTTAGGGGAGGAGAGGGATCTCTCTCTGATCAAGTGGAACAGATCAAATCTGAAATCCTTAAACTTCAGTGAAAAATGTATATTCTTATTGTATAGACATCCCTTTCCAAGAATCAATGAGCTTTTTCAACAGATATTTTCACTAAAAACCACTATTATAGATCTGAACTGAAATGAGTTATAGTAATATACAAACAAATACTGGGAGAAAAGTGGACTTTTGATTGGCAAGCAGTTATCTGAAGTCATTATTCACTACTTACAGCTAAAGGAGATTGTCTTTAATATACTTCAGTAATTATACACAGAAATAAAATAGTGGTCAGATTCTGCACAGAGTTCTAAGTGGTTTAAAAACTGGTTTTAACTCTCAAGATTGCTTGAAAACTGTATTTATAGGTATGAAAGAAAAAGAAAGAGGATTCACTTTATTGACAGTGTATATGGGATACCGTTACTTTTTTGATTTACTTTTTCCTTAAGTAATAAATATAGATGCACTCAGCAAAAGGGTTTAAATAAGAATTGCAGGGTTATGTTATGCCAGCAGTGCCTAGTGTACAGTTCATCAAAAAGCAGAAGGTAATATAAATTGTTTCTGACATTATAGGACTATAATAACCCTACACTTCCACCACCCCCTAGCTCTTAGAAGGACTAGTAATATGGATCCTTAAGATACCACAAACTCAAGAAAAATGAAGACGTTTGTACATGCTGTTTCCACATTTGTCTTAGTTGTGCAATTGTAGTATATATAGGTTATTACTGTAACAATCCGTGCTCAAGTCTGATGAAAGTTGATGCAGGAATTTGCTACCTAAAGTTGAATGTCTCCAATAATGGAGTAATGACTTATTTGTCAACAAGTTTCCTCATCGAGCCTGATCCTATACAAATCTTGATCACCCTTCCATGTGCTAGAACATATTCCTATATGCCAGACAGTATTATTCTGCCAGGGTGTAGTGGATAAAATCCTAGCTCCGATGACAGAGGAAACAAACCTACCACACGTTTCTGGTGTTCCAGGATTTCACCTGTTGACTATTCTTAGCAAAAAATGAATAACAACAAATCAATGATTCACCCAGTCTCCTATACTGTCTCTGCAAAAACTTTCAGAGAAGGTTAAACATACGATGAACTCCCATCATGCGCAGGAAGACCAGGTCTTCCTTGAGGCATCTAGCAGCTACTTTCTGCCATGAATTGTGGATATTAATCCCAATAGCTTTTTCATCTAACAGATTTACTCTGCTAATTCATATAAATTTTTAAGGTTTTAAAAACAATTATTTTTGCCAAGAATACTGTGTAGAAGGCAGCTTTATAGATTAGCTATAAACTGCATAGCAGAGTATTTCTGTTAAACTGTCTCTCCTCTGCTGCTTTTTAATTTAATTTTATGTCTCTGTTACTGTTTGGTAATGAAAGGTAAACAGGAGAGCTTCAACAGTTTGTTCTATGCCCACTCATAATTTAATCAATTTTAACTAGATGTCCTTTGACCTGTTCTCTGAAATATATGCAACTACAATGTCTAAATTCATTCTCCCTCTTTTGACACTGTACTTTCCCTTTGACTGCTGCTATCTGTAGTTTCATCTTCTTCTTGAATCCCTTTTTGTCTTTGCTTCTCTCTCTGCCTATCACTTTATCTGTAAACTGTCAATTGCAGAATTAATTGGTTTAGCTAACCAAAATGCTGAGATTAACATAAAGTTCAGTTAATTGTATCTCCTGTTTTTATGAAGAAATAACTGGTTGAAATAATTTTTCAAGGCTGTAAAACACAATTGGTAATACCTTTATCGGCAATTATAATCTAGTTAGGTTGGTAGTGGGAGAAGCACAATGATTTCTGGAAACTCACTGCCTGAACTTCTCTCTTGCAATTAAAAATTGGGAATTACAAAAGTGCTAAAATCAGCTTAGTGCAGTTAGGGTGAAGTTTGAGCCAGAGAATCCTGGTGTAGATTTTGCCATGACTTTATGCTAAAACCATGGATTTAGCCTAGTAACATCAGAAAGCTCGGTGAGAACGCTGTGTCCCAAATTCTCTAGCATTTTTCTAACCCAGTATTAGACATCACAATGAGAACACATTAGCTAATTATAAATCATTACCTCCTCCTGGCTCAGGTAGATAGTACTCAGAATCCCCTAGTGCCCCAGGGCACTGTGAATCATCTGAACATGAAACTCTGATTATCCTGCAAAATCTTGGTTGTATTTAGTTAGGAAAGGTTTGGGAAAGCATCTGGTATGACCTTGGTTACCACAGAACTCATTAACTTGAGTCATTTAACTTCCGAGTATGTAAACTATTTGTAAGGCATTAATATTCACATAAAGCCAACTAATATCATACTATTTTGCCCTAGGATAGATTGGGTTCACTGTAAGAAAGAAACAGGGATGTAGTCTCTTTGGGATTCTTCAAAATCTGTATAGGATTGTTGCTGTACCATTTGTATCTAAAAACATTACCATGAGATGCATAACAAAAAACTAGTGTGTTTTGAAAATGTTAATAATAATGTGAATGTTAGGGGCTTCGGGAGGAGAAATGTGATAATGAAAATTTATTTGCCTCTTAGCACAGATTCATTTTAGATTATAACGAGACTCTCAATTTTGAGATGAGGCTGTTAAGTACCATTTTATTTGGGATCAGGTACCCATCCTACTGGCTATCTGTGAAAATGAGATTCTGCCATATGCCACCTTCATTACTGGTTATTTAATTTCTTCTCATATGTCCTAACATTTATAATGTTAAACATAATTTCTTTCATATTTTTTCAGTACATCATAATCAGGCATGTCAAGTGGGGTCAGGCTGGAATACACAGCTGGAGGAACAGGAAGAAGAAATTTGTGAGAGCAAGTGCACGGGAAGAAAGCAGGGCTGCTATGAAAGGACACAAAAGAGGACTTGGAGACTGTGTGAAGAATGTGTTAGAAATGGACTGGAGGTAAGTAGAGTGGGGAAAGAGGCATCGTTTGCAACCAAAAAGACAACTTATTAGCCTATAGGAACATGTGTTTCACAAGTATATTGAAAGTCTAAGTTTCATGTAGCTGTCTGTAACTTTTAGGTCTGCTATTTTTACCAAAGGACCTTTGAGAGAAGAGTGCTTTACAGTAAAGACCAGCTGTTGCTCGTGGTCTTAATTCTGGATCTGAAACTTCCTGCCTGGGTGAGCTGGGTCAGTTGCTTTCCCTGATTCTTACATCTGTAAGAGAAGAATACAATCCTGCTTCACAGGCGTGTCTACGGGAATTCATAAATAATATTAGTAGAGTGCTTTGGGCTAGAAGAGTGCTACCGATATAAAGATATTCTCCACATATCTCTACAGAAAAACATTTCTTTATTTAAAGAAATAAAGTGTCAACTACCATCTGAACCTAAAGCAGGAACATTCCCAGCCACCCTACAGCCTGATCTCTACCCTGCCTGAACTGGAATAGATTCCATCTTCTGGGAATGATTCTCCTAAAGGAGCACGCATATAGCAACCAATGCATGCACCTAGGAGTAAGCAGGAGTCACACGTGTGCGTAAAGTCATACATGTGCTTAACAGCTCTTGCTGTGTGGATGTGATGCCCTGTTATTCATCTGTGCCTTTGGCATCCTTCAAGAGTAGCAGTTTGAAACTGCATGTGTGCAGTCATCTGCTAGTCTCACATAAGTACTTACTTACATGAAGCTACAGCCAGTATCATTGGCTAATTATACTGCAAATGCAAAGCCAAGTGCTTCTGATATTATTCCTAACTCAACTGTACATAGACCAAAAAAAACCTACCAGCCTGAGATTAACGAGGGAGAAAAAAAAAAATCAGAGGCAGACCAAGGGAAAGTGGTCTGCTGAAATCAGAGGAAAAGAAAACATCAAGTGTAAAACAATCTTCCCTGGGCCTAGGAGATGGACTGGGTGACCTAGTATCTCTTTTCTGTCTCCATTTTGTACAGTTCCGTGAGCCTCAAAGCAGCAAGAAGAGAAAAGAGCTGCAGGCTCCATACAGTGAGATGTCAAGGAGACGGGTGCAAGATCAACATGCCATAGAACCAAATTTCCAGCAAAAGCACAGTGTCTCCGTACGTGTCCACAGGCCAGGGGCGTAACAAGATTGATGTTCAGCCAAGGGGTGGGTACCAAGAGGTACATGGGGTGCCTGACACCCGTCTGCCTGCTCCCTGTGGAGATCTAGCATCTCTGCTACTCCGGGTCTGTCATTTTGCACAGCATAAGGGGCAACGGAGAGACTTTGCTGGATTTCTCTCTTTTAGAGGACGTTTGGAAGGATCTAATATTTCCTTGTGCGGGATAAACTCGTCCTGACGTCCCTTCCCGCTGCCCTGTGCCATCCCCGGCCCTGTCCCTGCCCTGCCGCTTCCCTCTCCCCTCAGGCGGGCCCTCGCCCTCAGCCCCGGCTTCCCCGGCGGCACCGGGCCCTCACGGCGCCCTCTGCCCCCGGTCCCTGCGGCTCCTCAGCCGCCCGCCATGCCGGCCCAGGACCCCGGCCGCATCCCCTCACCCTCCCCGCGGCTCTGCGTCGCCTCCCCCTTCCCTCCGCTCTCCTCCTCCCCTCAGGCAGCCGCACGCACCGCACTCTCCCTCACTCTCACACACACGCACACACACACACACGCACACCCGCACAGGCGATGCAGCTTTAAAGGGACCAGACGCAGCCCCTGAGGCCGGTCAGCTGCCGCCGCCCGTAAGCCCCTCAACGGGGGCCGGGGGAGGCCGAGCGGCTGCGAGCCCGCCCCCCGCCAAGTTTGATCGATCTCCCCCTCCCGGCCCGGGCGGAGCGCCTCGGCGGCTCCGCTCCCCACCATCTTTGGGGGAAGTCCCATGCGCTGGGGGGGGGGGGAGGGGGGGGGGCACTGATGGAGACAAGGTGGGGAGAGAAAGGCAAACCTCGCAGCCAATGAGCCCTGCCAGGCTGGGGTGAAGACAAGAGGAGAGGGATCTGAGGGGAAAAAAATAATAAAAAGAAAAAGAAGAAAGGAGGGGATCGTCCTCCCCGCTACCTCCGCCAGCATCAGCACCACCGTTGGCTGCTCCGAGGCTCCCTTCGCGCCCATGCCCGAGCCGCCCGCTTCGTGCTAGGGGCTGAAGCGCAGGGGCTGAAGAAAATGGGGCAGAGCGCGCCCCGGACTCTGCTGCTGCTGCTGCTGGCGGGGCTGCTGGAGGAGGCTCGGGGAGGATTCCCCAACACCATCAGCATCGGTAAGCGGCACCCAGTTGCGCCGGGGGGCGGCGGGGAGAAGCCAGCAGCAGCCGGCCGGGGAAAAGGGGCGAGGGCGGCCGCGGCTGCTCGCGGGGCCAGCCCGGCTCCGGCCCCTTACCGCACCGGCAGGGAGATGCGGGAGCGGTGCCCGGGCTGCTGGGGCGGCTGCTGTTCACCCCGGGACCGACGGGAGGCTGGGGTCCGTCTCCGTGCGGGACCGCAGAGCGGTTTAAGGAGCGGCGGCGTGAAGCGCAGCGCTGTGCCCTCAACCTGTGGCCGAGGGAGCCGTCAGGCTGCTGGCGTGCGAGTGAAAAACTTAGGGTTTTGTGCCTTTTTTTTTTTTCCCCTTCATCGCCTGTCACACCGCGAGCCCGGCGCCCGCTGCTCAGGCCGGGGTCTTTCATCCCCCCAGGGGTAGAGGCTGGGGCTCGGGGGTGCCGGCGGCCACCTGCAGCCCCCCAGGGCTCAGGGGGCTACGGGGGGCTTCGCCAGCCGAACTTCAGGGTTGGCATTTCGTGCGTGTGCTCTGCCCAAATGATGATCTCACGCCTAGGTTGCTAGTATGCAAATGTAACTTACTACCGCTGCTTTTGCTAACAATTCATTCTGAAATACCTTCTATCCCCTCTCCCGTTTTTCTCTCTCATCCTAGGTGGACTTTTCATGAGGAACACTGTTCAGGAGCACAGCGCGTTTCGATTTGCAGTGCAGTTATACAACACGAACCAAAACACCACAGAAAAGCCCTTCCATTTGAACTATCATGTAGACCACTTGGACTCTTCCAACAGTTTTTCAGTGACAAATGCTTGTAAGTAAATACATGCTTTTAAAAAATATATTTCTTTGTTATCTGTCTTTACATTTGATTTCTCCCTGGCAGCCTTGTGTACTTGTTCATAGAATACAGTGCAACAAATGTGTGTACTGACACGAGGCTTAGTGGATTTGCGGCATAATGTGGTTGAATAATACCTTGGGGAAAGTTCTCTCACCACTTTTTCCAATCCTTTTAGTTTTGTTTTCCAGAAAAACAGCCATGTTGTTTATATAGCAGCACTGTGTAGCCATGATCAGTTATTTGCCACTGAAGTAACATCCCTTTTCTGTTAAGGCTACAGCCTAGCCATGTGAAGCAGCATAATTTGCAAATAATACTATGTAGGAGTAAATCAGAAACAGCTGTTCACAAGTGACCTTCAGGGGACAGAACTAGAGGGGCTTTCTTACCTCCTCTGCCCTGAAATACCACCTTGTTTTCTTACAGTGAAAGTCCTGTTAAAAACTGAAGAGTCTGTCAACTGATGAATACCATTAGAGCTGAGGGGAGAGAAAATGGAATCAGAATGCTCAGCATTATGAGAAATAGCTCTGCACAAGCAGTTCATATGCATAATTTGAGCATTTATTAACAAAAGAAGCAAAATAGAACTTTGAGTAGTATTATCATGGTGTTAAAATGCGAAATCCCTTTCTGAAAGACCAGTGCGTGTTCTGCGTTTAAAAAAGCATTCCTTTACCAATAGTGGCTCCTGAATATTTCTTTTACTGATATGTCCATATTCAGTTTTATGCAGCTGTTATCGTAAACCTTTGAAAATGAATGGAGTCCTCTTGCAAGGTAGTTGCATGCACTTTGCAGTATACAGAAATATGTCTGTACGTGATCTAAAGAACCCCTGAATGCAATGTACTAACTTTCTGGTATGAACAAGATTCCTCTTCATATATTCACAGTATAAAATTTTCAAAGAGGAAGCATTGTACTAAAATACCAGAGTATTGGTGAGCTGAGAACTACTGTGTCCTGTTTTAAAACAATTTCATGTTTTGAATATATTCTTTCAGTTTTGTTTGTTAGACAGCTCTTATTACCCTCCCCTGAGCTACATAATAGGAAGGCTAGAGGAGTAGATATTTGATTCTTCCTTGGATTTCGGGTATTTTCTGAGAAATGTGGTGGTTAGAAAATATATAGTAAGGAACTACTTGGGCAAATTTGGGGTTCATATTCAAACATATCCCCCATGTGACTGCTTCTTGTTAGTGCAGCGTTACACTTTTTAAAGGGCTTTGAAGTAGGACCTTTGAAAGTTGGGGGGGGGGGCTATAATTATATCCAATTAAAATATTTTGTAAAGTGGGGGAAAAAAAGGGTAAATAAGCGTGTCTGTACTTTGCATCTTATTTTACTAATCCTATCCTGCCTCAACAGCTCTTACAACAAATATCTGACTATTAATCCTTAATCAGTGTAATCCCTTCAAGAGGGCTGTATCTCAAACATAGTTTCCTAAATATCAATTATATGGATTTAAAGTAAATACATTAAACTGCTTGGGTGATTAATGATTAATTGTTTTTTTAAAAGTTCTACCAGCATTTCTTCACAGATCCCACCAAGACCAGTGAACCACACGTTCATTCAGAGGCAGTCAATGTATTATTTAGTCAGTGTGCTTCTCATCTTCTGACATCTAATGATTTTTGTCATTGCTTAGTGAAAGCTGTGGTGATTTTAGCAGGATGAGCTGCTGTTCTGTAGAATAGGGCTGCGTATTTCAACATGCATTACCAGAGTAGTAAAATTTGGAAAACTTAAATCTCTGGAGAAACCGTAGATCAGAGAATACCAACCTACAGTAACCTATTTAAAAATAGAAGACGTGAAAAAAGAAACAGGAGAAAGAAAATGAAAAGGTGACCTTGTCCATAGCTACGTCAAACATCTGGTAATACTGTTGACAGAAAAATAATACAGTGAGTCCAAGTCACTAGCTAGATAGGTCTAAGTAGCTCAAACTGAAAAAAAAAAAAAAAAAAGCTGCTCTTTTCAGATATACAAGCAATTGTCTTTGAAAGTCAGAATGCTTGTGCATATCGATGCATCAGGATGAACTAATAAACTAATAAGCTCCTCACACTGCATGGCTAACATGTAAAAGATTCTGGCCCAAATACCCTTAGTCCCATCCTCGCTTCCTAGTGGAGTGGCAGATAATTTCAGGGTGCTGCCATGAAGGAATTCTTTCCACAACATTTTTACTTCTCTTGAAGATAAGCATAAATTGTCTCCGGTGCTGTCACACAACCTTTTGATCAATATTTGCAATTGGCAGGGATCCATATGAGAGAAAGCTGCAGTGACTGTGACTGCCTTCACCGGAGAGAAAGACTGTGACTGACTTTGTGGTGGGATATATAGAGGAACCAAAGGGAAATCAGAGAAAGTAGCATGTGTAGGTTGAGCCTAGTGTCTGTACTGGTCTGTATCCATAAATTAATAATTTTCATTCTCCTTTGCTCTGAATTATGTGATAGTGGCTGTTGTAAGTGTTCGTGTGTGGGGGAATTGAGGGGGGCTCCGCTCAGAAAGGACTTAGCTTCTTACTGTACATTGCACATCCTACTTGCTGCAATCTGGTGCATTCCAGAGGCAGGAAAAAATATCTCTTCTGAAGTATCCTCATGAGCCAGAGATAAAAAGCCCACCTCTAGTAGGCTTGATTTGGCAATATCCCAACATGAGAACAAAGTTGTTGAGAAGCAAAAGAAAATTCCTGCCCTAAGCCCCTCCTTCTCATTCCTTTTTCAGTTAAATGATGCATAATCTGATTCATGTACATGCATTCCCTGCTTCACTGCTAGCACTGAGCCTCTGTCTGTATATTTAATTTACACACATGCATACGGCATTCATCCACTCTGTGTGTATCTACCCATCTATTTATTTAGCTGTATGATATCTTCACAGAGAATAAATGCAAGCACAGAGGAAAATTCCAGTGTATTTAAAGGCGAATTAAAGTTTATCAGTTGGCTTTGGCAGGATTTATTGTATCTCTTAAAATAGGAAGCTTTTTGCCATCAGAAAAAAAAGAAGAAAAATAAAAACAGAAAGGAAGAAAGTTAAATTGAGCTGTGAATGTATAAAATGAAGTAAAATATGGATATTTTATCTTTTCTTCAAAAATGCTCACATAGAGAGTGAGCTGCCTTTTTAAAAAAAATAATAGGAATATAGCAACTAAAATGTATAAATTCATTGCTAGAAACATCTTTCACATTTTTATTGTAATCTCTGATGAAGGATGTTAGTATTAATGTTGAATTATGCGTACAGTTCTGTAGATCATATTCCCTAGAAATAACCCACGTATGTCTTTCTGCTCTGCACTTGTAGTGCACTATACTAACACTGCTCTAGCCTCTGCAGTGTCAGCTCATTAGCACACAGATCTCATATTCCCTCTCTGCACTGTCATTGCAAAAAATTGCTGTTGTACACCTTTACAGCCAACAAATGTGTTCATGCATTACGTACAATTTTCAAGAAATATTTAGAAAAGCAAAGTCAACGTTATACATAGTCCCCACGGAATTTCTCAAATGAAAGCATTAGTTTTAATAAAAATCTGTTTATCATGTAATGATAGTGATGGGATGTGTACGGGAGAAAGGGAGTTTGATTGCAGAATCTAATTAAATCTACAGATTCCCACTCTCAGCTAAACCTAGCCTACTGACTACAAATTCTTGTCCCATTATTTTTTTCTAAGTCATTTCTCATATATCTTTTGAACCTGGAAGGCTCTTTTTATATTTTACCAAATTTTGGTATGATGTTTTTTCCCTAGGCACTCATTCTTGAAGAAAAGAAAAGAAAAAAAAAAAAAGAAAATGTAATTACGTCCTTACTTTAAGTTGCTAAAATCCTTTAACAGATCGTATAGGAGTCAGATTTCTGCCTTTCTTTAAAAATCTTTCTTTAGCATCCTGCAGTCCTTTATTTAATGTTGAAAATTCAGGAAGATTTTAATTGAAGAAAGGCCCATTTGTTATTGTGAGAATGTTACAGAAAATGACACCATAGGGCTAGTAGCAGACAATTTTTTCAGTTTAACTGTATTTATTCCTTTTCCCAAAGCACAATTTCATATATATATAAATATATATATATGCTCACATGCATACTCACACATGTGCATGCATGCATACACACAGTATTTCCTTAGGTGCTGCTCACCATTTCTTTTTGTCAGTGGGCAGACAATTTGCTTCCCTTGCATCTGTGTACTCTTTGGCCAGCTGGCAAAGGATGCTGATGCTGAAAGTGGTCAGTTCCCTTCTGCCAAAAGCATAAGCGTGTCTCTGACAGTCTTGCCAAATTTGGGCCATGTAGCGGTGGTTTTGCTCAAGTAGAAACTGCAGGGTAGGTGCCCAGCTTTCCCAGTACAGATTGCACTGTGCTTTCTCCCAGTATTCCATAGTAAAACACCTAGAAATGTGCTTTCTGCACTGTTCCGTTAATTACAGATCCCCCAAAATGCCTTTTGTGCTGTGGAATTTGTTAAATACGGTATGTTACTGCTGTATGCCAAAGCAAATTAGCTGGCTTTAGCTTAGGAGTCAAAGCTTTTGCAACATTGGGATAGATGAAAAGGTGAAGAAGAGAGTTCCAACTAAAGTTTGTGTCCAGTTCATGGCAGAGCAGGTGATTTGTCATTACAGCAAATGTTATCTCAGTGTTAGCAGAAGGAACCATGTTGTTTCAAATTAGTTTTTCTTATATCTTAATTTTAAAAAAAGTTGGCTTCCCTTTCTCTTCTCTTCCACTACATACAAAAGCATTTACATGTTGTTTAGCTGTTAGGATTAAATTTAACTCGCACCGTAGAGAAAGTAGAAAATCTCATATGAATGGACACTTTCTTGAAGAAGCTCTGTGAATTCACCACATGGATGAAGAGTAAAGCATGATGAAGAGACCCATTTACTTGTTCAATTTCAGAAAGATTTTGTGCAGATGCGTAGATCAATTTGTTCACTTTTCCTATATAGCATTGGGTTTGGATGACCCATGAGACTATTGGCATGGGTTGGAGAGCTACTGATTAACTCCAAATCCCACTAAAGTGTGCGACAGCTATAGTTTATCTCTAAGAGGAAATGGAGATGCCACGATAGGAAGCAAGCATGTGTCAGCAGCTTTTAACAATGACAGAAAAGCACAGTTTTTTTGAAGGCTGACTTGGGAGCTTGTCCAAAAGCCACAGAAAATAGTGGGTTTCTTTCCTCTGGGCTCACTGTGCTCAGTGTCTGGGAGGTGGGAGGCCATCCCACTGCAAGTGTAGGATTGTTATGCAGGAAGGTGTGAAACAAGGCAACTGATGTATCTTTAGAGATTTTTTTATTGTCACAATCCAGCAATTCAACATTTTTCCATTTAAAGTACATACTTTGTCATTACCCATTCTGCAGTGCTAATTTTGACTTGGTTAGGCATCCTTAAAATGTTATTAGAGTATGTTATTTTTAAAGCAGAGACAGTTTTGTTTCATAGTTCAGTTTCAAATCAAGACAAACAATATCATTGAAAACTCATGTTCATTTATTGCGAAGAAGATGTTTATGTTGATTTTGTATTTGGCATTTAAGATTCATCCTAGAGTCAGTGGTTCCTGTGCTGCTGTAAAGTACAGAACACTGGATGGCCGAGGCCTCTGTTGCGAGAGAGCTTGTAAGTATGTAATAGCTCCATACCTATTGTCATAAAGCTTACATTTGCTATACAGGGGCTTGTACCTCCACTAGAACAATGTAACCATCCAAAAATAGAAATAGAAAAAAGATTGATCCACACCAAACCAGTTTCTTTGAAACTCTGTGGTGATTGCTGCAATGAAGCAATTTCCAGATTTCATCCATTCTTCTAAATGTGTGTTGATTCCTATCAGAGTCGTTTCCTTTAGTTATATTACCAGCTTTGTATTACTGTTTATCTTCAGAATATCAGATCCCTTAGAAACCTCAAAGTTGGAATAATCTTGGAATTTTTCATGTGCAGTCCTACCATGAGGACTCTAAAGTAGGCAGCTCCTGTTCAGTTGTTCATAGGTATTGCAGTGAAGGTTGGTAACTATCACACGGCTTCACGGTCCATACTCTGACCTTTCTCTATTTCAGGGAGTTTGGAGATAGCTCTGTAGCACCAAGTGTGTGTATTGGATATCATTTATCACACATATCTATATGTGAAACATTCAAATACTGTGTGCATTTTTAGTTGACAGCACCAAGATGTAATCATTAGGGGTAAAAATATCATATGTACACAGAGCAAGAGAGAAACAGGCAGGAAGGTTTCTGTGTAAAGAAGAGTAAATGTAGGAAGGAGTTGTATCAATGAATCCACCTAGCAGCCATTCATGCATATCCCTGTTGTGGAGTCCAAGGCACTGGATGTGCTTTAATAACTTCTTAACTGCTTCTAAATTAGCGAATGGCAGTGTGCAGCCCTCCACACACACACTGCAGGAGGCACGGAGGCCCTTATGCATGAGGATCAACCTGCAGTGGCACTGCGTTGCGGATAAGTTGCCCAGGCACTTCTAAAAAAGGTGAATCACTCTCCTAGAATTGGATAATAGCCCAGGTGAACACCCTTCTGCTGGAATGGAGTGACCTAGCTGATCACATAAGTGCAATTGTTTTGCTAGACTATGTGGATGCTTCAGATGTGCTGAAAGTTGGTTTTATTTATTTATTTTCAAACAGAATTTACAACACGTTCACTTGTACATTACATGATTACATTTGGATGCTTGGTCCAGCCCATGTATTGGGCTTGCATCTGATGGAGTTTAGTCAAATGTGGTTTGAAATTCTCATCAGGAATTTAAAAAAAAAAAAAAAAAAAAGCAGGGCTGCACAATGACATCACTGTCTTTTATCCCTTTTAATGCAAGAACTGGGCTGCATGATAACTCCCTTGTCTTTAGTCTATTTTCATACAAGAACTGTCTTTAAAATGTTACGCAGGTATCTGGGAAATGTATATCCAGTGTCTGACAGTGTATATTCCACATATGCTTGCTTTATTTTCATTCCTCTTTCTCCCAGACTGATCTGTGCATGCTGATTTCACCAGTTTTGTCATCTGCACACATCATGCATTTTGGGCCCAGGCCATGCAGTTAGGGGGCTGATCTTCAGAAATTTTGGGATATCTGATAGCTCCTATCATGATTTGGAGTAAGTCCATTTGCTACTTCTGGTAGCACAATTTTGGTATTTCTTGTACAGGAGTAATACAATTTACCTGTACAAGACAGAGACTGTGGGGCTGTTTGGAGTTAAAAACTTGGAAAGCCTTGGCTAAGTTGCCATTTAATTGATCACTTCTTCTACTCCTAGCCCTTCCTAGAATATATATATGTATATTTATATATACTCATCATGCTTCTAGAAAGAAAAAAAAAAAAAAAAGAAATCAGCACTTACTAATTTGCTGTCCTTGCCAGAAGAAGACATGTTCCCACCGAGGGACCTAGGAGAACATGTGTCAGCACTGTACAGCAAGCCAATCTATCACTTTACAAAGGAGAATTCTTCAGCTCTTCACCTGAAATAAGCAAAGCAGTTGGAAAGAAATCAAGTTTTAATACTGGAAAAGTTCTTTGCCTCCTACACGTGCTGGATCTTTGTTATAAGTATGGTCCACACTTTACAGCACAGCATGTGCCTGATTCTTGCCAGTCTGACCCACGCTCAGATTTGGGCGGGGTAGGAAGAAGTGTCTTTACTGGAAGCGGTGTTGCCTGTTGATTTCTGTGGGGTTTGTAGAATGTATTGTAATCGAAATCTCACAGCTGCTAGCTTTTCCAGTAAGTGTGAACAGTGCATTTCAGGGGTTGTTGCTCCCATGATTTCTTTGTGTGCTTTTTGTATCAGAGATCTGAGTTGAAGAGAGATGCTGCAGTGAATGCCTTAGTGAACACACCTTGCGAATCATGGGGTTGCTGCATTGTGGCACAGATCCAGATTGGTCTTTGCACCCTGATGTGTATGGTAAACTCCTTAATACTCTTTTGCTGTTTTGTTGTTGTTTGGCAGGGCCATAGGTGCAGGGAGAGAGACGGCTTGGGGAAAAATGGAAATTGATTTATTTTTTTTTTGAGTGATGAACTTTCCCTAGCCTCTCTACATGAGAACATGGTAAAATATTGATTTTTATCAGTTGTAGGAGTTTTGTCTTCTTAGGCTTTACCACTTATGTCACCAAGTTTGGATTGTAATGAAGTCTGATGGTCAGAAAGCTCAAGTTCATATGCATTCTTTTGTCCTAGCAGTTGGATGAGAGCTAATTAGTGTCCATTGATCTGTAAAGGACTGACCCAGGGTCTAACCCTGCATTGAATCTAAACTGGTCAGGGGATTTAAAATTGTCTTGCAAGTCTAATGTACTCAACCATCGTTCTCCAAAGAGTTTGTTTAGTGGTCTGGTGACACCTCCAGGGTGGCTTCTCTTCGATTCTGGAGTATGTCAAAAGGAGTTGGACCTGAGGAAACACTAAATCACAGAACCACAGAATCATCTAGGTTGGAAGAGACCTCCAAGATCATCTAGTCCAACCTCTGACCTAACACTAACAAGTCCTCCACTAAACCATATCACTAAGCTCTAAATCTAAACGTCTTTTAAAGACCTCCAAGGGTGGTGACTCAACCACTTCCCTGTACAGTCCATTCCAATGCCTAACAACCCTTTCAGTAAAGAAGTTCTTCCTAATATCCAACCTAAACCTCCCCTGGCGCAACTTTAGCCCAGTCCCCCTCGTCCTGTCACCAGACACGTGGGAGAATAGACCAATCCCCACCTCACTACAGCCTCCTTTAATGGCCAAGCAGTCAGCATATCTGCTATCTTACTTTTGATTTTCTTTTTAAAGCATTGCTTTTTGTGCTTATTTTCTTATAACTTCTTCATGTGTAAAAAACAGTGCTAAAGAGAAAAATTGTGCATGATCGTCCCATGCCAGCAGATCCCGTCTCTCTTCTATGGTAGCCGTGGCAGCAGAGCGAAGTGCTGTGTCAGCATGACCGAAGGCATTTTCCACCTGCTTGCCTCGAGCACCTCAGACAGCTCAGGCCATGTTGCTCCATAGCGCCGTTCTCTCACTGCACTGCTGGGTGTCCCCAAATGGATTGTATGTCCCAGGGCATCGCACTGCATGATTTCAGAACCACATGTGATCAGGAGTGGTGGCAGCTGTGTCAGCCACAGGCCTTTCATTTCAGATGTAGTTGCAAAAAGGTTTTGACGACTAGTTTGGGATCAGCCAGAAAATTGGAGAATTGAAAGCTTTTTAAATAGTTTTAGACTTCAAAAATTTGATTCAGTTTAAGCTAAAGCCAAATGTTGTGTTTTGAAAATGTTGATTTCTGGGTTTTGTACTTTTTCTTTTTCCTGACTGAAACGATTTGGTGAAGCCTATATCAGTTAGCATAATATTTCTGCAGACAAGAATCTGCCTTTTTCAGTGTAAGAGCACCTGTTCTGTCCAATTTTTCTGAAGACATATATGATGGATGTGAAAATTGTGTGTGTGTGTGTGTTTTGGAAGAAGCTGTCTGCATTTTTCAGGGTATGTAGTTCAAGCTGCATGTGATGGATTTTATGGATAGACAATTTTTGTCAGTTCAAGTATGTATAGCACGTCTTTCCACACCATCTACAGGCAACTTACTTTATTACCTGGAGAGGCAGTGATATAAGCCCAAAATTGATCAAAAAGAGACCAGTTAAACCTCTGAAGTTTTCTGCTGTTGTAGTTTAGCACTTCAGGTGCAGAAGTTACCTTGTTTAAAGCACAAATCGGTATAGCTTTACTACATGCCAGGTGTTGTAAATGTAACCATGTTTTCTATGATTACAATGTCTTGTTTCAAAAATGTGCCTTCACGTGCATCAGGTGTGCTTTGCTGCGGGTTGTTTTTTGTGCTATGTAACATAAAAGCAAATCACAAGCGGTGATACGTGGTTATACGTGTATCTGCAAGGACCACTGGGACTGAAATGTTTTGATGCTTCGTTGTTCTACCCTAACATAAAAAAAACAAAAAACAAAAAAACATTTTTTGTATCCCATATAATAAGTATGGACAGTCACGATGCATAATGAGGTCTTATTCTGATCAGATTTACACCAGGATGAATTGGAGTGGCTCTGTGGGAGTTTGAAGGAGAGAAGCCAGTAAGGGGTAAAAACAGAGTGGTCCTTCATGAGGTATTCCTGGCTCTAAGACACTGGGTAAATGGGGGTGCACGTCCCAGGAAAGCCCATGGATACTTCAAGGGAGACATGGAGCATCTTAATCAGTAGCACAGCTCTCCCCCAGGACTGCCCAGGTTGTCCAGGCTCTTGACTTCAGCAGCCAGCTGAATATCCCCTTGTGCAGCATCGCACATATTTCCTCTTGGAACTTTGGGAAATTTAACAAAACATTCACGTTCGGCAGTAATAAGTGTCCCTTTATAAATGATGCTGGGTATCTCAGAAGTGTCTGTAATAGACTGTGTAGAGCAGAATCTGCCAAGGAAAGATTTTGTTTTTCAATTGAAACAAAATAGAGTAAATCAAATAGTCTCCAATGCAAAGTGCTGACCTTGCTTTTAACAGGAGTCGCTTATACCATCTCCACTTCCAGATTTTTATTTTTCTTTTTTCTCTTTTTCCCACATATATGTATTTTTGTAGCTGTGAAACTTTCACTACTTTTCTGTCTATCTCTGCATCAGTTTATGGATTTTGCAATTCTCATATGAATAGAGGCTGGGTGACATTAAAGACTGTAGACTTCCCTGTGAAATTTAACTCATTGTGTCTCTTGCATGAATAATGATAGTTCTGATTGAAAAACACGGCACCTTTCTCTGAGTCGCTCTAGAGCTAATTCAAGAACAGGTCTCTGGCAAAAGAGGGTCTTTTGGCTGAAGCATAAAGCTAACATTTTAACCTACTTTCATCTGTACAAACACCCCATTATTTTTCATGAGTAGCGGTGCTGCTAACCTGTGCAGCCTGGTCAGGTTCCAGCCTGGATCGCTATCAACATAAATCAGTTATTCTCTTGGAAGCTTTATTCAGATAAATTATCTGCATTTCCTGTCTTAAATTCTTACTGTGTTGTTCTGCAGTGGGAGCCCCTCTTTCACATAAGATGCGTTTGGGTTGAAGCAATCTCTGCATACACTGGTGGATGCAATTTGATATTAGTTTTTCCCTGCAGGTTTTTCTGAAAAGATTTTATACTTCCTTGATAATATCTGGAGATTCCCTGTGTTAATAAGAATTGCGTTGTTAATTGATTCCAGTGTCTGCTGCTCTGGAATACTCTGCCTTAATCAGGATCTTCACATGAATTTAAAAATGGCATCTTCCTGGACAAAATTGCAGGCAGGATTAATATAATTCTTCCTTTCGACCATGCGGTCTCTTGAAATGCTTATATCAGTCCTGAGTAATTTTTGTGTGTGCTGGGCTGAATTCAACCTATTGCAGGGTTCTCTTTAAGGAGACTGAAATCTTCTTGGCAATAATGTAACCAATATTGATTATTAATCGTGTTTTCAAGAAGGTTGGGCAAAGCTGCTTGTAAAATACGAATCTATCACTTCAGTTTCCCAGAAATTCAGCCATGTAATTCAGTGTATGTGGAGTGCACTTGCAAAAAGTATCAGAAATCCCCAAAGGCAGGTGGTTTCCTTCTGCAAAATGGGTGTAGGAAGGGCAATAGCAGTTTAAGATGCTCCCATGCTGTCCTGCCTGTCTTGTTCCTGGATGATAGATACCATAGATGTATAAAGCATTGAGATCAAGCCTCCTAGATGACCAGGACCCTGTGACTTTGCTTGGTGTGGCAGGGAAGGGCCTGCAGTTCAGATGCTGCTGGCTGCTGCTCTGCCGAGCCTGCCAGCCAGAGGGTCAGTTAGTGCCAATTGCAGGAGCACAGCTCTGTTACAAAGGCCTGTGGCCACTTAGGGCTCTTCGTCTAAGCTCTCATTAAGGACTTTGGGCTAATAGTGGGGTACACTGCTGTCTGACCATTTACCTGAAATTGAGAGACTTTGTTTTACCAGTTTACCCAAACTGGGTTTTGTTGGTTTTGTGGCCAATTCCCACTTTGAATGCAGTCACAGAGGAGCGTAAAAGCATTGTGCTGTCTTGATTACAGTTCAAGTGTGTAGAGTTATTGCCAACATAGAGAAAAATAGTAACTTTAAAATATTGCTGATCCGAGCAATAAAGATCTGCAGCTTGATAAATTCACCCATTCTTAAGAGCTGGCTCTTTCTCTATGAATGTCCCGCACACAGTTTTGCTTCAAAAATATTATCAAGGCTTTCATTTTAAACCAGCCATGGACTTCTGTCTGCAAAGGCAACTTCCATGGTACAGCTTGTCTCGCTTCACAGAGGCACCAACTGGGCTGTGAGCTTCCCCTTTGTCCACTCAAAAGTGTACTCTGTTACAGAAGAAGTTAATGCCATTAATCTTTTTGCTGTTGACCATGGCACTACAAACACACAACCAAAATGCTTTCTTGGTGTGGCTGGATGTGCCAGTCGTCCTTCACATCTTGTAGTGGCAATAAGCTTGTAAATTGGTTAATGCTACAATTTAAAGATTGTTTTAATTGCCAGGTTATGAATATTTTGAGCAACAGGCTTTAAGAGTGAGCAGGGTTTGCAGGTATAGATGGAACAGTGTGACCATTTAGCTTGGCCCAGCAGCAGTTTGGTTACCCAGACGGATGCTCCCTGCTCATTAGTCTGTTCAAGGGGCCTGGGCACTTCTGCAAAGCTCATCTGAGGGAGTTTCTGTGAAGCTTTGCACTCTGCGAAGGAACTGAGGTGAAAGAGGCTTTGGTTCCCATTCATGGTATCCACAAAAAAGAAATTGCTGCAGTCCGTGGTGTATCGAGCTCTCTGCAGTGATGTCTCATGGCAGCACAAACCCTGCCTGGAAGCAGATGAGTGCCAGCCTCTAGCTACTTGGGAGAACGATCATTCATCTGTTTCCCGTGAAGCACACACCAGGGATGTCATGGTTCCTACCAGCTGAAATAGGGAAGAAAGCCTAATAATTCTTCCCAAGGTTCGGAGATCATCCTGTGGGAGCAGGACATGTTCTCAGAGCCGCAGACCATCTCGTGGATGGGAGAGCAGCGGTGTTGCTGCAGCAGTCCAGAGCCCCAGCCCGGCTGTGAGGTGGGGTGAGTCACCTCACCTGCAGCAGCTGGATCCATCTTCGTGGGTTTGGAAGTCTTATTTGGGATCTGGACCCCGCAGAGATGTGTTTTTTCCCTTTAGTCATCTGCCTTTGTTCCTTTTCCTCTGTTCTCTGTGCCTGCCTTGCTTTGAAAGGCAGGAGCAGATAGAGCATAATTTAAAAAAAAAAAAAAAAAAAAAAGAGCTCTTTCACTTTCCAGAGACAGCGAACAGGCCTGCGAACGGCACCGTCTGTTCCCTGTCTGCCTGGGTTCACCTCGCACCCGTCAGCCTCAGCTTCAGTCTTGTTCCCATTGAGCTGTGAGGCTTATTTCGGTCTCAAATACTCTTCGGAGAGTGGGCAGGTTTAACACTGAAGTAGTTAAAAATCCCCAAGTCACTTAGGTTTCCTCAGAGCTGACATCAGTTACCCTCAGGGTAGACTTACTCAGGTCATTGGAGCTTCCTCTGAATCCCATTTGACTTCGAGATGGTCATGAATCCTCGGGACCATGCGAGTTCCCTGCAGAGCTGGAACTGCTGCAGCATGGGGGGTACTGGTGCATTCAGTGGAGCCTGTATGTAAATACAATAATTGTGTAAATGAATAAACAACAGGAAAATTCTTCAACATTTCTTCAGTTTCTTGAAGCCTGCCATGCCTTTTGCTCTGATATGAGCCTTGTGTTGCACCCAGTGATGAACCTCCTAAAACAAACAGCTGAGATTAGTGTTATTTATAGATAACCACAGAGATCATTCATTCATCTCAAGCTGTTTATTTTTGGGCAGCTCAGTGAAACTGATGAAATTGCCAGTTGTCTGAAATGCTTCTGCCAGTTGTTTGAATGAACAGTATTGATTATAGTTACGGGACTATTCATCTCGTACTGGCACGCATACAATACATGTATTATAAAAATGTTGTGTCTGTTGACAGCTGGGTTATGAAATGATACGCTGAATTACACATCCTTATACACAATGTATACATAGACTTTCCTTAGTCCTAATTCAAGAATATTAAAAGTAACTTAAAGGAGAAGCGAATGGAATAGCAGACTCTGAAGAATATTATAATGGCTTTGTTAGAAATGACCAGATAATAAATTTATGTTGAAATGAGCTGAAATGGTGAAACTGCAATGGCTGCTAACTGGACTAAACAGTCCTCTGCTGTGGGGCCAGAGAAGTTGCTATTTTACTAACTGACTAAAGGATTTCTTAGAAGATGTGGACAAAAGAGACCATTTCAGTCTACTCTATTACCACATTTTTGGTTTAAATCTAAGAAAACCTTGAGCAAGCCCAGTTTGCATATAGTAGTAGTCTTCTGGCTTCAGAGCAAGTACCTTCATCTTCGTTGGTTTTTATATTAAAAAAAAAAAAAAAAAAAAAAAGAGTGATGGAATGATTGTCTTTGTCCACACTTACCGTCCAAAGTTTTCCATCCTTCATTCTGTCGCTTAGCTAATGGTGCGTATCCCAGTTGCCTGGGTGCTCCATCACATCCTCCTTTTGCTGAAGGAGGGATTCACTGCTGAAGCTGAGCAGATGGCCCTTCCATGCAGCTTCTGTCCCCTCCCTGGAACAATCTGTTGTTCTAACTCAGTGCTAAGCAAACCCCAAAAGTTGAAAGAAAAGTCCCTCCCTCATTTTATAGGATGTGGTCTTTCAATGATGCATTACTCTGTATTTTCAGTGATTCATCTTTAGAAAAACTATGGTCGTTAAATAAAGATTAGATTTTAAGTACTTTAAAATATGTGCTTTAAAATTTCCATTGTCTTGCTTTGTAGTAATGAGTGATCAAAAACAGATTAAACTGCCCAGAGCATTTTTTGTTTATTTTACTAATGTTTATTTGATTCAGTCTTAAATAATACCATCGCCTGTAGTTGTCCCAAATTTAGACTAGTGCAACTGAGAGCAGACCTTGCCTACATTTAGCTGTGTTAATTGGTGCTTTGAACATAACTTGAGCGGTACACACGGTGTGGTGACAGGTGTGACTGCAGGATGCCTGGGTGTGTGTTTTTAACATATATTTGAAATTGTAGCAAATTTATTAAATTGCTGCATTTAAGGATTCATAAAATATGTAAATCCAGCCTCACAGCTGGAGCAGACTGACTTAGTATGTGTGGTTTAAGTGGATGGAAGCTGATTTATATCACCATGATTCTTAAAATGGTATTTAGCAGTTAGTTCTTTTGGGCAATATAATGGATAGAAATATTTACTAATTTGTGTGTTGTTCAGTTCCAAAGGATCATATTCTTCAGCTTGCCTTACCTATGATAGTTTTCAATTTGAATATTTTTTTAACCTTAATTGCAATTTTCCACAGTGTAAACTACCAAAAATCAGTTTCTTTCTCTTGTTCATTTTTCCTTTTACTTCGTACTCTGAGATTTTCTTTACTAATATGTAATACATTTGTAACAATGAAAAAGCTTCATTTGAGCATCTCTTGCCATTGGTGCTTCAGATCCTAGCAAGATCCATCTGCTTCTTTCTGCTTAATGCTTCTTTCGTTTCTGCTGTAATCATGTTAATTGATGGTGGCTTACTTTTTTAAAAATCCCTCAAATTTCTCTAAAAATTTAGTTTCCCATTATGAGACAGGATATTTATGTGCTCATCCTCCATAAAAAATGATGAGTTAGCAGAATAAATATCCTAAGTGTTTGTGGGAGAATAACCCCCCCGTGCCATCAGCATAAAGAGTGAGAGATGGAGTCTTCTGATAATTTGTGGAGTGCAGCAGCTGGTGAGATACAGTAGCAAGGATAAAATAGTAGCTTCTGCACTTGCCAAAATTTAGGGGTGTCTTCAGCTGTGAATGACTCCACTTAATTGTTATCGAAGCCTCACCTGCTGAAATTATGCATCAGAGCAGCACAAGCTGAACACTTGTGATGGCTGAACCTGCTCCTGCTGCTCATGAACCAGATACACTGTAAATGCAAACAGTAGGTGCTCCCCTTATCTCTAATTAAAGCACGGATGTAAGTTTCACTATTCAGTTGCTGTATCAAGTTACTCAAAAAGCTAACTTAGGAGTTGAAAAGCAGGTATTTTTGCTTGGTATGTATTCTCAGCAGCTTTGCTTTTCTAGTTTCCTTGGTGGACAGTCTGATGGGGGAAACTTTAGTGGTGAGTCTCTCTCTCTTTCTCTCTCTCTAAAAAAAAAAACAAACAAACAAAAAAAAAAACTGGGATGCTTTCTGCCGTTACTTCAGAGTACAGAGGAAAATTTCTTGGAAATCATAAGGAATTTCCTGTTATTTTTTCTTTCTTCTGTGGAGCTGCAATGCGATTGATTTTGTCCTTCTTGCCTTTGTCTGGCTGTCCAGTGCACAAGCCCGCGAGCACAAATATTACTAACTTTGCCCACATGACAGTTTCCATGAAAACTGAGCAAGGCTGTCTCTGTAAGTTAAGCATGTGTGTGAGCACATGGAGAATCAAGTCTCCTAAGTGTAGGGCCACAAGCCCCATTGCATAATTCTTTCTAATACCCATTCTGGTACCAATAATTTATTTTTAAAATACAAGGTCATTTATGATAATAAGGATTATACGTGGTGGCTACCTGGACTGTTAAGAAAGCAAAGGCAGACGGTGAGATAAGGAAGGGCAATATTGTCATTTGAGAGGATGCATATATACGGCTTGTAGCTTGTAGGATGCATATATATGGCTTGTAGTCTTTATGCATGATATTCTTCAATGTTCTGGGCACTTCTTCATAAACACATTAACAGTTCAGCTGTATGAAGTGCTGCTTGGATGCTCTAATCCAGGCCCGTGCTTTGATCTTCATTAGTCGCAGTACCCATTGTGAGAGCCAATGAGCAGCCTCCACCGTCACCTTCCGTCAGAAGTCAGGCAGATCCCAGCTCCTGGGTTTTTGTCCTGCCAGACAGGGCGAGTATGTGGGCTTGCTTACCAATAAGTGGCTGTTTCTCAGAGACACTGATGTAATTCTTGGTCACAAGCCCAAGTTCTTCACCCAGTCTTTCCAGGATCATCTGTTCGAGGATCTTTTTTCTAAGCTTAGGCAGCAATTTAACTTTTTGAACAAAGAAACCCCGATTGTGCAATTTTAGAGGAAGAACCCTATCTTCTGAACCATGTTTTCTCTTGTGGTTGATTTTCCTTTTTTTTTTTTTTTAAACATTGATTTTTTTTTCCTTTTGGATTTTATTTCTTTGGTTTTGTTGTTGTTGTTTTTTTCTTTTCCACTGAAAAATGCTGTCTGAATGAAAGACATATCTCCTATTTGTACAGACATCAGCTTGTATCAGGGACAAAATTTTAGACTATACATTCAGTGGCATTGTAGTGTAATATTACTGGAATCAGTAATATTTCTTAATAAGCTACACACGGTACGATTGCTTGATTCCTGAGAAAAGTCTCACAAAAATGAGTTAAGTTTTATGGGGCGGGATAATATTCACTCGCTCCCCCCATATAACCCAAACCTGACATTCAGAAATAAATCTTTTAGGAGAATAATTTAATTATCTTGCATTTCCCATATCGTTGAGCCTAAGTAACCAAACATGCTTTGGATTCTCTCCCTTTTTTTGGGAAGTTTGAGTTTGACCGGACTCTGTAGATACAAGAGTTTTAGAAGTAAACTTCAGAATATGGTTTGTCAGAAGACTACAGCTCTGTACAGCATGATTAGTTTCACTTATTTGCTTGATCTGTCACATCTGTTCCGCTTAGCTGAAGAAAATGTGAAGGCAATCATGAAAATACCAGACACTGTACTCATTTACATTTGCTTGATTGTTCCTTTTGGTAAGAGAAAATATTTTTATTGTGTGAGTTCAGTGCTTTCTCTTTATTCCCTAAAATTATACTCCATTATATGTTTTTATTCAAAGTTAATTTTGTGATAAAAGGACACTTTTTATTTGAGAATAGTTTGGATCTGGGGGCTGGGAGGGGGAAGGAGAGGACCAAGTACATAAAGGGAAGCCACAGCTTAGAAGAGGATCCAGCATCAAGAGAGTTACTTTGCACTTCTTTCAAAGATGTGAAATTTGTTGAAGTGCTCCCCGCTAGGGCACAACCTTGGTGTTTTTGCTGGTGCTGTTTTGAAAAATTTTTATTGCATCATGAGTAGATTTTCTGGAAGGGAAGCTTTCTTTCCGAAAACCAGAAAGTAAATCATAGTCGTTTCATTTGGAACTAATGTGTAGTGTATATCCATATATTCACGGCTAGTGAATTATTCTGCTTCTGGCAATGTCGCTTTCTGTTCCCGTAGTCCCATATAGTTCCCATAACAAAATAAGAAGATAGATTCAGAGTATTTCTGACTCCTCTAAAGAGGAAGCTCCTATCAGCTGACCACCACCTGAAGGCATGTAGAACACAGAAATTTTGAAATGATTAAAGATTTGCAAATAATTTCTTCCTTTTTTATTTTCTAATTTATTTGCACATGTAGCAGCAATTTCTGACATGTTGCAGGATTGTATCTCTGGGTTAGTTCTATCACTTTTTGCCTTCATTTTTATACAGAAGCAAAGAAAAGAGGAAGATCTGTTTATAAAAGCATGCTGTTAAATCCATAAAAAATTATTGAGAGATCTGGGTTGAATGCACGGCCTGAAACTACCTTGAAAATGATCTTTAAAAACTGACTTTGTAACCGGTCAAGGATGGAACAAATACATTAAAGAGGATGAGAAAAAGAACCTGGGATAGCACAAATTTACTACTTGAAAAATAAGCAGTTCCAATACAATAACTCAAATCCTGGTTGCTTTCCTTTGCAGGATAGATCAAATAGGATTTCATTTAGGACCAGTTCAGCAGAGTTATGGAAAAATTGAGAGTCAGGCAGGGTTGATTTTGTGCGTGTTGTTGTTGTTGTTGTTTAATTATTTTGATGCTTACGAAATATTGGCATTTTCTGTCCTTGGAGCTCAGCTGTTGGTTTGTTTGATTGGGATTCTGTAGGCCACATGACTTTTTGAAATACTGGACTGGCTGTGTTTAACTACAACCAGTGACAACTTGTGTTTGCATTTCTGGCAAGTTTTTGCAAACTTTTCCTAGTTTAGTGGAAAACTTACAAGGTCAGTAACTTGCCATACATCCATACAGTAATTTCAGGGTTCAAAACCATTCTGCTAACCAGAAAGGAAGTTACAAGTGTATTACTATAATAAGAAAGATTATAAACAAATCTGGAATATTTTTAAATAATTCATGATTACTTACCCCAGATCAACAGAGAATTTAGCCCCAAAGACAAAGAATGGCGTAACAGAGAGACTTGATGCCCATTTTTCTGTTATAGGTGCTCTCTGTAGACCAGGAGGTAAGAAACAATGTCTGGGCTTCTTTGGGAAGCTTGGAGGGGCTGATAAATACATCAGTCCTTTCTGTGCTGCTCTACTGGAGGATTTGAATCTTTGTGTCTTCACTGTATTAGATTATTGTAAGAATGTCATTCTATTGTTATCAAATTCATTTTTCTCATGCAAGCTTCTATACTATTTTTGTTATAGGAAGGTATTGTCTCGCTGATAACATTGCCAGTGGGAAGGAGGGCCTGGATTGGCTCATGTAAATGAAAAATATACAGAGACGATCAGATTACAAAGAAGTCTTCTGTGCCTATAACTGACATTTCTGGGAAAATGAGGTCTCTTGTGCCTTCTGTTATAGTCTGGAGAGTCACTTCACTTAGTCCATTAATCTATCTGAGAAGCTATACTACCTGAGTTCACCAAATAAATCTATTCCAAGGCCTACAAAATTTTTAAAGTCCAAAAGTAATCTGTCGATGGGCTGCTTTAAAAGAATTGACACCATCGGTCTGCTTGAAAATCAGACTAGGAAAATTCAGTAACAATAGCTTAGCAGTGCCTCCACACTGTGTATTAGTTTAAGCAAATACAAAGACACATTCTCATAGTACTTTCTGTTGTCTGCTGTTTTGATAAGCTGTATAGAATTACATAAAGTGTATATATGTGTGGGGAGAGAGAAAGAGAGAGATCTGTTTTAAGTTATGTTTGTGATGAGCTGCTTTTTGTTGGATGATGTGAATGCTTCCCTTGATGACTGTTATACTTGTTTTAACAAAAGAAAAATATTTATTCTAATTTTAAAACGTAATTGGCACTGACTTGCAAGTTAAACCTGGGAGTCATTAATCTCTAAGACCTAGAAGATATTGTTAATTAATGTAATGCATTTATATTTGGTAGGACATGGGTACATTTTCACCGAGTTCTTGATACAATTCCTCCAGTGGTTATGCCTGTGCTGTCTGTGAATGAGGGCTTCCCTGCCTACAGAACCAGTCTATGCCACCCAGAACTGGCAGTGTTTCTCCCCAGTTTATCTCTTGGTAAGATCGCTCCCATCCTTTGCAGTTTTATTCAATGACACGGGTGGTGCTGCAGATAAGGGATAACCAGCAACAGGGACAAGCCTTCAAGGTGGTGATGGCCTGCTATAAAGAGCTCATCCTGCAGCTTGCCACACAGCATCAACAACTCTACCACCATGCAAGAACTTTTCTTAAGACAGGGAAGTTTATTGTCATCTGTCATCCAAACTACTATAGTTAAACTGTATGGTGCTGGTAGATTGGCTATAGGAACTACTGTCTTAGAGGTACACACTGCTATTTTCGTGCCATTCCCCAAAGCGTTGTACTGATCTGGGTATTGCTGGGTTTGCACAGTTGTGTTGGAGCCACAGGTGAGATTCATCTGCATGTTCCTTGGCTGAGCAATACCCCCTAACGGGGCAATTTCTTTATGGTGCCGCAAGGAGCAATCAAGTGCTGTGGAAAATCCACTGCAGTGGCTTATTGAGGGAGGGATCCACAGCTCTTTTGAAATTAATACTTGTTTTCTGCCATAAGGATTAGTGTCTTTGTTCCATGACCAGAAAAGACTTGAATAGCATTGAGATTTCTTTGCTGTTTTGGACTTCTCAGTTTTCCTCTCATTCCTGGGTTTACCATGTTTTTGTGGGATTGTTGGAATTTGTTGGTGTTACTAATACAAGAAAGGTATTAACAGATTTAGCAATTGTTGTGAAAAGCCAGAGAAGAGCATTTTTTAGATACTTCTAATAAATGCTACAATCACAAACGGATTTAGAGTAAGGTTACTGATGCATCCATGAGGATGGAGCACCTCTGTGAACCAAGAGGGCTGAGGAATGAGTTGGAAAGTAGGTCTGATATAAACGATTGAAGAGTAGGTTGAAAAAATCCTTATTTCAATAGCAACAAATTTGCTTGAATATATATTTTATACACGTGCAAAAAAATATTAAACAGAAGCTGGCCTATGTTTGAAACACAGTACACGTGATTAAATCTGGTCATGTACCAGGAGCTCAGAATGTGAAAACACTAAGTTTGCAGTGAGCAGATTGGTTAGCTGTACATTTGAAACAACAAATACACAGCACACACACATTCTCTCTTTTCAGTCAAAAGAACTGCCAGGTATTGCAGATGTTGTTTGCAGTAAAGCTTAAAAATAAATATTTTTTAAAAAAAGGGCAACGAAGATGCTTTAGCACATAAAACTAAAATTTCTCTTTGAGTCACTTTAGACTTTATAAGGGGCATCAGTAGCTCAGGCTTAGGAAGCCTCTTGGTTAGGAAGATGTGGATGCAAAGCAGCTATTGTATCCCACTGATGTTAACTCTACAAAAAAAGTTGGAAATAGAGAGATTGGAGAAAGGGCTGTTCTTTGAAGTCACAGATTGGCAGGTGTGTTTCTGCTAGCAGAGATTTTAGTAGGTGACTGTAGAGAAGAGACTAGTCAAACCTGGAAAAGCCATGAGGTAAATCGACTAAATCGTGCAAATACCCCTAATAGAGACAGACTGCAATGCAGTACTGAAGGGGGACCTCCTACCAGTTGGATCCTACCTCTTGGATCCACAGCTCCCACTCAGTCTTGTGCGCATACTTCAGTCTGTGCCTCTTCAAGGAAACAGTTAGGCATGTGCCATTCGTGCACACAGCTTTGGGATCCAGGACACTTAGCAAAGTCTTGCTGGTATCAGTGAAGCAGCTCTGTGCATGCAGAGTAAGTTTGACCAGGCTGAGGTTCTTCAGCTGTTGGCAGTTCTGCAGAAATTCAAGTGCTGCCCCATCCTACCACTGTCCCATGAAACACTAGATTTCTGATGAGGACTTCTGCGACCTCCTGAGTAGGACCAAAGGGCTGCTAGTCTGGCTTTGGTACGAGGCATGTTGCTCTTCTCTGTCAAGAGAAGATAGGAGGATTTCCACTCCTGACCGCAGTAAAACAATGGAGTTGCACCAGGTTAACATTTTACTATGCTGCTGGCTGACAGCAGGGTTTGAATCAGTATTTAAAGCTACAGCAATCTGTCCAAACCCTCCAAGATCAACAAATAATTTCAAACTTGGTCTGTTGTCTCACTTGGCCACTTTCTCCTCCTCTGAAAGGGCAGAACTCGATTAAGGATTAACATGTGACTTTTCTTTCACAATCAGGCTTTTGCTGTACCATTTCCATCAATTTTGGCTTTCACATTATTCAGCTGCGCACCAGACAACTCTTTTGTTATGTGCCAATTAACCCAGCTTGATAAATAGTGATTATGCATAATTTACACAATAATATTCTTGTTGTTCCCTGTAAATAAGGCACTGACTTAGCTGAGGGTACCGGTCTGTGAATTATTGTCAGATGTGATCATGAAGATCCAGGGGGCTGGTAACAAGAAGGCCTCTTTAGACAGCAAGGCAGATAGAAGTGATATAGAAGATAATAAAATGGGGGAGGTGGAGGTGTTTTTAATTTTTTTAGGGGATGTTGGGATTTAGTTTTTGTGGTCCTGTAGTTTGCTCTTTCAGTGTACTGAATGGGCCTCGCAGTCCTAGTCCACCTCTCGCTGAAGTCGTTTTCCAGTGGTGGGGACTTGGACTGGACTTGGACTGCTTCCTAAGGAGCATCTTCAAATGATTTTCCTGGCTGCAGAAGCCAGGTTTTCACAGTTCTTTTCCCTTTTTTGAGTTAGCTGATGTGAAGTCTCTCAGACCAGTAAGCTGACAACAGAGGGACGCGAGGAGCAGGTGAAAATTGCTTAGCCCCATGAAGCTTGAGTAAACGGGAGGAGATACAGTAACCTGAAATCTAACCCACTGATCCAAGATGCACATGTAGAGACAGTGCTTGCTGGAATAGTATTGCAGAGCCATCAAGAAAGTGTTAGGGACTGTTGCTTTGGGTAAAGTGGGCTGTTGGTCAGCCAGTACCATGCTCAGCATCCATAGAGCCAACTGGAAACTGTCCGGAGCTAGAGGATGCTTGCACAGCTGCCGTGCTGGCAATCACGTCCCCTTTCTCCTTGGACAGCCTTAATCCTGGCCTTTACCTCATGGTGAATTTTACTCAGTTCAGTGATTCCAGGTGTGTTTTCCGTTTTGTCTCTTCTATCTCATATTCCATAATATATCCCCACAGGCCTATAAATGGCACCACCTCAGCAGACTCAGCTCATCTTTCATCACGCTGCCAAAGTCTTGTTTTGATTTATTGCCTTTCACCACAGTGGCCCAGAATGAAGTCAACTTCTCAAATCACATAGAGGAGGATCTGCTGAACAAGCATACGTTTAATAATGTGCCTCTGTCTTTCTACTTCCTCTGTGCTGGGATGTTCCAATAAAATGAGTAAGAAATCCCTTTAGAATATGAGAGTGCTGTAGTTATCTGGCCACTGATTTGCAGATCTGATTGCCTTTAACTATTGGCACTTTGTGGTGTTCAGCTTAATGTTCAGCATAACACCTCCAGTCTGCGAAATGCTGCCATTTCTTGATGGGTGTGTGGGTTTTTTTTCCTTCATACCACAAAATGCTTGCTTCTTTCTTGCCTGCTGTGTAAAGTATTGATGAGATGTATACGATATACATCATGTCTGAAAATGACGATGATAGATGATGACTAGGATATTCCCTGGTCTACCAGATTATGTGGAATTCACATTAAAAATGCTTTTTTAGGGCATGTCTTTTTCTTCCAAAGCACTGTGCTTAATGTCTTGTGGAACTCTTGTTACTTTGAAAAAAATTACAGAAACATTCATGATTTTATGTTGAACTATTAAATGTTACTATGAGTTTATTAGAATATGCATATTAGTAGAGTATATTGGCTGTCTATAAGTAAATTGCTGCAAAATTTCTGGGTGTTTTATAACTGAATGACTTTTGAAACAATTTTTTTCATGTTTTTCCTCTCACCAACATTCTTAGAAAAATTGCTTCAGAAAATACTAGAAATAGTTATAATCCAAAGTAATTAGACTGGCGTAACATACTAATGTAAAATAAAAAGCATCTTAAATGGTAAAACAAATAGAAAACAGTTATTTAACTCAAGTGCATGGTACGTACTAGCGTTGTGTGCACACTGTCCATGTTTCTGCAGGGATTTGTCATGATGCATGAGATGGAGTCTAAGAAGTGAAGGACACAAGTGATCATTCTTTGCTGCAAATATATTTAGACTCTCCTGAGGAAAACTTTGGTAGGTCCTCTGACTCCCTCCCACAGGTGTTAGCTTATCTTCTACATTTCAGGGAGAATGGAGAGTGTGGTTTTCTCAAAAGGCAAAAGCTCAGTGAACTGCTTTACATCCACACGGTAAGGCTGTAACTCTCCTGGAACTTGAGGCCAGTGCCCGAACTATAAAGATCCAGGGACATAAAGCTAGCTATCAGGAGCAGTGTTGGCTTTGCGCGTAGTGCTGTTGTTGGCAAGGCACGGTTGTCCTGGAGAAACTGAGCAGAAACATGTCTTCATCAAATGCTGCATGTTTGAAAGTCATGCAGATACCCAGTGCCTTTCCATTTCTCTCCAGCAATGAGTTTAACCACTTACAAAGAGAAACCTCTTGCTGCTCCTCCTCCTAATGCTTCCTTTGGTGTCAGAACCAGCATGGGCAGTAAGGGAAAGAGCTCCTGAATAACAAATCCACAGCATTTATATCTGAGCTTTGCAGCAGTGTTACAAAACATTTCTAAAAACCTTTTATTTTAAACTGCACGGTATGTAATTGATGTCTTCCCCTTCAAAACTTAAAGGAAACCTTGTGAGCAGCTTGTGGAGGTGGTGGGATTGGGGCGGAAAGGGGACTGTTTACAGTAGAGTATGGTACTGGAAGAGGCTGCCCAGAGAAGTTGTGGATGCCTCATCCCTGGAGGTGTTCAAGAGCTGGTTGGATGACACTCTGGGCAACTTGATCTAGTGAGCGGCATCTCTGCCCATGGCAGGGGGTTGGAACAAGATGGTATTTAAGGTCCCTTCCAACCCAAGCTGTTCTATGATTCTGTGATTCTGTGAGTACCATCCATTGCCTGAATGTGTTTAAAAATAAAAAACGTCTGTAATGTTGCAGTGACTGATCTGAGAGTTTGAACTCCATCTTGTAAAGGCACAAGCAAGATAATGTAGTATTCTGATTAGCACATATTTAAGTATAGTCCTCAAAAACTTAATACATTTTTTAAAATCATGCTCCAAGAGATTGGTTGATTTGTATGGCATGTCTATATCTCCCTTCACCTTTAATCCATTTTAAGCTTTAAACCAGCTATTATGGTTCCCTCAAGCTCCAATAGATTATCCTTCAAACTGAGCCATGCTAATCTGTTTAATATTCTTTCAAAAGAAATATTCTCATACAACTCTGGATCCTGAGAGTTTTAAAAGATCAGTGTGTAGTATTTATTCTGGTTAAACAATGTTTTCGAAATTGGACCTACTGATAAGGGGCTGACACTTTTCCTGCACACTGGGTGAGTTGACTCCCGTGTTTCTTCCACCATCAGAAATGTGTTGTAAACATGGAGATTCTGAATATCAAGGGATTTTTTTTTTCTTTAAGAAAAATGAAACGTTTATGATAATTTGGTAGGCTTGCAAGACAAGATATTCGTTCTGTGCTTGAGTTTAATCAAGGTTCTACATAAGTTTTGTTTTGTTTTTTAGCTTTGTGGCCAGTAACCTGGAAGCAGAAGTTGTGTAATGGCTCAGATTCTACATACTCTTAGTCTTGGAAGCAGCATGGGAGCCAAACAGTAAGCTTGTAGGTAATAGCAGCAAAAGTTTGTTGCACGTCCTAAGCCACTCAGGTCACCTGCGTATATTCTCTGAATGGAAGAATACCTTTTAGAAAGCTAAGCACATCTTTCTCAGGGAAGTCAAAGTGGTGTTTAGTGTGACTTTCTGTCCATCTTACCATTTGGTGCTCACAGATGTCATTGTTAATGACATTTAAAGTATGCTAGCTGGTTTTTTTAATTACCAATATTTTATTTGCATATACGTCAGTTTGGCAGTCTAGGGACAGAGGGGGTCAGGGTTTACCTCTACCTGAGTAAGATTATGCTAATGGCCGAAGTACATCAGACCTGAATGAACTTGCTTCTGAGTGCTTTCTGAAAGTAGGCCTTTCATCAGCCTTTGTGTCCAGAAGGATTTGACCTTAGATATGCACTTCTTTCTTAAGAGCAGTCGTGCGGGGCTCAACTGGAACCTCTTGGCATCATGGTGTGCATGAGAATCAGTACTGTTAGTGCTCCTACTAGCACTGTTATAGCCTAAGTGGCCTATTTTTATTGTTGCAAGCTGGCATTTTTTATACGCTCATAAAATTCATACGAATGTTTCAATGAGTGTGAAGAGGAGATCCAGCATGCAGCAAATTCATGTACATTGTTAGAGTTTTATTTGACTATAGTAAGATATATAAAGGCCAAAATGCATAAAATTTAATGAGTGGAGTCATGTAGGTCATAAATAATTAGGCATACTGAAAGAAACCAAGGTTATGGAAATGTATTTGTACAGCACCCAGCACCCAGGAGGTGTGATTGTGATCAAAGCGATCGTGAAAAGTGGATAATAAATAAAGGCTGTTACCTAATAGTGTGTAATGGGGTTGTGATGAGATGACAAAAGTGATCTTGAATGGAATCTTGACCAGAGAGTGTTTGGGGATGCTTGTATCTGGACATTCATTTTGGATTGCTTTCTAGTAAAGGGCTTGTAAAATATGAATTGATTAATCCTTATGCCTGTCATTTGCAATTTAATAAGTCCTTCACTCCCTCTTCACCCAGTGCCTGAATATGCTGTTGTTATCTTATTGGCTCTTCTAAAAAGAAGTACAAACCGAAGGAAGTGTCTATGTATGAAGAAGGCACTAGACAGAGCAAGTTGAGCAGTGTTTTATGAAAAGAATGAGATAAAACGAACTTCAGTTATATCACTGAGAAAAATGTTTGTTGCCATAAATGAAGTAACAATAGTAAATTGTAATTTTGTTTTGCTTTCTGCTGTGAGGTTTCTTTGTGTTTGCGGGGCATTTTTTATACTTGTAATGGCACGTTCTTTATTAAGTAGAATGAGAAGTGATGTTATGGTCAATATCTCAGGAGGATTTGGATCCAATTCTCAGCTGTAACTTCCTTGGTTCACTCCCACCTCCATGAATATTCACTATTAATTATCTCAGAAATGGATGTTTTCATAAATGCTTCTTTTTTTCAGCTGAATTTTAAACAACTCATGGAATCTTTTCTTCTTGACAGTTCAGAGTCTTAAGAATTTAAATGTGAAAACTGGTTTTATTGGCAACAGATAATTGTATTTCATTTTAATTTTCATTTTAAATACAGTGACTTTGTCTTTAAAGCAAGCTCTCAAGTCTGTTTGCCTGGACCATCCTAAAGTAGCTCCTTCTGCATTCGTGGGCACTGCTGTGCTGATCTCCTTGGGGCTCAAAGTAGAGAGAAGGTGCTTATTCATTCAGGGTATTAAAATGAAAGGGAAAGGAAGAAGTAGAGGCATTGTCAGTCTCTCTAAGAGCTGTATGAAGTGGAGTTAATGATAACCCTCATATTGTTACAGCAAGGAAGTCATAGGATGGAGACTCTAAATAGAAAATAGCCAGTACTCTACGATGCGCTGTGTATTATTCCAATACAAAGTAGTCTCCTTAGTCCATTGGCAGAGGATGGCAGTGAGAATTGTGTGGAATCCAAGACAGTTGGCAGAGGAAAGTGGAGGGAATAAAATTATTTCACAGCTGAGGGAAATACAGAGCACAAAACTGAGGAAATGGTATGAGCAACACACAATAATATCAGTTGTCATTATACTCCTACAGAGAGTTTCAGCCCAAAGAACCGCTTAATTATCAATAAAGCAGACCTTACAGTGTCCCTTTGATATAGGTTAATTATGTCAGACCCATTTTACAAGATATTGATGTGAACAAAATGGAAATTACTTGTCCATACAAACAGTGATGAAGAGGGAATAGCGTCTAAAATACTGTAACCTCTAGCCCCTGACTCCAGAACTTCCAGGCTCCTGCTCCCATGGTCAGAAGTGTGACAATTACGAGGATCCTGTGCAACATAAAGTCCGTTGTCAAAGACATCATCTGGTGGAAATGGCATATTAAGATCCACCCGTTAATATGTTTCTTTTGTTGGCTTTATCTGTCTTTTCTCTAAACAAGCAAAAGCCAAACCTTCTTGTAAATGTCCCTAGTAATGTCTCAGTTGTTCATAGTGAGAACTGGAATTAGAAATAAATAAATAAAATAATAGGTGTCAGAGAAAAATTGACATTAGCTTGCAGGCAACAGATAGTAGGGATGTCAGAGCCTATACAACATTGCTGTGTCAGCAATATTCACAGTCACTAAAACGTAGAAAAAATGAATACAGATAGAAAGCAAAAAATAAATTTAAAAAAGACACAAATCATCTAATAACTTGTGTGAGATGGGGCATCTTTTGAAATTCTGGCCTGGAGCCTTCCTGGGGACTGAGTGAAAAAAATCACATCTGGTTAGTCTTAATCTGGTTAAATTTCTGTGGCGGGGCTGTTTTGACGGGAGGGAGGACGGAACTGCTAGTAAAACAACCGAAGTCAGGGGTTCAATGAGTTACACTGAGGCTTAGGAAGGTTCAGCTGCTGTTCCACAGAGAAGCAAGGATTTTTATTTAATTGGTTTTGGTTTGTTTTGTGTTTTGCTTTTGTTGTTCTTGTGTATGTTTTATCATTGTGGGTTTTGTTGTTTTATTATTATTTTAACAAATCACTGTTATTTAAAAAAATAAAGTGATCATTATGGCTCGGAGTATTTCCTTTCCTTGGCAGAAAACAATTCAATCTCTCATGACCTGGAAGTTCCTTATCTTCTCTTTACATGCTTGAGAATTCCCAGGCTTCTGTCATACACCCCTGCCTCTGCTGAAAAAAATAGCATGTGGCAGCTAGCTTACTCAGAGGACAAGCCCAGAGTTAAGTCTCCATTTAAAAAGTTGTATCTGTCTTGCATCTAATGCCAAAATAATGGCTTATTATGGTCCACCACTAGGACCATAAGGGGTCCACCATTAGAATAAGAGCTACTCAGGACCTTTCTCCCTTACTTATACATGTTACAAATTTTTCAGATCAGGCAATAAAGGAACTTGGTTGTGTGCTGTCCTTGGAAACAGTATCAAAAATAATAGCGGTGATTAAGAACAGTATCTTAAAGATATATCTCAGAAGAAAAAATAAAAATTGACTATTTTTGTGGAATGAATGGTTACATCGGGATTTGTCCAAATCATTCCTTTAATAGCCAAAATATGTGTTTGACCATCTGCATTTTTTTAGGAGGGAAAAACGAACATAAATCAACTGTGATGAATTAAGGAAAAATACCAAAATTCTTACTCTAAAATGAGGATTGTCCTATTGCCAATAGCAGATAGTTTGTATAAAGAGCTTGAAGCTAAGGTTTAGTTACCTAAAACTAAATTTACCTAAAATTAAGTTGTTGTTGTTGTTTTTTTTAATTTTGTTTACAGATCCATGGTGTTAGAATGGTAATGTAATTAATATAAGTGTGATAATGTGTTTGGTTTTTGGAAACCAAGGAGCAGTATGGCCATGGCTTTGTGGATGTTCAGCATGTTGATCTGACCACACGAGAGACTGGGTCACAGAGTAAACAAAAGACATAATGCTACAAAATCACAGCAAAATCGTGAGTTCAAAAATGCAAGTGAGCATTGAGGACCAAGATAATTGGTCTTTTATCTTCCCCTTATAAAAACAAAGGTTTACTTGCCTTTTAAATGGGCCAGTAAAATTGCATTGGCACCCCACAGTGCATGCAGAATAGATAGTCAAGAAGAAATAGGGTATAAAGAAAGAAGTAGAGGAGCTTAAGAGATGAAGATATTAAAAACTAATACAAGATAGATAGCCTGTAAAATGTTAAAGATCTGCAGTGAATACAAACCCGAATCAGGATATAAGACTGGGCAGGAGTCTACGCTTATTGGAAGATATTGCTGGTGATCCTCTCCTCTCACCTGCACTGGGATGCCCCTTGCAAGCAGTAGCTCCATGTTGGCTATTAGGTATTGTTTGGAGAAGGTCCTGCTTACGGTCAGGCTGTAAACAGCCTCTGATTTCAGTCCCAGTTTACTCACAAATTGAGAACGGACCCCTTGCTCACATGAGCATAAGCTGCTATCTTAAAAGATATACATTAATTCAGTGTTTTAAAATAGACATGCAAGATGGTTTTGTGCAAGAGACAAAGACTTTGAACCATTTCCAACCACTGACCACAGTACTCATGTCAGACATAGGAGCCAAATCTCCAAGAACAAGAGAACGCACAGGGCAGACCAGTTCTCAGCTGGTTCCCAGCATGGTGCAGAGGAACTGGTCCGTGCTGGAGGCAGATGCTGTTTGTCACCCACCTTTAGGATTGCACCAGTTACTTCCATTGACTCAGTGGGATGTAGGCACTAGTAGTCCTAATAAAGGCTAATCTGTATTCTTCATTATAGTTCTAAACTTAGATATCGTGGTAGATTTTCTGAGCCCCTAGTGAATCCTTTTTCAGATAAGGTGTTTTGTGTAACTCTCAAAGATTTCAGTGGAGTCACAGTTTAAAAGTATTCCTGAGCCTTATAGCTGATAAGAAATCAGGTGAATTTAGGATCACTTGAAATACTCTGGGCATTTAGTGTCAGGAGACTTTTGGAAATACGTTTTGTTTGCACTGCAAGAAGGGATACTTCCTGGAATACACTGACTTACTCTTTTCTTCTTTCTCCACAGTAAGAATCTGCATAAAAACTGCTAAACTAAGCCATTAATAAATATGTAAAAGAAGTCTGATCTGTAAGGTACTGACTCAGTGTATGTGAGGACACTCAGCTCTTGCTAGCCCCACTTCAGTGATTATTCCCATGCTATCAGAGAGTTTTTATGTCATTGAAATGATTTGGAGACTGCTAGCCTTTCTAAAGTAGTCTTTATTTTTCTCTTTTTTTTTTTACCTGTAAGTTAGTGCCTTTTATTTGTTACTTCAGTGGGTAATTTTTATGGTAGCTTTTATACTTTATATTCTGCTGGTATATAGTTAACAAAATGCCTTTTGAATCTGTGTATTTAATTCCTTGGTCATGCCTCTGGGAATAAATTCTTGCTGTATTATAACTTCTTTTATATCTTTTCTCCACTGTGGTTGAGAACTTCTTCAAACTTTTCTTTCAGAAATCAGTATTTCTTATTCCCTCTCTGTGCCCTATCTGCATCTATTTTCTATCTATGCCAGCTGTTATTTGCTGCTGGTATCCACTTCTGGTCATGTCCTTTTACAGTGTCTTAAACATTTAAATAAGTTCTTTAATAACCTTCCTATTTTTGCATCTGGACATCCAGGAAGAAAATGAAATTTTCACACCTGAGTACCAATTTGAGGTGTTTTCCATGATGATGTTCCAATGAGCTAATACGATGGCAAAACCTTTTCAAAATTACTTTGGTAACAGGCTTTGGTGATTCTGAATAGCATTTATGGTAGGAAACATTTCATGATGGTACTTGCAGAAGTAACGATGCTGTATATTTCTGTGTAGAAGTCATGTCTACTTTACCAGTAATTACTTCCCCTTGCTTTCTGCAAAGTTAAGTACACAGTGTTTTGGCAAAAGTGGTTAATGGGGCTAGTTGGAAATTGGTGTAAAATCCAGCTCTTGACAAGTGGAATTGTTGATGCTGAGTGGCCATTTTTCTTGGAAACTTGTTTTTCGTTACAAATGGGACCTGCTTATCCCAGTCCAGAAAGGTTTTGATGTAGAAGTGCTGCTGTGCTGTAGTGTGCTTCATCTGTGTGGTGATCACCGTCCTTACTATGGAGCTGAGCCCTTGCATCCTACCCGTGAGGTTTCTTCAGTGTCTCTGATGCAGTCTCTCCACAGGAGGAACCCAGGGCCACAAGAAATTTGCTCTGTTCCTACAGAATTGAACAACAACAACAAAAAAAAGTCATTCTCCCTGCAACTTCCACGAAGTTGACTACATTTCTAAATCGAAGTACTTTCATTTTTGCCTGAAATGGTCATTATTCAGATCTTTTTGAAGTCTGGGAAATGCAGTGTTTCTCCAGACAAGTACACATGCAACAAAACACCTCTGGCTGAGTTTTGTGTCCTGACACTAGATGAGTTCCTCAGGTCACCAGAATGATTAAACACTAAAAACCTCCAGGTTAAATGATATCAATGTCTGTCATGTGAAGAAACAATAGGTATTCTTTATATTGGTAAGCCTTACACCTTCCAAATTGCTTCTGAAGATTTTAGTACTCTGTTAAGAAGTCACCATAATTTCTCATTGAAAAAGACCTCACCCAGGTTTCCTACAGGGATTTCAGAGTGGTGGACTGTAAAGAAATGAAACATTGAGGTTGCTTGGAGTCAAATCTGAAGGTGGGATGCCAGGGAAAACTGCATCTTAATGTTTTGATATTTAGGCAGACTTGACATTTGTTGTGTAGCTGCTAACAGAGCTCTCAAGGTGCTACTCAAGGGAGGGAAGATATTTTACAGATAGGCAATGTAATCCAGTGTTTGTTTTTTAAGGAATGTGGAAAGATTAGTGGATTATAACAATGTAACAGCACAATTTGAATTAAAAACGTGCTCAGACCAGTTTAATTGTGACAGAAAGTTTGTACAACTCACAGCTACACTGAAATTAGTATATAATATCTCACGAATTCATTCAATCTACTGCATCATACAAAACAATTTCAGGATTGCTGAGAGGGCTTACTTCAAATATACTTCAAAAAATTGTTTGCATTCATTTTATTTCACATTTTAACCCCTCTGTCTGTTTTTGTTAGTCTGTTCACAGTTTTCCAGAGGAGTTTATGCCATCTTTGGATTCTATGACCAGATGTCAATGAACACACTGACGTCATTTTGTGGAGCCCTTCACACTTCCTTCATTACACCCAGCTTCCCAACAGATGCAGACGTGCAGTTTGTCATCCAGATGCGGCCAGCATTAAAAGGAGCCATCTTGAGTCTCTTGACCCATTATAAATGGGAAAAGTTTGTGTACCTCTATGACACTGAACGGGGTAAGCACCATTGCTTTAAGTGCCTTTGCTATTTTATGACTTGCCACAAGTACTACCAGAATCATTATGTGAAGCCCATCCCAAGTTGCTTCTGGGTGCAGGTTGCAAATGCTGATTGTCCTAGAAATTCACTCTGATGGAACAAAAATGATAGGATAGATGAAAAGAAGGTATTGTCATATTACTTCCCATTTGTAAAGACCTTTTGTTAGGTGTGTAAGCATTCAATTTGGAATACATGGTTTCCATGGAACTGCAGACTCAGCTTTTGCCAGGGTTTCTGAGTCCTTGCAAAATGAATAAAGCCGGCACTATGAAAAAGGCTGTTAAACAAGACCTTCCATCGTGCATGACATTGCAAATCCCTCAACACTTTGCATAAATGTGTGTTTCTCCTGTCACTGGACAAAGACAGTCAATGCTAAGATACACTATTGAAATGTCCAGGCATCAATAACAGTATAAGAATATAATGCATAAAATGCTTTAGGGCTCTGCTGGAGAAAAGATGTTCTAGATATGTCACATGGATATTCAGAGATGAATTCAGATTCATGACAAGAGTGATCAGAGATATATTTTACAAAATGAAAATATAGTAAAACCAGTGTTACCATGCTTAAGCCAATTGCTGACTAGTTGATGCATCAAAGGTAGAAAATCCTGTCAAAGGGAGATTTGAGCATCAGAAGCCATTTACTGTGAAGAATCCTGCATGTTTCTGAGGAGAAGCTGTTACCAGCTGCTCTGAATATACTGACTTTGCATAGCTACAGTTTTTACCCGCATAGCAATTTTTGCATCAGGTAGATATACTGCTGTCTTTCTTACCCATTTTATGACTCCAAGACCTTCAAAGGAGTCTGGATAGAGCCAGATAAACTCTGATTTCATTCCCAGCTCCCATGACAAAGGTCTGATGCCCTGGGCTACTACGTATTGGTAAAGATCAAGTCTTCAGTGGCTCAGCTTTTCACACTGAAGATTAATAGCTTGCCCAATAAAGGACGTAGTACATGTTCAAAATAATGTATAAAGTAACTGATAAAAGTTGAATGCTTGCTCAGCATTTTTTTGACTGATTTGGAGATGCTAAGTATTGCTAACTTTGAAAAGCACTAGCTATGAGGTCAGGTAGGAAAGTATGGAAAATCTTAGAGTGCCATTAGTTTTTAAATCTTTTAAAACCACTATACAAGCACCTTAATTTGTGATTTAGTCCACTTTTAAATGAAAGCTCCTGTGACTATGACAGTTATCAGAGTAAGGAAGGTTTATGACATTTGATGTTATTTGTGGCTAGCATGCATGTTATGCTAGCCATATGTTGTCAGGCATTCAGACTAAGTCTACCAGAATGGGGAATCTGAATTAGAGAACAGCATAAATAACTCTAGGATTATAACATGTAGCTCAGGGTTAGAAGATAAAGACCTGTGTCTTTAGGATGGAAGAGGCATCAGTGCATATACATAGCTTGATGATGGTCTTTGAGTTGTTTCTGATATGTGTGTGTTTTGAGACACACTTACCACATCTTGTCTTTCCTTACTTTACATATATGCTCACTGCTGTTGCTTGATAAAATATTTGCCTTCACTAAAACAGGAACAAAAATGAACAATTAAATGTTACTGTATGTTTATTTGGGTTATAAAACAAACCTGGTAGCAGTTTTATCAGAACTATAATTGCTGTGCTTTTCCAGCATTAAAATAAATTAAGAAGATTCATATAGGAGGGAAAAAGGCATTAGACACTGAGAAATAGACATTATATTCCTTTGATAGCAGTAATCAGGGATGACCACACCTGAAACGTTTGGCAATCCCAGTAGCCTGACTGATCTCTTTGATAGGCCTTCAAATACAAAAAACATCCCAAGAACTTCTACAATAATAATGGTGAATGACTTTTTGTATCAGATAGCAAATAAGGCTGTACATGTTCCTATGCTGAGATACCACTGGAAACGAAAACACTAGAGCCGTTACAATTTTTAATAATTCCTGTCTTAGATACTTAACTGCCTTGGGGCACAAGCACTGTAGAGAGGTGTTAAGCAGTTCACTTTCAGTTCCTAAAGTGAACTATCATTATTTTGCTGCCTTTCTAGGAAGATTATTGTCATCTCACTGGTTTGTTCTGAGAATCTGAGAAATTTCAAAACATTACACTGCTCTTTCTTATGTTGAATATTAGGTAAGGAGTAAATTGTTCTTGCGACTAGTTTTATAATGTTCTGCGAAACTAAAGCACTGCAATGTATTAAACATTGCGTTTACTATTGATAAATACCACAGCATATTACAGGTGCCATACAAAACTGAATAAGCCTTATTGTGGTTTTATCGTGCTTATTGAACTATTTCAATTAAAGCTTAGGAGAATGGAGAATCATCTTCTTTATAAAACTGCTTTCCTTAAGCAGTGCTTTTTTCCTTCTTCACCGTCAAACTATATAATCATATGGTTTCCCCCTCAGTGACAGTAGGCACAATACTGTGACGTTTGGCTTTTGCAATGAAGACAAAAGATAAATCTCAAACAATAGAATAAAGTTAAGATCTACAATTATATGGAGAGGTGGTGAAGCTTTTAATCTGGTGAGTTAGTGCGTAAGTGTTGTATATGTTTATAATTGTAAGTATTTTCTGTTGCTATGAGATGACTGAGTGTTGCAGATTGTACTCTCAAATGCATATTTATGTGCAGGTGCAAAATAAAGTTTCTTAAAAACAGGAACTTTGCTGCTAAAGCACACAGAAAGAAAAACAAAGTGTGAGATTTATGAATTCCAGCAGCAAGACTTACGTCTTATTGCTTATTTCAGCTGCTGGACTTATTCTTCTGTGAAGAAACTGAAATTTAAGAGAAATATCAAATTGTATGTTCCCCTAGTACCAGCAGAAAAAGAATAAATTATACTTTGCAGAGAGTAATGATGCATTAGGAAAAGGCTGTTAAGGGAAGAAAGGACATTAAGCAGTGCTTAGAGGATATAGTCCTATGTTCATTCCATGCCACATGCTTTAGTTCATGTGAAAGGGAAAGGCAGGGCTGTGTTCTGTTTGTATGAACTCAAGTCAGTAAGTTGACACTGTTGGTCTCTGTGATGCGTGCAAAATATCTGATTAATTATATGGTGCTAACTGCCTCAGTAGGCATCTCTGCAGTAGAACTAAGACTAATTAAGATTATGTCAGGATGAAATGAGATCGGGTTACATACAGAAAGCCATTAAGAATTTGGATATCACTTGTCAGGAAAGTCACCTTTTGCATCTCATGCTGAGGATTATATTTCATCAAAAAAAATCAAGTTTATTCAGTCTTCAGGTCTGTTTCTCCTCTGGGTTTGTGTTACTGTAAGTCAGACATTATTCTGCTGAAGCCAGCGGACCAGAGTAACACTAGTACGAATGTGTGGAGAGGTAGACTTGTGGGTTTCATAGTCTTCTTAATATTGTGTGAAAGTGTGAAGCACTTCTCTTCATTTAATTATAAAATTGGTGTGTTAGATTGCAGTACTGAAGCTTTTGTTTATTTAAATTTCCAGAATGTTTCTTAACTAACATTTCAGTTTATTTTTGTCTGAGAAACACTGTTTTGTACAGATTGTTCACTCCCCATCTGTCAGCACAACACAGGCATTTTGTCCTAAGTTATTTTGATTTATTGTATCTACTGTGCACAAAGACACTGATTTATGTCATGCAGATCATTTAAACAAAATAGCACCAAGTGATTTCTGCGATGTGCATCAAGTTTTCTTCCTCTTCCTTCAGATCATAGTAGTCATCCTAAAACATCAGCCTTGTAGGGCTGGAAAGGAGCTTTCTTTATGTTTGTTTAATGACAACTTACACAGTGGGACCTCAGTCCAGACGGAGATGCACATAGGCTTTATGGCATTGCAACCACATAGTTCTAGAGACTTAGAAGTATGAAATTCTTCTGTCATTTAGTTTTCATTCAGTTTGTCAGTAGGTATCTAAGGATACTGAAGATCAGGAAGAAAAGTATTTGCTAAATAGGATTATCATTGGCTAATAAATATTTTTTAATGGGTTAACATTGGCAAGGTGAATGGTGAGGCACAATAGTGTGTGTCTAAAGCTCTAGGTTATGTGGCTAAGAAGATTTCAAAGTATCTGGTTTCATTTCTGAAAGTAATTACATCTTTAATCCTTACTGCCACAGAAACACAAAAATACAACCTGATGGGTAAGTATGCCGGAGGGCTGAAAGTTTACTTCCAGAAAATACGACCTGTACCATTCATCTTCACCGTGAAACCTTATGGTACCCTGTTGCATAAAGAAATGCCAGGTAAAGAGACAAAAAAAAAAAAAAAAAAGGAGAGAAAAAAAAAAAGTTGCAATTGTAAGCTTCTTGATGATTATGCATAAGGCATTGAGTTTTTTTAAATTGGGTTCAGTATATGGCAATGAGGACTGATTCAGTGCTGCTGAAGACAAAGAATAACTCTTCTGTTTAGTTCTGCTTTTACAAAATGAGGTTAGTTATCTATTGCTATCAAAGGACAAGTCACTTCTGTGCTGCTTTCCCTGGGGAATGAGAGATTTGAGCTGATAAAAGAAAAGGCCTGTAGAACCAGTCTCATTATATCTCCCACCAAATTAGAGTGATGTTTTTTTGGGGGGATGGGGGGGTGAAACAGTTGCATTGAAAAAATACTGCTATGTAGAACATACCATTTTTTGCAAAAGTTTTTGGGTAAGATTAATTTTTGTGGAATCCAGCGAGACTTCGCTTTAATACCTGATGATTCTCAGGGATTTGGGAATGTCAGGTGCTGGTACAGCTTTTCTGAGCAGATGGAGTCTCTGCTGTGATGAAAAATGTAATCCAACACAGAATGACCGACTCCTGTTTTTAATCACCTTCCACCAGCAGACAGATGCAAAAGAACTCTTCTTACCACATAACCGGTTTGTTAAACTCCGTATTGTCTTTCTGCATGTCAGGAACTGTTAGCTTCATTTCTAAAGATCACTCTTCAATAAAGGGGAAAAAAGAATATGGTGGTAGCAGCTACACGAGCTTTAGCAAAACCTGAATTCAGCACCCGCTGAACAGTCAAATGTCAAAAGAATTGATAGCTGAGCTGTTCATTACCATGTTTATTCTTCAGAGCAGGGGAGCTATGTCACTAGCTGCAGAGCTGGTCTGACTCCATTGCATGAAGGAAAATGGATTTGAAAATGACTCATATACAGTTTACTTAGAATTAAACATGGGATCTTTCACTTTGAAAATGATAATTCTTGTTTATAAGTATGTTTATACCTCTTGAATTTTTCACAGTTTTATCTTTTGTAAATGTATTTTGCTTGCACTTTCAGAATAGTGAAAGGATTTAAAATCTTGACATTATCTTCTTAAACATCGGTCTGTGGCAAAGAATAATGGAGCATACAAAGCCTGTTTGGAAGCCTATAAAACGCCATGAGAGGCAAGAGTTACTCCCTTGATTCTTCACCTTGATTCTTTTGAGCTTTTTGGATCATTTGCTGGAGTGTTTTGGACAGCAGCCCAGGATCACATGCATGACATGTAGGCAGTATCAGTTGCTAGCATTTAGGCAGCAATGTAGATTGTAGAATCACAGGATGGTTTGCATCAGTAGGGACCTTGAAGGTCATCTAATTCCAACCCCCATGCCATGGACAGGGATGAGCTACCATGTTCTCCTATCCCACTTCTTTGTGCACTGGGAAATGCACAATAAGAAATAAAATCCTGGCAAGACCTCCAGAACTGAGACTTGGCCTCCATATCACAGAAATAGATGTCACCGGTGTCTGTACATTTGGAGAGTAAGTCCCAGTAACTGCCATCCAGAAATTCACTTCTAAGTCACAACCTCAGCAAAAGGCAACTTGCAGCATCGCCACAAAATGTTGCATGTTTTGCATGGCTTTCATTGAGAGGATGCGATGTAGCTTCAGGTTTTCAGACTCTGGTACAACAGAGAACACACACAGTGTAAAGATCCTTATGGTGGAAAATCCATTATTTAGATTTAAAGAACAATCAAACTCCATTTAGCTATGTGCGGTAAGAAAAAATTTTCTTTCTTTCAGTATGTTTTTATAAGAATGAGTGATTCTACCATCTCATAATGCCTGGAATTTGTATTTATATTGAATGGAGAACTGTAGATACTGCTTAGCAATGTTTTTATGAAATATAAATAATTTACCCTGACAAAGAGGCAAATTTTGACATTCTTATTTAGGTCACATTGCTTTGTCGCTTTCAGCAGTATAATATATGAACTAAGGCACTATTCAGGAAACACACCAGAATCTCAGCTGAAATATTCCAGGATTGCTTTACTGATTGACTTTACTGCCTAAATGTGTTAGGGAATAATCTGAGCCTGAACAGTTAAATCTAGCTTTTTGGTAATCACCTGCCATTTATTTCCTCTGAAACCTGTAAAGTGTCATACAGACTCCCTTTACCTTGGTCTCTGTGGTATACAGATACAGAAAAAAGCTCTTTCACTGATCCTTCCCCAAACAAATGTTGAGACCCTGTGTGGGAGAATGGATGCTGGCTGGTTTTTCGGTGGACTGCGAGCCTTAAGCATTTTTCTCCTGATTTTTCCCATTAGCTGCTATTTGTTTAGCTTACCCCTGGTAATCACTTAAACCGTTTTTCGAGCTTATGAGCAAAAGGAGTGAATAGACTTTGAAAATCATCCAGCGTGACATGTATCATACTGGCAAAACTAAGTTGCAGCTAGAGACCACCAGCATACAGAGTTCATCCTGGTATTCTGTACTGAAGCTTTGTGCCACTGCAAGTTTTGTGTGTACACAGAGGGTTCGGTTTGGTGTTGAGATGCCCGGGCAAAATGCCTGAAGCTGCTGGAACATGCACTACTGTCAGCAGTATTTTCCAACAACAAGTAGAGTAACTGCACATGTGCAGCAAACACGTGTCTTGTTTCATGGAGCTCCTGAGGAAGCATATCAGCCCAGCCATGAAGGAAGGTAGGAACACCAGAGCAAAAGCATGATATAACAGAGCCTTCATACTGCTTGTGCAGTGATGCTGTGATGTTGTTCATTCTCCTATCCACACGTAGTGGTATTGGGATAGGGGATTATGGTGGCCTCGCTCATGCTGAGTGTGAATCTGGTTGTGGCTGAGAGGAGGAGCACCAGAATCTGACCTCAGTTTTTGTGAAATCAGCTTGTAATAATATTCAGGGATACAGCATGTGTGCTGGGAAAGTCCTGGATAAATAATTTCTGGAATCCCAAAGCAGGATGTGTGTTACACGAGTATCCCTAACGAAAGTAACTCGAACTCTCAGGCGTGTGAGCTGAGGCCTGAATATGTTACACAGTAAACAGGAGAACAAACTCGCCCATGCCATAGGGATGAAGTTCACAAGTCTTTGCATTTATAAGCTTATTTGTGTAAATGCATACATTTGAATAGTTAGCTTTTCATGAATACATATGCTTTATCAACTCTTGGTATAGCCATAACACATTTAATTTTAGTGCTATTTGTATTAGTAATTTAAGCAGCAGAAGCTTTTGTTCTCTGTTGATTTTGGATTTTGTGTGTGTCAGCAAGGCCTAAATGGCCAGAGTCTCACATTTCCAGATTCCTTGAAACAAAGGTAAAATTCAGGACAGCTTCCAAGTAGAGGAGGAGGGGAGAAGGGCTGAAAAGATACCTGAGAGGGGTTGCTGGCCCTTTTGCTATGAGACAAGGGCAAGGACTTGACACAAAGCCAAGCCTTAGAGGTGAGGAAAGGCTTTTGCTTGGAACCAGAGGAGTTAAGGTAGAATTTGTTGAACTCAGGGAGGTGCTGGGACTTTTTAGACTAGGAAGGAAGGCCAGGAGAAAGACTATTGACATGCAGAGGATTGAGCACACTTATATCAAACCTATTTATTAACCCATCTCATCCAACAGATCAATGAGTTTACTTAGAGCTACTTTGAATGTATTATTTTGTATTGATATATATAGCATAGCTTTTAAGACTGGAAGACTTAATTGTCTTCAGCATGTAAATGCTCAGAGCAAGGCAGGCTAGCTTTACCTGGGAGCTTGTGCTGATTCTGTTCATGGAAGTGAACTGTCTTGCTTATTAAAGTCTGTGTAAAGGGGGTGGTACTTTGAGTAGGACTGAAGAAAGCAGGACTGTTTGGTGATGAACTCAAGATGAAGAAGTTCTGAAGTATATATCAAAAAGAGACAGATGCATAATGTTGCAATAGTATGTGAACTTTAATACATATTTCAGTGGAGTTGCCTGTTCTGGTTGTCATACATTCTCCAAAGAAAGACATGTTGACATCCTGTACCTTAATGCAGTTACAATAGCAGTATTTAGCATTTTTGTATTCTTACAAGTTTGTGTATTTTATCACTCTTCATTGGATCTTGACTCCATGTTTACTCTTCCTATGTATATTTTTCCACCTAGAAATAGTTTATTTTAACCTGATCAAGATGTATTATTGGTGGCCCGTGATATTTTGTGGAACAATGTGTGTTTCTTACTCAGAGTGAGGGAATAGATTCCCTACATAAACCACAAGAGACTTCACACTCTTGTGAGCGTGATGTGATAGCAAGAAGATCTTCAGTTCAGGCAAATGAACACCATTCACCAGGTGAAAAACTTTTGTGGAGTGAGCACACGGTGTTGTGGCTTAATGGAATGATACAGGAGTGACTGTAATAGGTACAAGTGGTAAAAAACACCAAACACAAAGGAGATTTCTCCAATGTTTGAGGAATATACAACTAAATTGGAGCTTCTCAACAAGCAGGGAAATCAAAGCTTCTCCTTTCATAGACTGGCTTCAGACACTCAAAGGCAGGCTCTCAGCTAAGCAATGACATGTTCTTTTCTCACTACCAAAAGAGGCGCTTCGTACGCAGTTTGAATTTCTTTTGATAAAGGACTATATTGCATGCTGGATGAATGGTGTCTAAGAATTTAGCTTTGTTAAAGGCACTTTGGGCTTCTGAAATGATTTCCATTTGATGGTCTCAAACAACAATGTATAAAGATCAGCAGCATCTGTGTAGGGCAAACAACAGTTTTCAATCCTGTTTTTCAGATGGAAAATTTGAGGCACTGATCAGGTAACAGCCTGATCTTCATCTACTTACATCTATGGAAATAGTTATTGAGTTCAGAGCACATGGAGCTATGATTTAAGAGACATACAGAATGCCAGACTGGAAGCCAGTGGCTGGGTTACTGGTGACAAACAGATTTTCATATTCCTGCACAAGATTCACTTTCCCTTAAATTTTACCTTGAATTTCCTTTCTCACATAGAAAAAAGCTCGAGCCTTCGAAGAAACTCTTAATGGACTACTAAGAAGCTTTGCATTTAAGGTACTTAGTTAAATTTGGAGTTTTGTATGAAAGACATATCAGTTAAAGCTTCAATACCTTCCTTCAGGTATGATATCTGGCCCTCTTAGATGTATTTTACTTCTTCAGACTTAACAATTGACTAAACTAGTTTGACCATAAGCCTTTTGCTTCCCAGAAAATATCAGCTGTCTCAGTATGCATAAAGATGACTCGGATGCTTTGTAGGAAGAAAAATAAACGTGAATGCATTTATGATAAACCCACTCATCCGGCAGGTGAAGTGACCTCATATTGTATTTAGGTTAAGGATTTTTTAAAGGAATTTTCTCTTAAGAAGATAGGTTTTTCTCTGGTTTCTCATGAGACATTTAAAATCACACCTTTTTCTTTTTTTAAAAACTTTCCTCCTTGCAATTCACAGCTTGATAGCACTGTGAGCATGCATTCCAGACGCTATGTAAAACAGTGTACTACTGTAGTACAGTGGAATGAAGGATCACAGAATCACAGAATCGTCTAGGTTGGAAGAGACCTCCAAGATCATCTAGTCCAACCTCTGTCCTAACACTAACAAGTCCTACACTAAACCATATCACTAAGGGCTACATCTAAACGTCTTTTAAAGACCTCCAGGGATGGTGACTCAACCACCTCCCTGGGCAGCCCATTCCAATGCCTAACAACCCTTTCAGTAAAGAAGTTCTTCCTAACATCCAACCTAAACCTCCCCTGGCACAACTTTAGCCCATTCCCTCTTGTCCTGTCACCAGGCACGTGGGAGAATAGACCAACCCCCACCTCTCTACAGCCTCCTTTAAGGTACCTATAGAGAGCGATGAGGTCACCCCTGAGCCTCCTCTTCTCCAGGCTAAAAAACCCCAGCTCCCTCAGCCGCTCCTCGTAAGACTTGTTCTCCAGACCCCTCACCAGCTTCGTTGCCCTTCTCTGGACTCTCTCGAGCACCTCCATGTCCTTCTTGTAGCGAGGGGCCCAAAACTGAACACAGTACTCAAGGTGCAGCCTCACCAGAGCCGAGTACAGGGGGACAATCACCCTAGACCTGCTGGCCACACTGCTTCTTATGCAAGCCAGGATGCTGTTGGCCTTCTTGGCCACCTGAGCACACTGCTGGCTCATATTCAGCTGCCTATCAACCAGTATTCCCAAGTTCTTCTCTGCCAGGCAGCTTTCCAACCACCCATCTCCCAGCCTGTAGCGCTGCTTGGGGTTGTTACGCCCCAGGTGCAGGATACCTCCATAAAATGATTAAGTATTAATCTCTATAGAAAAAAAAGTGAAAAGTTCCTGACATGAATTTTATACTCCGTAACAACGATTATTCACTCCTTCAGCTCTAGATGCATAGCTTTTGCTGGCCAACTCTTTTGCTTTGATTCATGGTGCAGAGAAGAATCACTGGGAGAGAAAGGTGACCCAAAGTTTTATTCCTCCTGATCCTGAGCTCATCGTTTTCACAGCCTGTTACTTTGCACTTAAAAATATTTCTGACTTACCTTGGTTGCTAACAGCCCAAAGAAACAGATCACCAGCCAGTGATTTGCAGAGCATAGCAGCATTCAGTCAGAGCTGTTCTTCAATTTATTAAAGTGATTAAGCACAGAATTTTCATCTCTTGCAATGGCAAACTATCCCCTTTATTGCTGAGTGGTTCTCCTTTGATTTTTAGGGCCTGATTCCTCAGGCACTGCTCTGCAAACTGGGTGTACCATGGAATCTGGATTTGCATGAGAAATAAATCTGTGCACCCTCCAGATGAATGGGCTGAGTCTACGGAAGCTGAGGTGTTTCTGCCAGGATAGTAATCATTTAGTGAGCAGTGTGGGTTTATGCATCATGCCTGAAACTGAGCAGTTTTGTAAACCAGACCTGTAGCAACTGGAAGCATGGCTCCACTTCTGTTCTCTGCCCCAGTGCAGTGATCTGTGCTGAGATGTGAATGTTTGGTAAGCTACGAGCATCGCGGTTCCATGCTGTTATGATAAAACAGCATCAGTCTGAAAAGGTTAGCAGATACCAAGCAGTGGTTGTTAAGTTTTTTTTAGGAGCTTCTAAGGTGGTGTTTGCTTTGGGGATATTTGTGTCAATGCTGATAATAATAATATGCAGTGAATTGCTGGGTCTGTACACACACCAGATATAGGAGGACTGCTGTAATTTCTGCTGTTTTTTGCATAAAGTGCTAAACTTTTATAGTGTGGTGTTTTTTTTTCCTGCTGTTTATGAAGCTATAATATATGTCTTCAGTCTATTCACGTTCAGGAGAGCAATAATTCATTTTTGATAACACAGATTTTGATAATGTACCCAACTGTACTTGAGAATGGGTTTTTAAAGGAGCATGGCCACACCATACACAGCACTGAACCATACTACCGTAGACCAAAGACAGATCCGAGTTGTATTGTTTGTTATAAACACTTAATGTCTCATGAGCATTTAGCTGAAGCTCCTTTCCCCTTTGTAAATTAAAAGCCCCTTCCAGCTATTCTAGTATAACCTAATGAAATGTACGAAATGTCTACTAAAGCCTTTCTGTTCTCTATATGTGGTATATAAAGCAGTCCCAAAGACTGGCTCTGGTCTGTTCTTAAGCTGTCTAGGTCACAAAGCCATCGTTAAGAAGCCTTTTCCAGAGAAGAAAATACATAACAATGGTATTTAAAGATTTTCTCAGGGTACTTCAGAATATTTTAAGCACCCTGAAGCCATCAGATAAATGTAGTAAATAATGCAGCCAGTTTTAGGTATCTTTTTTGCAAGGTGGTTCATGGTGATAACTCATATTATTGCCATCTTTGTAGCAAAGGCTATGTATGACTGTAAATTTCTACTGTGATCCCCTTGGTGATATTGAAATAATGAATGTAGTCTCAGAATTAACATGGGAAAGCATTTACTAAAACTCCTGGGTGCCTTCTATTCAGTTTGAGAGGTATCATTCATACCCAAGTATGGGTGGTTCTAATGGGAGAATATATCAAATAAACTAAAATGTTGGGTAAAGTTATGATATAAACAGTATATTTCCTCTATTAGATGTAATTTTCAGTTGCCATTACATCCTGCTGAGCAATCTAAAATATATGGAAGAATCCATAATTATCACTCATCTTTATGAAATGTCAAAGTCATATACTCCATCAACCTCAATCTATGTGCATTAATTCATGAAGAATTTAATTTGATGAGTTTAAGTCAGAACTGCAGTATAAAAGCCTTTCAGTGCAGTTTAGTTATTTTGCCAGCATTATATACACATAACACCATCATGGTCTAGACTGGATTGTGTCACAATCTGCTCCTAAGACTAAAGATTTTGTAAATGTGTTTCTAGATCAAATAATGCTACTTACTGCAATCTTATTTCTTAATGATTTTTCTTTTACCCTACTTAAAAAAGGGGAAATTACAATTTTATGCGAAAATATTAGTCTTTAGTTTGGGTAGTTTAACGTATCTTTTATTAGCAAGATAAGGCTTCATTCTTTAAAAAAAAAAAAAGTGGGGAAAAAAAACAGTCGTCTGACATTGACTGAGCAAGATCAAACCTTTGAGCTGACTACAGTGGTGTCAGTAATTGCTCTGTAGATAGAATTGCCTATTGCTTAGTAGTACTAGTGTTATCGATCAGTTGTTTTTGTCCATGAGCTGACAATGATAACCCGAAATTAGATCAAGATTTTATTAAAGGAAGAAAATCAAATTATGCCTGGCTGTAGACAAATAATAATGAGTTATATGAACATATAGTTATTGCAATAACATTTTTTGCAGAGATTTCTTGAAAATAACCCCCCAAACCCTCCTGTTTCACTCATTTTTCACACCATGCTATGCCTCCCTCACCTACACAGCAATGGGCAAGCCTACATGCTAGTAATGACATTGTTACAGTAGCCGCAAAGAGGGGGAGAGGTGGCGGGGGGAGATCTGGACTGTTCTGTAAGAGAGGAATTTCAGGGGAGGTATGTGAGGGGGTGAATACAAGGATGCATAAGTTATTGCAGCCTCAAGGCAATGGTAATTTATGCACTGACAGTTCGAGTTTCATGCTATGCTATTTTAGAAAAGCCTTGCAAAGTAACTGCCTCTGTTACATTAGTGTATGTGTTGGTTTTAGAGATATTCCACTTCGTGGAGACAGTTTGAACACAAACATTTGAAACACATTCATCACAGTGTGGTAGTTGTCCTCCTTCAGCAAGAAAAAAAACAGTAATATAGCAAGGATAGTTATTTTGCACATTCTAACATGAATTTGAGTGCCCTGAAGGATTTTTCAGGGTTGTTTCATTGCTTATTTGTCGGTTTGTAGATATGTTGATGAAAGTGAAAATTGTGGCTTAAGATGATGCATGTACATTGTATTAGTGTAAATATTATTTAGTTGTCCTTTCTGGCACCATTTTGCTACACTTAAAGAAAGCAACAAAACGGATGTGAAAGGCATACATTAGAATAATGACCATTTTGGTTTGCATGTTTTCCTTACGCTACAAATCAGAGAAAAGCCTAGCTGCACACAGGGTCAATAATACCAAGCAGTGCTTCCCTTTCGACATGAACAATATAATAATATTTGTACATTAATGGACCATTTCCTTAAAAGGAAGAATTCAGTCTGGCTGTTTGATGATGAATTCTCATTTAGATAGCAATAATTTCAGTGAGTTTAATAAATATAGTGGAACTATATATCTGGAAGAACAAATAAAGAACAGTGGCTTCAAAAGTGTGAAATGACTAGAATTACGCTGAGTTTTCATTAATAATAAATATGAAGCCAAACACAGTGAGTGTAAGCAGCTGTAGGCCATTACCATTTAGATTTAATTTAAGTAATCTCTGGATTGACCTTCTTCAAAAACCGGTAGACAATATAAACAGATCATCATCGGACTTGTAGTGAATTTTACGTGCCAGCCGCATCCTTATAACATTTTATTGGGTGTCCCATGAAAATTATGGCTAGAAAGCTAATGGGAGCCGTGCTGTTATTTGTTCCTAAGTTTTAAGTGCTATTCATTTTGCACAGATAGAATCTTGGTTTACAGGACATTCATTTGCATTTTTCTGCAGATAATGTTTTTGTGGCTTCAGTGACCTCCCTCTGACTATAAAGCTGGATTTTGTCAAAGTGCTTTTAACATTAAAACTTCTACAGTAAGGGATTCGGAGTGTTGCTGAAGGTAACTAAGTTGGTTCAGTTGCGTAAAAATCAGAATATGCCTCAGAGCATAGGAAAAGCCATTCACTACATTTTTTTTGAAGTGAAGCATTGCATGTTTGAAACAGGTAAAGGTTTGACCTCATGTATTTTAAAATAGTTTCATTACAGGTTCAGGGGAAACAGCAACAAAATTGTAACACAGACATAAAAATCATGATTATAAAAGAAGACGAAAAATTCTCCAAATTTTTATATTCAAATGTGTTCTTTTTTCCTAATCCCAGACAAGTGATATTTATGACTTCATATAAATAATGCTATTTAAAATGTTTGCTTAAGAGCAATGAGTTAGTTGTGTCAATAATGAGAATTTTTATTGTGGGCCACTTTGTAATACTCTGATGGTTATTTTTTACACTTTTATTGAATTCAGATGGTAAAAATCCACCTAGCTGTTGTATTTAATCTGCAGTCGTTACTGGGAATGGGAAGGGGATCTCTTCTGGCCTGGAGTTTCGGCAGCATCTACCATGATGGTGGTTCTTAAGAGCTACTAAAGAAGTCATTGCTGATTATTACACCAGAATGAAGGCAAAAGGATGGGAACATTTTGCTTCAAAATTGAGAATTAGTTTCAGTTTTATTACTTTAAATATATTTATAAGAGTTACAATATGAAGCATAATGGCCTCAATTGTCATACAGACCACAGAGTCTAGAAGCAATAGAAATAGAAATTGCTGGGTCACGAGGGAATCTAGTTTTCCATAAACTAATAAAAATAATGTTCTAATAATTTCTATGTGATTCTTCAAGGATTTTTAGGGACATATTTGTTAAAGAAAAGCCGAACACTAATACATTTTAGTTTTACTTTTCATTAGAAAACTAAAAATTTTAGTTTTTTCCAATTACTTTCCTTTACAGAGTATTCCTTTATGCAGTGTCGTAATCTCAATTTACTGTTCACAGTTTTGTCTCATTTTCTTTCCAGGGCTTTCTACTTTATTCTGTGGTAATATAACAATAGGTTCTTCAACATAGGTAATAACTGTGTATTTTCTCCCCTTCCTGTCAGAAATAAAGCTTAGAAAAAAAATTTTGTTCAAGTCAAGTAGAACCTGGGAAGGAGTGGGAAATGTTCAGCAAAACAAACATTACAAAGTTCATTTGGGGCCACGTTGAACAATTTTAGTTTATCTGGAAAATCTGGTTCACATTATTTTGAAAATAACCTTTTGTTTAATCTTTGTTCAAATTTTGAAATGAAAAGTCTGGAAGAATCATTTTAAGAAATATTTTTCTTCATTCTTTCAGCCAAAATGATAAGTTTAGCTTGGCCTGAACTAACTTGTAGCTGTGGTCCTCTCCCCTCCCAAAGTTCTGTAGCTCTGTTCTTTCATTATTGAAAAAAATTGCTTATTGAAAAAAAAAAAATCACCAAATCACCAGCTCTGTTACTGAACTAAGGGAGCGGGAATTTCTAACATGACAGTTCCCTAAACAGTAAATGAAGTTCTGTGCCCATTTGTGATTCATGCAGTGCATCAAAGAACATTTTTAATTTATTTGAGAATGGCCAATGGCCACACTTTATGGAAAAAAGACAGCAGTAAACACACTGCTTTTAGCCAAAATAAATGCATTAGGACCTTATTTTGGCAATCTTCACATCTCAGTTAAATATTATGATTCTATGCAAGGATATGATTTTACTGAGACTAGAATTATTTATATACCTGCCCTCATTTGTTATCATCAACACTTAATTTTGTTGTATTAATATTTTTTTAAATTATGGTTATGAAACTGTAAACATATTATAAGTTTTGTCCTATGCTAAGTTTGCTCAAGAAGCAAAATTAGTATTTAGCAATGATTTTTAAATCATTAAATTACAGATTTACTGCCCTTCTACAGTATATAAAGTTATTTGGCATTCATCAATCATTTGTAGGTATAAATGATTATTATATATAGATACATATTTCCTAAATAAAAAGCATGAAATTATCATTAACGCTTTATGCAAAGACAGATATAACAAAAGTTTTGATTACAATTTTTCAGGTACGGATCAGACTACTTTAAATGTTTATTTTCTGCTCAGTGCAATCTTTTCCATATGACTTTTACGTGCTTTTGTGCGGTGTTGATCATATATTATCTTTGTAGAATTCATGAGTATTGTTCATTTAAACAGTAAGTTAGCAAGGTGAGTAATAGCATACTATTTTATTGGTGTTTTCTCTTTGCCCCAACTATTAGTTTGTATTTACATAAGGAAAGTTTATCAGGCATAGGTGTCTGAACTGCACCTATCATAAGGAGCCTCATCTATTTAAGAGCTAAGGCTGTTCCACCCAGATGCAAGAAAACCCTCAGACAAGAAGCAGTCAGCTTTGCTTAATGTCATATTTCTTGCAGGGTGCTTTCCAGACAGTCGGCCTCATCTCTGTTATTTTTGTCTCGTCTCTTGGAGATGAATGGTGCCATGGTACCGCAGGGGTCAGGTGAAGCCATGGTACATAGTTGTGCCTTCTAGTGGTGAGAGTGTTTTTGCAGATGGAGTAGATGAACACAGACAAAATCTTGTGTCGAGACTGTCTCATCTCTTAGGCCTAATGGCATGTATCACTCATTCTCACATCGGGATTGCTGAAGCCCTCACAAATACCATGGTAAAAATTCCATTAAAATTGATGACAGCTTTTCCTTTGTCCTGTTCAGTTTTCAAAGCAAAAATCCCAAGCATCAGAATAGAGGCTCCAAAATCCATTTAGCTAAGTAAGAAAAAATTACCTTGCCAGGAAAGCAAGCTGTTCTGTACTCCTTGCAGAGGACACAAAAGTTGGTGTTTCTTCCAGAAACCTGATCACAGAGGAGCACTGCATGCTATTGCATTCTAGCCACTGGCTCAAGAAAGGAGCTACTACCTGCCACAGTGTTGTAAGGAGAAGTTGCCCCTGTTCCAGGCCTCTGGTCTTTTTAGACATAGTCAAATTGTAAGGTAAAACCAGCTTCTTCCTCTACGGTTTATAGAAGTGTATAGTTTAAGAGGCAAGCCTTTAACTTAGCCTTAAACAGCCTCGAGTTGTGCCAGGGGAGGTTTAGGTTGAATATCAGGGAGAATTTCCCCACAGGAAGCATGATTAGGCATTGGAACAGGCTGCCCAGGGAGTGGTGGAGTCGCCATCCCTGGAGGTATTTAAGAGACGTGTGGACGTGGCCCTTTGGGACCTGATTTAGCAGTGGATTTTCAGTGTTAGGTGGAGGGTTGGACTTGATGATCTTAAGGGTCTTTTCCAACCTCAGTGATTCTGTGATTGTATTCTAACTTTATGTATTGGAGCCTTATTTTCTAACTGTGCCTGGAAGTTACCCTGTGCACCAACTCCACTTGTTTTTCCCATAGGATTGTTGCATTCAGCTGCTAGGAGTTGCTTTGAAAATGCCCAGTGGAGCCTCACCTTCTGTGGGGGAAGCACAGTCAGGGTGCATCAGTTTCACTGTTTAAAACCATTAGATTTGCTGACCATTCAGTATAAAGGCCATCCTGTTTGGAACAGAACAAACCAGCCAGAAAAGTATTATACAGCTTCTGCCCCACCCGGGTCCCAAAACAAAACACTTGAAATAGCCAGTTAGCAATGCATCACTGAGGTCAGTATGTGTATTTCAGATACAGGCACTGTGCTTTTATTTACTACTCAGTGTAGAGGGATGCAGTCTGTACATCCAGCAAAGGAAGGAAGAGCTGACTTCCACCGTGTTCCACCTGGATTGGAACAACAGCTTAGCATAGTCTGGGTGCTGCCACATCTGAGCCTTTGTAATCTCTTGCCTTCCTTTGTGCTAGTAGTGGTATTCTGGAACAGTTGGAAGAGAAACCACAACCTGGGTCCTGAGATGCCAAGAAGGAAATTGAAGGCATTCTCTGACAGACAGCTGCTGCAGAAGCTCCCCGAGTATTGCAAGGCACTCCCATGGTGCTAGAGGTGGATCCAGTGTGTGTCTGAAGATCAGTGTTGTTGCTCTGAGGAGCTATGTGAAGGATACAGGAAATGAAGCTTCAGTAGGGAGTGAAACCTTTCTCACATTGTCAATACTCAGTGTTTATTTAAGAGAAAAATCAAAAGATTGTCTGATAGCAAAGAGCTTTCCTGTGCCACACCAGATGTTCAGCTGCATGCAAAATTCATAGAGAAGCTGATGGGAGGTATGTCTAGTGTATTGGGCATTTCCATGCTACTTGAATCTCATGTCTCTTGTCCATGTACCTGAAATGCTGAAATCCATGGACCAGAAATGCTCTTTGTGACTTTTTAAAAGATGATCATTGGGATTCAAATTTATCCTTTCTCTCTTCTTTGGCCATTATAAAATCAACTGCTTAGAAAGATCTAAGTTACTCCTGATAAGCCTTGACAGCTACATACTGATTTCTTGTTAACAGACATGAGTTTCCACTTTGGTAAGTGCTGCTGGTTCAAATTAGAGTCCTGGTGTTTGAAGACATCTGTCAGGAGGGAGCTAAGAAAGATGAGTTGAAGTTTATAAAGCTGACAAATACAGGTGATGAGGCTTGCCTTCCAGTTTTTTCTATATAACAAAACATCATTTTGCTTCTTCTTTAATAATGTACTGCAGATGGCTAAGTTAATTTTAACTTTAATTTTAACAAGATAGTTTTTAACTTCAAGAGACCAGCCAGTTTATTGCATGTAACATGTAATAATTATCCACTAGCCCAGTGGAAAAACTACAGCACATGTGGTGCAAAATCACAGAATCGCCTTGCTGATACGTGTTTAATAGTGTAAGCAGTTTGACATAGTGCTTGATGCCATTCCCTCTGCAGTGAATGGCAAAGCTCCCTGGAACCTGGTGCTGTTGGAGAGGTGTTCAGTGATTGGTATTAAGTGAATTACTTAGTGATTCCTAAGTGTGCCTCAAAAGAAATATTTGTAGCTCTAGACTGTAAATGAGTTCTGTATAGCTGTTGACAGGAAGCATTGCGAACCACTTTGTGGTCATGGCCTGATGAGCAAAAGCATTACATGAAAAATGTTGCAAATTGCTTGCTTTTAAGTTCTGAATGGCATGAGGTCCTGGTTTGTCTTTCGGAATTATATGCTTAGAACCAAACGCAGTCTTTCTGTGAACCCTTTTAGGAGCAACACATATAATTTCTGCAGGAATATGGCTGACATATTCAGAAGTGTTCTAAGAATTCCCACAAAAATTCTAGATGTCTCTAGCTGAAGCATATTTAGGCTTGTGGTCATTGACAGCGTTTTATATCTCTTTTCTTGTATGGGGAATGGAAAAGAGCTGATCTAGAGAATATATAGTTCATTTATCTCTCTCCCTGCTTCACGCCCAGGGTGTTATTGTTCCAAGATGTAAGAGGGAGAAGAAAATATTCCTGTATGTGGAAAATAAGGTACTGGTGTTACATGTAAGGCAGAGAAACTGGAAAGTCAGGTTGTTTCTCTTCTGCTATTCAGGAATAGATGATGGCATAAATCTAGCCCTCTCTGGAGTCCTAAATACAAACGACATTTGGGAGTGTGCTTAAGTTAGGCTGAAGGTCTGCTGTGGCAGATCCACTAATGCTACATGGTAGGACCATAATCTCAGCTTTGCATCTTTCAGCATGCATTTGTTTTTAATCAACCCTCAGTTCCACATCGTCCAAAGTGATAGCAGTAAATCATAATGACGGGGCAAGTAAATGAGCAGAAGATGTGAGGTGTAGCAAGGGAGTCAACAACAGTGCTGTTTCTGGTAGACAGGAGTGAAGACACCAACAAAATTTCCATTACCGGCACAGCCAAAAGGGCTATCCAAAGAATAAGGGCAGAGATGCAGAGTGTAGACTTTTTTAAATAGGGACAAAATTTTTGCTGCTTTTGTTAACAATAGCTAAGGCTAACTTGTCTGTGCAGCAGCACAGAATGTGATTCATGACCTCTTGATACACTATAGTTGTATAGCACAGTCATAATAACCCAGTGTTTAAAGAATATGCTTTTAAAATGTTTGCTTTTTTTTTTCCCCCCAGAAAAAAAGAGTAGAACATTTTCTTGTAAAAAGAAAGGTGTTGGCTTGATATTTCACTGCAAGGAGAGGGTTAGCTTTGAGAACAGTCAGAGGGGACCAGCTCCCTGGAGTAATCACTACCATTATATTTTGAGCCTGGAACGTCTCCACATTAATAATTAGTCAGGATAGATGGAATTTTTTTATTGAATTCAATACCAGTTGCTCACAGGCGTGACCGACCTGGTTTTTCATTGCTTTTCATACCTGCACAGAGATTATTACAGTGGCACAAAGCGTTAAAATAAATCTTATTTAGTTTACTTGGGGAAAAAATAATGACTAAACATCAAACAACAGGTGCCACCCAACTGAAGGAGGCAGTGGTGGAATGATAAACTTTTGTTTTTAAGCTTTCATCTGTGCAGAACCTTTACAACCTTCCCATTCTGTATATCAGGGACTTCACTTGTTCTGTGAAACCTTTCTCTGCCCGAATGACTACAGTAATGATAAACTGAGTGATAAGGACCGTAAGTGTTTGTGCTTCTAACTCTGTGCACCATTCACTATATAGTTTCTATTTCAGATTAGATAATACAAAACTTTTTGCATGTTTTATCATTGTAGTTTGCTAAGCATGCAATCAGATTTGTGAGGCTTTGGAGTCACAGAAGAGTAGTCATGTATCAGGGTAATGTCAGAACAAATGGAATAGAAGAGTTCTTTTGTTCCACTGAATATTGGATTGAATATTTAAATAGCATATAAACGTTTTAAATAAGAGTAAACACTTGGCAGTGTAATTGGGTGCGAAGCCCAAAGTAATTGGAGTACTGAGGCTGACTGATCCCAAGGATGTTTTTGTTGCAGCTTCCTAATTTTACGAAACAACTCTGAGAAAACATTAAGAACAATTTAGTTTCATATTATGAAAATAATGAGCTTGTAGCTTAGATGCAACCCCTTCCTTTTGCAATATGTATTCTGCCACTCTGCAACCACTGATAGTCTTTCTCAGATATGTGCTCAACCCTTTTAGTCAGGTAGTGCTTATCTGTGCACTTGTTGAATGTGTTGCAATGAAATAACTAATTAACAGTGTATTCTGTAGAGAGTTCTGTGTCACTTTTTAAGCAGGCCACAATGTACGTATTCTACGCATATCCTATTTTCATAAATTATTTACAAAGGCACACAGGACAGGTCTTTCAGAGGTATTTAGGGTTTCAGCATAAATGTAGGCACATTGTGAAAAGTACCTTAAGCACCAACATGCCTTAAAGTTAAATCAGCAGAGTGCAGATACCCTGCCTGTTCAGATTCTTCAGCAACTGCATCTTAATTGCCTCAAAAATCTTCTCCTACCATCCTACCCGAGTCACTTTTGAAATGAAAGGCAGATACCTGTGAAAATGTTACCTACATTGCACTGTGACATGAACCCTTTTCTGAAAGGATCACAGGCAAAAGCATGATTATTTTTTTCACTTAACAAATTGTTTCCATTTCTAGATTATATAAGTCTTTACCATTTACCATGGGCACACGGTGAATGAAGCACTTGTAACCTTTTATTGATACTGTTCCATGTTCGTGGTGATGCAGTAGTGTACATTTATGCTAAGATGGGGACAAATTTTGAGGCTATATGCCTGTCTATTGACACGTCCTTTATATGCAGAATCAGTTTTGTCTAAGGTAGGTTGATATGGTAAGGTTGAGCTTTTGTTGAAATTGCCTTTTAAGTCATATGTTTTTCCCTGAGTTCTGTTTCTCTATGAAGCCCATCAGATTAGTCTTTCTAAACCATCAATTATCAGAGCAATAAGTTAGGCAAACTCTGTCCATGCCTAGCTAATGTTACCTTTTTTTTTTTTTTATGATAGTTCAGAATTGTGTTATGCCTTCCTGTGCAAATTCTATTTGTGGAGCATAAAAATTAAGGGGATGGCACCACAGGGAAAAAAAAATATCCAATCCCTGAGCATAATGTCTTGGAAGGAGGTATGCTGTGATCACAAACTAGAAAATCTGGATCTGAAACCCAGCCCTTGTTAAAGTGTGGAGCCAACCCCAAGAATATTCTCCCTCTCCTTCCTTCCCCAAGTGAGCACATCAAAACTTGGAAAAATGGAGGCAGAGCTAAAGTTTTGAATCACATTCCCGTCTTCCTTTAGTGAATATCTATGCTGGAATGTTCACACATTTCCATGTATTCCAGCATAATATTTAATCTAAGCTGCCTCCATGAGCTAAGTTAGGAATAGCATACGCAGTAACTGCCCACAGATACTTAAATCTGTGTTTTCCCCCATCTAAGCATACGGACTACAACCTCTGTATTTGGAAGTGGCAAAATACAAAGCAGCAGCCAAAAAATAATCTGTGTGTTAGCAGAGAAGGGATGGCTAATGCTAAAATCGTTAATGTTTGTTGTTGTTGTTGTTGTTTTTTTGATATAATGAAACAGACCTCTAATATTCAAACAGGATTATAGAACTGCATATTAACAGGGCATTGTTTCCCCTCTACTATCTTTCTTCAATAGCAGGTAAAGATCTAGGAATCTCCTGACTGACAATTGGCAGTTTCTGCTCTGTAGGTGATGTGAGCCTGTTTTGTGTCACCATCCTGCAGAATAAACCAAGTCTCTTTGATGTCCAGAGCACGATGGTGCAGGAAGTAATGGTGTTGGGTCACTGATGTAGAGCACTGAGCCCATACATACTCATTCTGCCTCCTCGTTCGTGTTAAATGTCTTGAAAAGTGACTTGTAAGCTTGTAAAGCATAAGCTTTGCGCTGGGTCAGGTGTTGTGGTGTATATCGATGTCATGCTAACCATCTACTAACTTTGTAAATTGTCATACTGTTGCCTCACTGCTGCAAGAATCAGTGTAAAGGAAGTTACGTGATATATATCTGGTGCTCTGGTCATTGCAGTGGAACTGTACTTTTGTGTTTAAGCCCAGTTCAGGCCAAGTAGTCAGGGAGGTGTACAGATCTGTCTTAAATTAATATGAGACCTTGTAATTAATGAATACGTGCTTGTTATGAAGAGAAATGCTTGAACTGAAAAAATATAGGTAATAGTGCTGTATAAAAGCTCCATGTTGCTAGCTATTGGTAATGAAAAGGCAGAAGTAACAGTGACTGAAAAGAAACACACATGCAGGCCGTGAGGATGGATCCATAAATTATCATTTACATTATCATAAAAAGTCATTTAAATTTCAGAATATTTTTTAAATCAGCACTCACCCTTTGATTGCTATATTTTTTTAGTGTTCAGAATAAATAAAAGGAAATTAACTTACAGGCTGGGACATGAGACATATTCCAGATGCAAGGGCAATTAAAATGCTGGATACCAAAGGGTGAGATGTTGATGAAGAGAGACTTTGAAAGGCTGATAGCATCTGTTAATGAAAATTCTCAGAGGCAAAAGATTTGTTTACTCAGGTAGTTTGAGAAACAAAGTATAGATAAAGGTTAGGGACAGGAATAAATATGTTTCTAACATGATTGACTGAAGGTCAGATAGAAAGAACAATTTTACTATGTTTGAGGACAGTTCAACTAGCATAATTTTTTTCCAAGACATTTTTCTGAGGTGAACCTAGTTGTTTTTTGTGACATGTATTTCAGTTCATAGTCTGATTACCATAATCTTCTGTGATTGTTTCTTCAAAGGAATAATATTTATCATTTCTTAGACTCAGCAGCTCTCAACGTTTTTAAGAGAAAGCAGGCAGCAATGCCCTTGAACGTTCATGCTAAAAACCCTGTGTGTATCATGGCAAAGAATTAACTTGTGTTATCAATAATTTTAAATTTGCAGCATAGATTGAAAATACATTTTTAGCTCTTTAGATTAATGCAGAGATAAGTGTAGCCAAGTTTTAGCTATTTTCGAAATCCTCTGCTGTTGATAAGAGGATAAGTTTCCCTATTCCAATGTATCAGAATAAATGCACTAATATTCTGTTTTGGCTAAAGAAGTTATTTAAGATTAAAAATGAATTCATTTTTATTTCTCTTTCTCAAATGATAATTTCACACAATATTTTCCTTTTAAGTTTATTTGTAGCTGTGTCAAAAATGTGCAACTTTACCCTGAATAATAAACAAGTCTTTCCATCAGTATCCCAGTTCAGTAGGGGCTGGGTAGCTTTCCATTTATTCTAGCAAATAACATCAGATACAAAATGATTCTGATATAGCATAATGATGGTTTTACTATGTAATTTCACTGGCTACTGTGTTTGTAGGCAGTATAAGAATCTTTAAAAGTATATGTTCAACTATGTTATCGCTCGACATAAAAATAAATCCTAGATAAATGAACCAGGAGAACGTGAATTTGAATTTTGGCCCTATTACTAATTCTCTGTGTGGTATAGGATGAATCATTTTTCATTCTTTGTGAAATTTATTATTTGTCTATTTCATATGGGAGTGTTGATAGTAAATCTGTTAATTTGCAGAGCTTAGGGATGTATTTAATATTAACATTATTAATATATTTTTAAGATTTTTTTTTCTGAAAACTGAATGATATAAAAATATCTCCCATGATATGCACTGCTTTGTGTTAAGTATTGACTCTGTGGGAGATAGAAGTCCATGCCGTGTGCTTCTGAAGTAATGAAGCTAGGCTGAAATGTGTCAATGAGGCACTGATAGATCAGGAGTTCTGCAGGCTTATTGAAGAGAGGAAGGAAATCCACGTAGCTGTATCAGTGCCAATGGGAAGGTCAGTATTAGCATTGTGTACAGGATCAGACCTTTTGTTTCCTAGGTAAAATCAGTGTTCATCACACCACCCCACTCAGATTAACCAGTCAAGCCTTGAGAAAGGTAGTTCAACAGCTTGGCTCATCACCGAGCAGCAGCCTGCTTTTATTGTAGCTTTTCATTTCCCGTTTTTCTCCAAGTGATAAAATAAGCCAAATATATCCCCTCAAAGTCACTATTGTCGCCAGAAACTGAGTTGGATTCACTATGTGTCTTGTAATATCTTCACATGCTCTGATTTTGGCTTTTTTAAGCTTTCCCGTTGAGAACTGGCTTCACATGGGATGTACTTAGGTTGTCTTGCAGACAAGTTAGGTTTTCTTTTCCAGCCTGATAATTGCTAACTGTGACTCCTAATTAGAGTCTTTTTGCTGAGATAAATATGTAAACACAATTAGGTATGTATTTTTAAAGTGCAGTAATTAGCCTCATCAGTTGAGTGCTAGTCAACAAGTTGGGATTTTTGTTCTCTTTTAGTTTCTCAATTACAGGTACAGGTTGTGAGTGATTCCTACAAAATGATGCCTTACGCTGTTTCATGTCTGTATAATCTTCCGCTGATTTTCTGTGTTACAGATATAGAAAAATGGCACTGCTTTTGCATGGTCTCTCTTGCAACTAGAAAGAAAACCTAAGAGGTGGTCATCCAAATGTGCCTGGAGTTAAGGACAGACTAAGGCTAAAGCATCTCACTTAGGCCTGACTTTGGTCAACTTGATGGCATCTGACATCAAGAGGATTACGGCTGAGGTTCTGTCCAGGGTGGCCAGATCTGGTTTCTTCAGTAACCAGTGGATGGGAGTAATGACAGAACCCAGCTTTAGTGGTCTGAAGGAAGTGGTTGGTAATATCTTGATTTCTCCATTTTTGCCCCAAAGATCTTCTGCAGGCCCCAGAGCACGGTGTGGACACATTCCAGCTCGCTCCCTTTAGAGGCAGTAAACGGGGCTCCTAAACAGTATGATCAGGGGGTTAGAAGTGGTCACAGGTGAACAGAATGAGTGGAGCCACTACAGAAGGATGCATTTAGACAAGGCTATGATACATGTTGTTGGTTTCCTGACACCAGTAGGATGCAGGACGGTACAAAACAAATGGTTTATTCTGAATTTGCTGATGTCAGTTGGAGTGTGCCCTTGCTGGACAATTCAGAGCACTCAGGGAAATTGGTGTTGGGCAGGAATATCATTGGAGTTAAACTCCAAGTTTTGAATCCCGCTATATTTATGACAGTGTTGTCCTTGCTTCATAGTTTCAGGCTTTCAGGTCTGCTGGAGAGAGACCTGAAAGCCCTGGATTCAGTGTAGAACTTGGCAAATGAAATCACTCTGTACTTAAGCAGTTTAATTATTTGTATGAAGATTTCCTGAAATTTGGAAGTTAATTATTTTTAATGTTAATGTAGTTTTACCATTTCACCATTTGCATTTTGTAAAAAATGTTTTCCTTTTGGGAGGGATTTCCTTCCCTAGCCCTAGGCCCACACCTCCCAAATCTCATCATCCTCTGGTGACAGCATGCCCTCACCACTACCTCTGTCAGCCTTCTGATAGCATCAGCATCAAAAGTTCTTAATAATAAGTACACAAATGATACCCTACAGCCTGTGCCCACTAAACAACACATCGCTCTTCACCTTCTGTCACTTCCCAAAATACATTTTTTTCTTTGATCTTCTGTGCTAGTTCTTCTGTCTTCTCTGCACAATTGTTTACCTGTTATATTTTCCTCAAGCAGAACGTAGTCTTGTTTTAAAATGTCTCTATTTCATCTGTTTTCTGTTACCCATCTGCATCCAGGAGACTGTAATAGCTCAAGTATTATTCTTCATTTGGAAAAATTGAAATAAAGATTGACATGGCAAGGCTAAAACTAGAACACAGCTGTTTCGATAAACTTCAGATCATATTATTGTATTGAGGTATACCTATCTGTCATATGCTAGGAGACCTGCCAACATCGTTGTGAAAGTCATATGTAAAAGTTCTCTTACAGAAGTGACAGCATTGCTTATGGCATCTTTACGTCTGACCTTGGTTATTGTGCTCTTTGGTTCCTTACTGCATTACTCTCATTTTACAATGGCACAGCTGCATTCAAAAACACTGAGTTGCACTGACCTAAAACTTGAGTAAAATGTGGGGTGAATGAGATGCAAGAGTGTTATAGAAGAATGGATCAAGGTGAAAAGCATTCAGAAAGAATTTTTTTTTCTTTTTATTTAAAAAAAGAAAAAGTCTTTTTCTTGCATTCAGCAGGTCTGAATTCCTACATGTTTAGCTACATCCCATTCTGAACAAATGCAGACCAGATGGTTCCTGTAAATTCTCCCTTAGAGCCAGGCAAGTTCACATTCACACAACCAAGCTGACATGTCTGTGTAGATTTCTGTGTTTATGGATGACAGTTTGCAGTAATATAATATGTGTACAGGATAGACTAGAGGTTTACCAAATAGAAAAAGCAGAAGAAAAAAACAATAGAGTGTGTTTGCGACTTGGTCTAGAAGGTTGTCTGATACCAGAACATCAGAGTGCAACACATCACGTGTTGGTTGCCAGATAGAGGTGATCAGATCAAAAACAGATGTAATGTGTTTATTCAACTTTTATTTAATGATTTGAACTTGCACCTGTTGGATGAGGGAGCACTCCAGTGTACTACTCATTGCTACATCTCTTCCTGGTGACCAATTTTAGCAGCTTGTTCATTGCTTCTTCCACCACTGTAAAATCATTACATGGACACAAGTTAGGCAAAGGATACTTACCTAACTGACATGTTTGGATTTTGAATGATGGCGTGTATTTTGGGCTGGGTACATGTTTTTTAGTCATACCTAATATGTTGAGCTGTTTGCTTTTAAATTAGTGCTAGGCCCAGTGCCAAACACACAGAATATGTAAGCGTATCTCCGCTTTCAGACCTCTGGTACGCTTTAATGTAAGCTGGCATCACAGAATTTGTTTGCTTGGAGAAGCACTTGCCTTGATGGCCTCCTTCCTGGTGAGTTCATTGTGCCCTTGTCAAATGTGAGTCCACACCTAAATCCCTGAAGTTCACTCATAAACCAGAATCTTAGTTCTTTGGATCATGTCACAGATTGAAAACACAAGTATTCGTATCAGCACTGATGTTCATTCAGCTGGCACAAACATGCTGCCTTCCAGGAAAAGATACCCCTTGAAGATCTTCAGTACTAAGCAAGGCAAAAGAAAGAGGGACTGCAAGCAAAGATTTTTTCATTTCTAATAGGAGTTTAAGGTCCAAGATCTTACCTGGAACATTCAGAAAAGGAGTTATTTACATCACTCCTAATTTTTTCTCAGTAGTGCTTTGGCGTCACTTGTGAGAGCTCACGTGATGCTGCAGACATTCCAATGTGGTCATTTCCTCATGAAACATTAATGATTGCTGTTATTTAAATAAGTTCAATGATGATAAATGTAGAATTTCTTTTGGCTGAGCAAATTGCTCGGATGAATTTTGCTTATGTGGATGTGGGAAAAGTTTTATGAGCTTCACAGACAGATGAAAAGGAGTGAAATGTCCTCTTCACCTGTTTTAGTGGGGTCAGTTGAGACATCCTTGTATCAGAGGAATGATTTGAAAGAGAAAGATACAGGCTTTTGTTCCCTGGCAGAAGTATGAAGATACTGGACGTATGAGTGTCTCAGTCCAGCTGCAGTGAGGACTGCCAAGAGTGTAATTCTGTCTGGGATGTTTAATGCACAGATACAGCATTGCAACAAATGATATTTTCCATGCTTTGAGGGAAATTCCTATTGAATATTTTCCCTCTTTTGCAAGCCTCAGTCAGCAAAAATCAAAATACTTGTTCCAGTTCACTGAGTGGTGAGCTGGGCACTTGTTTTTGTTCTAGTTTTATTGCTATAGTTGCCTTCAGCCCATCATTTTGTGGACTGGTTAGATGAGGGCTAGCTTTTTTAAATCATCACTATTTTAAGAATAAGCCAGACAATGACACACTTGAATATTAAGACCAGGATTGCCTGTGCATTTGGTAGGTGCAGATAAGATTGGCTTGCATGATTGCATTTGACAATCACAACCACTCCCCAGTACATGGCTAGAAGGAACCAGAATATAATGTGGGTCTTTTATCTGACCTGGCAAGTGTGGACATTGCCATCAAGTGACCAGACATAATTGTAAATCAGTAATGCCAACACATTAACAATGTAGTGCAGCAAAGGGATGTGGTGCCATCAGAAAAGGTAGCCTCAGAAATAGCTCTTCCAGAGAAATATGTCTTCCATCCTGTTTCTTTTTCACATCCAAGGTCAGACTGAGAAAAAAAGAGTTTGAAGGATCAGGCTGGAGTCTGAATGACTTTTTCCTCTTGTCTGTGTTTATATTAATGACTGTAGAATGAACAATCACTGAATTTTAGTAATGGTGTCGTGAGCCTGTTTAGATGCTGTCATTGCCTAGAAGGAAGTCAGTTTTTCTTGCCTTATCTGATATTTTCTGGCTTTAGCATTTGAAGTAGTATAAACCAGCAACAGTATTAACAAAAACCTTTCCTGCACGGCTTCTTTGCAGAGCTGTTGTGGATTATCAGTCCTTTAGCCTTTCTGGATAGATCTGATGCAGACCATAGAAAAAACTACAAAACAGAGATAGTTGCAGTGGCTGGCTGGTTTCCTGTAGGGTGAATGAGATGAGAGGCACTCATGAGAGTTCAGCACCTCCAGGGTGCTCGGGGCAAGCATCTCTTGTGCAGCATTCACAGTGTGCTTACCGGAGGGCAGGAAATGGAAAAGCTCAGTGCACGGGTCTGGTCACAAAACAGAGAGTACGATTTCCCCTCTGTTTACCAAAGCAGTGCCCCAGAACAGGCACAGCTCGCGTTGTGTTAAGGAGCAAAAGAAATTCACATCTGAAGATAAAATGGTCCTTTTATTTATACAATCACGCAGCTTATGTAACAGAGCTCTTAATGGTAAAGTACAGCTGAAGCCTGGAACGTGTTGTTTACAGAAATACCACGTAACAGGTAGCAATGTAAAATGTAGTAAATGGTGCCGAAGGCAATCGGCATGGAGAGAGATCAGAGCCTGGGAACTGGGAACATGCGCTTCTGAAGAAACAACTCGGTTGCCTCTCTGAAAGCAGGAAGGGTGGACGGTGTTTTTGAAAAGAAAGAGGAATGGGCTTTGGGCAGGATTAGAGGACTGGCCTTCCTAGAGGAAGATGTCCCATGAAAAGCTAGTTGACACAGTGCGGATGGTGACCACAGGGGAGATTTCAAAAACTGACGAGGATAAAGGGGACTGTGGCTATAAAGATTTCGTGTGACAAGGAGAACAGGAGGTAGAGAAGTAAGAAATGATGAAGCTCCAGAACTGGTTTTGCACTAAGACTTGTATGGTTGTATTTTCATGCAGAGAAATGCTGCTGAGTAACCTTGCTCTTCTCTTTCTTGAAATGCTCACCACTGACTAATACACGTGTGCAAAACCACCCCACCCCACAAACATGCAATTGAACAAAATTAGGAAAATTGCCCACTTTTCTTCAGAGGTATTCAAGGCTTGACAAAATGAGCTCTGACTCAAAAATGTTAACTGAACCCAGGGTATATGGCAGTCAGTCAATGGCACCTGCACTCCAGCATGTTCATTTTCATTTCATTTCCTTTAGACAATTCATAATTTTATATGTTACTAGTGAAAAACAGAGCTATTGATTTTCTTTGTCATGTTTTTATAGTCCGTTGAACCATTTTATTCAATTCTGAGTGAAAAAAAATAGACTTACCATGATACATGCTGACACATCATATGAATGATGAAACAAAGTTGTAAATATACATTACTTACTGGAATCACTTCTTTTTTAAAACATATCTTTATACCCAAAGTATTTGTAAATCCCCATTAGTAGTATTTATGCTCCCACATCAAAATTCCTCATTTGTAGCCAACCAAATATCTTAGGCTTAGATCTTCCTCCTACATGTAATGGAATCATAATGCTGTCACAGACATCACAGCCATTTTTGTAGAATATGATGTTAAGGAAGACTGAGTTCATTGTACTATACATATGTAAATGCCTCCCTTTTAGTAGTCTCAGGGGAAAGAAGATGCCAGAAAGAATTCCCAACCAGTGTACGTATTAATTGTCACCACCTTTCATGGGATAATAAAACACATTAATATGAGGAAACACATTAAGAATCAAGGAGGCTGCGTTGGGAAAGTGAGGACATTTGAGTGAGACTTAAGGAAGTCACATGGTAAATTATAATAATCTAACTGCAGTCTAGAAAATCACCCTCTTTACTTGTTTGTATCCATAATGATGTGACTCCTGGCTTCAGACAGTCACGACAAATTTAGTGCAGGCTGCGGAAGATCAGACTCCAGCACAAGTTGTTTGTTGTCACTGTAGCCCTACAATGACAGCTGAGTTCAGGATAGCTATTGGTACAATTTAAAACAGGGAATATTTTGTTTTTGTGGAGCTCAAAGTCTTTTCAGTTTTGGGAGCACAGGGAACTATTTATCGCAGAGCACAGTGAATTGATCTGTTGAGCATGTATGTTTATGAACGTGTTTGTAGGTGTAAAGGCATTCTCAGCTTCTCAAGCCTGGCTGGAGAAATCCGCAGTATGACTAAATGATCGGACTGAAAGTTCTGCATATAAATTATCTGAACAGAAACATAGCTCATGTGGATGCTTCTGTACAAATAAACCACACTGGAAACCACTTTATGGGTTTGGGGTAGATGGACTCTGTCATTGACTGGCATCCACCCAGATTTGAAACAATTAGAATGATGCAAAAAATTGGATTTCCCTGAATCAAAACAAGTAATTCACCAAATTCTCAACTACGTCATATGATAAGGGGATGCAAATCAATGGTTCTTACATAGCATGACTTGAAGGTTACCGTTCCCAGTTCCACCATCTTTCACTTGGGGATTTTACTTGAGTTCTGTCTGCAGCCCAGGCACAGCTGTTCACAAGAAATGAAATGCTGTTGCTGGTATAATTCCTCACAGTGCAGGCTTTGGTGAGTCCATGCTGCTTCTCTCCTCTGTTTCAGGTGCTAAATGAGTTGGTGTTACCTCAGTGTAAGCATTGAAAATGTAGTTAATCCTGATACACTCTCTATTTAAAAACATTTTTTGAAATCAAAGTGAACATCAGTAAAATATTCTCCCGTGGTTCAGGGCTCCAATAACCAGTACAATGACTTAATTGGCATTCTTGTGCAGTGCTTGGATCTTTGCCAGTTAATGACCCATCGCTGCAGTCTGCACAGGCAAATTACCCCTTCTGTCTGGTTCTTGAAACTGATGGACTTTTGCCCAAGTAATGGCTGCAGGCTCCTATTCTCAGCTGGCATAGACCCCAGCACGACCATAAACATCCCTGAGAGGGTCATAATATGATATATTGGACAGATTCTGATACGCCTCACAGTAATATACTGACAAACAATTCTGCTGAAGTCAGTGACTTTGGCAGTGGCATAGCAGAAATAGGAAACACTGTTGCTTTCTCAAGTAATGAAGCAATTGCAGGCTATTAATGAGTCTGTGTCCCTTTAGATGGCATAATTTTTTTGTGAACCCTTTGTCAAACATCCAAATGTTTTTATATTAGTTTTTTATATTTGTTCTGTTTTTAAATGGCTGTACTGTCTCTTCCCCTACAGGATTTTCCATTCTCCAGGCAATTATGGAAGCAGCAGTTCAGAACAACTGGCAAGTGACAGCCAGATCTGTAGGAAGCATAAAGGATGTTCAAGAATTCAGAAGAATTATAGAGGAGATGGACAGGCGACAAGAAAAAAGATATTTAATTGACTGTGAAGTAGACAGAATAAACACCATTTTGGAACAGGTATGTTTTTAAGTTTTTCAGGCATTGTGGTCTCTATATAACAGACTTCCTTTGTGTTTCCAGAAGCATCTATTTCTAGAAATTAATTGAATGTTCATTGAGATTTGAGTTCCAGTGATTGGCCAGTTACCTAGTAAAATTAAAATTCTTCACCGATGCTCGTAGTTGGTGGCAGCACTTACATGTAACCTACAAGGAAATGTCTCTGTGATATTTTTTGCGAAATGTTAATAATGAATTATTTTTAAGTAGGTTAAGATCCTAAAACCTCAGCTGCCAGGGCAACATTACTGGCAGCAGGGATTGCAAGACAGGTGTGGTTTGTTAAGTGGAACGTGAGACAGGAAATAAAAAGCCAGTGAAGTAGTTTGAATCATGCTGAAGAATTCTCAAATGGAAATATTGCTAATGAAAAATTCAGCTGGCAGTCCGAACTGTTTATTGGCACTCTGGGGGACATTAATCCCTTCTGTCTCCACAGGTATTACTGTTGACAGGCTTAAATTCAAACACCTTTACTGGGGAGGACTGAGTTTGGGGTGACTGGTTTGCTATTGCACAGCCTTCTAAGTGTTTGCTTTGCCCCAGGGGAATGGCCATACCCCGACCATGACAGGGTGCCCCCAACATGCCTGCATCCCCGTCTGTGCTGTGCAACATGCTAGAAGAGATCATATCATAACAGAGACACAGACACATCCCAGGGAGCAGAAGCAGGACAGGTCCCTGCTGCCTGGCTTGAAGCAAAGGTGGGGTTGGTACAGGACCAAGTCCATGCAGATTGTTTATTCATTAGCATGCGGGGATTTGCTTATATTAAGACTGAAAGGCTCTCTGATTATTGCCACTTCATAAATTTACTGTGGGTTTAAGGTATAGAGTAGATCAAAAGTAGCATTTAAATTTCATAAAGCTTTAGCATGTCTTTTAGAAATGTTGTATGGTAAACTAGTAGCAAACTGACCTCACTGCCATAAACAAACCCTAGAAAATGGAAAAGATGTATTTATTTGCTGAGTTTCTTCTCAAGGTATTCAGTTCCAATCAAGCCTTAAGGTGTATCACTGATGTGCGTCTTTTGAAATCAGTTTTCATGAAATCTTTGTCCTAAATTGTCTCAAATATTTCTGGAAGATCTTAAAATTTTCTTGCAGTTGGATTTTATGACTCAGCCAGTTTTAGCCAAGCAGTTAAATATAATCAGTCCATTGCTTTTCAACCAAATCCATAAGACATTTTCACACACAAATTCTATGTCATGTATGTTGCCCTACGGATGTAATAGGATTATTTCTACTTAATTTAATTGAAGGTACCTTATGAACACAATTGTTTGAATTTGCAGTACCAAAAATGGATTTACAACTTTTTGTTTAGGAAACAAAACTAGGTAGTAAAGCAAATCAAACATAGCTTCTGAGATAAATACTCTAGTAGTAATCCTGTCTTGTTAGCAGTCATACAAGAGGATTCCAGTTATGCAGCACTTTCATTGGAGTATTTTCCCATTTATTTCACTGGGACCATTCACTTCAAAGAATTGTCCAAGCAGATCCCAAGCTGATGCTTCTTATGCTAAAAATACCTTCTGGCAACAGTTTCCAGAGCTATTTTTGTTAATCTGAGACCCTAGAGCAGTGACATGAGTTTCTGCAGGGAAAGTCAGTACTAGTGGACCCTAGGCTGAGAGCTGAACAATTACTGGTTTTAGGCTTTTCCTTCTCCATCCCCTCTGCTTGCCTTGTTATCTTCACATAAGGTAGCTAAAAGAATTCACAAACACGTGCAGTACTGAAATCCAGCCAGCCAGTTTGCTCAAGGGAGTGGTGAGTTGTCTTCTTTATAGCCAACTGTGTTTGCTGATAGCATACCATCGCGGGGAAAGGTAACGCTGGATTTACATATTTCAAATCTCGTGCTTCATTGCAGTTTAGAAAGTCAAATCAGTGCTTTGTGTGGTGTCTAGAAAGTCTGCTCAGCTAAGAGGCAGTACCATCTGCGCACGTTAACAGCATGCTGACTGCAGGTAGCCTTAAAGCTTTCTCCCAGTGAGGGCAAGGGGAAGCCAGGCCTCCCTGCCTGTGATGGCAAAGCACGGGAGGACAAACTCTTCCCACTGAGCTGGCATAGGTTTAGCCATTTCATTCCATCAGGGACAACAGCAGCACTTGTCAGAGACCCTGGACTTGAGAAGCGTAAATAGGACTTACTTAAGAGCAAAAGTCACAGCAGAAATAAACAGTCTGGAAAGCACTAAACAGTCTGCGCACATGCTGAGCTCGCTATCAGACTTTTGGGCTCCTGGCCAGGCCATTCGGCAAGCTTGTCAGTTCTCTGCTGCAGAAACTACATATCATGGCTTCGTGTTAGTGCTCAGATTAAATAAGAACGACCTCTTCTTCTGTGTTAGGCTGGTCAGTTTGTACAGTTCTCTTCCTTTGATGCTTTCTTCAACCAGCTCAAACTAGGGTGCATTTCTCTTCCAAAGGTGTAAGTTTATCTAAAGCCAATTACCTATCTGAGGATTTTCTTCTGGGACTTCAGGTCCTGCTTGGAATACTTTGTACCTTCCTCCAGTGATATGCAGATACGTGAGACAATGACCTTCAATCTTCCATATACCTCTAGCATCTGGCACATCTGTATATCCTTATGTTTCTAAAAGCTGATACCTATCATACGAGGTGTTTCTCTTCTCGGGGCTGGCTGGTACCCAGGAAAGGATGTCTCTCTCCTGTCTCTTCCTGGTATGTAAATGTAAGGGAGGAGAAAGAGAACACCTCAGCTCCTGCTCTTCCTGGGTAACCTTTTTTTGTGCCAGGTTTCCCTCTGCAGCACCTCTGGTTTCGCTCCACATCCAGAGAACCTTGTGCGTGACCCCATATTGTGTCCTAAAGGTGGATGCCTGGCCCAAATCACCTCTGGCCCTGTCTCCTCAGCTGCAGAGTAAGAGGAAGCAGAGAGATTAATAGTCATCCTCTTGGTTACAATCTGTTTCTTTATTTTCCCTATAGTTCTATAACCATGTGGATCCATATCCCTCCTTGCACAACAAAACTATATCCAATTTAATCATCTAGTGGCCTCTCAAGCATACAGATAGCAACACTTATGTCATGCAAAATTCATAAGCTCCCCACACTTCTTGTCCCTTGATGCTAAAATATTCCAGTATTCCTTCACAGATAGATATAAAATTTTGTTCTCATAAACAGAAGAACATTTTCTTCTGAGAACTAACAGTAAACTTTAGCCTGTTCAACTATGTATTTAGAGACATGTTTTTGAGTTAAGAAATAGGTTTTTCTTATTCCCAAGATAACAAGCTGTATTTCAGACTAGAGTGGCTTTGTATCCATTTAGAAGTAAAACTCCTGAGGGAAAATAAGGAGGAAGAAACTCTATTCAGGATCAAAATGCTGAAACTTTACAAAAGACCTGATTATTCCAGAGACTGCATGCTTTTATCAAAAGGACACTATCTCTAAACATAGTCATATAGGTTAGACTCCAAGGCAATCTCTTCTGAGTGGAGGCATCTCACAAAGCAGAAGTAATATTATAGTAGAGAATGCAGTCCCCAAAATTTTACAATGACAGGCAAACCACTGAAGGAGACTTGAAGCAAAGCATCCATAGGATTAAGAAGGGTAATCTGATTGACTGAACTCTGTCCAGTGCAAGCACAGACTATGGCTTGACCTTTGAGTCTGAAATTTCGAGATTAATAAGATGCTCTGCAGGTTTTCAGTGCAGCCACTGCTGCATCCCTCTGCAGTGTGGTTCAGATCTCAGAAGAATGGGCTCACTGCACAAGAGCTTTCCTATTTGGGGTGTAAATACAAAACAGCAGCGTTTCGTTGCACCAATAGACATAAAAAACAGCAACAATAACTGCCTATAAACACAGTGGGATACTTGAAGGAGAGAATATCCAATATGTACAATGTTGTGTAATGTCACTCAGAAAGTGGTACAGTTCATTTTTATGTTTCCAGTCAACTAGAAACTTAAAATTTAGGGCATTTCTTCATTAGGTGCCCATGAGTATTGTTGAAACTGGGATCTAAAGCAGAATGACAGGCCACTTCTTTCCCCTCACATCTTCAGGTTTGTATGGCACGTGGGGAGGAAAGGGGAATTACTTGAGTCAGTTACCCTCAGGACTGCAGCTCGCAAAAGGTAAGTAAAAAATGGGCATATGTCAAAACTGACAGCTGTATCTGCCTGAAGGGCCTACTGCTATCAGCTATAAAACTAATAAAGAGCCAGAGATGGATTGCTAAAGCAGGGAGAAGCAACATCTTGGGTTAATCTGCCCCACGTATAGCACATTTCATGTCTACCTGGGGATAGAATTTCTAGCCTGTAAATAGTAATGCCTCTCCCAAGCCATCATCAAGGCTTCATAATGCAAGGCAGATTCCAAATGACAGGAATTTAACAGTTTGAGTATTAGTCACCCCACAGAATGACTGAGGTAATGGCACACAAATTTTGAAAATGTTCAAAACACATTAAAGCACAATTTTAAACTTAGCTGATCAGTAATAATAATTAATATGAAATGTCCCACCATAAATGCACACACCGCTGCATGGGGAAGACTGATGCCAAGCAAATCTGGTTTCTTATGCCAGAGGCATATGAACCTGAAGTCACCATTAGAGTTTTTAATTTTCTGCAATAGTAGCAATTACTCATTTTATGTTTTATGATAATTCATGGGATATAAACACACACACCAATGCACACACATGCATCTGCTTTTGATATTTTGCATATTTTTACCACCACATTTGCAGTATGCCTTTATGAAGTTAGAGGCATATTTATAAGGCAACCTCTGCATTGCCATTAAATGTACAGTGATCCAGAATATTTTCTCAGTTACGCTGCTGCAGGTATAGAGCCAACCATCATCCTGGAGACAATGTTTAAATTGATACCATTGCACTCAGAGATAGACTGTCTTTGCTTTGAATTTCAGATCATAGGTAACTAAAAGCACATTTTGCTACAGAGTTTGCCTTCCTCTGCAGCTTTTCAGCATGCAGAATTTGTGCATTTCTATTTGCCCTCGCAAAGCCCTCGGAGGGTCCCACTCATTATTTAGCCTGTGTCCACATCGTCACCAAGAGCTGCTTCTGCACTTGGCACTAATTGTTACCCTTGCTGATAGTCTCGGCAGAAAAGCCAAGCCTGAGGGCCCTTCGGAGATAGCCTCTCACTCCCATGTTCAATGTACTCTGGAAGGAAATGTATGCATTGATGCTTCCCATGCCATACCTGGACTGTGGGGGCAGGAGTTGGTTTTTCATTAGCTCCACTGATACTTTCCAAAAAACAACATTCACAAGAAATCTTTGGAAAATGCAGAATATTAGTGGGGAAAGGGAGAGCTTGCTAGAACTTGCTCGACGTGTGATCTCCTCATTTTTTTGTCCCACTGTATTTGAGCATCTTGCCATCCCTAGCAGCTCTGGGAATCTTTTTTCACCTCTTCTAAGCCACTGTCTGATTTTAAAATCGCTCGCTCACATGTCTAGTCCAGGTTTTACAAAATCAGTGTTGTACAGAAGTTGCTTTATTTCAGTCCTAGCATTTAATGTAGTTCTTTCTTCTCCATATAAAGGATAAACCCTTTCATCTTTGCAGACATTACCTTAATTTCTGCATCTGTCTCTCAAATAGTTTAATGCTTTAAACTCTGCTTCTAACCAAAGGCTTTCCTTAATTAGTTTCCAAGGCAACCATCTTGGCAACAATTCAGATGAACCAACTGCAGGGAGAGGAAGGAAACACACCATCAAAATGAATAGTATTAGCACAATACCACTGTGCAAACAGGCGTTGTACATCACCAGAGACAGCATGATAGTCCTGGTGTCTCATAAGTTCATTTCAAGGGAAGAAGTCCTAACTCAGTAAAAGAACAGCCACACAGCAGCATACATCTTTTTTTCCCCAGCTGACGAAGCCAGGATTAATGGCCTCAGTGTGTTATGAATCACCCTGTCTGGGGGAGGAAGAGGACCACTGGTGCTTCTCAGGGCTCCTCGTGAACCAAGATGTTCCTAAATGCACTTCGTAGAGCACCGAGGTGCTGCAGCTCCGATTTCCAGAGTGGGACTTTCTTTTTTAGCCCAGAGGTTGGCAGTGTGGTATATGAGACAAGCAACTGATAGCTACAGCCTAGTGGGGATGTCGCTAATAGGAGGTCCCTAGGTGTGATCCAGAGCTGCGGTGCCTTTGCTGTGGAGTACAGATGGATTTGGATCAGGCCCTAATACAGCAAAGTAACATCCCAGTGCAAGTCACTCACTGCTTGTAATTGCATTCATATGCAATTCCTTTCTCTTATCCCACCTTCATACCAGAGCAATGCCATTAGCCTCCCTGGAGTAGATTAAAACTACCAGGGCTAGCCTGGGGTAAATTTATAAAGAACCAGGCCCTATAAATCATCAGCTAAGCCTGAAATGTCAACATGCCACAGTATTCAACCAGCAAGATGGAAAACAACATAACAATTTTAGAGGAAATTAATGTTCCCAAGCTTTAAAAAAGTTGATGTTACTATATCAAATTTATGTGTGTGAGACCATGGATGTGCATGCATAGGAATAATGGAGTATGTACTACTATAAACTCAATCCTGCAAAATATGTAATGAATAAAATAATATGAAATATGCATACACCTTTAAAAGTACCCTGAGTATCTTTTATCCTGGGAAGATGCATGTAAAGGATCAGAAAGGAAAAATATTGCTGCAACTTTATTACCTCATAATAGTAAAAAGACTTCCCCTGCTGCATAGGCTAAGCCTAGTAAAAATAAATTAACTCTTTGTAATCTCTTTTGGTTCATGATTTATGCACCAAGCTTTACAGGGAGTATTGCAGAGTGCTGTTTATAGCGAAGCAGAATAAACCTTTCAAACTCCTTCAAAGCATTGAAAAGAGCAAATTGAATGCAATCCTAGTCACAGTAAAATTCCATTTACAGAAAAAAAAAAAAAAGAATGGCTACTATTCAGTGTTTTTCAGTCTGCTTGAAGGCAGTGCTCTGCAGTACAACCCCCCCCCCTCCAAAAGATTCTCATGTGAGCATTGGGACTGAATTACTGCGACACTTCTGGGTTATATCCAAATAATGGTTTGAAGTGATCCTGACATGCAGTAATGGTTTATATAAGCAGAATTCTGTTTCCAAGGGCTCTTGTTCAATTCCGGGGACTAACACAGGTTTTGGTCTGACATGCTGAATAGAGGTGTAGAGAAAATGGGAAGTTTATGTATTTTTAAAATGAAAACTGTGTGTCTCGGTTACCTAATTTCTTCTTCTCTTTCCACAAACTTATATACATCCTATTATATTGAGAACAGCTATGACTGGGGGAGTTTCATTTCCCCTGCAGAATATGAGAAGAAATGAGCATTATTCAAGTTCGTCTGTGATTGCAAGAGTGTACCCTTAAGAACTATCAACATACAATTTCAGAGAAACCCCAAAAGAGACCCAAAAGGCATAAATAGATATCATTTTCTGTGTCACAGGGATGAGGCATTAAAGGCCACTAACAAGCTGCTTGTTAATGATGAGGATATACCTTCACACTGTATGACTGGGCTGAAGCATTCGTGATTCCTGCAGAGTTCGGAAAATTCTGAGTAAATGTAAGATGGCTATTGTTAATAGCATTTGTGAAAGGGGCTTTAGATGTTGTGAAACTTAGTTAAGGAGGATGGTCTGGAAGTCAGTTTTGATAGTGCTGAATTTGATATATTTAATTTGGTCTTGTAGCTCTACAATGAAAGGATCCACAACCACAGAGAGGCAGGAGTAAAGAGAACATCTGCAGAGTTGGCCATGAGAATGTTACCGTGACGGAACCCTATTATGTTGGGATAAGAGCTGGTTACCTTGTGGACTGAAGGAAATCTAAACGTGAATGTTGCTAGGTAGAGGCAATTGACTGTAGTTGCACAGCCACGTGCACCTGTTTGTTTAACTTTTCTGAGGTAAGAATTGACTAAGAAACACTGGCATCTTTTAAAGAGGTGTTTGTGTCAGTGCAAAGTATGGTTACCAAGAGCTTAACCTACCTGAGCAGTTAACAGAAATTCCTGTTCTTATGGGCTGCCTAGAATATCAGAGTAGAGATAGCAACGCTACATATTCATTCTCAGGTTAGCAAAACCTCATGTCTCTTCTCAGAGGTGCTTGAGCAGCAAGGGATATATTTCCACAGGGCCTTGACTAATGCGTGAGACTTGCCCTTGAGTAGGTGAAATGCAAAAAAGTTAAGTGTTTCAGAATTTATCAGAAGCAGTATACAATATCAGAATACAGAATACAATAATCTTTCTCTGTGTATGTTTCCTATCAGCTGATATAAATTGCAGTTTCTTTGGAAGATCCGTGTAGAGAAACAGCCAAGTTGCAGAGTCCCAAATACAGTACCAAAATAATTGGCTTCAAAAAAGGTCATTTGAGCTTTGGGGAAAGTTGCTCAGAAAATTTACAATAAGTCACCATTGTACTCTTCAAAAAATTTCAAAGTGGGGTGTTGCTAAGAATACCAGAATTCCAGAGAAGACATCAAAAAGCATCGCTGTGATCAAAAAGATGATTGAAGTTTGATGGCAAGAGTCCATTGAAAAGCCTCAGACCCAGGTAATTGTCCAACATTACACCAAAAATATGTCAGATCACATAACTTAAACCCTTTCATTGCTGACCTTCTGGTAGTGGCTGACCTGAGAAAGATTATAGCCAAGAAAGAGAGAGGAAGACAAAATATTGAACCAGCAGGACTGGAAGGTGCAACTGATGAGAAGAGTACCACTGCCTGGTTTGCCAGTGCTGAATTAAAGCAATTCTGGCATTCAAGACTAAAAGCTTATTGTGTTTTGACATTTCCTGTACGTGTTTACTTTTGGTTTGGTTTCTGTGAGACTTGAGGTCTCTGTGAAATTTCATGTGAGTTTTGAAATTAAGGTTTCACAGAGGCTTGAGAAAATACTGGAATCTCTGTGAAATCACCTTGGATGTAAAATCACTTCATTTTTGAACATCTTTCAAGATAGGATCTTTCTCAAAGAAAATACTAGAACTATGGGGACAATTAAAATATGGACTCCTTCCTAAAATGATCTGTGTGTGGAAATCATGGCTGCAGATTAACATAGTTCATTGATTTACTTCCCTTATATATGACTCCAAAAATTCCTTCGGAACACAACTGGATTTTTACACTTTAATCTCACTCCAGAAGCCAAAGAATCCACTAATAAAAAATTCTGTAACACATAAATCTCTTTGGGGAAGCTCTCTGTAAGAACAAATAGCTCCTCTTGAGAACCTCTTGGTAGTATAAGGGGCAAAGGTCTGTTGGCCATTTTGGCTATCTCTTTCTTACACTACATTTTTTTTTTATTTATTTTTTTGTAGCTTTAAAAAGCCATATATCTGATCTTGGATTTAGCAGAATATCTTTAAGTGATGAATGATAGCTTAAGTTTTGATTGATTTTTGTGTGAAGGTCTTTGAACTGAAGGACTTGTGAGGAGAGATGCAGTCCTGAGAGATACAACACTGTGCTCATCTGTCAACAGATGAAAACAAAGAAGAGATTTTGATAGAAATTTCATATATTTTTTATTTTTTGATTTCATATATTTTTTCAATATTTCATGAATTTTATTTGGCTTAAAGAGTAAACAATTGTGATTACAAATGTCAGTTACTAGGGATCACGAAACTCTGCATCTCAGTGTCCTCCAGGGTCTGATGCCTTTGCAATATACGTCTTTTAATAATAACTATGCCATCAGATTAGTTAATCTGATAATATTGTTAAATCACACCAAGGAAAATGAATCTAGGGAAATCAGTACAGGGCACAGAAAACTCACAGAAAACTTTGTCATCACGCTGAAAGGAATTAGAAGAAAGTATCACGCTCTCAGAACCTATGTTGCAGTTTGTAATATTTTGCTGAAATAATTTCTTATATACTCTTTTATGCACGACTTAAATGCATGTTCTACTACAGTAGTCTTCAATTAGCAAACGTCATATTCGTTATGGGGAAAAAAAAAGTTTAGCTTTCTGGAGAGAGAAGGAAGTACGATACAGCTTCAGATGTCGCCTTTAATTACCCTCCAAGGACTAATATGCATGACCATCATCTACATGGGGATGGCGTAAAAGTAAAATTTCACTCTTGAAGTGACTAATCATCAAGGAGAAGGGCAACAGAGAGAAAGACACAGAAAAGAGCTAAAGAGGGGTAAACTTTATTAAAATGCTACAGAAGCATCTCAGGTCCTCGCTTCTACCATGCACATTTTTGTCCCTTCCGTTAGGAGATTCCTGTCTTCTAGGAGATTATCTCCCATAAAAGATACATTGTGGTAAAGCTGAAATCTGTTTAGAGAAAGTTTTAGACACGTACTAATGATCTGTGCTATAGAGAAAGGTAGGATTATGGTTTTGAGGTGTAGTTAAAAATGTAAATGATGGCAACAGCATGCAAGTAATATTCTTAGATCTATACACTGCACAAAAATACAAAACCCAGCAATCCAGACTGTGCATGGATTAACGACATTCCCTAAAGGACAGGAAGCCTCTGAAATGGTGGATAAATTAATCTCAGCCATATATGCAGTTATTTTTATCTGCAACAAATAATACGTGTGTAGAATCTTCATCTTAATATTTAATACATTCTTCATTTAATATTTAACTCAAATTTAATATAGTACTCATTCTTCATATAAATGAAATCATTGTTTACTGCATATTTTACAGCATCACAATCCCTGGTGGCCAGATTCTCATACCATTAATATTAAGTGAAGAAATAAATCACCTTCACTGGTTTTGCACTATGGTTACTATTATGAGGTTATGGCCCTTTGTATGAGGAGAGCCACTTCTACTGTAGGTAGAAATGGCTTTATTTCTGTGGGATTAAAGGCAGGATAAGTATTATCTGTTTGGCTGCGACAAGGCCACTGCTAGCTGTGATCTTTTGCCACATTCATCCCTCTGGAGCTTCATACATTTGTGCTGGTGCTATTGGTGTGATAGAAAGAGACAAAATCATAACACCAAAAAGGTGTCAACATGCTATTGCTTATGAATTTACTCAGGGAAGATCTCACCTTGTCTCGTGCTTAGAATCCTCAAAGTGAACTTGCTTATTGTGCAGGAGCTTGCATGTGAATGGGAAAGGGGGGGGGGGGGGAGGGGCAGACACTGCAAACTTACAGCAAAATGGAGGTTACAAGGGATCTTATTTTTACTTTGGCATCTGGTTAGATGAAGAAAATCCTTTTCACTTTGTAGAAGAGCTTCTATTTTCTATTCTATTTATCCTATTCCAGTCTGGAAAATTTACATGACAAGGGGTGACCTGTGCGAAGTAAACATAATGAGGAATGATTATGTATGGCTGTCAAATGCTGTTTCACCAGATCATTTGCCCACATGACAACACTGTAGACAATAATGTTGGTATTAACAATGCACCTTCCTTAGATTACCAAAATGTGGTGGCTGTAAAAGCCCCATGGGCAGCTCCCACACCACAGCAAGGGGCTGTGTGAGTGGGAAGGGGGCCAGAATAGGACTCTGCATTCTCCAGCTGTAGGACTTCTTCAGTTTCTTCTTTTCTTGATCTACAGAAACAGAGCTGAGATGCAGTGCATTGCAGATGCCACTCAACATAAGCTAAGCATCCTTGGTAAGGTACTGATGAGAACTTTAGGGGACTTGACTTCAGCTTTTATTGAACTAATTGGACTGTGATGCTCCTTTCTGAAGTGGGTCTTGAAGACCAGATTAGCCAGTGCCACTGGTCCAGTAGGGTGCTGCCACAACTTTTCAATCATTTAATCCAATATCAGGTAGGAGCTGCTCAGATCTGAGATAAGCTTGAAGTAACTCCATCCTCGGAAGTGCAGTGGTGCTATCAATAGGGATACGAGCTAGAAAATGCCTGACCTGATCACCAGGAGAGCAGACAGTGCTCCACGGCAATTTAGGCTTGCCAGACAGTTGTTGCCATGCTTGACATAGCAAGGGCCTGTTATCCGTGCTGTTCCCACAAAGAGCAATCAACACTGATAGCTGATCCTGATGATTCTGTTGAAATTTTTTTAGACCTGTGTCCATATTTCTATTTTGCGTGTTTGCTGCTGAAAAGCAAGCATCATGCCATCATTGCTGGCATTTGCACACTGCTTTGAAGGCAAAGGTGTCACAACTGTATTTTGAAAGCAAGTCCTAGTGGAACATTACTGCTCATGTGGAGGTAACTAAGCTCTCCTGTCCTCAGAAACTTACATGTATGCTTAAAAATGAGATGACATGCTAACATGCTTGAAGTTAATCGTGGGCTTTTTGCAAAATTGGGACCCAAATTAATGTATGAATAACCTCAACAAAGGTGACAAAATCCTTTTTTACTCTGAGCTTTTAGGAAATCTCATTTTTCTTGCTGCCTTTTTAAAACCTAGGAAAAAAGAGTTCTGGACTTAAACTGCCTCATTGTTCCCAGATATGTTAGAAATGGAAAGACACAATGAAGCAGGTCAGATCTCTGCCTGTCATTCCATTTAAGTGGCATATTTGTGCAACTTGTCAGGAGTGAAAAGCACGGGAAAAATCTTTAGACCTTCTTTGTGGCAATACTGCCTGTCAACATCAGTATTTTATGTTATGGGAAGATCTAATAGACTCATAAAATATCAGGGTTTTGAGCTGTAGAACAGGTAGTCTGTACTTTTGTGATCTAATTTCTTTTCTTTCGTCTTTGATTTGTAAATAAAGGATGATAAATAGCTTTGATTAAAAAGACTAAACTGACCAGATGGCAATGGATTCAAATGAAAGGAAGATGAGCTCCAAACAGGTATTAATTGGACATGGTAGTTTTCCTTTCACTGCTGCCAAAATCATAATAGCCACTTCTCTACATAAAAATGCAAGCATATCCTCTTAGCTTGTACTTTTCAATGACTCTTTTCAAAATCAAAGCCCACAGAGACGCGACTGCAGTAGCATTTCTAGACCTTTTCTGATTTGGCATGTTTTAGTGTAGAATTCCAAAGATATTGCCGTCTTCACCTCTGCCGTTACTGGTGAGATTTGCCTTCAGGAATCCCAGGTCCCAGTGGCAAAGTTTGGAGCAATGAAGACTCACCTTGGTAGAGGTAGAGAAGTATCAAGTTAGGGAACATTTGGGCTTGATAAGTGGAGATAAAGTTAGGGAACAATGGGCTTGATAATTGCAGATAAAGGAGGCAGAAAACTGACCGAATTCCTGGGCTTTGTGATCAGCAATACCAAATCCAGCTGGAGACTAGTTACTAGTGGAGTACCCCAAGGGTACTGGGGCCAGTACTGCTTAAACTCTCTATTAATGATCCAAGTGATAGGACAGAGTGTACTCTCAGCAAGTTTGCAGATAATACAAAACTGGGAGGAGTGTTTGATAGGAAGAATAACACCATACACCAGTACACACTGGGTAGAGCCTTCCTGGCTAGGAAGCAGCTCTGCAGAAAAGCGTCTAGAGATCATGTCAGACAATTTGAACACTGCAAGGGTAGTCAGACACTGAAACAAGTTGCCCAAAGGGGTTGTGGAATCTCTGTCTTCAGGGATATTCAAAATGTAGTACAGTCATGAGCAGCCTGCTCCAGCTGCCCTGCTGTGAGCAAGGGTGCTGGAATAGACATTCTCCAGAGGCCCCTGCCAACCTCAGCTGTTCCGTGATTTCCTCCATCCATAAGTGAAAAAATATCTTCCCCATCCCTGAATCAAAGACAAACCAATGATACTTTAATATACAAAATACACCTGCTCTGCCCCACCTGCCAAGCTTGCACTATTCTTTAATTGCTCCTTTTCTTTTGAGCCCATAGACTCATTTCTTCCTTCAACCTATTCTTTCCTTTCCTCTGTTCTCTTAGTTCTGTTCACCTTCATGTTCTGTACTTTTACCATTCCAGTTCCTCATCAAGTCTTTGGAGGACTATTCCAGCACAACCCTGGGGTCTCTGTTACTACCATTTAAAACAACTTCTGCGCCTTGATCGTCATCTAAGATCTTGCCTGTCTCCTCATCTTAAGAATTCATCTCACACTCATATTGTTCCGTTCACCCTTAACCCCAACATTTAATTTTCATGGCCAAAAAAAAGCAGATTCTTGTTCTAGACCACAAAATAGCTGTGGTTGTAATTTGAGTAGGGATTAAGTCAAAAAGTAGCAGAGTAATTATGGGGTTAGTGTTAAAGATATTTCACTTCCATTTCACTATTGTTCCTCTCTGACTTGTATAACCTTTGGACTACATCGTGAGGGAATCATCACTATTGCTTTAGAACTGTCACGGTGCTCATACCAATTTAACATTAGCCGGTTCAGCTAATCTCTATAATGCTATCTTCAAAAACTGTACAAAAAAATTTAAAGCTAAGGGAAAAAAAAATGTAGTTGCCTATTTGTTATCATGATGACTGATACAGTGAAAACCAAGTTGTCTTTATGCTTTCATTCAAAAAATTGCTTCACCAGGGAAATGAAAACTAAAATTGGCGATGCTGATTTAATTTCTCAAATCTGGCATATTGTTCCATACTTCCAGTAAGCCTCGTGCTGGCCAGCAGTTTATGCCTTTTATTTTAAAACTAGATACATTTTAATTATGTTCCCTCTGGACTTTCTTAATTGATTGGAAACATCCAAAGAGTTAATTAAAAATAAAAACTTTTTTTGCTCTATATCAAATCTGACATTATGATCTTTTTATCTACAAGACGAGAACTGTGTGATCAGAAGTCTGAATTATTCATGATAGTTTCCAGTTTTTTTTTTCCTCTTCCTTTGTTCACAATAAAATCTTATAAGCTTTTCTTTCAGTCAAGGTGAAAGCAATATTAAGTCTTGGAAGTGAAACTTACCAAAGACATGTAGCTCTGTGAAATCCTTGTCCTGTAATCCTGGCTTTCTATTCACCACTACTATTCAATATCCCACTTTCTATATAAGCTTCACAATATATAAGCAGTTGATGAGATTTATTTGTTATACTCCTGTTTTCCTTCTTCATAAAAAATCTTTATCCATCTCATGCTCCCATAGGAGTAACCCTGATGGCTGTGATTGTTTCTGCTAGGCTCGCTAATCCAGCAGCTCCCTGCAAGATGCTGGGCAGTTGCTAGAGGGTGGAAAGTGAGGGGGGAGGAGAGTCATCCTTGTTAAGATGTAGGGTAGCGCGTGTAGTGAATTTTAACAGCATTGTTAAGATCCAGTTAAATAATTATGAACTAATGTGGTTGATTGTGTGAATAGAAACTCTAGCAGGTCATTTCTGAAAGATGCTTTTTGAATTAAAGCTTGACTGTAGTATGTTGGACCTCTCTAAGGGACTAAATAGAATTATTTCTGGCCATTTTGGAGACATGATAACAGAGGAGATGGAAGTTGAGTCTGATCTATGCTAATGAGTCCTACATTTCCTATTTGCAGTATTTCTCCAGATGTCTGTAGCAGCTCCATGTATGTTTTCCTTGCAGCCTCTGACTTCATCTGTCATGGTATTTTCTCTTAAATAAATGCATTTCTGGATAGAAATGTAAAAGCTTTTGTATTTTTTATCAAGGTTAAAATGGCAAAGAACGCTGTTGTTGTTAAGTTCTTTGTCTTTAACCTTTTAAAAGTAAATCGCTGCCTTAAAGGTGAAATTTAAACAGACAGTTCAGTATGCAAATAGCGCACACACCACATGATCTAAAGGAAGACTGCACATTTCCATAGAAAACAAATGTGAGTGTAGGAAAGCAGATGCTTTCTACCAACAGAGTGTATATACAGTTCTCAAGAGGACCTGAACAGCAATTTATTTTCAGGCTGCTGGAAGTATTCAAATTTCTACAGAATTAAATGTGAATTTGAAAGAGGTGGCATCTATTAAGGACAAGCAAACCCAAAGAGACAATTGGGAACTTAATAGTTTAATCAAGAACTGTAAGGGGGTCCTCAATATATCTAAAGTAAATGACTCAAATGTCATCTGATTTTAGTAAAGACTTAAGTGGTCCATTAAAAAGCATCGCCTGATTACTTGACCTGCTCTTAGTGATACAGTAATGGTGTATGGTCAGAATTATGTTTGCTATTTATAAACTTTTAGCAGTTTACTCCAGCAAGGTCTGAGTAAGTTGAATTCTGTCCTGACACACACATAATCACCACAATTATTAATTAAATTCTTGCTGCTGGACATTATTCCAGCAGCTGTGGTACTGGATGGATGTTACTGAGGTTATAACCTGAAGAATGGAATAGTGCTAACTGCAGTGGCATAATCTTGTACAAAGGGTGTTGCTGGTGAGCTGACAGCCAGCTGCAGGAACATGGCGAGTGTATTTTTGTCTCCTTTCTGCAAAAGCATAGTGGTGACATGAGCACACAGGATGGCAGAATTCTATCTTCCCACTCATCCCCTTTATCTTTAGAGAGTCTGTCTGCTCAGTTCAACCTACTGCTTTTTGTCTCTTCGTGATTCCATTTAATGGCGCCATTTGTACATAGACATGGCCAAGTGGGGTCAGGGAGGGCAAATGTTAGTTTAGTGGGCTGTGCAGCATCATATTTAGTACAAATTTTGACTAAACATGTAGGGTCAAATGTGTCCATTTACACTGGAAATAACAAGTTTTCAGGCTGTCAAAAGGTGATGAAGGTCACTGCCTATAGTTTCAAGAATTTAACTTTAAGCATTGATATATGGCAAGGCTTGGCCAGGGCTCTCCTGGCAGGGAGCCCCCAGGACTAGTTGTGCTTTCAGAGCCCTGCTGTGCTGGTACTGTGTAATAAACACTGGACCGTCTCACCTACCTCTCACGTACTCCACAAATAAGGAACAACATAAAAAAGAGTCTACTAAGTGGGTAGATGTAGTGCTGCCTCATTTCAGAGCAGAAATAATTGAAATGATAACGAAAATGAGCATAGTCAGCAGGGAGGCACTATGATGACAAGGGTGAGATTGCCAGGTTATCTCTGCAAGAAGAGTCATCTCAGCCTTGAGAGTTATTCTCTTTTGTACAGTGCCCATGTGTTTTAAAAAACACAAATGACTACATCATGTCTCTAAAGTCACAGGTCTGTAATATTCATGCTACCCTTCGATTGGGCATAGAAGAATGCAAAAATGTTCACTCTCTGGCTTACTTTCCACTAGTTGAGAATCATCCTCATACACTGAATAACATGTAACTTTTTTCTTCACACAGGTTGTAATCCTTGGCAAACATTCTCGAGGCTATCACTACATGTTAGCTAACCTGGTAAGAATTTTTCTTCATTACAAATATAGCTGAGGTTGAGAGGGTAATATATTCTGTTCAGGTTGTGTCAACTTTAATCAGCAAAAGAGGAAATGCATGAATAAGTTCTTGGATTTTGAGAAATGGCTTCAGTAAATACTGGAACCGGTATGTTATAGTTACTTGTACTCAGTTATGGTCTTTGTTTTATCTAAGCAGGTCATATCCTCCACTAATTTTAAAATAATAATTTAATTATATGTTTTCCACTAATTTGTGTCCTCATAAATAAGGCACTTGGTAATTGTTGTCTTCTTTACAACATTTGAAATTTAGGCACTCCAGGAAAAATAATTGTAAAATATGTATGTATAATATAAGTGTTGAAAAGCTGCAAATGAAAACAATAATTCCATCAAGTAAAATGGCCGGACAGATTTAGCCATTCTTTTGTATTACAGAGTGTAGGGTGGTGACAGTGTATGTACTGACCTTCCAGGACAAGACAGCACATTTTTATTTGTACCAGAACTTCTGGCATTGAATCTGAAATTTACTTTCAAGGATGTTTATAATGCCTTCGAAACAACATCTGCTAGATTTCCTTAGAATAAGTATTATATTGTAATCGATCCTTGCAGAAAGACTAATTTTTTGATTTCTGTGTCTACGGTGAGTAGAAAAATACTTTTCCAAAGATCACACACTGATGTTAGCAATCCCACTTAGTAGAATATTCTATATATTCACGTTTTGGCGTGATTAAAACAGGAAAGACTAATTTTTAAATCCCCTTATTTAGTATAAGTACTGTATGACTTTAAAATGTGTCATTTTGCATTACAAGAAGCAGTCATGATCTCATTGATTAGGCTGTAGAGTGTGCATAGAAATACAGGGGTTCTTATTCTGGGTTGCCTTTTAGCATGTGTAAGCACTGACGTTGAGATAAATGTGACTGCAATCAAGTCACGCTAATCAAAAAGACACCAATTTACTGCCACAGGTATAAATAACAACAGAGTGGGAGAAAATCACACCATTATGTTTGAAAGTGAAATGCTAAGTGATGCTGTGACTGACAGCTGCTTGCCAAGGAGGTGCATGCTTTGCCTCCCCAGAATAATACGTGTTCAGTGTTTTTCTGCTCCCGACATTGAACCTTTGCCGTACAAAGCTCTTGGACAGGTTTTCAACATGATGAGGAGAAAAGTGGAAGTAGTACTTCAAGCTTCCCCAATGCTTTCTTTCTGACCAGTGAATATTATATGCCACACTGCCACACCACGACAGGGCAGTTTTCCATCGCAAAGGTCTGAACAAGAAGTCATTTTAAAATTCTGTCCTATGCCACTATCACAATCCTATGTGCTGTCATGATAGCAATTGTGTCCTTGGTAGAATATTTTCAGCTAACAAGAAATAAATTCATCAAATTATTTTGTGCTAAGTTTTTAGCAGGTAAAACTGAACTAAAGAAAAGAGGCTTTGGATGACAATGATTCCTGTTTACTACATGTGTCCTCCCAGGGTTTCACAGACATTGTGCTGGAGAGAGTAATGCATGGAGGTGCCAATGTTACTGGATTTCAGATAGTTAATAATGAAAACCCAATGGTTCAACAGTTTCTACAACGCTGGGTGAGGCTCGATGAAAGGGAGTTCCCAGAAGCCAAAAACTCACCATTAAAGGTATTTGTTTTACCTGGATGAGATGAAATGAGTTGCTTTTAATAATTATTTAGGGTTTTTTAACCCCAGGTGTGTATATGCGTGTGATACAGATCCCTGACTGGAATATGTTGCAATGTTCACTGCACTTCCAGAAGTAAGAAAGAGGCAAAAGTTGTCAGTTGGACACAAGTGCCCACCACATGGGAGCAAAAAGTAAAAGGCTTGATCTTGCAAATCCTATCATTGTGCAGTGGGGATAAAAACTTATAACTTGAACATCTTGAGCCAGTCTTGGGGTGCAGGTGTGGGTGATTAGGTTAGTTTTTCAATGCAAACTGTGGGCTGCTGGTCAATTTTAATGCTAACAGAAAATTTCTTGTGAAAAATTAAGTAGCTCTGGATTCACTGAAGGGCCTCTGCTGCCTGCTAGTCACTGCTGACTGTTGCCCTCATAATCTAAACGTGTTTTCACTGCTGTCCTTTACTGAAATGCTCTGGATATTAGAGCATTTAACCAATGACATTTTCCAATGCAACCAGTAATATTTTCCAAATTTGTTATGTCCCAAGTTCACTGAAACTGTCCTAGATTAGATGAACTAAAGGTTACTCTTATTAGGAGACTTGCAGCATGTTAATATCTCCCACAGATTTGTTCTGCCTCGGCATCTATATGGTAAAGGGGGCGTGCTATTCACTGTCCAATCAAGGAGTGCATCAAGGATGCTCTGGTCAATATTTCGAGTTATAAAATCTTTTAGGATCACTGCATATTATTAATATTCCTATTACATCCTTTCCTTTTCTTATTCTTTTGATTAGACCTGTTCTTTTGCACCAATACAAATAGTTGAATAAAACCAGGGACTGGTGGGGGATAAGAGGACCTCAGACTACTGATGGTTTTCAGCAGAAAGCCTGTACAGCTGGTAGCACCAGCTTCTTGGAAGAAGTAAACCAGGGAGAACAAGCTGAGAGAGAATTGAAAAAGATAGGGAAAAAAAGTGTCACTATGAAAAAGGGTAAAAATCCCTCTTTTTAGTTTATAAATAAGAAGGAATTGATGAGTGGTGTGTAGTAATAGTCTTCCAGTAAATAGAAGGTTGGTAGAGAAAAGAAAATAATCCGCTGTTTTCCTGAATTTCATCACTACCGTAAGCTAAACAATGCTAGAGACTGTTCTCCAGTCCTGCCACCAAGAAACATGGTGTGGCTATGCCCAAGCTGTTAAACTGGTCTAGCTATACCCAAGCTGTTAAAGTGTCTTCGCATCTATAAAGGGTGGCTGCATCCAAACTACCTGTCAGCGAGTCCTGTCCCATGCATGGGAAGTGGTGGGATGCAGGCTGGGCTGGCCCAAACCACTCTAGGATGGTTCTGGTCACCAAACAACTGTGGTCAGTTGAGTTCATCTGCCCTCACCCAAGTCTTGGCAGAGTTCAATTCTCTAATGTAGGCATAACTCAAATGTCTGCCAAGACGGGGACAGGAAGCAGTCAGCTGAATTTGCAATCGAGATGATTTGTAACAAGCACAGAAGAAAAAAAAAAAGAAGTGGTGTTAAGCACAGTAAAATGTACCATGAGAGGTAAATGGACCCCTTTGACGGTGAGTTTAAAAGCGACAGATTTAACAAACATGTCAGGGATAGTCTATTCTGAGTGGTCCTATTTCAGAAGTGTTGGACCGGATACTTCACTGCAGTCTTTTCCATCCTGCAGGTGGATGTGATTTCGTTGGGGAAGGCAAATTATCTTAATCCCACACCATCCCACAGCCTTGCTGGCATTTCAGAGAAAGCTCAGAAAGGCAAACAGAGGCCCATAAAACTCAGTGTATTGTTCCCTGTTGATTAGGAGCTAGTCCTGCTTTCTAAAGCTTCCTAACAGTGAGGCAGAAGCAAAGATAAGTGTTGTACTAATCTTTAAAGCTCTGAAATATATAAAGTTAACCTGGGAAGATTTTGTTCCACTTGAAAGCAATTTACCTCAAGGGAAAAATTATTCTCTATCCTTAAAAAAATAATCTTAAATATATGGTACAAACACAGAGATTACATTACCTTTCCACAAATGTACCACTCATTACAGAAATGTGCACAGTATTTGTCAATCAGACAAAAAGCATACTTAAAAATTGATGTACAATATTTTTGATTAGGAAATAAAATTGCCTAGAGATTAAAGCCCTGATGTTTAATTTATTCTGTATTCTATCACCCTTTCCCTTCCCTCTCTCTTTTTCTCTTTGCATGCTCATGCATTTATAAGTAGAATTCAAATAAAGTAGAAAATTAGATAGCTCTCTTGGCATGACTTGGAAGGGACTGCATTAAGGTTACTGACAATTGACGCAGTCTGCTGAAAAAAAATATCACTGTGTAAGTTTTATGTAGTCCTAGATTGGATGGCTATTACAAGATTTTTTTTAAGACAAGAACAAATAGCTGTTAAAATCACTATCTGATTCCATGTTGTTGTGTGGGATGTGACATGTAGTCTTTGATAACTTATTAAAGAGGAGAGGGTGAGCGTTGCAAGGCCAGCACCATGAGAAGAGGTAAAGGTAGGCAGAGTCAACAGAATGCCTGTACGAGGTACAGTCAGAGCAAGAACACCCCACACACGCTGAGTAAGGGTTTATAAACTGTTGTCATTTAAAACTCTGTAAGAAAGGCTCCTGTAAAGCCTTCATAATGCTACCTTTGTGCTCCTTTTTATCAGATCTGCTTGTCTTGATCTGCACACGCGGTTATGCCTTGTTCTGTTCAGATTTCCTGAAGCTTTGTATTAAACTGAAGATCTTGCAATAAGATGATACACATTTTTAAGAAATTCAGACCACTACTCGTGCTGACCTGCCCTACAGGACAGAACTAACTGCCTCAGAATTTAGGAAGTCTTATCCACAAAGAGAGTGGCTGAGTACGTAGATAGGCAGAAGGGCAGGCACACCAGTACACACAGATAGCCCTTCCACTCATCTTTTATTTTCCCTCTTCATTCTCGTATAAAGATGTGGAAGAAATTGAAAAAAAAAATCTCTATGATATTTTGTAGGTGCTATTAAATTTATAGCATTGGGAGATGTCACCAGATACATATGTCAAGCAATGGATGAAGTTGACAGCAGCATGAACAGGTTGTAAAGGAGTCTTGGGGTTTTGTTGAAGACTTGTTGCTACACAAAGCTTATCGCCTTCCTCAGATTTACAGTGTGAGAGAAGTCAGATGGGCAATTACCAAGGAAATGTAATGCCTAACATGTATTTTGTGATTACTTGTTTGTATATCTGTCTACTAAAAAAAGTTATTTGATCTATTTCCAGCCACAGATGCTACCTAATCAGGATTGTGGTCCAAACAGAAATGATTTATGTTACCTTCGATTCGAAACTGTCTTGGCAATCTTGTTAAAAAAAAAAAAAAGTTTTCCAAGCAAATAACAAATATGAGCTCTTCTTTGCTATTAGTAGCAGTAGGGGCCAGCACGGAATTGCAGATTTTTGTAATGACCTCATTTAGATGAGCAAGCTTCCACTTAAAGTTCGTGCAGCTGTAAACTGGTTTTGTTATTTTGCTGTTCTGTATTACGCAAAATGAAAATATTTTTAATTTGTTATTTGATATAAGTGGAATGGTTTAACAATGCAAAGCATCTGTGGCAAGACAGACTGCAAGCAAAAGGGCTTGTATGCATGGTTCTTCTAAGAGCATTTTAACTAGAGAAGGACTAGACCTGATAAATCTAGGATGATTCTAAGATTGCAGTTTGTCACGTTTTATTTGCATCGATTTTAGTATACGTCTGCCCTGACCCATGATGCAGTCCTAGTCATAGCAGAGGCTTTCCGTTACCTGCGAAGGCAGCGTGTTGATGTCTCCAGGAGAGGTAGTGCCGGAGACTGCCTGGCTAACCCTGCAGTACCGTGGAGCCAAGGAATTGATATAGAAAGAGCGCTGAAAATGGTAAGGGCAAACATACCGTGGCTATGGGATATATTCACTAATGTAGCATTGCCCACACATGTAGAGATGTTTATTAAGTTCAACCTTCACAGTAGTTAAAAAATTTGTGCCATCTGTTTGAACTTTATGGCAAGTGAGACATTGAAAAGTGTCTTGAAAAGTGCTGCATTTTCCCACCAAAGATAGAAATAAATTAAATTTGAAGTCAAAAGGTGTCAAATGCACAGTGCTCATGTCTCAATACGCACCAGGATGAACCTGACCTAACAAGCTCTGCTGAGACATACAGTCACTGTTGTACTAAGGTAGCCAGACAGCTTCCAGCAAATGCCAAAAGCAGGCACAGCAACTCCAATCTGGCTGCAAATTATATGCCAGCTACCCTACAAATGCATTTACTCAGTCCACAGTTGATAAAACCTTTTTAGTGACAGATTTGGCTTTCAAAGTCCCTTCCACACCTTTAGGTTTTTGGAGATGGGAATAACTTACATATTCTTCCAGACTCTTGAAATCAAAAACTGTTTTACAAAGGGTTCAGATCCACTTACTAATAAAAAAAAATACACTACTACACTACTTAAATGTCATTCTTGATTTGTCTCACTGGATAATTTGGGGTCCAAGGAATTTTGACTGTTTTATGGAGTCCATCCCTATGCATCATAACAAATCTGATTGCACCATCTCTTAACCATAATTAGCGGATCAGTAACCAGCCCTGAACATCTCCAGGGACCATGATTTCACAGTTTCCCTTTGACCAATTTTCCATTAGTCATTCTGTAGCTTCTACAGCATTTTGTTAAATATTAAAGATAATTTACCCCTACCGCAGTTTCAGACTGTTACCCCTTTGCCTAAGATGACAGCTTGTCAGTGTTGATAAGTGATAAATGGAAATATCTTACCCTTTCATACAGGGAAATAAGAAAGATTTTTTCTCTGAAACAAAGTATTTCATACTTCCCCTTAAAATGATTCATGTGAGTAGGTAACGATAATCACTTACCGTCTATATACCCATCCATCCAGATTGAGACCAAAGCTCCATAAGCAGTAGAGACAATTGTCTGTGTTCATTCAGAGGAGACATTCATTCCTTTCTCCTACACTGGGACTAATCTTAAAATAAAGCACTTCCCAGAATGAGCAACGATATGAGATTCTGGTCCATGTCACAAATCACTCTATGCCATACTGTGAGGGGTTTAATGGCATTGAATTGTTGCAGGTGCATCACTGATACTCCATTCTGTATCAGCAAACCCAGTGTGACTAAGCATGGCAGAATCAGTCTTTCTTACATTTAACATACATGCAGGGCTAATTTCACTTACACTTAAATGCAGCTCACTCTGCAGTAGTGAGTCACCAGCTGAGTACTAACTAACAAAGAATATGTACAGCTGAAACAGAGAATTGGGGCTTTTTTATTACAAAGAATACCACTGACTGTGTCAGAACTGCTACAAGTCTCTCATATAGATAAAAATTGTTCTAGAGCTAGTGAGTTCCTGTAAAATGTAACAGAGGAAAAAAAAATAGAGTGATTCTGTTATTAAAGCGTTTTGTTGGTTGTTTTTTTCTGTTTATTGCCTTAAGGTGCAGGTTCAAGGAATGACAGGGAACATCCAGTTCGACACCTATGGGCGAAGAACAAATTACACAATTGATGTGTATGAAATGAAGGCTGCTGGATCAAGGAAGGTGAGTTTCATGATAGGCATTTAAATTCCATACCTTCAGAAATATTTATTCCAACAAACTAATGGAACTCAAAAATACTATGCAGCCTCTGTAAAAACAGGACCCAGAGGAATCCCTACCTTCTTGCTGTCCTCCAGGAACCTTGTTCTGTTTTGTTCCTGAACCAAATCACTCATCCTGCTTAATATCTTCATAGGTTTCCATTTCAACTTCTAGCACCACTTCTTCCATTAGAAGCCACGTGGAGCTTTTCCACTGCTGAACATGCTACCTGTTGTCATGTCCCTGTGCTCAGCCCAATCTCCTAAACTCCTCTCCATTTTTCCCTTCCTCTCCATAAGAGGCATCAGAGCAGTAGGGAAGCTGGAGTAAGAGTATTTTAGAAACCTTCTGAAATTAATAGAAAATAATTTGAGTTTTAATTAGGATTTTCACTACTTGTTCTTGTCTCCTAAATAAAGTATAGATCCTAAGTGGCATGATTGGCTAGGTCCCTGTTATAAAAGCAATTTAGGGCAAATTTTCAAAAATAATTAGGTAGGCAAGCTCTCAGGAGTATCAAGAGATGAGTCTGAGTGTATGAGACAGATAAGTCCTGATGATAGACACCTGATGATAGGTACGTAACCTGTTTAGTCACCAGTGAGACTCCTTAAACAATTCTGCACATACTTGATAACAAAATACCTCTGGACATGGCCCAGCCATTCAGCAAGGTTTACAGTGCAGACATAAGTGTTACTGCTGTATTGTGCAGAAATATAAAAACCAGTGTAATAGCGTAGCAACGTAGCCACAGCACTATGAAGGTCGGCACAAGCCAGATGACAAATAGTCACCTCATACTCACCGAGGGTTTTGTAACCCACCTCAAAGATTAAGCTACTGTGCCTGCATTGCTAACAGTGGCTGTGCATCTACTCAAAAGTTAGTTCAGACACATCTACAGGTACTGTATGCACTGTCTGAACTGCAGCAGAATATGGATAAACATTTCAAAATCAAATAATTTTACTCAAAGTGCTATGGAGTTTATTTTCTCATCTATAGTTAATCCTTATGCTGTGGATAGAGAGGAATTTATCCTACAGGCACCATAACAATGTGAATATAGATAGTGAGAATTTAATATGTATTTTCACTTAGATTCAGCTTGTATTTATTAAAGCTCATGTAGCCCTGCATAAATGTTACAAAATCATATCTTTTGAGAGTTCTTGTTATAAATTAATGCACCAGAGTCCTTGTAAAAATATGTAATGACATTAACAATCTCCCTTTTTATAGGCTGGTTATTGGAATGAATATGAAAGATTTGTGCCAGCATTAGATCAGCTGCCCTCTAATGACACTTCATCCGTGGAGAACAGAACTATAGTTGTCACTACCATCTTGGTAAGTTTCATGTTCTTAGTGTGTTTGTGTTTAGGAAATAAGATGCACAGCTCCTGAGATGTGTTAGACACCTTGCCAGGAGGCAAATGTTGAATGCTAAATGACTTCAAGTGACTGAAAAGTTCGGTATCTTCGAGATATGTGCTGAGGGCTTGACAGTGTAAGCTTCTATGTGTATCAGTGACTTTACTCACAGGAGTCCCGCTGAGCTCAGCAGTGTGCTTCCCTGCTTCTCAGACACTTGAACTCAGTCAAACGCCTCACATAAGTGAAGTTGTGCATGTATGTAAATGATTATTGCAGGGTCTGGCCTTCCCGCTCTAGGGTCACATCTTGCACCCCTCACTCAGGTACAGCTTCTGTAAACTCAACCCCTGTGGGCTGAGGAAGGGTGGCACAAGGAAGTCTGTAGAGAACTGGAAATGCTCTAGCACTGGGAGTAAAGCTATCTATACCCATGCACTTCCAGAGGAGTACTGCTCTTACTGTGTCTCGTAAACAGCAGCACCTGTGTCAGTCCCAGTGCCTCTACCAAATGTGTTCTGTGTAGCATTATTTGTGACTTTTATGCCTGTTACGATTCTACTAAGCATGAGCCAATTTTATGCTGTTTCCTGAAGCACTGTATTTTATACTCCTATGAATTTAGTGAGATATAATCAGCATTTCAGCTAGAATTTTCCAAGAAGGCTAAGGGAATTTAGTGACAAAAATCACTGCCAAGGATTTTAGCCTAGCTTACCTTAGGCTGCTTTGAAAATATCCCCATCAGTACCCCATTCTAGGCCATGGAGGCCTTAGCAAATTATTTTGATGCTGCAGGTGTTGGGTATGTCAGTTCTTTATACACTAAAAACTGAATTATTACTGCAGTGATGCTAATCAACTGTCTAATAACATAAAAATTAGGCCTAATCTTACAGACAATAATGTAACTGTTAAAGTTGAATAGTCATGTTGTCTTCAATGGGTCCATAGTAGGAATAAAATCTGTAGTATGTGTGACTGTAGGACCATGCCAAGGATTTTCAACCTGCAAAAGTCTGTCTTCCTGATCTCTGTACCAAAGTAGAGAAATATTGTAAATACTTGCCAGTGGTATAAAGTAAGGATAATAACAGCTCTCATTTTTTGTGTTTTAAAGCTGTATTTTACATTCATAGACTTTTGATCTTTACTTTTGTTTCAAAGGAATCACCATATGTAATGTATAAGAAAAACCATGAACAACTAGAAGGGAATGAGAGATATGAAGGATATTGTGTAGACTTAGCTTCTGAAATAGCAAAACATGTTGGAATAAAATACAAACTGTCAATTGTTGGAGATGGGAAATATGGAGCTAGGGACCCTGAGACTAAGATATGGAATGGCATGGTGGGTGAACTGGTCTATGGGGTAAGTTTCTCTTAACCTTCATTTTCATGTTCTTTATTATAAAAAGTTATGCTCAAAATTAATAAACTGTAAAGTAAAGGTCGTATGTTTGAATACCACTTTTAAAATTCTAGGTATTTCTTTGTAATGCTATTTTTATAGCACAGTTTCCTAACCATTTCTTTGTAGGAAAGTGTCACATTTTGTCACTGTTCTCCAAATTGGACTCCACAAAATGTTGAGAAGTAGCACTGGGCAAATTTCAAGTTCCTTATCTACAGCAGATTTTCCAGATTGCCCTTCATGTGCTGTTTTTTTATTTGCGACGTCTCCTTTTTCTTTCTCAGTCCTGTACGTGATGAGGGCTGCCCCTGCTATTAAAGGTCTGATCCTACGATGCTGAGCCTCACTGGATCACTGATGTCAGATTGTGTTTGACTAAAGGCTCAGTTAGCCCCATGCTTGCTTTTCAGGATAGGAAGCAATGCAGGCCTGAAATCACCCACAACTTTTTCTGTTTAAACCCTGGATTTATCTTTTAAAATGAACTGTCAGACAAAAAAAAAAAAGTCTAAATCATTACATTCCTCTTTATATTTCTATATTGGGTGTACGTTGCTTTCTTTAGTAAGAACAAAACCAGCAAAAACAGTCTGGAATTGCCATTTTAGAAACTTCTTTGGAAATGCGAATTTTGGACTGCTGATAAAATAAACCAGATGGAAGGGGGAGAAAGTTGGCTTTGCAGAAAAGACTTTACAAGCTGATATGTCATCTTTGCTTTTTTTTTTCCCCCAAATGCTAATGAGGTGATTTGTGATTCCACCCAATCTTTACGGTTTATTTTTAACAATCTTTCCTTTATTAAAAATATCTGAGCAGAAGTGGTTTCCATTGCCTCCTTTTGTTCCCTTGCTGAGTGTAGTTTCTAAAAGTCACCTCAAAATTCCTCTGTGTTAACATCATATCATCATCTCTTGCAAAATGTGTGGTGAGATAACTCTTTTCAAATCAGTCTTTTTTAAAAGTAGTTGCAGGATTTTCAAAAAGTTTTTTTTTTCTCTGGAGCAGTCAGTGCTAATCCCTTGTTATATACTTTGTAGCCTTTTCGACTTCAAAAGATTTTATACAAGCAACAATGGTTTTGTGGTGTTGTACTGAGGGGAGGGAGGGAAATCTCCCAGTGAAAGTAAACAGGGGTCTGGAACCCTGGGGTGTATCTTTACTTTCCTGTTGCATTGAGGTTTGACATTATGCAAGTCTTTTGAACATTCAGTGCCTCAGTTCTGTGATTCGGGAAAAGTGTTACCTCTCTTAGAGAACACAAGTATGTTGAGAACTTCTGAAGAGAAGGTTTAGTTTAGTTTCGAGCAAGATTGCATTGCAATGAAAATTTAAATCCTCAGTTTCCCAGTGTGTGGTTCAAGAAATATCAAGGGTATTAGCTGTAATTGGGTTCTTTTGATATATTTGCAAGTGACAAGCAATGAAACAGTTTATTCACTTAAAAGAAAAGTCATATCATACGCCAAAAAAAAAATTAAATAAAAACTAACAAAGGGAATCTGAAATTACTGCTAACAGCCAGGGCGCAGGGACCATCTATGCCAGAGGAGGAAAGGTGCGATACGGTCCACTGCCTCCGTGACGTGAGCCAAGTAAGATTAGGCTGTGCAGCTGCTGAATGATTCAGGATCCATCTGTATTAAGGGCTCGCAGACCTGAGCCATATTCCTATTTCAGCCCAGCCTTTGCTTGGATAAGCAGGTTGGCAGCAGTTGCCTTTTCCACAGCCACTTGGGATGAGCCTCACTCAGGAAGCTCTGCCTCCATAGCATCAGACTGAGCCCAAGCCACTTCTCCTCGACCCAGCCATGCTTGTGACCTTTCCACACCAGCAAAGTACAGCCTCACGGGCACCATCCGCCATACCTTAAAACACCCCTGCCATTGTCATTTTTCCCCGCAAAAAGGTCTGTTCTTTTGTATCCTGGCCCAGAGTTTTCATCTGTGTTTTCTCATTAATGAAAAATTGAGGAACGTTTCCCTCCCTGGCCCCCAACAGCTCCTCTCTGCGCACTGTGAGCTCGGTTACCCAGCCTCTTAACTGCAGGCTCTATTATTCAAAGGTCAGATGCATCCCTTGAGGTTTGACTGGAGGCCCAGGTTAATGCTTGCAGCTTGGCACTGCTGAGCTAGCTCCCCATCCTGCTGAGCTGCGCAGAGACCCACCCGGCTTTCTGTAAGCAGGGGAACAGCCCCTGAACTCAGCACAGACCTCCCCAGCCCTGTTTGTCAACACCATGGCCTCTTTCTCCAGCTGTTGAGAGGGGGCTATGTACACAACTCACAAGGATGTGCACAAAGCTCTTTGAAGATGAAAAATGCTCTAGAAGTGCTAATTATTTGGAACAAGTGCTTCATTTACGTGCTGACTGTCCTTTATCTCTCAGGGGCTCAAAACTCTATTAGGGAACTAAAACTGTACATTTCCCCTAATGCCCCTGTGAGCCTTGTCTGCAAAATGACTGTCATATTTGGCTCCTCCGGATTCCATTTTCGGAAGACTATAGGGAGATTAGATTTAAATGCCTTTATTAGCATGTGTGGAAGACAGACGTGGGGGAATAAAAGGGGCCTGATTGGTTTTGGTACCAGTTATCCAGCAGCTGAACCAAGCTGCGGCAGCAAACACAATCTTCTAGATTGCATTTGTCTCAAGTGTTTCCTACGTTAAATGCAGCATATTCCTGGTCCAACGGGCTTGTAACCACCGCGTGGTGCTGCTGGGAAGTCTTACCAATCCTTTTTAATGCCGTGCCCTTTTTTGCATAGCCCCATGCACGCAACACTTCTCTAAAACTGCTCTTAGCACAGTCACAGGAAGTGAATGGCATGGCGTTTTAGTGCCAAAACCCTCATTAACTGTAATTAACGTTTAGTGTGTGCCAGTTCTTTGAAACTGTCACTCTTGCTTCCTGTAGGATGCAGTGCAGCCAGGTCCTCGCAGCCTCTGGACACCGCAAAAACTAAGAGAAATTTCAAATTCGGAGAAATTTCTAGAACACAGTGGAAAATTTTAACAGTAACAAAGCAAGTAGTTAGAGCTTTTTTCCTGCACATTTCTATTTAGAAGAGTATTTTTCATTCTTAACTGAGACTTAGAAATATCAGAATAAGTCTACCAAACACTTATGTTTCCAGATCAGTAATTTCTTTCATTTTAGACATTCCTGGTGAAAAGTGGTTCCTCACTGCAGTCATCACCAAGCTCACGCTTCTGCATAACCAGGGTGCCACTTTTTCTCACTGCTGTGCAAGCCTAAAACTTGACTTACACATAAGCCGTATTCCCCATTAAGATTTAAGGTGCATACATGTCGAGGAAGATAAATAGCCATGTTATTAATACATAAATTGATTTATGCTCCTTCTAATATCCTGAGATGAAATAGGGAAGCCAGCCCATACTGATGCATCTCAGTGCAGCTCACCCAAGGACTGGGGACTGATCAGACAGCCACCTGCCTTCTGTGTAGGTAAAGCAGTTAACCTCTCCTCAATTTGCACGAGTGAATCACTATTTAAACCTCAGCAGCATGGCAAGCGCTCCCCTCCCGTGATCCACCCGATAATGACTTGCCTGCAGCCAGCACTGAGGAGCAGGCAGAGACGTGCGTGGGGCTTTGTGCCTGCCGCTGCTGAGCTCCAGACAATGGGCTGCTCTCCTCTGCAGGGTAAGCCTCTTTCTGCAGGCTTTTATTGCTTCTTCCCCTCTCAAACTATGCTGCTGCTCTTCCTTTAGTGTGCAGCCAGGGAAAGGCTTCCCTCCCCGGGCCTGATGCTTTTCACATCGCTGAGGCTAATTGGCAGTAGGTTTAACACGTATCTTAATTGTAACTACACATGCTCTGGGATTGGGAAGAGCAGATGGACCTTACAGCCTTTAAAACTCTCCTCAGGTACAAAAAGGCCTTTATAAAAATCTCAGAATATGTAAAACACTGTGAAGGAACGAAGCAGGGGTGTAAAGGGAAGGCAGTCCCCCAGCTGCGTGCAGCCTCCAGTGCTGGTCAGAGCGAGGCCACCTACACATCTCCCTGCCCTGAACGGGCTGACCAGCCACCACAGCCCTCAAAGCAGAAGCAAAAAGACCATGTGGACAGCTTTTGAGTAGTAGCTGAGAGGAAGACTAATTCCACTCCTCAAAAACATTCCCTCATGCTCTCAGTCGATGGCAGCATTCCCTGCACAGCAGGCAGGAGAAGCCCTCCACCCACCCCTTGCCGCTGGTTCAGGCAGTAGCAAAGGCCAGGTACAAACACTAAAAGGCACTAGGAGGTGTCACAGCAGTGGCGCTACCAGGCTTCAGCCACCCTGCACCCCGAGCAGGAGGCACGAGATGAAAAAGCAGACGTGCTGCTTTTCTCCATTTGCCAAAGACAACAGTAGTATCTCGGGAAGAACTGTGGGCATCCTTTGGACAAGGAAGGTACTTAACAGCAGATGAGGCCAACTGCAGTTTTAATACCATAATCATTTTTTATGTTACCCAGTTAATACACAGTAATACCTCGATGCTGCTTGTTGCTGTTCCAATTTCACCTGTTGTTTCTAAATAAGTGTTAAAAGCACAGGACCCTTGTGACCTGGCCCCTCAACACACCCTGATATCCCTGGGTATAGTGGACTCCATTCTCAAGGTAGCTTTTACCAGCAGGCACTGCAGGTGATGTGTTGCTCTGTCTGACACCCCATCCTGGCACCTGGAGACCTCACAGTGCCCAAACGAGTCCTACACTGCTCAGAGTCAGTTGTCACCCCAACGTGGTCTCTTTGATGCCACTGTGTGCCTGCATTCAGTGCTTTTGGGGTGCCTGGAGCTCTGGCTCCCGATGGAAATTGGACAGTCAGCAGCTGGCACAGTGTCCCTCTGCTTCAGTCTGAACATAGGTGCATGCTGGGGGGCACCCCATAACACAAACCTCTTGCAGAGTGACCGTAGCCCAGACCCACTTATTGGAAAGTGATGCACTAGCAAAGAAATTCTTCAGCCCTGCAGACATGAACAACCAGAAAAGACGTACGGGCAGAAGCCTAGCTGGTATCTCTTGCTACCTCTAGTGCGTGTCTTTGAAGATAGTAAGGCTCATCTTTAGGTCTGTAAGCAGAAGAATTCCATCCCTCCTTTTGGATTACAGAGGTGGAACATCTTATCATTTTTCTTTCTCCACGCAGAGGGATATTTCCATTTACTTTTTTTTTTTTCCCTCCTCTTAAGAGTCTTGAGATTTGCAGCTCCCTGGGGTCAGCTTTGAACAGAGTGGGCAGCGCCTCTGTGCTGCATGTCCTCCCTAAATCCGTCTTCCCACACTGGTAGGCAGAGACAGAACGAGCCTCAGAGGAATCCATGACATTTCTCTCCCGGCTTAAATGCAGTGAATATGATGTTTGAAACACCATTAGTCATGAGTGATTAGCAAAGCTTAGTTGTTGATGTTCTTAACTGCCCCCCTCCAACTCTGCACAGGGAAGGGCATGTTTGTGATTGTGCTGTGCGATTATTTTTTTTTTTAATCTAGTTCAATTTTTATGGGTTCAGCTTATCTGCGGCCATAACAAGTAGAGAGATTCACAACCATGCTGCAATTATTAATGATCCATTAGGGTGCTTAGAGCTCTCCATAAGCTCTCTCCATTTCAAATATTATATATCTACATAAATATGCAAAGAGTGGTCTGATTTTAACCTCTCCAGTGTAACTAATACTCAAGGAGGTGGTGGGGAATGGGGCTCAGGTGCTGGATTTTTGCTGGGCCACTTTCAGGGCCCATGTTGTTGATGGTTTCCTGAGACCCTATGTCTGAATTCATTCTCGTTCCCTTTGCTGAAACAATTGCCAGCATATTCATTTAAGACCTGAGGATGTTTATTGGTGTTCCCAATATGTAGAAGGCCCATCAAATATGGTAGGAAAGCAGGAAGACTGAAGTGTTTCAGAAAAATAAATGTTTCTATCCCTAGTAATATTAAAATGCAACTTAAAATCATTTACAGAGAAATGCGTGCCGTATGATACGAATGAGAACATGGTAACAATTGAGCATTTAAAAACTGCTTTGTCAGTGCTAAACAGAGCATCAGCTTCATCCTCTGAAAGACCCCACAGGAACATCCCACATGAGCTCAGCTGCTCATGAAGGAGATACAGGCTTTATTGCATGCTGCATCAGCACTTAGGAAGAGCACCACTGTGTCTACTTTGGCAATTAAAATATTACTTCAGGAGAATTAAATTTCTCCAAGTCCAGGAAAATGCTACAAAAAGTAAACATGCTTATAGCTGATCCAGCCTCTTCCTGCCTCAACAAGCTGGCTGTCCATGTGCACGAGGACAGGTGGTGAGGCTCCCGCCTCCCACCTCAGCTCCACTTCTTGTGGAGTCATTGCCAAGTCTCTGCAGGGGTTCTGATTCATTCAGCTTGCTCTAATAGGGATTAATTTGTAAGTACCTCATTAGTTCAACACGAAACGCAGTAGCCATGGTCAAAGTGCTTAGTCTTCCAGCCAGCAGTGGACTCTGACTACATATAAAACTGATGTTCTGTGTGCATCTCATACCTACTGACTGCAGACATTTAACATTTAACAGTAGTTCAATAAGCAGTGCCTAAAAGACAAATACACATTTGGGGGGAATTCATCAGTGAGCAACTTCCAGGCCCATCCAGTCCCTTTACCACACTCTACCCATGTGCCCCCAAGTCTCCCTAATACTTAGACAATTAACACGTTCATCTGCAAAGCCAGTAAACACCCAGCCGTTCAACAGCAACCAGCACTTTCAGTCTCTAGATGCACGCTACGTTAAACTAGATTTTTGCAGCAAGATCAGGTGGAGGGTTTTCTCCTCAAGGAGAGCATTCACTTGAGGGGAAAGACAGTGTCCCAGTATGCATGAATGTCTAAAGGAGCTGAGGGGGGCTGTAGTGTTGTACACCATGGGCTGTGTTTTCCAAATGGCTTACTTAAGTACGCAGACATGGTTTATTTGATTATTATTCCAAGCAGTGAAATTATACCAAGCCTCTTGGTTGTACACACAAGTGCAAACTGTTAGGAGACATTCCTGAGAGGCTGGAGCAAGTCTGGAGGTTGTGTGCAGACGGAGAAGGCAGGCAGGGCTGCCGTCAGCCCCAGCCTTACAGCATTGAGAAGGTGTCTTGGGCATGACTGCGCAGGGACTCTGCAGCACCAGCTGGTACAGAGTGGTGAGGCTGAGGTTAACTTTCCAGGAAGCCCTTGCCATTGCCGCTTATTAAACTTAAACAAATAAATAAATAAGCAAACAAACAAAAAAACTTAGTAGGAAGATCGGAAAATCAGATATTAATGAAAGTCACGAACATCACCGTCAGATTTACATAAAGGCATATTCAATTATTTTATGGCACAGATTTTCATCACTTCTTAACGTTTCCTATTCACTTTTATTCAAAATTCTACTTAATAAGATTTTATTTTTCTGTCAGATACATACTTACTAGTTAGATACAGAACACTGATTTAAAAGGTGCACAGTGGTTTAGTTACTGGTAAGTTAAACTTTCCCTGAATCACTTTAGAATCACTTTTTCTTTCTGAAATTCTTAATTATGAATGAAAGGCCATCTTGAAAAGGCCCAATATCATGAATAGTTATAGGCTGCTTAAAAGAGGCAGAAAATTACAAAAAAGGGTACATAGGTATATAGAGTCAGAATAATTAAACCATTTTCTTAACATGCAAAAGGACTTTTTTTTTTTAAACATCCTAGTCCCCTCTAATTGCTGACATCAGCTTGAGTAGTTTGCTGAATCAAGGTTAGGTTATCAGGTTATGAATTGAATCCTTCTGGTACCAAAATACAATTATAATTAAATATGTTGAAAATCTATTCTGGAATGCTATTTCTAATGAAGTAACTAAGCAATTTTTTTATTTTTTTGTTTACTTCTCATTCTTACTCTCCCTCAGAATCCAGCAGAGATGTAAGGATTGAAAGGAAGGGGTTCCAGGTATTGCCTCATTGCAAATACCGACACACTGCTGAATGGTAGATGCAATGAGATGAGGTTGTGCTTCCATATGACCCATCCTCAGAGCATGGTCTATGTTACAGATCTATGGAGTTTAGGTTTTGTATAAGATGGCATAGATTATAATCAAAACTACTATTTTGCGTTTTGCTCAGATAATCCAGGCTATTTACTTCTCAGGGACTCACAGATCTGTATTACTGCTCTTCAGTGACCTCAGACAGGATGAACTGTCTGGTTCCTGTCACCCACTATTCTTCCATCATCTATCCCTTATTGCAATGGAGTTCCAGAGGAATATGTAAGGGGTAGTGCCCAAATCCAGCTGAAATTCAATGACTAATCACTTCTCTCAGGTTCCTTTTAAGGACCCTGGACTAATCAGTAAGGCAACAGAACTTGCTTTAAGAATGAAAAAGAGAACATCCAGGTATAACAAACCCGTAATTTGCCCCATATCCTCAAGACAGATGGATAGATACAGGCTATTACTACAAAATGATGTAGGAGTCAAGAAGCAAGCGCTTGCCATCACACTGTGTCTATCAGGCATACAAGGACAAACCCATGTAAAAGGGAAAAGGGCATGCTCACAGACTAGCCCTAGAATTATTCCCCTTCTCCCCTAGTAACTCCCCTTCCTGGAATTAAAAATTAACGTCAAACAACTTTTTAATGACTAAAAAGGAGATTTAAAGGCCATCAATAATCCACTTGAACTTGAAACACCAAACACAATCATTTGTTGTTTCATTGTGTTTTGTTTTGTTGTTTTTTTTCCCTATTATTTAAGTACATTTGTATGTTAAATACAGTTCATTACTGATCTAGACTTGAAATGACATTCTATATGCAAGTTATATTGACTCTATATGTTATCCTGGAAAATATAGCTTTAATAGTAGTTTAATAGTCCGGTGAAAGTAGTGTTTATTTATCCATTAACTTAACAGAAACATAAATACATGTTTGTATGTATCTCCCTCTGTCTTGAGGCCCTTGCACAGATGTGGTTGTATTTTTTCTTGTTAAAAATTTTCTGTCCATGTAGTCCTAAAACAACTTCAATGACTGCAAAATGGACTGCAAAGAATATGTTTCCTACTCACTCTTGTAATTCATCACCTGATTCATTAACCTCAGACTCTAGATTGTGATCATGTTGCAACTGTTTTGTAACTAACTTGGCTTTGTTTTCCCTTTACAGAGAGCAGATATAGCCGTTGCCCCTCTCACTATAACATTGGTGCGAGAAGAAGTCATAGACTTTTCCAAGCCCTTTATGAGCCTGGGAATCTCCATCATGATCAAGAAGCCTCAGAAATCTAAACCGGGCGTATTCTCTTTCCTGGATCCTTTGGCTTATGAAATTTGGATGTGTATAGTCTTTGCTTACATTGGCGTCAGCGTAGTTCTTTTCCTAGTCAGCAGATTCAGCCCTTATGAATGGCACTTGGAAGACAGCACTGAAGAGCCACGTGACCCTCAGAATCCTCCTGACCCTCCAAATGAGTTTGGAATATTTAACAGCCTTTGGTTTTCCCTGGGTGCCTTTATGCAGCAAGGATGCGATATTTCTCCAAGGTTTGTTACATATCATTCCATCACCTTTTTGCATTTTATGGTCATTTTCTGATGCCATGGTGCATATATGTTACGTTTTCAAATTTCTTTTCAATTCCAAATTTTTGTTTTGACATCCCATTCAATGCTAAGCAGCATCATCGATCCGATGTTTGCTAACATTCACCTCAAAAGTGAGTGTCATTGCCTTATAATGCCACTTACACATTTCTGCCAAACTTATATACACCATGTTGAGGCTGTAAAATGCATGGGGTTTTCTGTTTTCAGCAATGCTTGGAGGGCTACCGTGTTTTTGCTGCATATCTCATTTTACGGTCATCTCCTTGGTGCATATAACATATTATGCTTTGCAAAATCTGAATTATTTATTTTTAAAAAGCCACATGCAACAGCACTTTAAAACACGTTCGATCCTGCCATGGCTTCTGCTATTTTTGCTAACTTTTTTTGTCCCTCATGTCTCTAATTTTGTTCTTGAACTATCTTTTCATCTATTAGTAATTTGCTTACCACCATGTTTTATATGTTCAGATCTCCATGTGTGCTCCTCTAGCAGTTATGGTGTGTATCCTGTGTGTGTATTGTTATTTATATCTGGTCTAATCCATTTCCCTGTGTTCATAGTCAATATGGTCTAATAAGCATTGCCTGTTTCCATAAAGATTTTTTTTTTCATTCAGAAAGGCAGTCTTTCTGAATAAGGCTTTAGTAAAACATGCTTGGTATTAGTTCTGTTTTAACAGAGAGCACTGCTATTAACCATTGTAGAATTGCATTTCTTTTTCAAAGAAGCATTTTGAAAACCACCAGAGAATAGTAAAGTTCTCTCTATTTGAACAATGCATACCTCAAATATTCTTTTAGTAATACATATATTATGTTCCTACCTATACACTGTAAAAATACTTTGGTGATATGCCTGTGGTAAGCAGTAAAATTATCTAGTTTCTTAGTGAGGGAACACTAAATTTTGTGTGAAAATATTTTAAAATCCAGTTTACAGCTATTTTAATTATTAAAATGCCTGTTTATTACAAACAGGATGCAGTTTTTCCCTCTAACAAGGTTGCTAATTAAATCAAGAGAGACAGATATTTTCTGACTAAGCACTTATATTCAAAATACACCTTAGTAATTTCCATATTTGTGTACCTTTTGTAAGACTTACATCATTCAAAAGTTACCAGATTTTCCTGGTCTGAGAGTGAAAGAAGTGACAAAAACCTCATGGAAGGAAGTTTCATGGAAAGGATCATGATTTTGCCTGTCATAATCTAATAATGGTCCTTTAAGCTCACAGTCATTGCACGTTCAAATCTGCTAATGACTGCAGTGAGGTCCAGGATTTTCAGAGATGCTGGCAGATAGATACCTGTCATTATTTGATGCACATCATTCATATGTTTTAGAAGTCTTGATAGCAGCAGGTAGATACCATATGTAGCTGACTGATTCATATACCTCCCATATAAAACATACATGTGATATTTTTACCTGGTTGTGACCCCACGTCACAGTTCTCAGTGTTTCAGTGTGCTGTCTCACTGTCCTGCTACAGCTGCCAGCCTCCTCCTCCAGTTTATATGCTCAGTCTCTGCTTTATTCCCAAATTCTGTAACGAAACTTTGCCTCTCTGCTTGCTGTTAAAAGTGATGGATAGTGGTAACATTTAAACTGCTGTTGATCATGTGTGTGCCTAATATAAAGGACCGGGAAATAAGCACTGGGACATCACATGGAAAGCTGTAGGCATTGCACAGTTTCCGCTAGGTCTGTTTATTGACAGCAAATAGCAGTGCATAGGATTTTTGTTAAGCTCTCATGCGACTCTGGCATGCTCAGCCATATATAACCTTATATAACAAGTGGAACATACTCTATTTTTTTCAATATTACTATGATAAGTGCCTAGGAAATACATAGAAAAAACAGAGACAGCAGTAAACCTATTTATTTTATTTGTCCATCAGAAGCTGTTAGGTCAATATTAATTCATGGCCCTCGTTAGAAGCTATTATCTGGCTATTTTGTTATCTTTCATGATAACAGATTCCAGGCAGTTATGTGCATTGCTACAGGAGAGAGAGAGAGAGAGAGAGAGAGAGAGAGAGAGAGAGAGATTGATTTAATACCTTGGTTTAAATTCCAGAAACACCGTTCCCTTGAGTGATATGTTGGTTTAAGTTGATTTAATGTCAAATTTCTTTTCCGTAGAAGGGACTATTCCCAAGTATTCCATCCTGAATCCGTATCTTTGTAAGGTTATGCCATTCACAATACATTGACTAGATGAACGTTTCATACTATTCTATTGCCATTAAAAGGGGCTTCATTCTTCCATTGTGAGTTTTGTCTGAATAAATTTCTTATATGAGAGCGTGCAGCACTTGTAGAGAGATGCCGACAAGCAGTCTAGAGAGATCACTTTTGTACTTGCTGATAAAGGCTCTTTCAGCTGCTTTGGGCAGAACAGCTGTGACATCTAATGACTAGTTAAATCTATCCTTGGTGAGTATGCTTTGTGGATATTCCAGAGGATATATCCCTATACTCTCCAATCTGTATTTAATAGGAGTCGTCTCAGCTGAATCAGAAAGCAGCCAGAGGATGGTGGTTAGTTCATCCCATGATGGAACCAACACTTGTTCCAGTGGTTCTGTTCTGCTATCAAAGGCTGCTGTGTTTTCTGCATAGTGAGCTAAAGTATTGAAAATTCACTTTTGATGGATCAAAAGTGGATTATTAAATTTGCTTTAATGTAAGATGTGTACAGCAAATGGAATCAGGAGGGAACAGTCACATTTGTAACACCATTCCGAGCAAAAGTATCTTTGAAATCTGTATGAGACCGTGTGTTTTAATTTTGCTCTTCATTCATGTGGAACAAGGAGGCTAGATTAATTAATATCTGATGGAAAAAGACAGGGGGTTCATTAAAAATTGTCACAAGAGCTTGGTCATTTAAGAGGCTATATTTCTAGACCCATATTTTTGCAGCAGGTCTCAAGAGACTCCTATTAAAGGCCATGGGAATGACTTAGTGGGAGTTTCAAAACAGCAATGGGAGCTGGGTAACTTGATGTTCCTGAAACTCCCACCAATGGTTCCGATGATGAGAGAATGGAGCATCTCAAGGCAGAGCTTCAGATGCTTTTATTTATTGTGTTCTGTCTCAACAGCCGAGGCGAGTGCCTCCTGGCCAAATGAGGCCAGCAGGAAAGGCAGAGGTTTTGCTGGGTTTGTGAGCAAAGGACTGAGCTCCATGCTTGGCGGGTACCCTGTAGCGTGAGCTCAGAGTGGAAAGGCGGGTCTAGGCAAGCAGATTTTGCACTGAAGTTGTTCAGGGCTTTTTGTCAATATACCAGCTATCTTGTATTGATCATAAGAGCCCAATTAAAAATTAAGTAGTATGAAAAGCTTATTGTTTCTGTTTGTTAGAGGAAATCAAATATGTTTTATGGCCATGAGTAGAAACAAACTTCAAGCTATTTTGTTAAAAAATAGGATTTTGTTTGAATGTGTTATTCTCTGGCAACTGAATGTGAAATTGAATATGTATTTTCTTTTTCGCTTGTTACTAATTTGCTCTCATTTGACTCCATGCTTCCTTTTAAATTTCCTCTCAAGGTATGCACTCTTCCTGTTTACTTCCTTTTGAAAACACCATCTGACCTTGTTTTGATAATTGTGTAATAATTCTGCTATACCAAGGCTTTGTTACTCCTCTCGTTTGTTAACACTCTAATTCACTTTAAAGTGATGTTGTGCAATGTATTGATTTATTGAAGCAGTTTGGAAAATGACATGTTAGGATAAAGCATTAGTTGTTTGTTTTCAAATTACAACACTGCACACTTGGACAGGTACGTCTTCATCAGAAAAAGTGGTGTTGGTATTAAAAGCTGTGATTGATTTTTCTGTAATTGTTATCTGAGTAATGGAGAAACATTTCTGTGTTTCGCAGTACAAAACAAACAAGTATTCTCTTATTACCAGCCTGGTGTTTATATACTAACCCTTTTTCTCCCTCATCCCTCTACACCAGCCCCTGCAGTGGGTATAAGGAGTCTTCGCATCAGCAGATGGACTGGGGGGATCTGGGGTGCTTTTGGAAAAGGAGGCTGCCAGGCCATGCTCAACTGTGTTCTTGTTCTTTGATTTTGTCTGTCTGTCTGTCCTTCGGCATCAGCTTTGTGGTTTGTTTTGTTTTTCTTTTGCTCCATCCTGTGCTTGACATCAATTACAGCTACATTAGCCCAGAGCACTTCGTGGTAGCAGCTGTTCAATCTTCCCTTTCGTGCTCATTGGAAGGCTCTGGGAGAAACAACTCAGTAGTGACATCCATTTCTCTTTCAAGTGACCTCAACTCTTCTGAGAACTGCTCTGGTCCTCCTCTAGCAAGACCCCTCTCTTGCACGTAGGACCCTCGCTTGGGGAAGCGCCTTCTTCTTCAATGAATCCAGCCGTGCCCACCTCCCCCTGCTCTCAGCTGTTCTCCATTTTTTGTCCTGCGTGTGTCTGCTTGGTTTATGCAGGTTGCAAGATCGCGGGGGCAAGATATTTTTACTGTTCTCTGTGCATAATACGCTGTACGAACAGGCAGCTCGACACAGACATTTTGTTGTTGCAGCAATGTGGGACTGAGGTTTCACTGGTTTGGAAAATGACTTTCCTCCTGCACATCTTCACCCCAGCAATGCATCTGTCCTGCAAGCAGAAGGGGCAGCTCCTGATGCAAGTAAGACATTTCTTAAGGAAAACTGTAGGGAGAATGAGCTCACACCATTTTGTTTCCGATAGTTCCATGAAATTTGTCCGAAGACCCTGTCAAGTCTTTTCTTCATCTTCCTATTTCAAGAGATGCTGTAAAGCAAGAGGGCCACGGGACCCTGGAGCAGCCAGATAAAGCTAGTCATAGTGTATGCAAGTGGAATTTCATCTCCTTAGTCTGGCTCTGAAGCTGTCAACTTTACTGCAGGGAGGAGGAATTCAACTCCAGGCCTATCTTCATCTCAAAGGTGGAAAATATGTATTGAAAGAATGAATGAAAGAGGGATGAATTTCACCTGACATAGCCATGTAAAAGCAGTATAGTGTGCTCCAGTCAGGCATCTCACTTCTCTTCATGCTCATGGGAGACGGATGGGCACCTTCAGATCTATCCCACACTATAGCAAGTGAGGTAAATCTTGTTCTGAGGGTGTCTGTCTCCTTTCTGTCTCTGTGATGGCTCCAAAGGGAGCCTTATTCGATGAGTTCAGCTGGCACTGCTTTGTAGATGGCTAAAATTAAGTTTTAGCTGATGTGAGAGTTTGATTTGGTGTGTAGGTTATCAAGTTTTACAAAGCAGCTAAAGCAAGACCCTAACTAGTAAGGGAGCTGGCCAAAAAGGGCCTTAACCATCTGTAAAATTCCAGAAGATGCTCTCTTGACACCTACAAAGAATGTAGAGCGAGGCAGATTTCTTGACTTGCTCCATTATTCTGGATTTATATTTCTGGAATTTACTTTTGCAACTGTTTGGTAGCCCTCTGTTGGTGAACACTGCTGCAGCACAGCCCCAGCTTGAAACTTGGAAGCCTTTTAACCTCTTGGGAGGCCCTTGGGAAGGGCAGGAAAGCCTCCTCTGCTTGTTGGTGATCCATCAGACGTGTGCCTGCCCTGAGGAAGCACACACAGGCCAGAGCGATGGCAAGTTCTCTCAGAGTTCATACCTTGGAAGTCATTGCTTCCTGATGGACAAAGAGGTGATGCTTCGCTCCTTAAGCTTCCTTAAGCCATGTAACTACCTGAACCACCTGGCCCATCAGTACGGAGCTGGTGCAGCAGTCCCTGGGGCTGGCAACCCATAGGAGCCAACCGGAGCCTGCCCCTCCAGTGGGAGCAGCGGTTCCATGTCCTGGGGAGAGGAGAGTGGAGAGCAGTTGTTTCACCTCTTAGCTTGTTTCTCCACATTCCACTGGCCTGTTCCAGACTGCACTCTCTGTTTTTGTGGTGTTGGCAATAATTTTCTTTGGTGTGCTCTTTAATGTTGGATGGATTTTTCTTTTTCTTTTTCTTTTTCTTTTTCTTTTTCTTTTTCTTTTTCTTTTTCTTTTTCTTTTTCTTTTTCTTTTTCTTTTTCTTTTTCTTTTTCTTTTTCTTTTTCTTTTTCTTTTTCTTTTTCTTTTTCTTTTTCTTTTTCTTTTTCTTTTTCTTTTTCTTTTTCTTTTTCTTTTTCTTTTTCTTTTTCTTTTTCTTTTTTTTCTTTTTCTTTCCTTCCTTCCTTCCTTCCTTCCTTCCTTCCTTCCTTCCTCTTTCCTTCCTTCCTTCCTTCCTTCCTTCCTTCCTTCCTTCCTTCCTTCCTTCCTTCCTTCCTTCCTTCCTTCTTTCTTTCTTTCTTTCTTTCTTTCTTTCTTTTTCTTTTTCTTTTTCTTTTTCTTTTTCTTTTTCTTTTTCTTTTTCTTTTTCTTTTTCTTTTTCTTTTTCTTTTTCTTTTTCTTTTTCTTTTTAATTTAATGGGATCTTTTCATGGCTCAGGCGATCTCAGGCTCTGGCCAAGACTAGGCAGTTTACCAGCCAACCCCCTCCTTGTGTGGGCAGGGTGGGGACCCAGCACCAGACTTCTAGTCTTTTCCCGTCTCCATCTGTTGGTAGGACAACTTGTACCCACTGTCTGGGGATGGCACTGAGGGGCTTGAAGGAAACAAACAAACAGGTAAGAGTTTTCTTGTTTTCTATTTCTTCCCTTCACACAAATTGAGGAGTGCAACACCCAGGTTCCGTGGATTTAATACATTTGTGATTCAATCTTCCTCCATTGATATGGGTAAAGAATTAAGGGAAAACATACGAAATAGCTCTGTCTCAGCTTCTGAAATGATTCCTGATCAACATGCTGTGTTTGAAGAATGTGTACTGTACATGGCAAATTCCCCACCCAGCTGAGCAGAGTGGTGCTGGTGTCCTTCAGCCCCCCAAAAACGTTTTGAGCCTGATGTTCAATTGCTTTAAAGCAGCAAAGAGCATTTATAGACACACAGTCTAAGATCTCCTAATCCATAGGTGTTTTGTAATTGTGTATTAATATGTAGGAGGGTTTTAGTCCTTACAGTTTTCTTATTTGAAAAAATACATATATATATTATTTTTACTACTTACTACGACATTGCTCTGGTGGTTGAAAAGCTGGAGTATGCTTGATCTGGAACAGTGTGTTTTAGGCATGCAAATTTCAATTAATATAAAGCAAATCAGCTTCTTTCCCCACTTCAATATGCAGATTCAGTGTGTAATCCCTGCTAGGTCATGATGCTAAAATGATACTGGATCATACTGGATCATTTTTATTTTATTAATTTGGGTGTTTGCTCATGCCTTTTTGCCCTTCACCACATCTTACATTTTAAGAGTAAAAGGTATTTTTTTCCTCAGGGCTGGTCAGACCCCAGAGAGCCAGCGATGCTGATACACCACAGCAGGCAAATCAGTCAAGGGGGAAGGCTGGCCAAACAGAGAAGACAAAAGTCTTCTGGCAAAAGACTTCCCCACCAAAGGGTCTGTGGAAGTCAGGAGAGCTTCTTGCTCCCCGAGCCTCCAAATGGGTTGGGCTCAGATGAACCACTTTGTCCTTGTTTCCACTGAAAGATTTGAGAGGGTTTAACTAAGAAAGAATAGGTACATGCTGAGCTTGCTCTCCTGAGGAAGGCTATCAGGAGCCTCTCCACAGATGCCTGAAGGATGAGGACAACAGGGTTATGCATGTGAATTTCTCTTCGACAACAAAAAGAAATCAAGGAATATCTTCAACAAAATTTGATGATATGTGTTTTTCCATAGATCTCTCTCAGGGCGAATTGTCGGAGGAGTCTGGTGGTTCTTCACTCTCATCATTATCTCTTCCTACACTGCTAATCTTGCTGCCTTCCTTACGGTGGAAAGGATGGTGTCTCCCATAGAGAGCGCAGAGGATCTGGCTAAACAAACGGAGATAGCCTATGGCACTTTGGATTCAGGCTCAACCAAAGAATTCTTTAGAGTAAGTCACATGCTTTAAAGCAGTTCTGTTAAATCTCCGTTAGAGCTTTTCTAAACTGTACGTGCCTGACACACAGGGCCATGGTTTTCAGTCATTTGTTTCTACCTACCTGTAAAGCTGTTCTGATGAAATCTGCTTTGTGCAATCAGGGCAAGCCTGTGTTCAGATTTTAAAGATGCTTTTTAAAAGGCATTTTATCAAGAATTGGTAGTTTTGCTCAACCTGAAACATCTCAAGATGAAAAACCTGACCTCTGCTATTGTGGGAAAGGTTTCTAACACCAGTTTCCAAGCCTCGGTCTGATGAGCAATAATGCAGTCATTAGCACAATATTTAGCAAAGAAAACTCTTGGAGAAGTGACTCTCTTGACCTACTTGTTCTGTTTGCCCAGCTGGCAGCTGTTAATGTCATCCAGCATCGGTGTTTACTTGCCAGAATGAGAAGGGGGTGGGAAGCATGTGTTGCCATTTCTATGTGGGGCACTGATTGCTGCTGTTGCTGTGTCTTCATTGCTCACGAGTGTCTGGCTGTGGCTGTATCAAACAGCCAGGAGTGAAATGATTGTACCTCAGCACACTATCGTGTGTTCACCTTGCTGATAGAAATGCTGGGTTTGCAGTATTTGAGGGTGGGGGGAAGTATGTACATTTATTTAAGATCATCCTTTCTTTCTAATCACTTGCCAAACCACAAGCTGCATAGGAGGTCATTAAAAACTGCATAGGATGTCATTAAAACTTCTAAATAAGACCTCAGACTACTTTTTTGTATCTAAAAATGTTATGACCTCCAGAGCTCTTATTACTGGCCTTTCCAATGGTGAACTGAAATGCTCAGCCCTTTCAGGAAGCTCCCAGCTCTCTTTCAGCAGTGCCATTCAAGCCAGCATTTATTTGTATAGAAAAGTGGTCAGTCTAATTATTAGCCAGGACTAATTAGTGCCTATTGCACATCCTGGTCAAATGCAAGTGTGAGGGAAAAGGGAGCAGTAAAACCCTTGCTGCTGTAGGCTGGTTAAATATTGATGGCTCCTTGAATTTGCTTAAGATGTTGAATGTTTAGGCTACACATGAAAAAGGAAGTAGCGAGCGAAGACTGGAAAAGCTGAGAAGCTTGTAAGATAAATAACATCATCACAGATACAAGACTACACACACATAGGCAGGTGTGTATAAATCTGACATAAAAAGCCAGCAGTGAATACAAAGATATTTTATGAAGTTTTTTGTACTCAGCCTTATCTATATGTAATGTCTTCCTATAAAAATGGGTACTTGCTAGTTCTTGTTTAGCCGTGGTGGCAGATGCATTACAACAGCTTCTCTTTTGTATTAAAATCCTGTAAGATAAACAGTGACCTCGCTAAGGGTGACATAAGTGTGTAAAATTTTGTATTCGGATTAATTATCAGCCTCCAGCGGTATTACCTGTACAGGAAAATGAGTTGAGTGGACCTGTCAGAAAAGGTGGTACAAATTGATTAGAAGTATTGGTGCTGTTTACAGGCACTGTCGTGTGCTTAGGGGAAAAAGATCTTCCTAGGAGTATCTCGTTACATTAATACAGAAAGAGAGATTGTCTGGGGGTGTTTCTTTATTTCCGTAATAGTTTGACATAACATGGCAATCCCTTCTCACCCGGAGATCAAAGGAATGAGTGTTTCTTGTGAAAAGATACAAAGTCTAGTGAATGTATGAATGCTTTGTTGTGCTGGTAACAGTCTTGGGATGAGCTGTGACTCTCATGGTGCTTGGAGAAAGTGGGGCTCTACATGAGGATGATCTGTCAGGGGCTGCCAGCTCCGTCAGGCAGAGGAGGATGTGGTGGGGAGGGAAGAGAGCAGAGCCCCAGTGCAGCAGATCCCGGCGTAATGCCCGCTCAGTAGGGTCCGGGTGGGCCAAAATGGGGAGGAGAATGGACCCCAGGTGGTGCTTGTTTCTTCTTGACAGTCTCAAGGCACCCAATATCATTTCAGTTGTATTAACTTTTGCAGAGTAATTAATTTGAATGGAGTGATGCAGCCACGAAACTGTTGTAATTAGTCTTCTTCAGCTGATTTAAGAAGGGCAAAAACTTTGCCATATATTAAATGTATACACTCACATAAATACTTCATAGTACAGTCTTTATTAGGTACCTAATAAGGTGGTAATGATGGCTGAAACTTGAAATAACTCTTGGAGGACACTTGGTTTCTGAGTGCCTGCTGCACAGAGGATGCTCGGTCTGTGCTTTGGGCTGCTTTTCTCCCTCTGAGCTCTTTTTGCACCGCTTCTGGAGCACCACTGGGAGTGATAGTGGTCTGAGCCAGAAAAAGCCTTGGGTTCTGCTGGGTTTACTGTAATCCTTATTCCCCTTGTGAGGGGAATATCCTCATCCTCCCATTCCCCACCAGCATTTAACCGATTTGAGAACAGCTGGCTGAGTGGGTCAGGACCATAACTATTCAGCAAGAAAGGAAGATTATAACTGAGGGGATAGCTACATGAGCAATTTAGTGCAGTACTTACTCTAATTTCCCATACATATGTACGCACACTGTGGCTGTGACATGTGAGAGGTTGCTAAATCTTCCCAGGTGATGGGAGAAGGTACCTGGATGTGAACAGGAGGTGAGCACGTGCGTAGAGGCACCAAAACCAGTAACTTGGCTTTGCAGCTGGGCCTTGTCTTCACACAGGAGGCACAGGGCAGAGGCTGTCCCAAGAGCCTGGAGAAGAGAAGGCTCTGGGGAAGCCTTAAAGCAGCCTTCCAGGAGTTAAAGGGGGCCTCCAGGAAAGCTGGGGAGGGACTCTGTGTCAGGGAGTGTAGTGACAGGACAAGGGGGAACAGTTTTAAAGAGGGTAGGTTTAGATCAGATATAAAAAATTCTTCACTAGAATGGTGAAGGTAGTGAGGCACTGGAACAGGTTGCCCAGAGAAGCTGTGGATGCCCCATCCCTGGAGGTGTTCAAGGCCAGGTTAGATGAAGCTTTGAGCAACCTGGACTAGTGGCTTCCAACCCAAACCATTCTGTGATACTAAGATCCCATTGAGAAGCTTTTCTGGGTTTGTCTCTTGATAGAGGTGTAGTGCTAAGACGTTTCTCAAACAAAGCTACTGATCAGATATTGATCTTCATGCCTTTTGTTGGCCAGTGAAAGGTGCTAGACTGACCACAGTGAGGGAAAATCTCCTAATGCATCACAGAAGGACATCACATAAAAGAGCTTCAGGTACCCACCATCTCATCTGCACAGTTTTAGAAGGAGCTTCCTTAGATCCTCCAGTCCATGGCTCCCTTCCGCCAGCTGCATTTCCAACTAGGATCACTTTGGAAGGTTTCTTATGCAATGTGGATATCTATCTACACAGAACTGGACCGATACCAGCCCCTCATTTCACATGAACAGATGGTAATTACTTTTAGCCACTTCAGACCTCTTCAGGCCTGGTCAGATTCCAGCTAGTGACCTATTTTGTAGTGTTGGCTGTTTCCCTAAACGTCACAATGTCTCCCAGATAGCTGCTATCGCAGCAATGTAGATTAAAACTAGATGCAACATTGCTGTTTCAAGCATGCATGATGAACACTGTCGGCGTGACTTTGCTCTCACAGTTAAAACAATAGAGCATATTTTTTGTAACATTTTCACAGCAGGCTCTATTCACTCTCCTCAGTGGTTGGTGACTCTCTGCATCAGGGTATCTATCTGCCCAGTATATCTAAGAAACAAATGAGCCTTCCTATGTTTTTATGGTTGTTGCTTGTTTCTGCTCAGAAACATTTTATTTTTTGCACTAATTAGCTTATAAAGGCATTTAAATGGCACTCAATACATTACACCAATTCCCTTTTGGCTTTCAAAGGGCATTCATCCATATTGAAAGTGAGAAGAACCTCTTCTTAGATATTTATTCGCATCAACTCTCAGATTAAAGGCTCAAAAATAACTTTCTTTTTCTTGAAAACCAACGAAGGACTGTACTAGAAAGCAGTTACAAATAGAGACATTGCTACTTTAAGGGCATATCTGTTAAAATTAACATCTTCTAATACATTCAATTAAAGCTTCAGCATATCTGAGCAGCTCATCAAATCAATATAACATCATTTAATCCAAATTCAGCACTGAGCCTAAGTTTAATACCACAGTCTGATAGGTTTCAGACCTCCAGTATGCATGTATTCAAAAGGCATGAACTTTACAACTAATTAGTAATTCTTATGTAAACTTAGCTGTATTTAAATTTCTGTAGAAGTAGAAGAACATGTTTCTAGACATTTAGAAATAGAAACCGCTCTTCAGTTTATTGTGGTTTCTTTTAATTGATAACAGATAACTGTATTAAGAGGCTTTTGAAAGGTTTCCCTAAAACAACTCGTATAGTAGGTGTTTGGTCATTACTAAACACAGCTGACCAACCAGTACACTTCACTGAAAACCTGAAATTTCAGAAGGTGTTCTTGAATTTTATGTAATATGACAAGACTTTACAGGATGCAATATTGAGATAGGTGACATTTAGCAAGATCTTCCATTAGGTCTTTTTCTTTTTTTGTGGGAAACTGAAGCATCTCATATCATACCGTTACCAATGTAGTTAATTACTGTTAATTAAAACTCAGAGGAAAAAAAAGAAGGCCTCAAAGGACTGATATTTTATTGTGCAACTTTGTATTTTTCTCAACAATGGTTTCAAGGCTGTCCCTGAGAAAACAACTGCTATCCAACAGTTCCCCAGTGCCTCCGATGAAATGACTTGCTGTTCTCAAGTCAGTTCCTATTTTTTTTCTCCTGGAAATGGCATCAGTTCTTGGGACTGTTAGGAGTTTCAGCAGAAAGGCCAAAGATCCTTTGGATATGATGGTTCTTCTGCTACAGCTGGTTACTCCTACCTGGCACTGATGTTCATTAGTAAGGGACAGAGAATTTGACACTGAAATTGTTTGTGCTGTTGATAAGGAGAAGACTTCAGGCTCAGTGCCTGGAGAAGTCAAACAGGATGACAGCCTTCAAGCACAGCTTAGATACTTGAGATATTATTTTTAGGTGGTTTTTTTTCAACATTGTATGAAATTCACAGGTTAAATTAAACTCTCTGTTACTCCAGGACACATGGGAGCAATAGTTGAGTTGAGGACACCAAAGAGCCGACGACACACGTTTTCCTGGTGCCTCCTGTGGGAAGGCTTCACTTCTCATTGCATTTGGATACCCTACCCAGACACTTCAGTAGTATCTTTCTCTTAATTAATGTTGTGCTTGGAAGCGATACTGTTGTCTTCCTCCTTTGCAGGGATACTCAGCACTTAAAATTCCTTTTCAGCAGTTTTCTCAAAAAGTGGTTCTTTCTGAGTCAGGCTCAGATCCGAGCCCTTTCTGGACCTCATACATACACAAAAATATGATATAAAAACATTTTTAAGACACAGAAAGTCATATTAAGAATGGGCCTAAGATGGTCCCCACTTTCACTTTTTCTCTCTTCTTGGTTTCATCAAGTCTGAATAATTCAACAAGAGCAGACAGAAAAGCATGCGATGTCCTGGCAAGATGCTTTGTGTTTCTTTTAAAAAGAACTTTAAATATAACTTGTTTATCTGATAAAACTAAAGCTGATATAAAAATATATATATTCAAAAGAAAAGAAAAAAAAAACACCAGGCAGATTAGTGCCAAAGCAGAAAGTAAACATTTATCTGAAAAAATAGCAAGAGAACAAATAAACAGATTAACCCCAAATTCCCTGGAAATTAAAAAAAAAAAAATCCTTAAACTCATCCAAAGGATTTTGAAATACCTTCCATTAAAAGCACTTTGGGTACCTAAGACCCTTTGGGTACCTTTTCTTCAGGCAATGCTTTGTAATGGGCTGAACAAGGTGGGGCTGTGGTGACACCCGTGGGTCCCTGCTGGACGCAAAGAGCCAACTGCCCGCAGTGATCCCAATCCAGCCAAAAGCATGCGGAGACCCTGAGCCCCTGGGACCCTCAGCATGAGGGCAAGCTGTGGTCAGCAAGGCCAGTCCCTCGGGGTGGAAAGCCAGGTAGGCAGGGGTACAGCATGATCCCAAACCCATTAGGGAGAGAGGGAGAAATAATAGCTCTAATAGGCTCTGAAGCACTAGCATATTACGCACCAGTTAGAAGATAAAGAGCTCATTGCTTTCCTCTGATAAGGTTGTAGGAAGATGAGAGGCAAGGGAAATAAATTCTACCAGCAAGCAGTTTAGTTGAGGGAAAGCCGTGAATTACGAACCAGCAGTTGCCATGTGATTTTTGTGCATTTTGTGCAATCAAACAGTACTGAGACCATCATTAAAGCCTATTAAAGCCACCATTGTGAACTCTGTACCTGTACTGCAAAGGGTTTCATCTGTAGTTAAACTCCTTGATTTTTAATTTCAAAATTTATTTTGCTAGTGAAGATGAAGGACTTGTTTCTAGCACAGAATTCATACACGTTTTCCTTTTGCCTTTGGATAAAACTATGATTAGCACTTTCAAGTTTTCAGTATTCCTGGCACTGAGCAAAACAACACAGTGATCATAACAAATGCCTGACAAAAATATTGAAGTGTGGTTGTATTTACGGACTTTAAAGAATAGAACATCACAGAAAAGTGATAGCTTCAAATATGAGCTGCGTCGATCTTTGATGCGCAACGTGGCAGCAATTAATCAGAAAAAGTACTATGTTTTAACTGCTTTTCAACACAGAAAATATGAAAAGCTTATTCACCCATATATTCTTCTCTCCCTTCCCTGTTTGACATAGGTGAGTGTGTGCACGGATACTGAGGTGAAAGCGTGTGTGCAGGGAGTTCACCAGCTCTCCACTGCATAACGATGCACGGTCTACTTGTAGGTTATTTTCTCTTAATTTGTCGAGCCTCCCTTCTGCCACATGGCTAACAGGCAGTTTTAAAGATGACAGGAAATCAAATGTGACATAATTATAAAAGAAATGGTTTCCCATGAAGTGATCTAATGTCCTTAAGCCTATGGATTGAAAAGGAAAATGTATCCTTACGGGAAGCAAAATTAGCAGCTCATCCATCATCCGCTCCTTGGCAAAGGATGTGTTTGTGTGGAAGCAGGGGTTAAGGTGCCCGAACCATTCTACTAACTTCAACAGACAAGCCAGGATTCAGTGAAGCTTTCAATCAACATTTAGTAACAAATATTTGAATAAATCTCTCCTTATCTTCAATAACAGATGGGATTTGTCTATCAGCTCTGCTTGTGTTCCTTGTTTAGGCTTTCCAGCTCACATACATCTCGATCCTGTTCAGAAATTGATTCCTCTAAGTCCAGGGTTGCCGACTGCGTTGCACAGGGGAATTTTGTGCTCAGGTCCAGCAGTGAGAATGGAGCCAAGCCCACAGTGAGGATGAGTGCAGTGGATAGCAGTGGGTTAATCAAATAACCATGTCTGCACTAGAGGAGGAAGCAGGGAGCGCCTTGGGGGAAAATCACTTGCTGTTTGAATGCTCTACTTCTTGGAGAACAGCTATATGATAATGATAATGACATTGCTCAAGACAGTGAGGACCCTGGGTTTTCAAGTCTCTCCTACTTTATGTAATGCGGCCATGTCACATTAATACGTGCTTGTTAGGGATTCATTTAAAATACATGGGTGCTGATAAATTACTTACAATGCTGCTACTGTTACTTTTGCATAATTAGAAAATACATGGAGGTTTAGAAACTCTAATGACGAGAATATGAAACATCCCCTCTTGCAGTCTGCTGGGGTTTCTCCCTCATTGCCTGTATGTTGGCCTGTTCTGTCTGGAGCTGAAAACTCATTAGGCCTGATAGTGTTCAGATACTGTGCTGGAAACACTGTTCTCCGTTAATTTATTAAGGCTGAACCCAGAGCAGGGCTGGGGAGTTGCTCGGTTGCCCAGACAAGACTAGTCTGCTAAATGTGACACGGCTGGAAGGATGCCCCTCCACCTGACGTAATCCTGCCCTCCAGCCATTCATGCACGCTGCCTCCTGCTCCCTGGGCAGACAGACAGACAGACGGACGGACGTTCACACAGCACAATCATACTGGTCTGCAGTGGTGCCACCAGCCCCATTCGTTGCCTCTTCTTCATGGTGAGCGCTCAACGTGCATGGCTCCAGCCATGAATCACAGGAGGATTTACAAAGACAGCTTGTCTCCTGGTAAAGACTTTCATTTTAATTTTCTGATCAGTGTTGCAACGTGCAGGAATGGATGGCAGCAATAAAGCGAGGAGATGAATCTAGGCACAGGCTGAAGTTCAATATTGTGCCAGGAAGGGAAGTTTTAAATCTTGATTTACATTCTGCTCCTCAGACTGTTACTGACTTGTCAGCGAAGTCTCGTTGCAGCCAGAGTGACTGTTTGCTCGCCTGTCTGTGTGAGCGGAGTGCACCTGAGACAAGGTGTCTGTTACAGCAGCTGCCCGCTGCCAAAGCCCATGTTTTCAAAATGACCGTGATGCACAAGAAGAAAGCATCAAAAGAAAACTCTTACATGTTATTTTTACAAGATGGACTTTTCTCTTGTAATTGGGACACTCTGAGTGTCAGGTGTGGTAAAGCAGGAATGCTGCTGGAGCCTGGAGGATTTTTTTTTGCGGGCTTCGTCCCCATCCCCTGCATGTGCAGTGCTGATGATGGGCCTCCCTGCACACCTCCTCCTCCTCCAGCTCCCTCCTGGGCTCCAGCCATGCTCTGCCCAGGGGTGGAAGCAGCCGGGGGCTCGGGGGTGACTGCTCCAGAAAGTGCTCACTGTCCTGACAGTCACCGTACAGGGACTAGCCAAGCCTTTGCTTAGGGGACCCTAGAAGGAAACAGGACGCCCTGGGCTTGTGGGCCTGATCCACCAGCTCTCTGAGCTTCGTTTGCCTCAACTGGGAAAGGAGATGGCAACTTCTAAGCAGAAGTTAGAACTTCATTAGCGTTGGTAACAAACCACCGTGACAGTGTCTCCCATCCCAAACTTGACTATGAACTATTCACCCTTTCCTTTACATTTATGCATACAACATTTTGTATATTCCTGCAAATATAAGGACTAGTTCACATAGACGTGCTTTGGCCTTGCTTATCAGCAGCGTCCCCCAAATCCATATGCTGTGGATAGGGTTTGGCAGATCTGGAGGCTGGCCTTGCTGAAAGAGAAGCACCCTGTGTGCGCTCGTGGCTTCTGACCTACTTTCTTCTGCCCAGAATGTAATAAAAACAAGAGGTTCATGTAATGATGGGATTGATTTTTCTGTCCATATAGGTAAGTAAATTGCTGGCATCACAAGTTATCTGTGGCTAAAAGCTGTGACATTGATCTATTAGACTGTGCCCTACGACATTCAGTAAATGACATCCCTGCCTTCATGTCCACAGCTGGGAAAGGGGACTAACGTGCCCTCAGGCCTTCTCTGAGACCTACTTTTTCCTTCTTAGTAAAGAGCTTGGAAATCTCAGGCAGAGACACCTTAGCAATAATATTTATCACATTTATGTTGTTGAAGCTGCAGTGTTAGGCCAGGCTCCGCCTGCTCCAGAGCTGGCATTTGGCCGGGGGCACCGGCCCCTGCCTTGCATTCCTTCCTGAGGCTGCTCTGCGCCACGCTTGCAGGAGCAGACAGGCATCCATCCGATCAAATCTTGTCCAGAAGACCAGGACGGTTGTAGCCACTCGGTTGTGGTTTTCCACACTGGGAGCAGCTCCCAGAACCAATGGGTCTCGAAGTGATCCCAAAGCCAGGCGGCAGGTGCCATAGCAGGGCAGTCTCCCGGTCCCTTTTCACTCCCGTTGAGTGACTTGCTTTTTAATGGTTCATAAGCTGCTGGATTCATTACCTGCTGTAGAACAGCTAATTGTGCATGTAGAAGAAAAGCAATGACGGATGATAATGAAGCTCAGGTTCACCCTTAACTACTCAGGTTCATATCAGTGAGGCGTGCATCTATATAAAGGCAGCATGCATTATTCAGATTAAATACCTGCACTGCTTTTAGTATGGACCTTTGTGTTTTGTGTCAGCAACATCTGTCTGACTTAGGGCTATTAATTTCCCTTGTTAAAGAGCTATAATGTGGTGACAGGGCTGGTATAGTAGAAAAGCTTGTGACCTCTGCTGCTGCAGGTCCTTTATAGATGTCCCTGCCTATCCCTGTGGTCAGGATGCCCAATCCAGTTTTCAGCAGTCTATCTGACATTTGCTGCATGTCCACGTTGCATTTACTGCATTTCAGTGCATACTGGGCTACTCCAAAGTATATGAAACCTATATATATCCTGGACCCAGCCCTGAGACCAGGCAGTAGTAACTGGCATCCTTCTGGGTCTTCTCCCTCTTCAGCCCACCAGTCCCATTTGTTACAATAGCATTGTGGTCATGAAATGTTCTCCCACTTGTCCTTAGTTGCTGTGGGCGTCTTTTCTCTTTCTCAAGTCTCTTGTTTCTTTGTTCCTCTCTCTCTCAGTTTTGAAGACAGACGTAAAAAATGTTAATCAGTATGGTCTGAAATGTTAAATGTACAGGCTGAAAAAAGAGAGAATGTGCAGTTTATTTTAAAAGTAAAGTTGATTTAGGTGAATTTGGCTCATGACTGGGTTATCACCGGTAATCATCTGTAAGAGAACATTTTTGCACTTGACTGCCGTGAAATAATTTCCTGGTGCCCATCAGAAGAAACAAAGGTCCATTTTTGATCCTTTTAACAAAATATTCCACTAGCATGCAACAGGAGGGAATTTTGAAGAAGACCTGCATGTAGCGGAGGAGGTGGCAGAAAGGGCAAAACCGTCTGAAACGGGCAAAGGGCATCCCTGTAACAGACTTCAGCTCTAGAGGAAAAGCACTGTTGCTTTCAAATGTAACAGCTTCATGACACTCAGCAGCGGAGGAGCTGACACAACGTCACTTTTAGCCGAAATGTGAGACAGACGTCTGCAAGGGGGGAAGGTAATGCAGTTAATGGGATAAGGCTTCTGCCACAAAGATTCTTTAGAGGTAAATTTAACCAACGTCAAATAACCCTGTGAGAGGTGCTGGCTTTTGTGCTATCTCTTTAGGCAGTTTTGAGTATGCGAATGAGGAACAAAGGTGTCTGATCATAGTGCTGTGGGGCCGGGCTTGACGGCGCTGAGCTGCTGATGCTGGAAGGTGGACTGAAGCAGTAGGCATGCTGATGGGTCGCTCTGACGCCATTCTGACACTGTTCTGCCACCAACCTGCCACCATCCTGCTGCTGTCCTGATGCCATCCAGCCACGCGAGGCACACAGGCCTGGCCTAGGTCATGCCGCACATCTCGGTGCTGTGTCTTGATTTGGTTTTCCGTTGAGGTGCTGGAGACAAACCTGCTCAAAAAGAGGGAGAACTGCAAGGCAAAATTAAGTTAAAAATGTGGATGGCTTGACTTGGCACTTCCTTTGATGATAAGCCCACTGCCACCCGGAGGAGGCAGGCGTTTGGGTGCTGGGTGGTGACAGGCCCAGCAGGGGCTGCCGGCCTGATGGTGACGCCGCAGCCTCATGGTGCCGAGCACTGCCCTGTGGGTGCGTCGCCTTGGGGGGGGGAGGGGCTCTATTTATGTCTGCAGCAAGGGTTTAATCATGGAAAGACACTTTAATGTGTCCCGAGGCCTAGATGAAACACTGAAAATGTTGCTTTTAAGAAAAAAATGATAATAATATACCCTTGAAATCCCAAGGAAATGTGTGTGACAGACTTCTTGAGAGCAATATCAAAGAAATGAAATAGGAGTTGCAGAGCACAGGGAGTTATTGCAGTTAGGGGCTCTGAATTGGCTTAAATCTTTGCTTTTAAGCTTTTTTTTTCTAAATATCTCCTTAAAAGTAACACTTTAATGAGAGGGAAAATGTTTTACTGCCACTGAACTCTACCAGTGGTGTAGGTCTGTCCAACCTTACCCTGTGTGGGAGCATAAATCATTTTTGTACCAGGCACCTCTGTGGCCAAGACCCCCTTGCAGGTGTGACTTTTAGGGGCTTCTGGTTTGGTTTGTTTGTTTGTTTGTGTTTTGTTTGGGTGGGTTGTTTTTTTGGGGTTGTTTGTGTTTTTCTTTTTGAAGCAGTTGGAAAATTGGACAAGCATTTACTCCAAATACCATCTTTCATTTCATCTCTTTGTGTATTTGACCACCTTTAGCCAACCAGCCATTTCATTGAGTGGAGCAGGTGCAAAATATGGTCCCTAGGGTAGGCAAAAACACCCTGGTGCTTTCCCAGACACCAAGCCCAGCCTCAGGCTGTGAGGAGCAGCACCAGCCCCACAGGACACAGCAGCACGGAGCCTGCACAGATCCCGTCCCCGCTCCCGGGACCTCAGCCAGGCCCTCCTTCATGGACCCTGGCCCCTCCAAAACTGACTTGCCTTATGCATTTTTTTTTTTAAAGCTTCCTAGCTTGCACATTTCTGTCTACTTAGATCAGACCAGACTGCTGTACTCATTTGGTTAATTTGTTAATAACAAGGTACTGCAAAAATCCCACTTGGCAGAGAGAGATGTGGGCAGTGATCATATAGAAGTGTCTTGATTTTTATTAACCAGATCATTCAGAAGAGTAAAATGAAGGTAGCAAACTCTAAAACCTAGTTTATTTGTTGAAGTTTAAAATAAATCTGTGGCCTTATATTTCTGAGTCATGGAATTTGGGCTTTTGAATGATGGATGATGATGTTCACTCTTTGCCCTTGGAGCAGGGACCATGCTTTGCTCAGACCATTTGCAGCTCTGAGTGTGCTTGGCACTCATCAGATAACTGTTATTATTAACAACACACAGATGTATTGGCAATTGCTTTTAGGTAGGCAGGCCAGCTGGAAAGAGCATGAAAGAACTTATTAAAGACACATTCTGGTGTGAGTTAGAAGATGAAAAGAAATTACGGTTTATCTGTGTAATTAAAGGCACACTATACAGAGGAAAACAAGCAGAAGCATACATAGTGTCTGCACTATTTTTGAAGGCAAACTATTTTAGCTGGCTGAGAGATGTAAAGAGAACCAGTAAAGCCACATTTTTACCTTCCTTTTGTCCTTTAGATGCCCATTTCCAAATATAAATGGGCAGGTGCATTTGTATTATTTATGTTAAAAGAAGATTAAGGTTGTAGGGACAAGCACCTTGAAACTAGGACACAGCAGAATTAACATTGCTTATGCAGTCCCTGTGTTGGCCAAGCAATCTGTTTCTATTACGTTTCTGCGTGAGCGGATTGCATGAGCAGAGCGGGCAGCTCCGGCCGTGGTCAGCCCCGTGCCGGGGGCAGTGGCGAACTCTACCCCTCACACAGCTGTGCACAGATGCCCACGGGGCACGAAGAAGGTGGCAGCCACCACACCAGTGACATTCACCACCTGCGGGCAGCTCCCAGCGCCCCGCAGGGACACCTCTCCTCGCCTCTCCAAATGCCTGGCATTCCTCGTGCTGACAGGAGGACCCACGTAGCCGGTCTTCATCCAAGGGGTGTTTGCCATGCAAATCCCTCTGGCTTGCTCTTAGCACCCCGCCCAGCCAGCTAGCTCCTAATGAAACCACATTGCATTGCCGTCTCTCTAATTTTGTATTGTCAATGGTGCTGATTTTAATTGGTTTGCATTTTTCAGCTCATCAGGAAGGATAATTAAAATAAAATCTTGCCCTCCGTGCTCCTCGCTCTCTGTCATAGTGACGCTAGCTGGGTATTTTAATCTGAAGAATGGTGAAGGCAGGATTTACTTCCCATGAAATGTTTGCAGGCTGGCTGTTAAGCATTGCATTATTCAAAACACATTAAATTGTCCTGAATGAGGAGGAAACGTGTCTTGATCATCAAGCTGATGGACATTAACGGTCTTCTGCCACAAGTTTGTTAAATTTGAGCTAGATTTAGCTACTGAGTGTTTCATTCCCATTCTGCAAGGAAGGCTGTGGACAGGAAACTGGCAAGGAGTAGGAGGCATAAATTCAAGATAAACACAGCCTGGGCTGAAAGCCTTATATAAATCCTTGGGATTTCTAGACTGTAGGGCAATAACGTAAGTGTTACTGCCTTCTATCGACGAAGGAGGGAAGTTTAACTGGTAGTGCCAGATAGGGATGCCTTGGAGCCTTGAGGTGGCTTTAACATCTAAGGGTGGTTTAAGTCTTACTGGAGAGGAGGTGGGAGAGGGGGAAGTAACGCATTTCTCAGCATTTCCAGCATCACAAAACCTGTGTGCTGAGCTAGAGGCTGTTAGAAATGGCTCAGTCTCAAAAAACAGGAGAAATTAAAAAAAATATGTGCATGGCACACAAGCAGTTAACCAGCAATTGCTTCAGCTCATTGCTAATATTTGTGTTTGCCATCTTTTAGGAGAATGGAAAACTGAATTTTGAAAGTTTGATTATTACATAAGAAAGGGTTTTGTTACTGCTATTTATATCCCTCATGTGAGCACCACTTTAAGAGGCCACTAGAGCTGTTCTTGCCTCCTGTATCATAAACCTTACATCTCCGCTGTGAAAAGCAGGCTCATGCTTTACTGGGAACATTTAATAAGCAAGCAGTTGTGTTTCCTAACTGTGAGTGAGCACAAAAACCATTGCTGAGGACTTGTATGGAAAGGAGCGGCTGCTTGAGATGTGTCCCCCCTCCCAAGCACTTCCATGGCTTGGTAGTGCCCAGGGGGCTTTGCTGGTGCAGCAGCCCTAGGTGATGCCACGCATCCCTGGTACCCACGTCGCTCTTCATTTCCCTCCTTTCCTCTCTCCCAGAGATCAAAAATCGCCGTCTATGAGAAAATGTGGTCATACATGAAGTCGGCCGAGCCCTCCGTGTTCACCAAAACCACGGCAGACGGGGTGGCGAGGGTGCGCAAGTCAAAGGGGAAGTTCGCCTTCCTGCTGGAGTCAACTATGAACGAGTACATCGAGCAGCGCAAGCCCTGCGACACCATGAAAGTCGGCGGGAACCTGGATTCCAAGGGCTATGGTGTAGCCACCCCCAAAGGCTCAGCATTAAGGTGGGTGGAATAATATAACAATATCCATGTTGTTATAGTATTCCACCTACCCTGATGTATTGTGTTGTCATTTTCTTTCTTGTGGATTTTGAGGTAACTTTTAAAGTTTAAAAATCTTCAATATTCCATGGAGTTAAATAAGACGGTAAATTACGGTTTCGTTTATTTAATGCATCCATTTTTTAGTGTTCTCTTCGTGTTGTCCTTTCTGATTGTTTGTTGCTGTTTTAATTTTACAGTTCGATGGCTTTTTCAATTTAAATGGTAAAAGCCGAGTTAACCTGCCATATGTGACGAATGTTAACTGCATGATGTGGTGTTCTTGTTACTTTTTTTCTCAAAGACAATTTCCCCATCCCGCACACTTCAGTTTTGAGCAAATGTTATCCTCCATGCCACCTTCCAATATTTAACCCTGTATTTGCTGTACAAACATTTTTATAGCTCCACGTTCTGTGAAATTTTAGCCAATTTGTCCTCTTGTGCTCCTTTTTTTATACGTTACGATTTCCTAAGCATTTGTGCATTTTTCTTACAAGTTATGTTTTATCGTTTCAAGAAATGCTGTTAACCTGGCAGTATTAAAACTGAATGAGCAAGGCCTCTTGGACAAATTGAAAAACAAATGGTGGTACGACAAAGGAGAGTGCGGCAGCGGGGGAGGTGACTCCAAGGTCAGCCTCAATGTCACCACAATCGGGTACCTTAGTGGAGAGTAATCGGCAAGGCTGTTATTGTACTCACCAAGGAAAAAAAAACGCAGATCAAAACCATCAGAATAATTGTGGTGGGAAAAAAAAAAAAAAAACATTTGCTTGCCCAGTGGCTCTTGCAAAGAAACAGTGTTGTTTAATGTCGGCAGCAGTTTTGGTCAAGCTTGGAAACCTCATTGAACTAACAGATAGAAGCCCTGTGTCGGTGGGACCTGCGCAGCCAGCACTTGTGGCTGCTCAAGGAGACGCGATCGCACCCGGCTGTTGTGTCAAACCCTGAGGATGAGGCTTTGGGGCCTCCTCTGTGACTTAGCTGTGGGTTAGAGGCATTGCTGAGAGGCTTTGTGTGTCAGGAAGGGCTCCCTTTCCCTGGACTCTTCTGGAGACAGGTCCCCAGCGAGCCCAGCCTGGGACTTTGGTGGACAGACTGGTGCCAGTGGGTTCTGTGGCTGAAGCCTGGTCTCCAGAGCTGGGCTGCTCCCATGTGCCATAGCTCAGGGAAGGACACGGCGGCTGCTAGATCATGTGCAGTCTGCGGTCACTCAGCACTGATCACAGCAGTGGCATTAGCTAGAGCAGGCTGGATATTATCAGTTGTCTTGGGTACAGGAATTACCAATGAATTTACTTTCAAATACTTTGGTATGCTAAAAGTTAAACGGTGATGGTGGTCGCCCATTAATGGTAAAATACTGACAATAACTGCAATGTGTAAGGAGTTAGCACTTGCAGTGGGTGAAGCTGAAACAAGAGATGTTGCTTGCAGCAATGAAGTGTATTAAAATGATGCAGTAAAGTGGAAATTCATCTTAAAGAAAGGTTTGGGTAGTTTTGCTTAGAGTTACCTTTTATATGACAACGACCACAGCACACAGGAGCACTGCACTTGTGTTTGCTATGCTTTTCAAGCATGGTTTAAAACCCCAGCTCTGGTGGCACCACTGGCAACACCTCCATTGCCTTCTGTGGCAGAGGGTCCCCTGCTGCACCCAGCAGCCGTGCCAGAGCCACGCTCCTGAAATTGATTTAAGATCTCGCCCGTTGCAGAAGCTGTGTGCACTTTAGTACTGCCAGCCCTGCCTTGTAGAGCTAACAGGCAATTTCTGGTGAAGAGAAGCTGTAGCTAGAGCAGGTTGGACTTTGTTGCTCACCTTGGTACAGGAATTACTAAGGAATTTAGTTTCAAATACATTGTTATACTGAAAAGTACTGAGATTAGTTTTCACAGTGACACTCTCTTACAGCTAGTAAATCCAGTTCCTTAAGGAAGAGTAGCTTCTGATCCCCCTTATAAAAATGTTTCATCTTTGGTCCAAGATCAATAAGAATAGTATTTTCAGGAAACCACAGTTTCAGACAATTACTGCAAATTACTGCTGTGTTCTATTAATAAGAGTTGCTTACAGTTGGCTACTTACGAAGTTATTCAGCTCCTCATCTCTGATATTAGCAAAAGGAAGGAGAAAATCTCCCATTCAGGCTCGTTCAGTGCCTGCATTTGCAGTGCTCAACAGCAGCCTGCAGATGAGTGCGAGCTTTTACATGCTTTTTAGCTCTGCAGCTCATCCTTCATGCAACGTTTTTATATAATGTTATACTTGCTGGTATATTAAATGTTTAATATTCTCCTGGGATCCAGCACTGCGTTGTCTAATACTACCTCCATGAAAGCAAACCCTTTGTACCAAGCAGCATCAATGAACTTCATTGCTGCAAGTTCCTTGCATTAAAAGCAGTCAACTAAAGCTTACAACCCTGAGGAAACTGAGAAGGATTTTGAAAATGGTCATAATTAGGGCAGGGTCATCCTTCTGCTTCTGCTTGTGCTGAAAGTCCTTTGAAAAAGAGTAATACCACCTATTAGCAAGCTCTCGCCCTGCTCGGTAGATGTTGGGAGAGGTACACCAGGACAGACTGTCCAGCAAGGACAGAAGAAGGGCGAACACGATGGGCAGGCAGGGAAGGGGTTAGTTATTTCTAGCGATGGCGTAAATCAAAGGGCTCTTTTATGACAAAATGGCTTTTCCTTTGAGGCAGCGTTCTGCAGGCACTCAATCCTGCAGGCTCAGGCTGTGCAGCACTTGGATAGACAGGCAGACAGACATACAGATGCCTTCCCGGCAGAGCACGCTGACATCCTCTGCCATCACAGTGTCATGGCCGTGCCATCCTCGAGCCCTTCCACCCACGCTGCTCCTCTCCCCTCCATCCTCCTTCCAGGTCCTGCACTGATCTCATCCCATCCACACAGCTAATTGCTCATACCAGCATGGCTTTATGAGTAGAGAATTCCATGGGAATTGCTTCAGGGCTGTTCTTTTTTCCCTTTTCCCTGAGAGAAGGCGATACCTGAGGGGACTGAGTGAAGGAGGTGGCACCTGGGGGATCAAGTCGCTGCTCGGCGGGTGCACCCCATGGGGAGGTGATGCACAGGGTCCATTGCTCGCTCAGGGCAGCTCTCTCTACCGGCTGAGCTGACAGAGCCCCTCTCTCAGCTTAGCCAGTAGAGGCCCGGGCTTGGGGAATAGCTGCCCTGAACTGGCAGTCAGCCCTGCCTGCTTCCTGCAAACGAACTGCGTGCAGAAATGAATGGTGGTGCCAGTGTCTTAAGCAGAGCTGTGAAGCCAGAGGTAAGTATGCCACCCGTTGGCCCGTGCCAGTGCCCATCACCAAAGTGTGAAGGACCCTGGTCCCTCTGTGTGTCCTACCTGAGCTTTGTGTGCAGCTCACCTGTCAGGGCATCAGTAATGCCGAGCTGTATTTGTGAGTTCTCTTCTTGCTGCCACGTGCTCATGGGCACTGGAAGATTGCCCAGTGACTCGAAATTTCAAAAGGATTTTGAGGCTTATGGTAGGAATCGGAGAAGGTATTGAATGGCCTTTCAGAAAGTTTCTAAACCTACTCCATGACAGGAACTGTGTAAGATTAGTCCTATGAGCACCCAAAACTCCTGCAGCCACTTGTAATTGAAGACTAAAGAGATGGAGCTAGTTCTCAGCTGACATTTCAGTGCCATCAGGATGTGCCAGCTCAGGCAGGCACAGCGGGCATGGGGCTGCCCCGCAGCATCCAGGCTTCCCTGGGTGCTGGGTCTTGCTTAAAACCAAAGGGAGCCGTGCTCCATCCATATGTGACGTTAATAAGTGTAGAGTGACTTAGCTGACACAGGCATACTGGTAGGTGCATCGAAATTTGCCCATTTTTCTCTCTTAAATGAGCATGAATTTAGTTATTTAGTTTCATCCATTGGCTTCATGGCACAATTATACTGTATTCACAACCTCTTATAGGTGTCGCCTGAGTTTGCTATTGTGAGAGAATGCAGAATAGCAGTTACTATTAAAAAAATATATATTATTCCAGGAAATATGTTATTACCAGCGTATTACCAGTTTGGAAACTAATTATTTTGTTTATTATACAATCCTATCATCCCAGAGCTGAGTGATGGCTGAATAGGAATTTAACAAGAAATAGAGAAAACGAGATGTAGACAGCAGGATGAGTGACTTAAGGGAAACTAATTATTCAGTTGCATAGGAACAATTTTCTGCTAAGATTAATTTCTATAGTTCTGCTGTTGATACATTTCTTGTATTCTCCTACCTTCACGGTAACACTGAATGACAGCCAGCACAGGAGGAAATTGTTGGAATGTAGCATTTCACCAACTTCACATGCCAGGAGCCCTTGCTAATTATTTGACTTAATTTCCCTAACGTATTCTTTTTTAGGCTGATATCTCTTTTGGAAGGCATCAGTGAAATGATACCTGATGCAATACTGCTTCATTTTTTGGCTGTTTCTTTTTAATCAGAGGATAACTTTTCCGGAGAGCTGTTTGAATTCTGCCCTCTGAGCCACACATCATAAAGCATGGCATTTCTGAGCCCTTCCGAGACAAGAGCAGGGCCATTAGCAGATGGGATTCATTTCCCCCATTTCTCAATGCTATTTTGCTTTGATACATCTGCAGCACAGCAGCTAGCATTTGCGGCATAATTTTTTAAGTGGCATATTTTTAGAAGAAATCTGTTAGCCATCAGTTTAGATGATACCTAACATCTAAAGAGCACCACCACCAAACGTGTGGTGCTTTATAGAGAACATTTGGGGAAATGGTGAGCTTAAAAAGGTGCAGCACAGTTTATTTGAGCAATTTGTTTGAAATTATGTTCATCGGCATGAATTTACTTGTTACCCATTCTATAGGCCTGGGTTATGATCTGGAAAAAATAAAATGGCCGGTCAGAGCCAGTGGTAGTAGCGCAGAGCTAATTCATGCTCAGACCTAGGAAAGTATTAGGAAATTATTGTATTGTGCAAATGAGTGACAAAGCAAAATAACAGTTTAAAAAGCAAAATAATGCTTTCAAAGGAAGACATCGAAATATGTGTTTAATTGACAGCTATTATTTCATAGCAAATTAACAAATAAAACTGTGTATGTTTTTTACCACTAATGAAGTCTTAACAATTTAAGAGTTCAGTGGAGCATCTCATTTAGAGCACTGCCAAGAAGGGCAGAGAGCCTGCCTTGGTTTGCAGAAATGTCAGTGAAATGTCTGTCTTTGAGGATGGTTTAGGGAGGATGGAATTAGGAGACTCAGGACGAGGACTAAGGACGAGCAGGTTGCCCAGGCTAGGAAGGAGCTGGTGGAGTCAGGGCTGGCATCTAAGGATTAGGAACTGCTTCATTTTGCTTGTGTAACTTTGATGTAGCTGCCGTGGGGACTTGCTTTGCTCCCTTGACAGGGAAGCGTGCTTGTGCGGTGCTGACTGCGGCAGAGCGACCACACGTCCTGCCTTCACGGCCACAGGAAACCTTAGCGAAAGGCTTGTGACTCATGCCTTCATTTTGATAATATGTGTGGTGCTTAAGAGTAATTTTCCATAAATTGCTTGCATGAGTCATTTATCCTGCACTGTAAGCGTCAGGATTGGGGGAGCTGAGGCTTGGTTCCCTGGGACTGCAGAAAGGACAAGGGAAAACCAGCAGCTGCAGGTGGAGAGCAGGACCCCTGTCCTGAGCATCTGTATGGGGCTCCAGGCTCGGCTGTTTCCTCTCCATTGTTAATGACTGTCATATAAAATACAAAGGGAAAAATAAATGCCTTTCTTCTTCTTCTTCAAAGTAATTCTAACCTTGCAGCACTGAGCTCAGATGGACGCAGGCACTTGTGCGCTCGCCAGCGCTGTAATCGTGCTTGGGACACGTCTGGTTTGTACCAGCGTCACAGCTGTTCGGTGAGGGCCTGGTGGGCTTCTGACTGTGCAGCACCTGCCCGCAGCTGCCTGAGGAGCCAGGAACAGGAGCCACAGAAGAGGCCATCCCAGGAGGAAAATAGATCATAGAAGACGGGGGGAAAAGTGGATATGTCTAGCAAGAGAAAGAGAAGGTGAGGGGATAGCCCACACGCAAGGTAAGTTGAGTCTCTTGCTCGTATCACCCAGGCTAGGAAGGATCCAGGTAAACCCAGGAAGGGCCCACACTGCTGTTGGAGGCACTGTGGGCTGGAGCGTGACGTTAAGCATCCGCCGTCCTGCTGCTGCCCCTCTCCTGGGCTGCTGCGCCACCCGCCCTCGCCGCAGCCCTACCTCGAGTCTCAGGCACTGCTACAAATGAACTACAATGACTTGTTACAGCTTGCGTTTCCTAATCCAATATGCATGTATTATTGCATTAGCACTTGGCACTTCTATTAAATTATGATCCTGTTAGTACAGACTTTAATTTGTTTGAGCTACATTTATGAAACATATAAATATACTTTCCTAGAGACTGTGGCTGCTGTACACAAACTGCAAACTATCCGCAAAGCGTGGAGGAACCTGCGGTCGCAGGCGGTGACACGTCTGGCTCTGCACAGGTCTGTTCAGCGTGCGTGTAGGTGGTGTGATGGCACCATGCATCTGTGCTCGTCTTCCACATTGCAGCAAATACAGCACCAGCTAAAACCTGGTTTTAAAATGCACACCTAGTTCCTGCAAGGAAATCCCTAGAGGATTTCACAAGGATGCAAAGGGTGCTCTGACCCTCTTCTAAAAAAAGTAAGCATAAAACAAACTGTCCCGGGCTCACAGGTGCCTGTTCAGTAGGAGCAGTCCTCGCAGGCTGCTGCACTGCGTAAATACGACAGAACATGGCACTGCCTGTGTTCACCTCCTGGCTCTGCTGCTGGCAGTAGGACAGCATAAAAAATGTTAAAAACTCCTTTACATCCTAATGCAAGAGTCTTGTCATCCCATGACACCATTCAATACACAAAACAAGCAAAACATGCGGCAATCTCCCTGAACCTCCCAAGTCAGCAACAGCCATGGCTGAGCCTGCAGCCAGCGCCTGCAGCAAGGGGAATGGCATCTGGTTGTGCCGTTGAGAGAAAAAGTGAGAAAAAACCCTTTTGTTGGAGGATTTAATGCTGTGACCGATGCCTCTGAGTGTGACACCAGCCATCAGCATGCAGTGTATTTCTTTAGTGGCTTGGGGATGTATGGGGCTCGAAGTGCCTAGTTTTAATCTCCTGATTTTGAAAGCTCTTCGTCTTTTCAAACGAGATGGCTTTCACTTCTACCCCTTCCTCTGCCCACCCATAAAGCATTCCAATCCCTAGGATGTTACATGTTTGTACGCCTGCAACTGCTGGTTAACGCAGGGCAGAAAGAAGTTACAAAGGTCGGAAATGGTGGCAGAGTGCAACCAAGTGTTCGTTTCTTAAAAAAAAAAAAAATGCCTGCTGCTGTTTCTGTGAATATGAAATGCTCAGTATGAAATACAGAAGATCACTCTTTGAGGCAAAAGTTAATAAAGAGGAATAGCGAGTGACTGTATTTCAGGGCTCTGTTCACGCCTGCTTCAAGTACCATGCAACTGTAGTCTTTAAACACACACAGCGAGTTTTAATGATGAGTCCGTTTCCGTCCTAAATCTTCCCCGTTTCTGACACACGTGTGCATAGCAAGACACAAAGCCGTGGCAAAGAGACATCACTAAATTGGTGAATTATGACAGGCCATATCTTGAGAGAGATCTGATCTAGGAAAGAGCAGAACTCTTGGGCAATACATTCACCCTCTGGCTTCCTATCTAGTCAGAAATTATTTCAGTAATAAGATCTGACAAAAAGTACATTCAGTAGTTACAGATCAGGTTGGGATTTATAGAGCTTGGGGGGATAAAGTGCTGTATTTGATTTAGACAGGTCTTTAACCTCAAGCAATGCCCTCTGGAGAATAGTGCTGGATTTGGTATCTCTTCCTGGATTGTTTCTATCTTTATATTTTAACGATGCCAAGGCGATTGTTAGTTAGATTGGTTTGGTGCCCTGTCAAGTCGAGCAGAGAGCTGGGGCTTGACGTCTGCTCTTGCCAGTGCCCTTCACTGTGATGTGCAGGAGCTGCCAGGTGTGGGGTATGGGGCAGGGGCACTGGCTGCTCCCCTTGGGACAGTCCTGGGTTCATCAGGTTCCTGAACGAGATCTCGGGGCAGCTGTCTGGGGCTTGCCCTGTCCCCGTCAGATATTTGTTGCTTGGCTCATGTGAGAGGCGGAACTTATCACATCTCTGCAACCAGCTTCACCCCCTGCGTCCCCCGATGTGAGTGAAGATTTGCCAGTGACACCAACAGGAACAATTAATTCAGTGTTTTCAGTGGTTCTGCCCCAAAGGATTTTAAGAAGCTTTCTGAGTTAAGCACTTTACTTGTTTGCTTGCACCTTATTCTGCTTCCCTTTCCTCTGTTGTTATGAGATGGATTTTAGAAACCCAAGCATTCAATGTCTAAACTCTTTGATGTTACAACTCGGTTGGCTGGGTTGTGTTGACATCAGCAACTCTGGTGATGCCTCAGCCAGCAAGGACAGCTGTGGTCATAAGAAACAAGAGAAAAAAAATCATGCTGCAGGAAGTAGTGCTCTAAATATGTCAAATTCCTAAATTAAAGAGATTAGGTAAGAATAACAGGGATTAAAAATAAAACCAGTGGGGGAAAAGAAAAAAAAAACACTTTATAATGTACTCATGGAGATCTGATGCAACATTGAGCTTTTGCCTGCTTTATGTCGCTGAGATTTGCACAGGAGGTGAAGGCCCTTTACAAGGCTGCGGCTCACGGTCTGCCTTCATGCTGCTCAGCAAGGCTTGCACATTAGTGCCAAGTGAGGACGTCGTTCTTCGTTAATCTCTCAGTCTTCAGAGGGACATATTTGCCAGAAGCCTCCTGTGGCTTTTTGTTGCTCTGAGCCCACAGATCGGCCATAAACCTGGCCTAGCCAGATATTAAACTAGATTTACAGCCAGCGCAGTGTGACACAGCCGGAGCCCAGAGGTGCCCTTGGCTCTGTGATGTTGCCTACCCTAACGCACCCCAAATGGCCAGTGCCAGGGTACACAAACAGCTTTTCTACAAATGTCACATCCCTAATATGCGTGTGTGCTTCCACAGGACTTCACCCAGAGTTATTTGGCATCTAATATACTGCTGAAAATAAAAAATTAAAAATAAAAAGGCTTTCTATCGACTCTTCAGGACTTTACGTTGTAGGAGATGTGGTTCTGAGAACACTAGGAAGTTGTGTCTTCGGCCCTTCAGCCAGGGGACAGGCTCCTTCTGGTGGCCACATGTACCGTACATTTGGAGCCAGCGTCCATCTGCCTTGTGAGGAGGATCCCATCGCCACTGCTCCCAAATTTCTCATCCTCAGCACTGAGCTAACGCTCTGGCCTCATGTCAGACAGCAGACGTCCTGCCCAGGTGGGCACGGGGGATGCAGCCCTGAACACAAATAATCTGAGAAACATCAGAAACTGGCTGCTGATGGGACCGAGGAAGCCCTTATCGAGTGCCGTCATGAGCCTTTAGTTGTTGTGCCTTTTCTTTCCAGCTTCCTTTTTCTGAATGATTGGGTCTGAAAATCCTAAATTAATTCTGAGCAACATTTTATCAGGTTTGAGGGGAGAAGAGTGGTGTCTGCAGCGTTCATTTGCTGTCCTTGGCAATGATCATTTTTGGGTATAACATTTATATTACATCCATTAGAGCACAGAATGGGATATTAATTATCCAAAGCTGTTCCAATCACCACTTAAATCTTTATTGATTGCAAGTAATAAACATAACTATGGTTTTACAGAGAGTTTATGCTACTTAGACACCGGTTATATGCAGCTGACAAAAGCCTAGGTGTTAGTGGGTGAGATTTTCCTGTCCCAAAGTGACTTTTGCTCCTGAAGTTGCTGAATGCTCAGCAGCTCTTCCCTCACGCTTTGGCATGTGAGGGCCAAGCCAAGAACAAGGGCACAGTGCCGCAGCCATCAGTATGTCCCAGTTTCTTCCCGGAAAATGCACTTTCCTAGCAAGGCTGACACTGGAGATGCTCTTCTCATCAATTAACAGCACTTCTGCCAAGAACCTGCTTGGCCGCTCCTGCACAGGTTATTCAGTGACACGGGCTGCTCGCAGCACTGGCACATCAAAATATTGGTAGGTAGTGGGAATTGGTCACCAACAGCCCAAACATGACGGCTTTTGCAGGTGTACGAGGGCCTTCGGCCTGCTGCGGCCTCCTGAAGCCTGTAGAAGCTGGAGCAACGGTTTTGTGTATGAACTCTGGTTTTGTGTATCTGCTTTATAGAGGTGCAAGTAGAATCATGAAAATGAGCCCAAAAGGTCATTAATCAGATTTAAAACCTGTTATGATTTATAATTCGTAAGGCACATGAGTTATACCTGCTAACATCTGGGACTGATAAAGAATTGTTTCTTTGATGATTAATTTACTCTTCTTCTACTTCAAACTCATTCAGGCCAGAAAGAAAAATCATCATGCCACAGCGTTTCTTAACAGAATAAAAATTACAGCAACTAATGTGAAATGTTGTTGAGCTGCTGCAGCAAGAGGAGGCCAGGCGAGAAATCCCTCAGACAGAGTGACAGTGTCATGAAGAGAAGGAATGAGAGAGCCAGATGGGTTCTGTGTTGAAGTGTTCCCTCTTTTCTGTATTGATGGCAAGGATGGAAAATAATCAGAGAATGAAAGAGAAAAGCAATAGAAGCTCTGCACATTGCACATTGCCTTTCTTCTGAGGGATTATCTCACATGTAAGCAGGGGGAACATCCTCAGCCTGGAAGCAGTGCTGTGTCTTGTGGAAGATCACCTTCGTGACAAGGAAGTGCCATAGCAATTCCTACATTGAGAGGAAGAAGAGTTCAGGATTTTTAAACTGAACCAGAAGCCTGGGGGACCCGGTTCAGATGTGGGATTTTAATGAATGAAAGCACAGTGCCTCTCAAAAATCACACCATCAGCATCGTCCCATCCACTGAGCCAGCAGCAGCAACTGGCACCTCTTGTTCGCTGGCCGTAAGGGATGGGTGCCCACTCTGCCAGCACCCAAGTGGGGTCTTCTAACCAGGAACAGAGAAACCGAGCTGCTGAAACACCAGTGAACAACCTCTCTGTCCCAGGTGTCAAACAACGTTTGCAGCACACTAATAAAGTGAAGGCTGTTAGAATGGCTGGGCACCAGTCTTCTCAATGGCATGCCTCCCTTAAATAAATCGGCCATAGCAAATGGCTTAATTTGCCATTGGGGGCAATATTACTCAGTGTTAGGGTATTGGTACCATTTCCCTCAACTCAAGTCTTCCAGTCCTATATAAACATCAGCCACCAAAATCTCAGCGGCGTTTTGTAAAGATGCCCAACACACCCAACCTCACGTGGTTACACTGGGATCAGGTGAATCTGGATTAAAATAACAAACAACAGAACAAAAAGTCATTCAGTTATGGTGAGGAGGAAAACCACGGCAAGTCTGTACCCCAGGGCCCTGTGCTGTACCACAGGACCGCCGCTGGCCTTATCCCATTCACCACACCTCGCCTTGCTGGGAGTATGGAGCACAGCAAGAGCACAAGCTCTCAACACCTTAACATTTCACTGTGATAAAAGCAATCAAACTAATCAGGAGCTGGTCTAGAAATCACGCAGGGGAAGATGAAAAAGAATCCCATCATAAATTAAAGGCAGAGGAAAAGCAGCTGAAGCCACCAGGGAAAGGGCTAAGGACCTCACTGAGCAACCCATACAGTCTCTGATCAGTAATCTAATTTAAAAAAGCAGCTGGAAAGTGCAAAATTATCCCAGGAAAAAGATGAAGAAATGCAAGTCTTTTGAGAGAGAGACCCAGGAACAGAACAAACAATCCCCTGAGCTGCTGGTGGGGTGACCAGGGGGTCAGCAACTGGGACGAAGCCATCCCACAGGTCACAGGCAACTCGCTGGTCCATAAAAAAGCCCTCAAGCAAACAGTGCCAGGGCAAGCTCTGAAAAGTCACCTTCCTGCAGCAAGCACAGAAAAAAACCTCCCTTGCCTTCAGTACCAGGACATTGGTCCAACAAGAAGCACCTCATGCTCTGTGACACCAAAATTCGCTCCTTGTCCAGCACCCAGGGATGGGCTCTTGGCTCAGGGGGGTGCCTGGTGTCCCCGTCCCCAGGGTGCTGGAGTCCAGGTCGCCTGCCCACCTGCTATACCATAGTCAAATTCCCCTGTCCCCTCTCTTTAGTTAAGATAATTTTAGTTTACCTTTTTTTTTTTTTTTTTGGCAGTTACATGTGCACAATTAACTGCAATCTTGGCTTTAAAAAAAATAATAAAGCGCCCTAATTAGCATGTTAAGCCTCCTCATTTCCCAATACTGTATAATGTTGTGAAAGCTAATCTATAATGTATTGGATGTTATGCAAATTCTCCGTGCTCAGTAAGGTGTTTATAAAGGCATGCAAATTAAAAATAGTGTTTGGAATAGGACTGGGGGGAAGGGAGCATTTGCACGATAAAATATGCAGAGAGCAGGAAAGGTGTTTATAACCTTCTCCCTGTTGTTTCTGTATTCTCAGCAGCACAATGCTTTTTCAAAGCGGAGAGATGTATTGCATAAAATCTCTCCAAATTGGATAGTTTTTAAATGAAATTTAAAATTAGAGAGCCGTTCTCTCAACAATCATCCACGCCGCTCTTTCTGCTGGGGCTCGTAGCAGATGCCTAAAGGCGCTCGGCTCTCTCTGGCTGCACGTGATGCCTGGACCTTGTGCTCACCCCAGCCAGGTCAGGGGGCTCCTGGGGGGCTTGGCTGGGACCCAGCCGGTCCCCATCAGCACAAAGCCGGTGCCAATCCCAAAAGGTGGCAAAGCATCGGCAAGGCTACGGATCAATGGCCCACTCTGGGCACGCGAACCCGGCATTTTGACATTCACAGAGGTGTTTCATACAGGTCTGCACATCCTGATTTTCTGCTGCAGCTCCCCGGGGTGCCGGCTGCGTTTGGGATGCTCGGGGCCTGGTGGCTCGAGCCCACATGCTACTGTCTGCTGGGGCTTCGCTCTCTGTTAGTGCCATGGGGGTGTCCTGCTGGACCAGAGCCACCACCGGCCACAAAGCTACTCCCAATGCCTGGGGCTGTGCAAAAGTGGGAAATTGGCCTTGCTTTGTTTCTCCTACCTTCATTTAACAGTGAGTGCCGATTACTCAAAGCGATATGGGCAGGACCTGGTAATATAGTGTTGCTCTAGCATTAACTTAAGGGGATGATCCAGTTGCCTGCAGTGTAAATACTTTGTGGCCAGGAACCCTGCTTTATCGCTTTGTATAGTTTTAAAGTAGTTTAAAGCTTGAATAACATAAAATAACATAATATAATGTTATTTATGTTATTTCCCACGTGAAGAACTCCTGTAAACCTTGCAGTATTGAAACTCAGTGAACAAGGCATCTTAGACAAGCTGAAAAACAAATGGTGGTACGATAAGGGTGAATGTGGAGCCAAGGACTCCGGAAGTAAGGTCAGTCGCTGAAGGTCTTTTCGTACTGATTAGAAATCACATTTTGACCCACTGTTTGTGTATACAAAGAATGACTTTCAAAAGTTGCAATTTACATTTTGAAGGTTGAAAGAAAAGAATAGAAAAAATATATATCTATTGTTTCCGAACATGACAGCATTTTTCTTTCGTGCAGTAACAGACTTAAGTTGTAAGTATGTTTTGCTGTTTAGTATTTTGCTGGACACACGTGGAAGGAGAATTCCCCAAAGCCCTCAAAGCTGCTATCTTCATTTGAATTTCCAAGTTCCACCACAGCCAGTGTATATTATTCAGACCAGCATCTTTTTTTTTTTTAATTATTATTTTTTGTTTGATTGAATGCCCCCACATTTTGTTGCAAAATTGTAAATTAGATCCTATACAAGCCAGTTAGAAAAACAGTCACATGCTTGTTAGGGGTAGAAAATAGCAGGGCAGACCTGGGATAAGGAAGAAACATCCTTCCTGCCCAATTTTCCAAGTCACTTTGAAACTTGTTTGATTGAATTTTGGAACTATTATTGGTGATACATTACACAGACGTTGTCTGCTGTTCTCCTTATGCCTGGGACCATTTTGCTGCAACACCTCTGTGCCCTGGGACATCCAGCATGGGCAGCAGTGGCTGCATCAGCCACGCTGGATTTGCAGCAAACATTCATTTATGCTGCTAAGTTAAAAGAAAACAGAGTTTCGTTTTGTTTTGTTTTGTTTTTCTATACTGAAAGAGGCATTGAGGATGAAAACACTGATGTGCTGTGCTTATTGTTGGAGTAAAGAATATTTTCAAAGGCACCTATAGGATTTCTCCCGCTGAAATCAGTCGCAACCGAGTGCCTAGCTCCCTGGTGCCTTTGAAAGCACTCGCTGTAACAATTCCCACAGAAAATGCTTCTGATTTGGAGGCTCCTTCATGAGTCAGGCACCATTTTGAGTTCCAGCCCAGCCAGCAATGAAACACACTGCTGTCAGCTGGGCTGGAAACTGCCTGGGGCACAGCCTCGGACCTGTTGCTTGAGATAAAGCCGGGATCCCAGGAAATCTGAGCATAGCCGCTGCAGCAGCAAACCAGATAATTGTAAAGGGGTGCACATGAGCAGTATTTTCAGAGCTCATAGCAGGCTGCTTGCTAAAACTGCATCCATCTAAACTGCCTGTGAAATGCACAGACACTTAACAAGGTAGACCCTCTTTTATTCCGAGTGCATGAAGTTTGGATGCTCCTGGAGATAGTCATACACTCAGATCATCTGTAGGCGTCTGCAGTAAGCCCAGGCAGAGTGGGGCTGGCAGCAGCCAGGAGGCTCACCTTGCCTCACAGCTCAGACAAGAACCACCAACACCCTTTTTTGCAGCAGCAAAAGGATTGCACTTCTATTTAAGCTCATTACAAAATCCCATTTTTAAAACCAAAAGCCTGCTCCCCCGTCTGTCACATCCTTAAAGGATGCAAACCCCAGGCAGCACATTTTGTTCAGCTGGTCGCTGCAGGTGCTGGATTAGCTTAGGGCTCTCCTGCTGGACCTTAACCTAGCTGACCATCTTCCTAGGGCTGATTTTTATTTTTTTAAACCTGTTGAAAAAAAGGTAGAAAAGTATAGCAGCATCTCATTAATTTTATCTACATTCACTAAAGCCAGGTGTCCAGTGGCTTGTTTTTTTCTGCTTTTAATTTTATAATGTAAGAGCCTGCTACTTTATGTAGCCCAGTCTGCCTGTTAGAGTATCCCGAAGGTGGCCTGGCCACCAGCGGTGCCCAGACCTAGGCAGCTTTGCTGTGGGGCAGCGAAGGCCTGGGGAAGCCAATGGCAAAAATCTTACCGCCTTCCACATGGCCAAGGTTTCACACAGCAAACGGTGCGGGACAGAGCAGCCTCTGCTGCCGGCCCTGCTCCGCAGGGCCAGTGGCACCAATGAGCGGGTCACGCAGTGTGACCGCCGTGGGTAAGGTTGTCGGGTCATGCGGGGGTTTGGGGAATCTGAACTCTGGATCAGAAAGTGTGTATGTGTGGTCATTGCGGCTAGGACTGAGTGAAAAATAACCTGTCTTCTGTCTGCCTTTTTCTCACAGCAAAACTAATGCCATGGTTCGTTTCTCTTAGGACAAGACCAGTGCTCTGAGCCTGAGCAATGTGGCCGGGGTTTTCTATATTCTTGTTGGAGGCCTTGGGCTCGCCATGATGGTGGCTTTAATCGAGTTTTGTTACAAGTCTCGGGCAGAGTCCAAGCGAATGAAACTCACCAAGAACACCCAAAACTTTAAACCTGCTCCCGCCACCAATACCCAGAATTACGCTACGTACAGAGAAGGCTACAACGTGTATGGCACAGAAAGCGTGAAAATCTAGGGGTACGAGTACGGTTCAGTCAACTAAAAAAAAACTTTTTTTTCTTTATGCTTTAACTTCCGTGTGTTCTTTTGTTGTATGCACTAGAGGACTGCTGTAAATGGTCTTTAAAAATGCAGAGCGTTGGCAGTCTCTTTTCCATGGTGTGGGCTATTGGGGATTTAAAGTTCTCCCCTGCACAGAAGCAGGCTCGTCACCAGCCTGCATTACCAATGGTGATGGTGGGGTCATGCTGCAGTGAGGACTCCTCTCCCCAGTGGTCTGCTATTCCAGTGGCTCACTGAATCCAAATATTTTGTTAATTAAAAAAAATAAATCTCAACTTTATTAATTTAAAAACAATCCAGAATTCACACCTCTTTTGCTTGAGAGCTCTTCCCTGTTATTTTTAATAGCCATACTCAGATCAGGTAAGTGCTTTTAGAAATCATGATATGTAAAGCATGCAAAGCAGAACTGAATTGTTAGAGGTGGCTGTGACACCCTCACTAGCTCCACAATGCACACAGGCTGCATCCTTTTCCTGCCTGGCTACCGGGGAGCTGCCCCAGGCAAGGGGGGGGAAGGTTTGGAAGCTCATTTTCAATACATATTATATATACCAGCTGCCTACAGGCTGCATGGGGCTTGGAGACTGCTGCCGAGCAGGCCGTGGGCACCCAGGGAAGAAGGGTCCCTGGGAACACCCCAGCAGCACAACATCTCATCCCGGCCACAAGTGAAGGAGCGGGGCAAGTTGTTCCCAGCCTCACTGGACATTATTAAAGCTCAGTGCTGCTCGTGCTGCCTCCTTTCCCGTGCAGGTTGGTTCGTTACCTTCTAATGAAAGGCTCCCTTTCAGAGGAGAAAAATGAAATCTCGTTGTTTTTATTACAGATCCTCGCTCTGACAGCACGCAGGAGGAGAAGCAGCAGAGAATGTGGCTACTTCACAGATTCGGACCACCTGAGCCAGTCAGTCGTACTCTAGCCGAGGTGTCGGCATGACATGCATTGATGATGGTGCAATGAACTTTTAACAGGAAAAACTGATTTTTTTTCCTTCAGTGCCTTATGGAAGACTCTGAGACTCACAACAATGCAAACCATCACCGAAATATTCTTGCTTTGCTTGAAAGAAAAAAACAGGAAAAAAAAGGAGAAGCAAAGAAAAAAGGAGAAAAGGAAGAGAAGAGAAGAGAAGAGAAGAGAAGAGAAGAGAAGAGAAGAGAAGAGAAGAGAAGAGAAGAGAAGAGAAGAGAAAAGAGAAGAGAAGAGAAGAGAAGAGAAGAGAAGAGAAGAGAAGAGAAGAGAAGAGAAGAGAGAGAAGAGAAGAGAAGAAGAAAGAAAAGAAAAAAGAAAAGGAAAGGAAAGGACTGGTAATAAGACATTACTATGTGGAAAAAAAATCTTGTAAAAAAAATCAGTGCAACAAAAGCCATTCTTTGATACCACTGCACAGTAACTGAACTCATGTCCTGAAAGCAAACCACAGCCGGTGCCATCAGCCACCCGACCACATCCAATTCTGAAACTCTTCCTGACGCCCAGCCTCAGATCCTGCTGTGCATGCACGGCCTGGCCTGGCACTGCTTTCCGGGCTGATGGCAATGTGGTTGAAGTATTTACTTACAGGTGGTGTGATTGATAGTTTATTTTTTCGAGCCACTTTAAACTCTCCAGCTAATTTGAGCAATTCTGTATATCAGTGAATAATACCTGAAGAAAAGAATATGTGCATTAAAAAAAATTAAGGTCACTGACTGTGAATCTGTAAATCCAAAAGAAAGTAATCTGTGGAACTGCATGTCTTGCTTCCAGATCATTAAATTAATTTTCTTGACAAGGTAGCTAAGTGCAGGCAGAAAATACTGTATTCCTTTTTTTTTTTTCCTATCATCAGGCATACCTACAGGTGCTTTATTAAAATGACATTGGGTGGCTTTAAAAAAAAAAAAAAAGCTACTTGCTGTTTAGTTTCAGATCATATATCTCTTTCCTTGCTGTGCATTTGCATTTTAATTCAATGTTTAATATCAAGCAATGAAGCAAGAGAAGCGCAGGTTAGTTTTTCCCAGGCCTGCTTCTGCTTCACACCAATTTTCTCAAAACTAGCACTGTGCTCAGTTAATGCTTCTCAACAGTTGTCGTTTTAAAACCGAAGTATGGGAAGAGGGTAGTAACTCCAATTAGAGCCGCAGTTCCCGAGTATTACTTAGCGACCTAACATGACTACAGCTAGCACTGGTAGATTATAGCAGCTCCTGCCAGCTTTGGCTCCATGGCTGCTGGCGGGAGGATGCTCCCGTCCCCTCCTGCAGCCCAGCGCACGCTGTGGGGATGGCTGGCACCCACCTCCTCCTCACAGGCAGCAGCAGCAGCCTTTCAGCCTCGACCCTCTGCCTGGAAACTGCGTAACGTCATCTTTAAAAACAAAAAAAAAGGACAAAAAAAAACACAACACTTTAAACATATTGTCAGTCACATGGGAAACGTTCAATGAAATGTCTGCATACTAATTACCTCTAATACGACAATATGTACTTTCTGTAGTTTACTGTAGGGTTTTGTTTCATCAGTAACATACAGTGAAAAAGAAGTTCATTTAAACCAGTCTGACCCTTAGGCGTTTAGTTTGCTGATGATAGAGTTGAACTTTTAATAGGATTTAAAAGAAAAAAAAAATATTATATGGGCAAAGTCTTGTTAAAAATAAGTATTTCCAACAAAATGTAATATAAAATCATTTTAAAAGCTCATCAGAGAATAATTTATTGTTCAAGTTTTTAACAAGCTATTGAACAAAAAAGGTGTTTGGTTTTGGTTTTGTTTTGTTTCATGAAACTGTGATTTTTTTTTTCAACTTCTGAATGCAATCGCGTTCCCAGCAAGGGCAAACTAAAGCTGTGCAGTTATAAGTTGTATTTAAAACAAACATTTTTCTTAAAAGCTGTATAAAAATGTGTGTTTATCAAATAAATTTTTAAAGAGTGGAGGCTTCAGACCAGTAAAAGGAGTTTGGTAAATGGTTCGATATTTTTTAAACTTGCATGTAAATCTAAAACAAAATGTGTCAATTGCTTACAAATCCCAGCTACCAACTTCAAGCTATCGGAAGTTCAGCAGTAGTCTCATGGTGACCTGGTTCAATATATTCTTTTCCTTTGTTTCCTTTGTTTTGCTTTGGGGTCTCTTGTGTTCTTTCTTCTTTTCTTTTCTTTTCTTTTCTTTTCTTTTCTTTTCTTTTCTTTTCTTTTCTTCTTTTCTTTTCTTTTCTTTTCTTTTCTTTTCTTTTCTTTTCTTTTCTTTTCTTTTCTTTTCTTTTCTTTTCTTTTCTTTTCTTTTCTTTTCTTTTCTTTTCTTCTTTTCTTTTCTTTTCTCTTTTCTCTTTTCCTTTCTCCTCTTTTTTTTTTTTCTTTCTTTTTTTTTTTTGTGTGTGTGTGTGTGTGTAATTTAAGTTCCTATTTTTGGTTGTTGAAACTGCACTTCAGTGAGCAGAAAAATTGCCAAGCAAACTAATGGCTGTAAAAGCATAAACTGCATGTGTGGGCATCAATTACTGAGCCTCATTTTAATGAGGTGTTGTACAAAGAGTTTTAATACATTTTGTAAATAAAACTGTAAAGAAAAAGAAAAAAAAAAAAAGAGCTGGCTGATGTTTTCCCCCAAGGAGAGGTGCTGCCTGCCTATGGGCACCACTGTGGCCAGGCAAGTCTGTCTCTTTTTTTGTTTAGGACCAACAATTATTTTGTTTGGGGAAAGGCTTTGGGGCACGATGCTTCCGGGAAATAAGACTGTGGGGATTGGCGCCCTAAAAACGAACTGTTTTTTCTTGGTGTGATTCTGGCAGGGTGCAACAGGCAGCAGGCAGGGAGGGTGGGAGCATGGGAAGGGGCAGAACCAGGCCAGCAGTGATGAACCACACCAAGGGTGGCACCAACCATCCCATGTTCCCTGCAGCAGCCCCAGGGTGATGCCGCTGTGTGTGTGGGGCTCCATCAGAGCCCTCAGCAGCTCCCATACGGCTCAGCCCTGAGGTTGAGCAAAAACCCATGGGGATGGCTGGGAGTGCAGGAACAGGCCAAGGAAAGGAGAGAAAAGAAAAAAGAAAAAAAAAATCAAGGAGCATCCCATATGGGTAGTGCTGCTTCAGAGCTGGTAGGCTTGGGGCAAGGGGGACAGGACCAAAAAAAAATCCACACCTAATTCATGTAGCTTGTGTGCTGGCGATCTGGCACTTGTAGATGAGACAAACACAGACTGAGCCCCCCTGCACATTGCATGGTCAACGTGCAGCAGTGGGGATGGAGCCTGGGGTGGGGGCAGGCTGGTGCCCCAGCCTGTGTAAGGGCCACACCGCATTCCTCCAGCACCCCTCTGCTAGGCCTCAGCACTACAAACCCCACAGTGCTATAAGGGTTCACAGCTGCCCTGCCGGGGGTGGGTGCAGAGCACTGCAACTTCTTTTTTTAAAACAGTTATTGTTTGTGTTTATTAAAATAATAATAATTCATGGTTATTAAAATAAAATTACAAAAATTCTTTGGTGTTCATATTCATCATCTCAGTCTGGAAAATTGAGTCTATTTTGCAGGCAGTAATACATAAACAAGCTCTGGGTAATGATAGCTCTTTTCAATTAAACTAAGGGATTTAAGTACAGAGATAATGTTTTCATAGATACTATAAATTTCAAAGCGCTATTAATTGAGAACATGGAACAGCCACAACCACTACAGGGGAAAAATCACCCACAGCCACTGCTGCCCCCGGCCTGGGGGTGGCTGCAACCACATTTCACCGTGCACTGGCACCTCACACCACGGTGGGACCCCTCCAACACCCAAAATCCCTCAACACCAACACTGCATTTCATTAAACACCACTAGAGTGCAGGATTTCAGGATGACAGGATGAACTTGGAGGCCGAGGCCTGGCTCTGTGGCCATTTCTGAAGTTAGGCCTGGAGGAGCGAAGGGGCCAGGGCAGGAGACCTGAGGTGCAGGGGGCGTGTGGCTGCCAGCTGAGGAAGGGGCTGTGGCAGTAGGGACACCCACAGTGACCCAGGGCCAAGTTGTAGCAACCTCTGAGGCTGGGAATACAGCTGTGCCATGAGGCAGCTGAGCTGTGGCACCTGGCCTGCCCGAGGGGACAACTGCCACTTGCTTTGCTGCAGGGTCAGGTTTTACCTCATTCTGGCTTCCTCACAGGAGCGAGGAGCTGAAGTCAGCAGCGTTAACCAAGCAAAGGCCAAAGGGAAAAAGCTCTGAGAAAGGCCCAGAAAACACAAGGCACAGCAGGGGCCGGTGAGGGCTGCACAAGGCTAGGTGTGCACTGAGGCCTGCACTAGCACCTGTGGCCTCAAAGGCAGGCCCAGGTAGGGCACATAAAGCTTTTAAACATGTGATGCAAACCCCAGGCACGGTGCTGGTAATGACTGGTGCAGTAAATAATGTTTAGCATATAAATAAAGTAATTGAGCAATTAACGAGCACATGGACAATGCTTGGTATGCTGTAAACAGTAGAAAAATGTATGATACAACACAAGGATTTGATTACACAGCCAGTGCCTGCTCTCTGCTCACCAGCAGTGACAGGTTTGGGATCAAGGCCCCAAGCACGAGTGAGGGACAGGGGCCAGGTCCCTGCCACCACATCACAAACACCGAGGAAGCTGAGAGGCTTTGCCTGCACATGGTCACTGCAGTTGTTTGGAGCAACACTGACATTCAGTGGCCAGACAGGGTGGGAAGCGCTGCTCACAAAGCCATGTAGCCCCCCAAAGCATAGCCCCTGGGGATCCTCACCCAGCTCATAGCCCAAGGGGGGCAGCTCCCTGGGGAGTGGGGCCTTGGGGCAAGGGGAGCTGTCCCGATCAGGCTCTCAGCACCCTTCTACCAAATCACTGCACCCACCATGCCTCAGCAAGACACAGACCAGGGCTGAAGCTGGAAGGGTGAGGTGAGCATTGTGTAAATGCTGGGATCGTATTTTAATGTCAAATGTCATGCAAAGCTCTTCAGCAAATATTGGTTTTGAATTCCAAATATGGACTGAGCAGGCTAATTACAAAAAACCTACAAAATTAATGTAAGAGCCACAGTTTGAGCTGAGGCAAATAAATATAAATGGTATTTATTTAATATTCTCCTGCCCTTTAAACAAGGGAAGTTTGCTATCTTCAGCAAAATAGCTTATTATAAAATAGCTGAAGCTGTGACCTCTCACAGACACCGTGGATTGCACAGTGCAATTAAGATATCACATCAGACCTGCCACACTGAAACTGGGCTTAATTAATGACTGTTTTTCCTTAGGTTTTCTCTAGCCACAATGTAGGGTGCACCACTCAGGAAGCGCAGTGGTGCCCATCCCTTTTAGGTGCTGCTGTCCTATTGCACTCAGCACCCAAGGGCAGGTTCAATGTTGTTGACCCACAGCCTTCACTGCTACTGCTGTCAGCATGTACCAGAGGTGCCAAGATAAACATGGTTCCTTGAAGTATAAACAACTGTTCCAATTCATCTCTAAGTGCCTGAGCTGACAGGCAGCCTCCTGTTTTGCTTGAAGACCACACTACACTCAGAACCTTGCGTCACCTTTCTCTTCACAGCCTTAATCCCATTTCTGTGCAACAAGCTCCCCACAGCAGCTGGTACATCCCCAGCTGGTGTCATTTACACAGCCAGCAGGCCAAATCCTGATCCTGTTTGCATTTGTGTACATCCCAAGGAGTGGAGTGACAGTGATGGAAGTATTTCATTTCATATCACCCTAATGAGTCAATTAAAAGTGCCTATTTAGCTCTGTTACTCTATTTTTTTTAGTAATTCCTCCTCACCTCTAATTAGCCCTGTAATCCTTACCTGGTTCCCTGTCCCATGTGCTCGTGTCTTCTGTGCACAAGGAACAAGGATTCAGTCTTGCTGATTGATTGGGAAATAACCTGTAGTTAATAAGGAAAATTCTAATCACTAAATTTTAACTGATGATGTCTATAATTACTGCAGTTTCTTAATCTTTGCTTTCAAGTACAGCCACAAAGACGACACCTGTCTGTCCCACATCCCAGGTGACAGAAGACACAAACTGACCTTCACAGAACAGCAGGGATGCACCACATTTTATTCAAGTTCTATGGATTATACTGAAAACAAACAAACAAAAAACAACAAAGCAATATTTAAAAGAAAAGTAAGCTCCTGGGTTTAATAGTATTAATATTTGTTGCAAGAAGGTCAGGTTTTTACTGTTGCAGTCAGCAAATATTCCATTAGCTATAGGTTTGTTTTTGTTGATGTTAAATCAATGCAAAAAGTGTGTTTCTATATACTCTCAGGAATAAAACAAATTAATTTGCTTTGTGGACAGTGCCTGTAGATCAAAATCTTCTTTTGCAGTTAAAAACAAAAAAAAATCTGTCTAGGTTACAACTCCTTGCAAAGCAGTGGTTTGAAGCAGGCGCATACTCAGTCTCCTCTCACTCCTATCTGCTTTAGTATCAACAGTAGCAGGCACTCCAGCGTGGAAATCCCAGCTCCCCATCACCTCTGAAAACACCCAGGCTCAGCACTTCAGGCACATACACTTAAACTGGAAAAAAAAAAAAAAAACCTCTAGAAGGGGAAAATTACTATTTTGCAGTTATTTTAAATGTCATTATGTTGCCATTGTAGCATTTTCCCCCAACGCGTGTCACATTTTGTGAACTAATGGAGAAAAACCAAATGTTCTTCCTGTTTTAAAAGGTCAGGAGCAGTGACCGCTGCTGTGCGACGAGCCTGAAGCACAACAGCAGCACAGGAGCTCACAGCCCACCCGGCACAGTGGCTTGGGCCAGCTGCACAAAAGGGAAGGCTTGCCAGTCCCCTTCTGGTGGAGCTTCAATATGTGAAACACAGAACAGTAGCAATCACTCTTCACAGAGGTTAATGCATGCTTTGGTTCAGGAAAGGGAAAAATAGGTTACACTAATGATTTGCTGAAAGTATTTCATAGCATAATGGCTGCCGACAATCAAGGCCTGCATCTGCAGGATCCTGTCAGAATGGGAGGAAGGATCAGCAATAGTTGCTCACCAGTTAAAGCAACTAACTCACAACGCAGTTTTATTGGGCTCAGTGCTGTTAAACACTGCTGTTAAACACAACTGCTGTTATTTTAGCACAGTACATACCTTACACATCTTACTACTTTCAAATTGTCAATATAAGCAAATTCTGAACCACCCTTGACAGAACTTCACAGAAACTTGGCCTCTTAGGACAACACAAACCTCCTGCCTCCACTTGATCTGCTATTGAGGGCACACAGACATAATCCTGTCTGTAATCAAACAATCCGAAGTAGTTCCTTGAACAAGAAGTGTCTCAGAAATTGTAGCTCTAAACACTCTTTCACCTAGCTTCATATGATTTTTTTGGACGAGGGGGAGAGCAGGGCAGGAAAAAAAACACTACAGGTGTGACATGCCACGTAGAGAACAACTGCATTTGACCACAGCTTACAGGAAAAAAAACTTTAATCATTTAAAATGGCAAGTTAATATCATTCATATTTCCTTACAAGCTTTTAATATAACAGGTCACAGAGTATTGAGCATTTAATTCTATTAAGCATGGCTCTCAGACACATCATTAAAAGTAGTTTACTCTGACAGAGTTGACTTATATACATTTCCTGTGAGCAAACTGTCTTCCAAGTCTGTTTGGCAAGGATTCATTTCCCTGCATAAACTTCAGTTGTTTTGTATCACTTTCAGTAATAAGCATCAAGGAACCTCTTTGTCAGAGGACAGGGCCAACAGAAGCAGTTATGAGAATCATTGCTACCATAAACACACTGCTTAGCAAAGGTAAGCAGAATTAATGCAGAGATCAATATGGAGCATGGCTGGCAGTAATACAAACCACAGCAGTCCCACAAATACGTCTTCTGCTTGTCAATCTAAACATGTAACCTTAAAAAATGTGATCATCCTTATCCTTTTGTTAGAGATCATAAAAACAAGGAGACACTCCTTATGAAATCCATAAAGGACTGTCAATACAATTGATACAGTTGTCAAGGGGATGTATCAGGCCCAGATGAAGCTGTACCCATGAGGAATTTCAGTCTTGTCAAGATCACCTCTTTATAACACTTAAATCTTAGAAGATACTTAGTTTCCAGACCTCCTCTAAGAAAGTGGTCTTAACCTGGCATAGCTACATCTTTTAAAAATAATTACTCAAATTTAAATGGGCCTTTTAAAAATAGGAAGAAAATTCACTCCATCCTTCGCATAGCAACTGTGATAGCTCATGATGCTTCCACTCATCTTCTGAAGTTACATGAGGACAAAGGCTGTCAGGTTTCATGGTCCTGCTAATATTTCAGTCTTGATGAATATCTCCCACTAACACCAGATCCTCTCCTCCACGCCCAACACTTTTTTATTGCAAAGACTTTTAAAAGACAGCAGATCCTTACCAAATGGACAAGAAGCAGAATTTTAAAGGGAGACAGAAGATACAGTAAGTATAAAGGCTGAAGAGGAACTACTTAGTGCAGTGTGGTATTCCAGTTCAACTGACTTGATGTATAAGTGTCACCAACAGGCGAAGGGGGGTGGCAGAACATCTTGTTCTACCATAGCTACTGACTACAACAGCAAAGGAGGACTTTGCTAGGGTTTACAGGAAGCTGTATCACAGTGCTCCTGCAAACAGAAGTGCATTCAATTTCAGTTAGTCCCATGAGAGAATCTGCTGTAAAAATAAATAAAATTGATGCACCACCTCCAAAATTTACCAAGAATCTAGATGTAATAGCAGTTCCTGCTTGTTAGTGAATACACATTCATCAGCTATTTAAACTGTTGTGCCCAGGCCAAAAAAGCTCAGCTTCCAGTTAAACCTTTTTAAACTTTAAATAGTGAGCAATGCATTTGGGAAAGACATTGGAATCGCCTCTTCTCCGAAGAATACAAACTGATATTTATCTTGCAATCCACATTTTCCTAGTTTAAACAATCTATTGATCATTTTTACTTAAGAAAATCCACAGCCTCAGGGAACAAAAAATTAGTTATGAATACGAAGTTGAAGACTTCCAGACATGAAGAGTTCTTACCCAGGTGAAAATCTGAGTGGTATCAAAGTGACCTACCATGCTATGTCAGAAGTCAGGCAACATCCCCCCCCCCACTTTTTTTTTGTTGGACATTAAACCACTGAAACTAAACTAAGACATTTTAAAGTCAGTATACTTTGACTACATCAGGAAATCTAGAAAAGAATACAAGAGCACCAAAGATTTTAATGAGCTTTGGACCACAGACAAACATCTCAAGAGAAAGATACAAACTTGACTGAAGGCACAAAAGCAAATCTTGAGCTTCCTGAAAGCATTGCAGAAGTATAATACATTTGTCATTTTACAGTAGGCAGATATGTTTGGCTTGTTGACATACTATATAAGTAACTCTTTCAATATGATCAGCCAGCAAGTACAGAAGACTTGCAAGCTAAGGCAGAAAATACCCTCCCACAATTCCAACTCCAATATCAAATTTTCGTAAGAGTACATAAAGCAATAAAGCGACCACACACACACAATGATTTACGACCCATTGAGAAAACTATTGTTTATTTAGAAAAAAGGTTACACTGGTAGAATTCAGCAGATAAAAAATTTTTTGTTTTTTCTTTTTTTAAAAATGTCATTGTGAAACTTTTCAGACTAAAGTTCAGCGATAAAAAGCTCCTGTAGCTGTAATTGAAATTTAATTTATTTCAGTTTTGAAGAGAGCACTTCCAATTAATCTAAAAACAGCATGACAAACAAAAGGCGTGGCAAGGGACAATTGAGCACAGGTTTAGGTTGAGATGGAGGGGATAGGGTTCATTCTTTGTTTCTTTTAAAGAAGTCAACGTTGTACACAATATACAAATAATCCCTAAGCGTTGCATGAAAACAGTGCTCCCACTTGGTTCATTTGTTTTAGTCACCGATATTAAAAACAGGCCAAGTAATAAATAAAAACTGAATTTAAATGAGGTAAATTCAAAAAGGTTCAATAACTGTTTATTTGTGGTTTTCAAACATCTAAAAGAATGCATTTCAGGTCAAAAGAATTACTAAACTCAGGCAGTATTTTAGACAACCTAAAGTGGAACTCTGTACACATGAAACCTCATTTGCACTATGGCAACTGTTTGCAGCACATTGTGCTAAAATATGGAATAGGTAACACTTTCAGCCAGGTACTGAAAATAAATGTGTAAGAAACTAAGCAACAAGTTAAAATACAGTAATGTACAACCCAACAATTAAATCTTCAGCATGGGGAAATAAAGCAGAGAACTGAATAATTTAAGGAGATGCAGATGGGTCCTCTTCATTCACAAATTTGTGCAATCTATACTCTGGAAAATACATTTCTGGTCACAGCTGGATATCTTTCCATTTTAATCTCACCTGCAAAGAAGGCACACACAACTGAAGTTAGATGCTGTTTAAATGAATACCCATCTCACATTTTGTTCCATTCACAATTCAAAGAACAAGGGAGAAAATGAAACCATTTTCAGTCATTTATTTCCTGACTCCAGTTTATTCCATAAGAAGAACTATGTTAATATAAGTATTGCATTGCAAATACTGAATACAGTGTAAATACAAATTTAAAGACACAAATAAGAAACAAGTAGTCATCTGTCAAGGTGAAAACTGTTTTAGAAGTACAACCTCCTCAAAATGTTACTGTATCTAAATTAGACAAAATAAATGCAGTCAATAAGAAGTTGTACATGAGGCAGAATATAAGAGATTTAACAAACAGGAGCAGGATATTAAATTCCATAACCATGTTGCTACTAAGAGCGTTTTTTCATATTTCACTATACAAATTACAGGGTATTGTCAGTATTTTCTGCCAGATGCCCCAGGCTAGCCCGCTGCATGCTTGATGTGAATTTCAGTGTGCAATTGCATTCACCTAAGCATTTGTTTAAGTCATGAATAGTTACAAAAACCACTTGTGCTTTTAATTAACTACAATCCTCCCTTTAAACTGAACTGCTGGACAAGATAAAACTTTACTTTTCTATTGAAGAAGCTACAATTCCTCAGTAATGAACTTCATCTGCCAAGAAGCGCCTCCCCCCCTTTTTTTTTTAATAAACACAACAGCAAAAAACATTTAAAGAAAATAACTACGTCTGAGATCCCCTCCAAAGAGTGTAAGGTATCAGTGCAAACTTTGTTACCCAAAACCCCTCCACACATCTGCCTTTGGCTTCAGTGACAGAGGAATGTCAAATGATCAAGATCCTTTTTCCAAATAATCTATCCATCCAATCCCTCTGAGGCAACAATCCAACTGTGAAGCCAAGTTCAGAAGATGCTTCTAGACAATCAGAAGATTTCAGGAAGGTTCTTCCCCTACTAAAGCTGCATATTGGAGAAGAGAAAGCAGCTTTCCTGCAACATTATATTTCCGTGTCTAAAGCAAAACTCATTTGCCATCCTTGCACAACTTCTGCTCTAAACTGTTTTGATTTTAGGTTTTGTTGTGGTGGTGTTTTATTTTTAAGACCCAAGCAAAGCACAGCTATACTTCTCCTGCAGGGGACCTCACCATTCAGGTTTTGAATATTCTCCAAGCCGACAACCCCATACCTCTCTGAGCAACCTGTTCCAGTATTTCACCTCTCTCAGAGATCTCCCCGGCTTACTTTTTAAAATAGAATTCACAACAAAGCTTTCAGAAGAGGTAGCTCTGCCTTCTAGACCAGCTAATACCATCATGAAAACAAAAACAAGTTTTCAGCCTCATTAATCTGCCTTATACATTGTTCTTTAATAAGAACAATATTACTCTGAGAAAGCAAATAGCTCCAACAGCAAAAGATATTCAAGTGAATTAAAAATTTGTGTGAAGTTTTGTTTGTAGGTTCTCGAGCATTCAAATAGAACACAAGGAGAAATGAAGTAGAAACAATTCATCTCTTCTAAATAGAGAACAAACAGGAATTATTATTGGACAAATTGGAAACAAAGAGAGAAGCCATATTCAATAGTTTTGAATAGTAATTATTTTCAGATTTACCCAACATAAGCACACTGGTCACCCACTGGTCTATGCAGAAAGATTAGAAGTGAACAAATTTTAAATTCAGTGGGGCACTTTACTTCCCAAATAACTGAAAATGTTATTCCTCCTCAGATCTGATCAAATAACAAAGATTAAGTGGAGGTGAAGAACTGACTTACTATACTATATAGCAATTTGGTTTAATAGTTACTGCTCTCCATACAGATAAAATGAAAGAGGATAAAAAAATTAAGTTTCCAACACATTAGGCAAAGATCTTCTTAACCAACAAGTAGACTAGCAGGACTACCAGGATCACAGTGATTCACCCTTGTTTTTGTATGGCAACTGTTCTTGGAAAAAGTGCCAAACATACAACTGCACCCAACACTGTCAACCACCTCATCCCACCTGACCCCATTTTTGGGGGGCCAAATGAGTTTGAGCATCTATTCAATCTCTATACTGATGACAGGGAAAGCTATTTAGCTATTTCTCTAGGACAGAATTTTTAAAAACTGTAGTTTCAGCCCTTTCACACTCAGGCTGTTTTGTGTGTATAGCCTTTACCAGTCAATAGGAGCCTCAGGAGCTATCAAGTCAAACAAGGTAAACCATAAAAATTTTTACCTTGACTAGAACATTCTTCATTATCTGTGCTTGTCTGAAGATTTATGAGTAGATTCAGCATTAAGGAAAAATATACATATATTTATCACTGCATATAATAAAAAGGAAACTACTTTTCCGTAGCCTTCCTGTAACATTGACATGTAAAAGGATATTGTTTCTTTTCTTCTTTCCCTCCAGCACTCTCTCGTTTTTCTTTCTTTTCTGTTTTTTCTTTATCATGTCTTGATTCCTTCAAAAAAACATATGGAAGTAGTTTAGAGTATACACTAGACAGTCTGACTAAAAGGATTAAATGAGTCACATAGGTTAAAAAATCACCAGTCAGAATGACTATAGTCAGCTTCTGTGATTTTTGAGATTTACTTAACTGTCTTACAGCTCAATAATAATCTCTATCACTGAGGAGTTACAACTGGGAACTTATTTAATGTAAGTATGATGACAACATACTTACCTGGTTTCACAAAGCCTTAACACACACACTTGACAACACGAATACAAGCAAACTGGTTTATATTTAAATGAGACTTGCTTTTACATAGTTGCTCACCAAAACAGTCTGCAAATGCACTTTAGGTTTTGGATACTCTAGCAATTTCTGAATTTTCCTGGCTACTGCCAAGAAGAACTACTTTATCCTAATTTATCCTATCAGGAGTGACTGCTGAAATATTTAGAGCCAAAAGGCACCAGAAATTCCACAAGCATTTTCCTACATATTTACACTGTACTTTATTAGGCCATAAAACTGCATTATAGTGGAGTAAAAAGAGCGAGCTTATTCCATCGAAACAAACAAAAAATGAAGAACAAAAAAATCCCAAATCAAACAAGTAAACAACAACAACCACCGAATAAACTAAATGATAGTGGCTTATTTTACCTTTTTGCTACCAGAGGAGCTCTTTTCCATCTTTTCTGCTTTGATTGAATCACCTTTTTCCTTTCCTGAAGATTTTGATTTGCTCTTCTCCTTCTCTTTTTCATTTGAGCGAGGAGAATCAGAAGGACTTTCACTTTTGCTATGTTTTGAAGAACCAGCTAAAAACACAACAAAAAGTTTTAATTCACAACAAATAAAAGCTTAATACACATACAAACACAAAACAGATTACGTACTTGTCCCGTTTTCCTCTTTGCGTCGTTTAGCTGAATCCTGTGGTACCTCTCGGTCACTGTTTGAATGATCCTGGCACCAAATACACAGATATTAGTAGATTAATTCATACTCCTAAAGTAGGTACCTGCTAATAGTGTTATTTTGAAGTACTGTTTTTTGAATAGTTAAAACGTAATGGAGTTATTCCAGCTTGTTTAAGCTACCTTGAGATCGGTTTCGAAGGGAAAAAGTTTTGAATGCATTACTCTAAACCAATCTTTGAAAATGTAATGGAACAAAAGAAAACAACCCTAATATGGATCACTTCTACTTGCACAGGCTATGCCACCAATTATTACTGCAAGAACTCCAAATAAGCTTTCCAAGTATATACCAACTTTTTCTATACTAGTTCACAGAAGTTTCACCAACCCTTTTTCGGTCTTTCCTGTCCTTTTCCTCTTTCTTCTCTCTCTCTCTGGATCTTTCCCTTGATTTGTCCAAATCTTTCTTGTCCACTTCTCTCTCTTTACTCTTGGACAGTGTTGGAGTAGTGTGGTTAATGTAGTGCTGTTAAATTAAGGCAATATCACCAAATATTAATATATATTCCTAGATGCATAGGAATAAGAAGTCTTACTCTAACATAACAGATCTAGCTCAAAGAGCAAAACTTAATACTTTGATTAGAAAAGTGACTGAAGACACTTTCAAACTAGTCATATATAATTTAATTTACAGCTTTGTTTCCTCAGCACTGAAAATTCAAGAAACCTTTCACTTAACTGGAACACCTATTAAATAGACACAAAGTTGTTTACCAGTATTGTTTGATACATCAAAACAAATCAGCAGAACTACTGATACAGGATATGCAGACTCGTGGACTGACTTAGCACTTGCAATTCTGCCTGGAATGAATGGAGTCAGTTTCTTAGACAGGTTCTAATTAATTTTTCAAGAATAAACTTAAACCGCAAAGTATTTACGACAACTTTGAATAATGGGTTTTTCAGCTAAAGTAATACAAAACTCCACCTTAAACTTCCAATGATAAAAGCAGCTAAACACAAAATTCTGTGTGTTAGCTCTAATGTGTTCTAGATTGTTACTGCACTCTCTTCTAACCAATTTTAATGAACTGTAAAATATACAAATATTCAGCTTTGTGAAACTAGTAACGTTAATAGTAACATTAACTTAGTGAGGCAAGAGGGGGGACAGGGAGAAGAGTAAAAATCAGAGTAGCATCTTTAAAAAGAAGCACAGTAGCATCAGTAGAACACTTGGCAAAATTTAAGTGCTACTGTGTATATACATAAGGTAGCACACATTATATAAATATCAATGCATTACAGTAACCAATTCGTGTTTTTAAGTACAATTGTATTTTTAGTCATATCTAAGAAACACTTTTAATAAAATAACACATAAAAGCATATTTTAGCTGAAAAATAACTTTTTGGTATTTTCCTAATTTAAGTTACATCAACACACTCATTTAAATTGATATACTTTAGTATTTCCCCCATTCCATAAGTTATTAATTTTATTTGAAAAAGTGTGTTAAAATGTTCTATATTTTTTTCTTATTTTAAAAGTACACCAGAAAGAGAAGCATGCACAAGATTAGTTTAGAACAATCTAGAATCCGTTAGAACTAACCAAAACAAACACTTTCAAATAATTTTATTCTTTTAAGTTAATCCTGTCCTTCTACAGTTCTGACAAATGAGTAACTTCAGACCAGTAACCCTAAGTTTTGGTAAAAAGCACACCAACAACGTTACATCCCTTTTCCTTTTATCACTTACTGGAATGTTATCACCTTCCTATGCCAGTAAATGAGCCTTCAGTATCCCTTTATCTCCGTTCTTTCCCCTCACTCTTTTTTTTTTCTGTCACCTCCCCAGCATGTTTATTCCACAAATTTATCCTTGCTCCCTTGTCTGCTGTCACCTTTTAACATGACTTGGCAAATACATTTTTTCTAAGCAGCCCCATTTAGCTGTCTACCACAGATCCTTTCCATGTGAGTAAGTAAACACTCCTCTTTCCTCCTATTCTGCTTCTTACATTCACATGGCTGTTCAGGTCAGATTCCACTGCTCTTCTACTGTTCCAATGCAGAGTTTTGGAAAAAATTTACTCCCTCCACCTCTCCTTACAAGAAAAACATAGATTTGGCTTGTCAAGCTTTATTAGCTTGCTTCTAGAAATGCTGTTAGCTGAAACCACATCAAATCTGGGGCGCTGCCATATGTTGTATAACTTGGGCGAAGGCCAAAACAAGAATAACACAAATCTAACTCAAGACTGGCAGCATTTATTTTATAACCTGCAATGTAAGACAACATTTTAATGGTCTGCCCCCCAAAAAGTCAGGCAAAGATAGGAATAAAGAAAGTCTGTAAGTACATAAAAGCACTTGACTTCTACTAACTCTCAGTGGAAGCTGAACTCAGAAATCTTACAGGCTTCTAAATATCACATCCTTTCCCCCAGACACGTACATGGCAGTAAAGAACACTTGTCTTACACCACATACCAGGAACATAGTCAAGAAGTGTGAGTTCAATACAAATGTTAGATTTTTTCTAATTTTAAAATCTTAAATATACAATGATATATTTAATCTATAGACACTATCATTTCATCAATTTTAAGTCTAAGAATCAAAGGATGCCTCCTATGTGGACTCCCCGTATAAACAGGTACAGATGGCACTGGAAAGATTCAATTTTAAAAAGCTAGCAAGTATTGGTTATAAAAATCAGAGCTATTTTGAATTAAAACATACAAAGTGCTCTGAACGCTTTGTTTCACAAAAGGGAGCTAAAACTAAAACATTAGTGCAGTGTATAATACAGAATAGAACTGGTAAATCCATCACATTTTTAAATTTAAAGTTATCTAGAATCACATATATTAAGTAAATACACGTAATTCTAGATAAACCTACATGTTATCCAGAAAGTTCAAGTGTTCAACATTTTTCAAGTGATAAGCATTTGTGCTATTTACATAATGATACTGACTCCATAAGCTAAAATCTTAACAGGAACTATGGGAGAAGACTTGATCCATTTCCATCCATTAGCCAGATAAAATTAAATGTGTATTATACATGTTCAAAAGAAGTAGCAGAAAGCTATCTTAATATATTAGCAAGTTCACAGTATTTGTTACTGTCACTGTGTTAAGTGGTTGAGTTTTAAAATAAAAGCAACAAAATAGTTGCAGAATCTGCCTAAAAATTTAATACTCTAAAACGTCATTTAAATCTTGAAAGCATTTTTAGTATGCGTTCCCATAAGCTTTCGAATCTGAAGTGTGTTTACAGGAAGCAAACAGATACGATGATCATTTAAGAGGTTGCCTATGATGCTTAGAAATAAAAACATTAAAACATAACTGTATTAAAACATTAAAACATAAACATAAAACATAATAGTAGCAAGGGGAAAAGAGTAGTTATTCCACAGATAATTCTCAAATATTTTTTGTTTTAAAATAACTGATTTTTTTAATACCGATAAAAAAGAAATACTATTCTAACTATTCTATTGCCTCTTGGGACAAATAAAAGGCTTAATCATAGGGAGGTTTCTATAAATGTGCAAGTATCAGTGAGGACCAGAAAAGATGTTTGTTCTGTTCAGAATATCCAAATAGCCAACATTTTTGTTTTGCAGTTTTAACTGACTATTCAGATGTGTAATCTTGCTTACTCGTTTGGAAGTAAGTGAAGCCAAAAGACAGTTGTGCTTCTTTTTCATTCCTTTCTACAGACTAAAGGAGAAGTTATCAGCTATGAAATAAAATCTCTTAGAAATATTGAGAGAATGTTAAATTCAGGGGCTTTTCTTAATGTTGCTTTCACTCAACAACTCTCCTTCTCTCCTGTACAGAAGTTCTACATAGTAAACTGGAAAAAATTCCCTCCTCTACTATACTAGTATTTACAGGAGTGAAATTTGAATTTTCTGATGTGGTTTGCCCCAAGATCAAGGTTGTTTCCTCTGCAACAAAAAGTAAACTTTGGTGGTGTCTAAAAGATTCAAACCTTTGCTGAAGAGTCCTTGAGTTCGTTGAGGTTGTCCTGTAGAAAATGAATGGAGATGACACGTAAGCTGGAATAGTTTTCAGAAACCAGAGGAACTTTGGGAAGCATGGTCGTACCCTCGAAACAAAAAACAGCTACTCCTTCTGGAATAAATCTCATGTTAATACTTCACACCGAGTGAATCTAGGAACTAAAATATTTTCTTAAAAAGGAAGAAGAAAAAAGACATCTATTCTCTAGACCCAATTCTTATGTAAACTACAAAATGTATTTATACCTAATTCTTCATAAAACACTGAAAAACAACCACTCTCCCACCAAGACAAAATATTAAGAAAAATAATCTTAATTCTAAATACTGCTGAACCACAGTTGAAATAGGCTTAAAAGGTTTTTAAACCTGCATCTTCTCCACATTCAGTTAAATGTGACAGAAGTTACTCTAGAACAACTTTTCTTGCCCATTTATAAAAATAGGCAAGAAAAAATTCTTAGTTACATTTTGAGTAGTTATCACTGTCACCTGCTTCCTAAAATTAATAAACGCAACTTGAGATCTCCAAAATTAGCCTAAATCTTTTAAGTAAATCTTACATTGAAAAAGACGTACTCTTCGGGGAAAAAAAGAAAAAAGAAAAGCTTGTTCTAAAGTTGGTAAGATGGTGAAATTTAAAAGCCCACATAATCCATCAGAGTGCTCATGATGAAGTATTAGTAACTTACAGTTTTAAATGTTCAACGTACTGCAAATTCAAAGATCCCATGAACATAGATGGTTTAGAAATAAAACAAATATGGAGCAAGGAATGGCTACCCTGAGTCTTCAAGTAGGCTACGCCCAAGGTATTGTGCTGCGCTTGAATGCTTGGGATTTCTCTTTGCTGGGTAGTAGGCTTGGTTGCCACATCTGGTTTTATCGTACCGCAGGGCTCAACATGGTGGGAACCCATTGGAAATAAACAAACCTCGAAGGGAAGGTACAACAGAAGCTGCATGCTCACTGATTATACACAACTACAGGAGAACTGATCACCAAGGAGACTTTAAAATGGAACTCCTTTCAAGACTCCTCCTTAGAAGGCACATATCGGTAAGATGCTCATCAAGAAGCCTGATGAATTCAGAGGTATCGTACATCCCGTATCATCCAGGAATCTTCAGTGCTATAGATTCTTCAATAGAAGTGCAGAAAAATATGCTCCATTCTGCTGCAAAGACTCATTTGCTTGTAGCTACCATTGCACTCCAAAAAAACTGACTGCTTAAAACAATGAGGCACTTCTGTGTAAAAATTCTCTTGCCATTTCCAAACACTATTTACAAAATTTGTGCTAGGTCCTTGAAGCTTTACTTTGGTTAATTAAAAAGATATATTTTTTAATAGAAAAAAAGACAGTCCGCCAATAAAGAAAAGGAATGCATTTTCTAATGCAATATAAAACCTCCAGTGGCTCCAGTGTATACTTGGCACAAAACTTGAAGGAAGTCGGACATTGGCATCCCAAACTTGTGAGCCTAACATGGGCGCTGCCTTCCTCAGGCTATACTAACCTTTACTGTTGAGGAATGTGATGGAGAAGAATGGGTATCAACTTTTCGGCGTTTTTGTTCTGAGAAAAGAAGAGAATAACATTATTAAAACACATTTAACAGGAGACGACTAATAATATGACTCTCTGAAGTACCAAAATCTAAGTTAGAATTCAAGCTTTTCAACTACATAGAATTTTTTCTTAAGCTACCTAGAGATACCAGCATGCCTTGACCTCGTTATGCAAGCTTGCAGGAAAAATTAAATGTGAAGAAACTGCCACAAAATTATGTGTATTTCAAGCTTTCAATTTTACGTAAATTTGTATCTGAAGAGTTGAACAAAATAGAAGGCATTCCAGTCCTCCTTTACTTGGTTTGCCTAAAGCAATATAATTATAAAACTCAACATCAGCCTCCGCTTATGAGGAACTTAAAATACCAACATTTATCTTATTTATCCTTAATATATGAAAGAACCAATAAGGCTTACTGAGGCCTTCTTAAGGAGGGAAACCTTCTACATCCCTTTTTTTCAGTTCAAAAGTTAAGATTAAACCCTGAGCACACTCTTCAGGATATATGCAAAACTTCTAAGGTCATAGTTATAAGATACGTTTTAATAAAAAAACATTTAGAATTATACCAAAAATATTGTGAATGTCAGTACAAAACATTTATAAACTGATAGGCTTAATGAAAATCAGCAATCACTGAAGACAAGCTTCACACATTCACGCAGTTATCATTCTGGAGATATCCTGAATAGCTACTTCAGGCACTAAAGATGTCTACAAGTCATTGCTAGCATGGCTACATAATAGCTAGCACTTTCTCTCACCATGGTGGGTGTGAGGTGTTCGCTTTCAGTGATTTTCCAAAGACATGTCCTTACTGTTCTAGAAAACGAGAGAAGTTACACCAACAGACTTACCCCTCTCAGATTCTGATGTTTCTGATCGGGGAACAGGAGACTTCAAGGACCCAGCTACTGGAATCTTTTCTCCTCCTTTAGTAATTTCCTTGGATTTCATATCCTTCGCTACATCTTTTTCTCTGGATGGCTCCTTTTCTCTCTCCTTTTCTGCAGCTGACTTTGACTCGACGGTGGTAACAACTGTCTTGGATTTTTCTTCCTTTGAAGCTTTTTCTTCTTTCTTGGCTTTTTCCTTCTCCTTGTCAGATTTTGGTGTTTTCTCCTTGATCTCTCTTGCTTTATCATCTTTGTTCACCCGTTCTTCCTTAGGTTTGTCTTTCCCATCCTTCCCAAGTGCCTTCATCTCTGGAGTGGCAGCTGGAATCTTTTCTTTTTTTTCTTTATCTTTTTCCTTCCCACTTTTTTCTTTATCATCTTTCTCCTTAATAATTTTGCTGCATCAAAAATAAAAAGACCAATTGGTACACACAAAAAAACAGCTTTTGTTTTGTCATCAAGTTTTACTCCTGATGATTTGATAGAACCCCCCGAAGCAGTCAGACATTGTTTTATCGCTATTAGAAAATCATCACGCAAGTGTACTACTTTGTTTATCCTCACTAAACTAAAATGGAATGCATTTAACAATTGTGTCAGCTCAGGACAGCTATGTATTTTGGCAGAAATCATCTTATTTATTAAGCTTTGAAGAAATGGAAACAAGTTAAATGGTAAGTGAAAGAAAAGGTTTGTGAGTTTAAAGACAACATAATATCAAGGAGTGGATTTCTCACCTATTAGAAGCACTGTTTCCATTGCTTGTTGTCACCTTCGGTGTAGTGTTGACAGCTTTATTAATAACTTTCACAGCACCCTGAGACTTCTCCTTTAGTTTTTCTGTTTGAAGAGAAAAATTTCATCTCAACAATATACGTGTAATGGAATAAAACAAGTGTCTAAGCATATTCATGCACAAACCATGTAGCTAATAGCCAAAATAGGTAATTAAATGCAAAACTCCCCTGCAAAACCAACCTCCAACCAACCAAAGAACACACATTGACCCTATTTAGCATCACATTTTTTTTTTTCATTTTAAAAAGCCAAGTTTTGAGAGAACAGGCTTGCAAACATCAAAAGAATTCTACTAAAAATCAGGTTTGTTTACCAGTCTCTTCAGCAGGGCTTTCCTCCAGTTTAGCTGTGTTTATTGTGAGAGATGTAGGCATCCCAGCACCACCTGGCCCATTTTGTACTGTTGCAGCTACAGCATTCCTGGCAGGTGGGTCTTTGTGGTGGAATTCATTTTCAGGTATCATGAAAGGCTTCCTACTTTTCAACTGCCCAGAATAGCTGCAAGTCGCACAGATTGTTAAATATGCACAAACATAAAGCAAAATATGGGTTGAATTTTAAATGAGGATTTAATCTAACAGTTCGTCTGTTATTTTTCACAGTTTTTCCCAACTGATATGCAGTTTCTTCCCCCTTTATCGATCAGCTCGAAAAAATAAAAATAAAAAAAGGAACGAAAAACCCTCACACAACAGAAGCCCTACCTCCAAGCCCTCTTTGCCGCTACCACCACCACACATGCACACACACAGCTGTCAAACACACAAAAAATGGCCTACTGACAACACTGGAAGGGCAACCTGAACTGTCCCTCAAGCATCCATGGATGATTCTGCATTCATCACAGAAAGATGAAAACCATCATTAAGCATTTTAGTTTAACACTTTCAAATTGTATAAACTTCCCAAATCTATGCAGTTTTGCAACAATAGCCCTTGGCTTTCTTCATTTTACTCTCCCTTATATCTACTTGCTGCTATATTATTTCTCTACAATTAAACTATGCTCTTGTGAGTGGAAATCTTTACTATTAAATGTGTTTTACTAGAGTCTTGTAAAGGAAATTAGTGATCATCCAGCACGAAATGAAAGTTTTCATTCACACTGCCAGCCCTGAGATGCAGGATAGCGAAATCTTCTGTGATAAGGTAAAAATCAAATGTGTTAGGACTGTAACAGTTCCAAGTCTTTAGAAGCCTTTCATGATCCACTTTTAACCACTTTCTTAAAGTAAGGTGTTGTTACCCCATAGCCAATGCATATAGATCGGGTCTCTTCTCTTTCTCTTCCTGACATATCTTATGTACTCTTCTTTCCAAGGCTTGGCCCAGGTTCAACACTTTTGGATACCATGGGAGGATTTTGGTCAGCACAATCAGGATGTTTCTGATATGCGTATATTCACCTGTTTCAAGGCAGTGTACAGAAGCCTAGAAGACAAATTAAATCTAATCAATATTTTTCATTAAAACTTCCAAAAACCATGAGATTTTCAGTATCCTTATTTACCTTAGTTAATTTATAGTGCCATTTGTGTACCACATGTCTAAAATTCTCATAATCCAATTGATCAGCTTTATTTCCACCATCAAATCCAGTTGCCCGTAATATAGTTAGGAAGCCTGGATAGTTGCCACATTCCTGCATGTGCACAAAAGACAAAATAAAAATTAAAAATATGTATTTTTTCCAGTAAGCATAAAAACGGGAATTCTGCAAAAGTTAATATAACTGGAGCACTTGATTATTGATTCTGGTAAAGACATGAACAAACTTTACAAGACTTGCACACTTTTTTTTAAAAAAGCTTATTTATGTTGAAGCCTTACTTGTAGGCAAGGGAAAGAGTTATTTGCAATTTAACTAGCTTTTGTAAGAAGTATTATGAGGGTTCCCATATGCTACCTAAATTGTTATCTTCAAGACAGGCTACAAGAAAGTTGGAACTTTACTTTACTTTTGACACTATACAAAAATAACTTAGTGACATTAATTACAGAAACTGTTCTTACATGAGGCCATCAGAATACATTTTTGTTTTGTTCAAATACAATGTTTTTAAAGCAAGTTAATGACTTCACTAAATCCATTTTTATTGGGCCAAATTATACAAGTGGTCGTTATATAACTTTTCACAAGTGGAAGTGTTTTAGTAACTTTACATACCTTTTCATATATGACTCTGTCACTGTGCCATCTAGTCACAGTCTCCAGCATACAGCATAAAAACCTGCCATATCTACTAGCTTCATTTTCAGTGCAACTTGCTACTGTATATATAATATCAGAGAAAACCTGCAAATAGTAGCAATGAAAAGTCACTTTGACTTTACTGAATTACAAAAGGAGTAAGAACCATCAAGAATTTCAAATTCCTCTCATTTAATCCACTGTTAAATTGTTTCCTAAATATAAAGGAGGTCAAATTACAAAAATATTACAGAAATACCTGGAAACCATGGCTATTTGATTGAACCAAATCATGTTCTACTCAGAGAAATTAAAGGTACGTTTGCCTACAGAAGCTTATCAAGTACTCTCATTTTTTTCCAAGATTTTAACTAATTATTAGACCTTTATACTTAGCCCAGAGTTTAAGCTCTGCATACATCTGCTACTGATACACAGTTTTCCAAGTGTAAAGTGCGTCTTCACTGACATGTAACTGTGTTGGTTTCAAACTGTTAATTGAGTTGAACAAGCGAAAATAAACAGAGAACACAAGCAGAATATTTGAATAAGAATGCTCTTTTGGACCCATGAAATCAGAGCTGATCCCAGAGCTGATCCCAACTTCAAGTCTCATCTCAAAGGAAAACAGAAATTTTAATTGAAAACTCATAAAAATATTATCTTCACCAGTCTTATTATACAGACCCATAGATATCCTCTTAATCAAAGCTCATAGTCCAATGTGTTGTAACCACACAGATGATGCACTAGCTTAATTATCTGGCTTCTTAACAGCAGAAAGTGCCAGAAAGGTTCTGATATCCGCAAATAGTAGAGTCAGCTGGTACCGTTAGAGCTGAATGCATCCTGCAAAATTACCCCATTTACATTCACCACCTTTTTTCTCCAAAAGACAAAAAGAATGGCTACATGAACTGTGAAAAATGTCTGAACAAATACCTTCTCCGAGCACCCTGCTTGACCCAGAGAGTCAGGCTACTGCAGCTATCAGAAGTGTTCCCTATGGCATCCTATTCCCATGTCTCAGCAGTGTACAAATTACTCCCATATCTGTCACCAGGGTCAGGTCAGAAGGGTCTTACGGATGCTACTTGCTGGGGCAAGCTTAACAGAAGTTGCAACAGTATGGCCACAGAGCTGAAACAGGAAGGTTCGACGAGGCCGTAGAAACACAGATCACTGCAAGGCTGCAAAATGTATGCAACCTGTTCGACTAATGACTTCGCTCTGGAAGTCTAGATCCGTTAGGATAAACCAGAAACAAAATTTATTGAAAATAATCTTCTGAAGCACTAGTGAAGCTTTGTTTGTAGAATAGGAAGCATAAAGATAAACTTCTGATTATCACAGATTTTGGAATTAAATATAAGTAAATATTTTGTTGAGATCTCTTTTGGGAGGCAGGTGGGACTCTAGTCTTTCATACTTACAACAAAAATTAAATATATATACACACACACACAAAGCTCTAGCTACTTACTCTGTCATAGCAGAGAAGAGTGGAGAAGTTGGGTGTTTTCTGCTGATGCACCAGTTCTACAAAGTGAGCACAATAAACTGCATCGATTGCCGAAAAAATGCAGCGAGGAAATATACATAACTGCAAAAATTTTGTGATAGTCTCATTTTTGGTAGACTCTTCAAAAGTAAAGAAATTGAGAGAAAAAGGAACAAAACAGTAGATTAATGGGTTAGCACAACTACTCTTCCCAATAAATTCAGTATTGCACATCCATATTCTCCAAGTTGTATTCTACAAATATCTACATATTCGACACTACTCAGAAAAGAAAAATAAGTTCTAACTGTTTGATGAACATGTGAAAGGGTAGAAAGGCTGTTACAGCAGATCTTCTGAAAATAAACATATGGAAGACTGAACACTGCAAAAGAATGCCTTCAGAGGAAGAATAGTCATGATCTTTTTAAGGGCAACTGATGTCACTATGCTGGGATTCTGCACAGGCTGCAGAGCACCAAAGTCGTAACAACCAGAAATTACTTGCTTCAATTCTGTGGTGCTCATGGAATAAAGCTTGTTCAGAAAGAACCATCAGCTTTTACTAAACTAAAAAAAAAGTTGATTTTATTAAATTTTAGTACCTTTGATGCTTTTTCAATAAAAATCACAAGTCACAATTGATTGTTCTATGAGCTGTAAGTTTTAATCCAAGGGCAAGGTAAGCAAGCAGCCACAGCAGAATAGCTAGTTTAATTGTTAGAACTACCAAAGTCCAGTTATTCTGCCAAAATTAATCTGTTAGTGATGTAACCACTCTATCAGAAGTGTCTACATGAGTCAGTCTTGAAACAAAAACAATTTCAAATGTCAATAAGAAAAATGATAATACTACAGCATATGTATTGTTCAATTTCCTCATATAGCACAATTACAGATAATTTATTTCAATGTGGAAACTACTGAAAATAGGTATCTATCCTCACACTTAATCCCAGAAAACAACAACTTGCAGCTGAAGCTTGAGCACTCAAGAGCCAACAATAAGGTATACATTCACCCTCCCAAAAGTCATTAGCATTAAGAGTACCTGTTTATATATACACACACATCATATCTACATGTGCAATTTTCCACATGCTTTTGGGTACTTCCTTAAATCAACAAATGTAGCAGTCAACTCTAGACCAAGCCACAGTCAGGTAGCAATTTTTCAACTAGCCATTTTATGTAGCTAATGTAGTGGTACAGAGAACTAATCAAATATTTATAGAGAAGAACCTCTCTTGATTTAACCGTCAATGGTTCTTTATCAAATCACTTGGGTGTATCTGGCATGGGTTAGACAATAAAACGCTTTTCCACTGGATGATGTTAGGCTCCTTGGGACAGACAGACAACTGTTTCCGCTTAAAAATAAAAAGTTCCTCCAGAGAACAAAACTGACTAGAAAACATTTTGGGTTAACCATACTAGTAATTTCCTCATCCGTAAGAAACATTACCAAAGCGCTCCCAGAGAAAGAAGTTTGTTCTGCCTCCCTATGAAACATTCAGGTGGTGTTTTATCTGATGTTGCTGTTAGACTGACAATATTTATCTTGTCATCGGAATAGGGTAGATATTGTTGGCCAAATACTGACACATTGTTCTTAAACATAGCACTCAAAGTTAGTTAACTCAAATAAATCATTGGGAGTTTACATTCCTATTCCCTGCAATACAACTAAGTTTGTAGAATTCTACCTGCAGAAACTGACCTGCAAACCACCCTGTAGCTATACCATCACACTTAGTGAGTCAAGCTCATATTTTCTAAGTCACCACAAAATTAAAAAACATCTTGACATTGCAAGAAATAAATAAAACATCTCCCTAAAAAGCAACTACTCAGCATTTGCAAAGACACAAAGATACTACATTCTAACTAAAACTTTATCTTGCTGGCAGACCTCAACATAAAGAGAGATCAACTTTTAAAAAATCAACCTTTAGAGTACTAGTGCAAGCTAAGATTTCAGTTCTAAGGGCAGTGCTGACTACAAAAATATCCAGAATGTGTCATATATCCCCCCCACACACACTTACTTGCCAGAAGCCAGTTATCCTTCTCCAGTTTCAGTCTCTGTAGAACCCTTTGCACATGCTCCAACTGCTTCTTCTCCTCTTCAAGGAGCTTGTCTTGAAGAGCTGTGCAACGTTCTTTTTCCTTTTTCTTTTTATTTGGAGGCTATAAAACATCAATAAACTCATTTAATATTATACTAACATTTGCTGTAGACAGAACAATGACATTCCTGGTACTGCTAAAAAATGTGAAAAGCTTTCTGTCTCACTAAGTAATGTTCTGCTCTAATAATCACCTGATTTTATTTATGAATACTGGATAGCTAATGACAAAAAGTGATCACCTAAACTACATACACAGGTGTCAATGATTGTTTTCCAGAAGACTGATTTTTCCAGTAATTTTTACTCAGTGGAGCCACTGGTGTTTTTTAAATGGAAATCATATGCAAGGGTCAAATTAGATGACTGAGAAATCAGAACGGTGAGTGAGGTGACAATAAAGCTCTCTGAATGGACCAACTTACTCAGAATTAAGTTTTAACTTTGGTTAGCTTAACATAAAAATCTATTTACATAAAATAGGTGAAACAGCAGTTAAATGATTTAACTCAATATGGTACTTCAATATCCTGTCATTTACTGCAAATCAGTAGTTGATTTTTCAGAGATTTTTATCTTAAAAAAGCCCACACACCTCCATGCAGTCTATCTTACTCCATGGAAGGAAGTAAAATTTAGAACACAAATTATAATGTGCATGCATAACTTGCAGTTCCAGGAAAAGTTCTGTCCCTGCTGGCAAACAATCAATAATGGTATCACAAACAAATAGCACACTCTTCCTTAGCAATGACATATGCATACAAAAACATTTATTTATATAACTTTTAATTCTGTATTTGCTACAAAAACTAATATCCAGCACTACCCAAAGTGGAATAATCATGTCTTCATAATGGCATTTTGAAAAGTACTAGTTTGAAACAGTATCAGTAAACAGATAGTTGCTCTTTGTTTATATATGGGATTAGTCATTAAAAAAGTCTTAATACAACGTTTCATGAAAAAAAGTCTTTCAAGATTAAACAAGCATAAAAACGTATAAACATACCATTTCCTGATTGTCATCTATGGCTTTCATCTGGACTTTAAGTTTATTGACTTCTCTGTCATAGCTACTATGTGGGACAGCAAGGTCATACATTGTCAAAGACCAGAACGTAGCATAGAACTGAGGACTGATATCATCCCAGACTTTGGGAAGGTGCAGAGAGATCACAGCATCATGAACAGGTGCCATTACCAGCTCACACGATGTAATGTATTTGTGAACCTTGTGCTGCTGTTTATTTCCCTTTTCAGCTTTTTTTAGTTCATCATACTTGGACTGTGGATAGAAACACAAAGGTAAACACTTGTAACCTCTGTACACAGAAATCACTTAATTTCACAAAAGCTCTTCTATGTAAGAAAGGTTTATGGAAGATATTTTATTTACGTACATAAAGAACTGAAGAATATCATACTGAACCTTTAGTGGATTTATCATTCTTCAATGATGGTACTATCTTTCAACTCACCTCTTCTTAGAGAAATAATTCCTCATAAGGCTTCTGCATTTTTTATTTAGCAAACAAACTTTCATAGGAACCTAACACATATAGTAATAAAATGTAGAATGGCCTCTCTAACAGCAGACAAACTAAAAAGCGTTCTACTTACTGAAATATGGTGAGCATACATAGGTCTCGAGAGGAAAAACGCAGCATCATGAGGTGTGTGAAATTCATTACAGAGAACATCAATTGAAGGCACTCGCTTGATGTAATCCTCTGTGCTTAGATTGGATGCTAGAAACCCACCAAATTGTACCAGGGTGTCATGGCACTATGTAAACGACACAAAGAGAGAACAATTTATTTTGTTCAGAAATGAACCTAGGGAGGTCTTGAAAGTCTGTTTGCTTTTTTGGTTGCTCTTTCTTTTTCAAGGGTTAACACCACATATTACACCAAGAAATTTCTCATGGGGGAAGAACTGCTTAGTTTTCCATGCTACATACTTCTATCACTCAATGCTGATTCAACTGTTTCTGCACCTAAAGGAAAGACTTACAAGAGTCAGCAGATCTGTAAGAGCATTCTGTTCTACCAGAATGAAACTAATTCCCACTGCCTAAGGCAGCAAAGGAATCGGGCTGATTCTTTAAAAAAAGAAGAATCCCTCTAACAAAATAAGATCAGAAAAACACTATAACCTACTTTAAAATGTAAGTCCTTACCTCCTATGACAAAGGACACTTCAATCTTTCACTCAGAAAGATTAAGTATAAATTATGTTGACATCAGTGTGTTATAATGATATCACTGTAAATTTTAAAAATTCTTATATGTTGTGCTGATACCAAACGCTGACACACTAGAGGTTACCAAAGAAAAGTCTTAATGTTTTTATCTTACCTGGTCATACAGTTTTCCCACCAGCTTCAGATGTTTTTCCCCTCCCTCTTGAAAGATCACACCATTTCTCTGCTGAGCCATAAGCAGGCACAGTGGAAGGGCAAGGTCATGGTCCAATAATGCATCTTTCAATCTCTGAGAGGATTTTTTTGTATTCCTGATTTGGCCAAAGTATCCACCCTGCACAGTACAGGAAAAAAAGTTGCCTAAATTTGGAAACAGCAAATTACAAATTTAAACCATACGTGCTTCTGATCATGGAAATACTGGTGAATTAACATCAATACAGTTTCTTGTGTGTCAATAAAAATTTCTCTCTGGATCCTGTGTTGCTATGCATATAATATTAGAATCAGAAACAAACTTGTCTTGCATGCTGTTAGTTTTCTACACAGTAAATGCCACTTCTCATCATGGGCATCATGACACAGCATCTTTGAGCAGACCGTTGCAGACCTAGGTCTAAGTCTCTTCTATGATTCAATACAGCTATTATTCAATTCAGAAACTTCAGAATTTATTTCTTATTCTAGATATTCATCTGCCTAGGGAGTTCAGTCTAGGTCAGACTCAACTAGGTCTTTGCAGCCGAGGCTGCAACAGTTTGAACCATTAAGATGGCTTAAGATATTACTCCACTCAACAGGGAGTTGCCACACTCATAACTGGGCTAAAACAGCAGGACTGCACAACATACAAGCTCACTGGCTGCTGTAATTTGCAGTCTGTCTTGTAACAGCAGATAATGAAGGCTGCTTTCATTAACAGAGGGATGCTGTGAAGCACAGCAACTAAGGCTTGTGTATACTTTATCTTGGCTGCCTGTCTGCAAGGTCTGTAAGCTCAATGGAGTAGGAAGGTCTCAGACAAAAGCATTAACACCTTTCTCAGCTATGCTGCCAGAGGTCATGAATCAAGAGTCTTCAGGAGCACCATTAACAAGCAACAGCTATTATTAATTAAATCTAATATGAACACACCTCAGCTTTTAGTTGTTCTCCACCAGTCATGGCTTCCAATTGCTCCATCGTCATTTCTTCTGTAATTTCTATCCCTGCCATTTTTTGTACTACCTCTTTTAAAATAAGCAAATCAAAGCTGCACAGAAAAGTGGAGTAAAAACAAGAAAATTTGCTTAAGAAATGGAAGCTGTGACATTCAATACACAGTAGAAAGCAACAATATGATGCATGTTAAACCAAATGACATCTTAAATTGTTTTTTGCAGGGAAAAAGAGTATGATGAGCACACAAAGATTTCTCTATCACAGGTTCAAAGTTGTTATTTCAAAGCAGCACAAGCATTCAAGAGCTGGATTTTACAGTCCCTTCCGAAAAACAGATTTCATTGTTTTTGAAAATATTGAGTGTAGTCCTATTAGCTTTAAGTATCAACAAATTACTCAAAAATGTATTGTTCTCTCCTGTTGTTTTACATGCTTCATACTGTATCTATATCATTTCACCTACTGTGAACATGGAATTCACAGATTTTTTTTCTTTTTCGAATTTCTACAACAGTACATGGGTTTTGAAATTTACTGGCACAATTAGTCAACAGAGCTGACGTGGAACACAGAAAACATTGATATTTAAAACACAAGAAAGTACAAAATACTCCAGTAATTATGCCCTCCAGCAACTAGGCTTCATTCCATGCTATGAATTCTAAGGGCGATGACTAATCCTCAACAGAAGTACAGTTAAGGTATATTAGAATCATTCAAATAAGCAATATTTTTTATCTTCTCAAATTTGTGACCTACTTAGAAAAAATGTGTTGACCCATGCACTCCAAAACGAAGTTGTGCATTTAAATAATTTATACTGTTTATAGCTGGAGAAACAAGCAAAAATGTGTCTTCTGTTTAGGAACTTTGCAATACCAACATATACTCTAATCCAAACACTTGAATACTGCAGTCCTATGGAACTGGTCACAGTGGTAAATCTATTTTATTTCTAACATCAGAAGTACTAATATATTTTTTTTAAATATTCTGGGTTTGTGTTTTCTTCTAAATACTTAGTCTTAATATATAAATCTTGGTAAAGACAAGAAATACTACTTACCCTCCTGTAGCTCAATGTGATTGTATCACCATCAGAATACAAAACAAATTGGGGACAGGGGAACACATGAGACAGAGCATCTACTTTGCAGGGAAGGGAAAAAAACTAGAGTTCTCGATATAAATACCCTAAAATAACATGCTGCGTTATCTCCTGCTGTCTTTCAGTAAGACTATGGGGATTCATAATAGAATATAAGTCAATATTCACCTATGCAATGAGAAATAATCCATTAAAATTAATTAAATAAGGAAGCAGTAATACTAAGTGATGATGGCAGAAGGACAGAAGAACATAAAAGACTCAAATTGCAAACCTTAAAAAAAATTTGAGTGATTAATACTGATGTACCAAGAAGCAATTCAACAGTCATTACATAAATCAAAGTATTTAAAACACTATAAAAATCTTAAAAGATCCCTACAGATAAGACATTACAGGAAAGAAAAATCTGAAGTTTGAACAATCACATCCTTCTGTATCATAGATGGTTTTGGTTTTCCCCTCTTTTTTTTTTAAATAATGGACAATAATTTCTACAACAGTATTGCAGACCAGGAGGGCTTTTTTTGCCTGGTTAGGCAAGAAAACTCTATTAAAATAAGTTACAGATGAAAGACTAGTGCTTCAAATAGTAACACAGCACAGCTATAAAAGTTCAGGAAAAATCCAGCAAACATATTATTCTTTTTTCTATTTAAATTTCTTAACATTTCTAGTAATATAAATGGAGCGTTACCACTACTAGAGTAACTACTAATTGAGTGCTATATATCAGCAGAAGAAACATCCAAAAAAGACACTGTGAAAATGGAGTTTATGAAGATCAGTTGTGCAAGACTTGCCTTTTCCCAGCTTTCAGTTGGTTGGCTACGTATTGAAGTAGGCCAGCAAGTTCAATTGGGTATTTTCTGAAAACAGCACCACAAAAGCTAGCCAGACCTAAAGCAAAGAGAAGCAGAAGCTGTGAATGAATCTCATTATATATATATATATATATAAGTATTAAACAAATACACATAGAACATCGGCAATGTGTATTTTTTTGTAATACAAAGAAAAATGTTTTTCCATTGATTAAACTTGCCAGCTTTCTGTTCAAAAAAATAGCTGGCAGATCCAAGTGAAAGACTGATAACAACAATCAATAGCATGGCAGATCATAGTGACAGTGAAGTATTAAATGTTAATGTAATAAAATAAAAATACTAACTCTGAAGCCAGCTTGAAATAGTAGTGTCATCATGCTTCATTCTCTCCTTCTCGGGATTTGCCAGTGCTTCAATGATACAGTCTTTAGTGGAGTTAAAGAGAATATTTTTCCTCCTTTTGTCAAAACAAAAGCTATACAGACATTTTTTCCAGCTCCACAATTTGTAATGTATGAATATGATATACAAGTACAGAAAGCATGATACAAGGGATCCACTAACATATAGCTCTGGTGTTAAAAAAAAAATCATGAAAACGGTAACTTAAAATCTTTAACCCACTATTTACAGGTTTGCTATGCCTTCAAGAAGGGTGCAAAAACAGTAAATCAACTTCAAAATAAAGTGTAATTTTCATAGTATGAAAGTAGTGTAGAACAAGTAGAGAGTATTCTGTAACCCTGTAAGTGTAAAAAGGTATTCCAAAACTTCACTAAAATTTCCAGCAAAAAGCAGCAACCAAACAGTATTTACTGACAAAGAAGAGATTTAATGCATCTACAACTGCAACTATATCAGTACCAGATGTATTAATTTACATAAAAGGATACATGCCAAGACATCGTAATTCAGTGAAGTGAGGTATTTCAGTGAATCAACAACTGGGGTTATTAAGTTATCGTATTTTTGTATTTGTGATAAAATCTGAAAGTTAGAAAAAGACACATTAAGCTGGAGAACAAACAGCATACCTTCTCTTTCACATAATAAACCAAAACCTTTTAGCGACACTCATCTTCAAAACCTACTCAAAATACTTAGAAATATGAGACAAAGCATCTCTAAATTCTAAAAAAAGAATTCTATATTAGCATTTTCTTTAAAATTAGACAATATTAACTTTTAATCTATCAGAAAATAAAAATCGCAAAAACATTTCACTGATTTTGTTTTTTCTAAGACCTCTCAAAATCCTAGACCCTAAAGTAGCAACAGAAACTTACAGCTATTTTAAGACTACCAAAAAGAAACTATTTCACAAAATAATACAAGTAAACTGTATTAATCAAATTTTAGTATGTTCTTTGCTACATGATTTAATACACAGACATAGTTACACTTCAAGTTAATACTGAAAAAATACTTAACAATAAATACAAAAAATAATACTTAAACTTATAAATAACAATTGGTAGATAAATAATCTGGTGTATCATTCCTGAATAACCTGATCAGCACATCTGTGTACCTCAGATCTACCTCAGCTGTCTCAAATTAAATACTTCACTCATATACAGAAGCAATGAAATTTTCAGTGCAGTTTTAGTTATTTAAGAGCTATTGTCAACATTTAATATCTCGGTCTTTGTTTCTATAGTACAGCAAATATCACACTTCAAAATTTGCATCAGAAAAGTAAAAAAATTGAAAATAGAACTGCCTTCTCATCAAGACCACAGGTGTTTTCTAATGCTCAAATATCTAGAGTTAGGATAAAAGAGTCTTTAAACACATGTAACTACATACATAATCAAATAAAATCGTAGGATTGCTGTGACTGAGCTTTCCGATTTGTCTTCCAGAGGGTTTCACATTTTCCTTAGTTAGACGCCTGTAAAAGAGAACATTTTTTATTGCAATGGAAAAGCTAAAAGAATATTAGAACAGGCTAGATCCAATGAAGAGCTTTATTAGTTGCAATGATTAAGTCCTCAACAGAAGATGCACTTTTTAAGAAATCTAAGCATAGAAATATTATTCCTCTAGGAATCTGAAGCCTATAGTCCTAGAACGTGTAGAAGAAAAAAACAAACCTGTTGTCCCCATGTTACTATGGGCTGAATTCTAGTTTCAATTTTGAGCACCTTGCATTTTGAAGTTGTCAACAGGACAGATACAGCTTACAAAAACGGCCCGTAACACTGTTAGTTTCTTATGCAAATTTAAATTAGCCACAGATCAGTCACTTTGTATTCATCGCCCTGTTTATTGAAAACAAAAAAGCCCCCACACCCTCACTAATTTTATTGTTTTACTTCCACATCATTCCTTAATAAAGATAAAAGCTTAACACTAAATCTGAAGTTGATACATGAGTGTAAATTGTACACATTAATATTAAAGTAGAAAGGCAACACCTCAGCAGTTTTAGTTTCACTTGTCTCCAGTTCACACCCCACAGATGTTTAAGCACCATTTCTGCCTCAGTGATAACAACAGTATAACACCATCACAACCTCTAGTACTTCGTCAAAATTTTCAAAATGGTCTATATTCTGTACACAGCTTCCATGAACAACTCCAACATGAAGAAATCCATTGTAACTGAATCTGCAGAGATTTTGGTATGTAGCAAGGTTTTTGAGAACTACACTGTTCTATTTAAATTGTACTTCAAACTTTCAAATTATCTCAGTTTCCTGTCTCAATTCTCTACCTGGAAAAGGAACAATACTGTAAATTGCATAACACCTTTAAAGAGTTTGGCCAAAACGATCATACACAAACAATTTTACCTTAGTTTTATTGGCTTTTCATAGCAATCTTAACTGTCAGCAGTGTGGCTCACCTGCCCAATAGAAATTCACTGTACAAGAAGGGACACACTTCCATAGTCTTCTCTAGCTATGCTCCAAGTCAGAAAAGAGAATCATAATCCTATCTAGATTTCACATCTGCAAGACCGAAGTCTCTTAGCCAGTAACAATTATTCTGTCTTGCCCATGTAGCAATTATTGTCTTGCCATTAAAGAAAAAGTTTGTTTTTAGCCCAAGCTATACAAAGAGAATCCAAATTCTTGAGATGTCACATTGAAGGTAAATCTTCATGCAAGCTCAAACAATTTAAGATGAAAACAAACCATTCCATTCAATTCAACTTATTGCTCTGCTATGAAAACTACAGAAAAAGAAACTGGGACAAGACTTTTCAGTCTGTTGGGATTAAAGAGCCTCCATACACAGAGAAAATTTGTTGCACTCAGGACATTCCCATAAGCAAAGCAGTTTATCAACAGCAGCATATCCATGGAAAAAGTTTTAAAAACATTTAATGGGTCATTTCGCAGATGAAATACCCTTATTGGTGACAAATTAGTCCATTTCACTACTTATTTTACAGTTTTTAAGCACACTACATTAAATATTTTACAAACAAGGATTGTCATTAGAAAAGGAAAGTATTTGTCAAGGTATTTTTTTTTTTTTCTTCAGCTGGTGAGATGCAATACACTGCACCACAGTTGATAATTTATGGAATTAGACAACTTACTTCATAATATATTTGGCTCGGTCTATGGTTTGAGCTTTAACTTTCACTAGAAGTGGATGACTATTGTAGGTTTCGTTTTTCCATTGTCCATAAAGACGGTACCTTGAAAAATAAAAGGAAAACTATTTTTAGTATTCACGGTTTATAAGAGGCCACTTCCAAAGAACAGAAACAAGTTATTCTACTCACCGGTACTGATATGGAAAAGTTTTGAACATTCCCCATAACTCCTCAGACATGCATGCATTGCAGTCCATCAAAGAAAGAGATGGAAGCAAAACTTGATCAGTAATACTCAGCAAACAGCTAAACAGTATCTCCTGAGATAAAGACAAAAAACTCAGGGTAACTACCATGTATGTCAAAAACAACATGAATTGCACATTTGCCACAAAATTATGACTTCTTAAACAAGAAAAAAGTCTAAAAGGACTTAGCTAATAAAAGACTTACGATGTGAGATATTCTTAAATCAAGGACCACATATGCTGTCAGTATTTTTTTTGCCTGTATAAAGTCTTTTGCAAAGTAGCTGACATTTTTCCAAGTGTTATATTCATATTATAGAATCAAATAATACATAAAAATGAATAAATTAGGGACTTGCATGAAGTGCAACATCAGAAAATAGATTTGGGCAACTAACTTCAATGTATTACGGTACTCCTTGCTATTACTTAAATTTTCAGAATTCTAGGTTAAAATCTAAAGGCATTGTATGTGTTCCCAAGGCACACAGTAACAATTTTCATGTTTTTCAATATCAACTATTTTTTTTTAAACTTGTGTTTTTTTTTTTTAAACTTCCGTTTCCCATTTGGACAGTTTTCTAAAGTTTCTGTTTCTGTGGCTATTAGAATAACCACAATGTAAAAAAAAAAAATAATAATTTCAAGAGAGCATAATCTTTAATATGGTATCACATCCTACATTATAATATATAAATACTAAAAAAGAAATAGTCCTTGTGTTTTTCCAGCACTTCCATGTACGAGCAGCTATCCATGTCTCCAGCCAAGATTTCTTTGCAACAGGTAACTCGGTCATGGATCCAACTGCCTTAGGAGTCAGAACTAATTCCCAACTGTGCACTCTACTCACTTCTAAGCTGCACTTCCTTTCTAGTGAGGCATAACAGACCAGTTAATGCACTACTTGGCAGTTTCTTCTGAGTCTCACTTTACATTCATGACAATCTCCTACAGGAGATGGACAGACTCAGTCTACAACTGTCTCCCTGAAACACATGGTTCTCTCTTTTAACCCAGAGAAACTTTCTCAGAGCTAAGAAAGAATGGGATAAACAAAGCCTACAGAACAGCAATCATCTGCAGAAGACTGCATGACTCATCTGCAGGCCATGGATCACAGCTGATGTTACCCCACAGTTAGTAAGTTCAAAATCTAAAGTGATTCTGATCAAATTGAACTCTTAGCTCAATTAGTTCTAATTATTAGTGCTTTTAGAAACAGTTCAGATTTTTTTCCTCTCTGCCATGATTCAAGAAGTCAGGAAATCATGACAAGTGAGAAACCGAAGTAATAAGAACCTGCTGAAAACTACACAAACTTTATACTGAAAACTTGCCTGTTCATAAGAAGACTGATCTCAGTGGGATACCTGGATTTCACTGTGGCCAATCTCGAGTTCACAGAATCGAAGGGGTTGGAAGGGACCTCAAAAGATCATAGGGTCCAACCCCCCTGCCAAAGAAGGTTCCTTAGAGCAGGCTGCCCAGGTAGGCATCCAGATGGGCCTTGAATATCTCCAGAGAAGGAGACTCCACAACCTCCCAGGGCAAAAGTTAGTGAGTTAGCCGATAAACAAAAATTACCAATTGTAGTGGAAGTACCTACCCTACTTCTAATTTCTCATTTCTCTATGCTCTTATGCATAAATTATTTAAAATACAAGATGCCACTATGACAGTGTATTTATGTGACAGAGATGCTCTACCTGATTCTAAGCCAACTGGTAGTAGAATGCACTAGGCTATTAGAACAATATTAATTGTGAGGCATCTGTGGGGAGAGAGGAAAACCCACAGCAATTCAAAAAAGACTGTGACTGGCTCAAACCTGCCTATAAAACCAAGACAAGTCTTCAGTGTACGTTTGGTAAAGAATTAAATTCTACAGAGGAAGAAAGGCTGCACAGTTATTAAAAATTTAGTCTCAGTTAAACTCTCATAAGAACTCCTTCCTCCTCAAAAGATGAGAGAAGTAAAATTGACAACACAAGTTCACCTCCACAAATAGACTGCCATTTTACTGAACTAAAATATGTAATAAAAGCAGTGTGCAGGAGGAATGAGATCACTAGAACATTTAAAGCTCTTCCAAGAAATACGTAAGAATTAGCTCTACTAGAAATTAGCTCTACTAGAAATGTTACGTTCATTTTCAGATCAGAAGTCTTTAAGAAACTCACCATTTTCTCTTTATCTTCTTGCTTACTTCCATCAGACTGAAACTATAACAAAGACAATGATGTTAATTTCAGAATAATTAACATAACAGTTTCAGAACAAGGTTACCTCAGCAAAAGCACACACCTAATGGGCCACATGCCTAGTAAATGTTTAATTTTCCAGATTTGTTAGCATTAAAATAGTTGCAGGCCTAGTGGGTGGAAGGACATCTAAAGACCTACACATATCCTCCCCAATCTTCATTAGCACCATCTGCTGCAGTGTATGCTCTCAATGCTACATGCTGCAGTGCTTTCATCTTTTCACATATGGCCTCTTCCTCCTCCATCTAAATCTCTTCATACCTACTTTCATCATCTCTGAACTGGGTGTAGGACACAGCTAAGCCACATGCAGAAACACTGCCACTGGTCCATTATGCCGTTTGTGCATGCAACATTTGCAACCCCCAAAGCTTTAAAATACACCTTATTACACCTAAAAATCCATAGGATATACACTTAATAGTTCTTCTGGAAAAAAATTATACAATACAGGGAAAAGTGAAAACCACTGATATTTGATCCATTTGTGGAAAAAACATCACGGTTATAAAGTTACTTTTACTTCATTTAATACTTACCATGAACATAAGATTCATTACTATCTTGTCTATCATCATAATGTAAAATTTTGACTCGAAGTTACACATTTGCACTTGACCAAGATTTCACCTTCTCTAAAACATACTTTTATCTAAATTCATAACTAGGTACTAAAATTGTGATCGACTGTCAATATCAGCATTTGTTCTAGAAAACACTGCAAAATATACAACATGAAATGAATAAATCACTTATTTAGAAACATTCTAACAATCCAAAATCAGATGCCATCCTGCTAGAAAAAAATTTTTCTCTTATTTTCAACAGCTTTTAAAAGCAACTCAGAGTGAATTAAGAGTATTCTCAGCACTACACTCGCATGGCTCATGAAACTACCTCCCTGATATAATGTGTTCTATAATGTGTTCTAGTCTCCCCCAAAAACCCTGAAAAATGAAGACTGATCTCCTACAATCCAAGATCAGCAACTACAACTTTACAGGACCTACGGAGGTAACCAAAAGAAGTGTTAGCTTCACATGGAAGCTTGCTGTATTTAGTTGTACTTGTTTGCAAGTGAATCATCTAGATATATATCTTGAAGTTCACTATGGAACAGAAAATGCCTGAACCCCAATCTGGTGGGCAGTTCAGCAACAATATGTTATACTATGCTTTGGTATAAATTTAAAGTTCCTGGCAAACAAATCAAAGCACAACATTTTATCAGTCAATAGGATTTACTGTTAATAAGAAATAAAAAGTATACCCAAAGATTAGCTACACAAACTCCTTGGTGAAACTGGTAATTATTAATGGAGTTTACCAAGAGCTTCTAAAGAAAAAAATATTAATGTATTTGAGAGCTATTATTGTGAGCAGAATCAATAGAGAAATAGAAAAGTATTTTCTTCGAACAAAAAATCAAATAAATGAAATATATTGCCTACATATGTAGCGACACTGAATGCTTATGTTGAAAAAGAGATAACTCAAGCATCAAGGAAATTTATTAATATATATGAAATACTCAATTTTCTTACTGGAAATAGGGAATAAACACACCTCAACTTCTACCTAAAAAAGAACCGCACTTCCAACACAAGTTACCAACAGCTATAGATTATTTTCCCCCATCTTTCTCTCACAATAATACCCTCTCAAGATTTTAGTCATAATTATACATTTCTTTTTTTGTTCCACTCACCATAAAACGCATAGTAAGCTAACGCATCAGTAAGTGCATGATTATCTTAAAGCTACACTTGAGCACAAAAGCTGCAGTGCAATGTTAGTAGTCTAAATTTTAAACTACTGAGTTAACTTAGTCAGATCACCTCCAGTTATATATCTACTGTATGTTATAGGCTTCTTAACTAGAACATGCTGATGGCAGTAGTGCATTAAAAATAACTTTCCCTATGTTACCTTAACCATTCTGTCACTGATGAATTTCTTCGTAGTTCCAACCTAAAGCAAATAGCTAAGATGTTGCTCATCCCTGTCATGAACACGTTGAACTACTATATTTATATTATTTGTAATCCAAGTATGTATATATAAATATATAAATCAAACTATAACCAAGTAATCTCCATTCTATTGCCCGCATCCGCAAAGAAACAAGGTCTCACGGATCTTCAGTACTTGAACTTAATTACAAAGTCATCCTGATAGTCTGCTGACAGCAGTAATATGAATTACTCCCTTGAAATTATAATTTCCACATTAACTGCACTGTCAGTGCAATACAGTGTATCATTCAAACACCACTCTTCTCACAGGGCAGCAAGAAATAAACAGGAGTATTAGCCACTAGGGAATCTCATAGTTCTGGAAGAGAAGATGCTGGAAATTATACCTCATGGAAAGACAAAGAAGCAGGAAGAAGTAGGAAAAAGATAAAAATGCTTTAAGTTACCATGATTTACAACAAAGACTACTAGGAAGTCAAACTTACTGTAGGCTCTGTTACCCTATCCTTGAATTTTGGAAACTGAGGACAAAAAAACTCAAAATCTGTTAAGTTAAATAAAAACAACTTCAATCCTAACATCTATCTACATTCTTACTTGCACATCTCCAAATACAGCTGGACAGCAAGTACAGCTACCCCTCAGCTAGGTATGTTGACAATGTACACTTCGGACATTCTAATATTTTTTAGCTGTAGCCAAAATCAACAGTATTTTTATTTGAACTTTTAAAACTGAAAATTCCCCCCTTGAATACCATTTAAATCAACCAATCATCAAGTGCTTCACTTCATAAGTTAAAATTAAAAGCCGGGAAATATAGTGGTTTTCAAGGTTTTTTGTTTTGTTTTTAATAATAAAAAGGTATTTCAAAGACTTTGAATTCCAAAGTTTCTCAGAACTGATATTAATAAAAAAATAGAGAGAAACCTCTACTGTTGACTTGGAAAATAAAACAAAATAGTTAATCAAAGAGCAAGTTGCCAGAAAGGTAGCAAAATTCACTAGCCTCTGTCTGAGCTTCTAATTATATTCCAATGAAGTTCAGAACAAAAACTTCGTAGCCTTTTAAAACAGGTCACATGACCAAGTCTTCAACATACATGTGGGAATGTTTATTTTTTTTTGTCTTACTAACCTCTTTCATAAATGCTTTTCCAAGGCGCACCACTTTAGCAAATAAAATGGGATCGTGGGAGAGATGAGGACCAAGGTAGCACAGCATGTTGAACACTTCCTTTCTCAAGTCTTCGAAGCTGTCTGCTTGTTTTGGTGCTCTCTTGTTTGGCAAAGAAGAAATTGGTGACCCTTTTGCCCCTTTTGGTACACCAACCCTGAAAATAAGATGTAAGGCATTTTGCATGAAAAAAATATTTAGACACAAATACAGTTAGGCTCACTAGTGAATTCATGCTTGTAAGCTTTATGTAGTTTTCCCACTCTTTAGCAACAGAAATCTAGCTTTTACTTTACCTGCGGTACAAAGGTTCAATTGTCACATGCACAAGCTGGCAAAGGGCAATTGCAATAGGCTTATGTGAAGTAGCATAAAATGGAGGCATCTGATCCATAATACTTTGTGCATGCTGCCAATCACCAATTTTTAATAAAGCTTCCAATAAACCAAGCTTCTGATTATCAGGAGGCTGCAAGAAAATGAACAATTAATCAAAGTCTTTTCATAAAATCTAATATTTTTCCTTAAGTAGCACACAGCTGTAGTCCACAAGAAATTCCAGAAAAATATTATGCAGACTAAATACTAGTTTATATATATTATATATAAAGTAAAAACATAAAATTCAGCTAGACATTTACGCAACAAGAACAGTTCAAAAGCAATAATAAACCAGTCCACCTAGAATCTAACATCCTAAAGAAAAACTTAAGAATGAAGTTAAAGACACTGAGCTCTGAAATATGTCTGATCACGTACTTTTCAATATGTCACAATCTATTACAGGTTGCTTCTTTACATGACATTTTAAGAACAAAGCAAGCATGTAAGAATCCTTGGCACAGTGTGTTACTCTGGATTGAAAATATGAATTTCTTAACTTTTTTCCAAATAAAGTACTTAGCAAAACTAGATCTAAAAACAAACTTCCTTGTCTCTTAGTTTGCTCATATCCTAAGTTTCACACTGACACCTACTCTAGAAGAATCTAGTTTTAAGTGCAAGACTACAGAAAAATTAAATTTAAATCATGTATCGTTTGCATGGACTTTGTTTCCTTTTAAAACTGTTTATAACACTTGTGTTATAAACAACTGTGTTTTTCTGATAGTTATGAAAACATCGAACAGTATAGTATGTAACAACAAGCAGAGGAAATTTTCAGAGCAAAAAATGCACAGATATTCACAATATTCATACTGAAATCACACAGTAATGAAGCTTCACTTTTTCTTCAAGAAAAATACATATCCATACATCAGAACAGAATCAGCCTCTTGAAGATGGAAAAGGTACATGTGCAAACAGAAATGCATACACTAGTATTACTTCACCATGCAACTCCTTACCATGCAGTACCAAAGTTCCTCTGACGCCAGGGCTTGTATTTTTAAAGTCAATCTATACTGTGTTAACAAAAGGGTACACTAATCCTTCACTGAAGCATTTAAACACTTTTCCTTGTTCAGTATAAGCAGGAAGCTTGAAACCCACACTCAAAATTACAGACTTCTTAGAAGTCATGTTGTTTAAAATATCAAAAGTCGTAATTATTTAATTGGTATTACCATAATAAAGTTTGATACTACCAAATTGCCTTGTTAGGTGATTACTACTGTATTAGAATCCATGTTTCAGGTCACACAGTCTTTCTATGGAAATGAATATTGCTTCATTTCCAAAGCAGGCACTGCTTACATATACACACTGCTTGACCGTGTCTGTCCTTAAATAAGCGTGCTCTTCTGTAACATACTCTCCAACAGCAAAAGCACATATGACAGAAAAGAGTCGGTCTAGACTTTCTGTCAAATCTCATCATACTGTTGAGTTCTGTGACCTCAAGAATTTTTATCTCCCTCTCTGTCTGTTTTCACCATTATTTGGTTACACCAAATGCATCCCAAAAGGCAAGAGTAGATGATGCATTTGACAACACTATTCATATTAAGAGTCATGAGACAATAATACATTTTACTTACAAAGGACAGAACTTCACGAATTTAAAAAAATAGTTAAGCCAGTAATTGTTAAACATTTTTCTCCCTTATCCAGGCATGTATTTCACAGTACCATATCAAAAATAGTATGTTAAGACTGCATACTGGATAAAAATCACTCATGCTGGGACTGCCAACGGTGTTGGAACCTGTCGTTCCTCATTGCTACGAATTGCATAGCTAACATACAAAAACACTATTACAGAAACAAGCCTTTTGAGAAACAGCATGCATTCAGAGAAATTCAGAGTCAGAGAAATTGCTTAGGTACAGCTCTTTATCTTCCCACCACACAGACTCTGACTTTGTTACTCATCACTGTAATGCTTCAAAAAATGTTGCAGTTTTTGGTAGAGCTTAAAATTCCCTAGTTCTTAAATATAAAGCTTAGCCACAAGAACACACTCTTAATTCTTCTGACATTACTGAGCAATGTATATGCTCCCTATGTCCAATCGAGAGTTCGATCTTCCATCAGAACGTTATGACATGTGAGCTTCAGAAAAGGCCAGGCAGCTCATCTGACTGTAGAAAAGACAGACCAAAGCAATGTCGTTTAATAAAAAGCAATACAGAGATAATGAATGGGGAAAGAGGTCAAAAATTAAAGCTAGTGAAAGGAATCAGTTTAAGCAGCAGATGTGACTGCAGTTGAGCACCAGAGAGCGGTGATTATATCAGCTGCCTAAGGAACAAGAAAGAAATTAGATTTTTCAAGCTAGGCAAAAAAAAAAAGAGGAGGAAGGAAGGTCAGAGATGCAGAGAATCAAGGTAAGGTAGAACAAATGAGAATAAGTAGACAAAACAGCTGGATATAATGAACCCAGAAGGATACAGAACATTAAGAGCAGGAGTTATCAATACTGATGGACTTGTCCACCCTTTCCATTATTCAAACTATCAAATGAAAGTAGCAATTTTTTTTTACCTTTGAAAAAAAAAAGGGTATTTCAGCAGTGGTTACAACTCTGAAATGAAGAGGAAAACAGGCTCCCCAAAAATTAAAATAACTGCTAAGCTTAAAAACAACGAAGCAAGTTAGACCTAGGGCAACATGGACAAGACATGACACAGTAGCACCTTAAATAAGTATACACTGACACAGACAAAGATACAGGTCTAATGGAAAGCACAAAGGACAGTTTCCATAGAATATGTACAATTAAAACTTTTTCTACAGTGGAGGCTAATTATACTAGCATTCTTAAGTTTGGCAATTTTTTTCATCCCAATTCTTGACTGGGAGAAATAAAGAATGCATTTTATGTCTGCATCCTTAAGGTATCAACTACGATTACAACGTAAGACCTAGAAGACAAAGCTTTTAAAAGACTCTCAAGTACATGAATGCCGGTACACACACTGTGGAGCTGATACAACAAAAAGGAGGAATCATATTAATTAATTAGACAAGGAACCAAAAGCCTAAAACGTACAGAAATCCAGAACAAATCCCAAAGAACATGCTTGAACTTTTAGCATAAATCAAGTGCTATCAGAAGATAGACAAAGCCTTCCAAGAACAGATACTTGGATACCTGTATTTTTATATTTGTTTGAAAAAAATATATTTTCATGACAATGACTATGTTCCGTTTAAAGTTGTTTTCCTGGAAAAGAAGCTACTCACAGACACTAACCTTTTCAGTTTTCTCCTCCTCTTTTTCTTTTTCCTTCTCCTTTTCCTCAGTCTTTTCAGAGGATAAGACAACCATTGTAAGTTTTCTGACGATTTGCTTAGCTTCCACTATCTCTCGCTTGTGTTCTTCAATGATGGCATTATCCCCTGGAAGAAGCTAAGAAAACAGAACAAACGTGATTTCTGAAAATGAAAGTTAGCTACTCCTGCTTTTCAACACCAGAGGCCCAAGCCACACTTGTGTCCTTCCTCAATACTAATCAGATAAAACATTCCTTGGAAGATTTTTCTTGTTATCATAATCCCAACAAGGAAGCATGCTATTAACAGACTTCTGAAATCAAAGACAGATGAACAATAACATTGTTCACTTTCCTCCCAAAAACTGGTTGCATAAGCTCCCCTTTTTCCACCAAAAACATAGAACTTCAGATTCTTTCTTCTCCCACCTGGAAAGGTTTAAAGAGTTACACCCTTGTCACTTAATAATGTAAATAATCTATTAAGATTCACCAAGAAATACCTAAAGTGGAATGAAAAGTAACAAATCATATCTATAGGACCTAATGCCTGTTACGTACATGCCTGTGTGCATAAATAAAAGCAAACAACGGTTCTTGTACGACTGTGGGGCAGGGGAGCAAGGACATTCTTGATGTAAAGTGTAAGCCTGACAGCTGCTGCTGCACAGAAGCTGCACAATATATACCACTTAATGCTCAGCACCTGTATGTTAATTATCTTCATGAAACTCTCATATCACATGAAATTAAGCCTGACTGAGAAGAGGAAAATGCCATGCCAAACACGCAGTCAAAGATAGACACCGAGACTGGCAGAGAAAATTCTGGAATGAAAGCAGATTGCAAATGAGGCTGAGAATCAACGTGACTAAAGGTGAGCAGTACAAATAGATGCAGGGGCCGTTCCCACTGTGAGACTGGCAAAAAACACAAATACCTATACAGGATCCAGCTGAGATTGCACAGGCCTTCTTAACCTGAATCGAGGCATTCATTTTGTAACCTCACCAACATTCCTTAACAAACTAGCATTACCATCACACATTCCTCCCCCCACGCTGATTATTTGAGATACTCACTCCCACTCCTGCTCCACCTGACATATTTTTAGCCAAAAAAATAATGAAGCCAGAGACAGTAATTGACAAGTCAGATTGTGAGTGACGCTATTAACTGCCACACAAATTAACAGCAGAACTACATTCCAAAATTTCCATAGCTGTAATTAGAGCTCATTTGCTTGATTTCAGTGGAAGACTTAAGAGCCTTGAAATATATGGATATTCTGAAATTAAAAATTGGTGCATAATGTAAAAATATTTTGATAACTCTAACATTCTGTTTACCATCCGTCAAATTAGTATGCTGGCTGGTTGACAGAGTGCCAGACTGGAGAGGATAAATCTCTCAGATTAAATCTGAACGTGCAACTTCATTTTGCTCTTGCAGGCTAACAATTCAGAATTCTTGTAGGTTAAATTACAGACAGATTCGTGAATATGTATATATGAGTTTTTAAAAAATATACTATTAAAAAAAGGTAAGCTGTTAATCATCCTATCACTTTCTTCAAAAATTTTCAAAAGTGAAAACACTCCAAGGGTCTAGTTTTTGAGGAAGGTTACTCAAGGCATTTAAAACCAATCTCTTATCACTTACCTCCCGTCTCCTAATCCAGGCAGGAGGTTAAACAAACCTGGAAGATACTACACAGATAATTCAAAGAAGGCCTATCCTCTTTAATACTTCAGTGTGTGCTTGTTTGAATATGTGACATTACAAAGTGTTGGGAAATTTAAAGGATATTAAATGTACATACACAGGTACTACAAGGTATGTCATGAGTCTTAAGCTTTAGGAATAGGACAAGATATCTAGCACACTTTTTAAAAAATAATTCTTCGTTTTGGCATTTGACCAAGTAGCACTGTCACTTACATGGACATAAAGATCTTCCAAATCTATCAGATTATGTTGCAACAGCACAGCAGCAACTCTGTATAAGGAAGGAGGCGTCTCACCACTTGGATCCTAAAGAACACAAGATTACAAATTTAAAAGAAAGGAAAAGACATGAAAACAAATGAAATTTCATCAACACTGTTCCCCTTGCTGCCATGTCAGTTACACCTGCTACTACTCCAAAGCCATATTGCCTTATAGCTAGACTTAACTGCAATAAGCAATCAGATTTTTCAGAAATTGTAAGATTTAATTATCTCCACATCTCGTGGTGCTTGTATGCAATTCTATACCATACTTCAAAAATCTGCTCGAATATTCTCTTAAATATTAACCACCTTGCAAACATGCTCTCTACTCCTGTGGACAAGTCTTTTATTTATAAGGTACAGTTTCTTCGTTAATGCCAGTCCTTATATAACTATACACCTTCAAATGGAAGGTGTCATGATCAAGATTGCTGACTGACCATAACTCAAGACAGGCAGCTGAAAGCATTTTCCTCAAAAATACATTATAAAATTCTATTCAAATAATGAAATTATTGCTTTTAAAACTGGAATTCTACAACATATATTAATTTCCATGCTAAAAACACTACAGCAGATGTCTGTTATCACTGACTGCAGTTCATTACATAACCAACCAATGATGAAGATAATTAAGAAATACATTACCTGATAAAATTTGAATTTGAACCCAAGGATATGGCATAAAGTTTGTGGTTCACACATGTACATGTACGACTCTATCAGTGGTACAAAGAAATCATCATACTCAGGCCTGCACTCATAGACTTCCAGGATAATATCCAAAACTCTGTTAGGATCAAGGTTAAAACATCCTAGTGGAAAAGAACAGTAGAAAAGCTTAATATCACTACTTCTCATCTTCATTCTGTTACTAATCTACAAATGCATTAATTTTTAAAATTTAATCAAGGCGAAGTTTTAACAGAAAAGAATTACATACAACAAAATAATCTGGATCACCTCTAAATACACCGATCATTTTGACTTGTGTCTAGTACTAAACCAGGCAAAAGGCATTCAACAGGACTTTCAATTCAGATTACACAGAAATTTTAAGTTACCATCTTAAGTTCAGCATTTAAGAAGTACAAAACAAATTTCACTAATCCCATAGTGCCAGCAGAAGGCACAGACTTCCTCCTCTCTCCTTGTGTTGCCACACGTATTCATGCAGCTGCATCAATGAGCCATGTAAACCCAAAGCATTATTTTACACCCCAAAGAAGTGTTCAAGTTTGCAGCTAAATCCTGACCCATCTGGTTACACTGTCGTGCCAATTCAGCATTGCTGCTAGCAATAGGGAGAACTGCTTGTTTATTTTAAGGGAGCAAGAGCAAGGATATAGATCAACTTAAGCCAGTGTTGAAATAGTATCTGTATTTCACTAAACTTTTTCTGCCACAAAATAAATACTATTATTTATAACAAAAGAATCCACATCTACGCTATTTTCTTCTTTGTACCATGAGAAAAAACGTTATCCATGCACATCCACTACGCCGCTATGTAATTACATCAGTCTTTCTTTCCCCAGAAGCTATTTCCACTATGTCAGGACCTCCTGCAAATCAGTACTTTAGAAAATTGGACATTTTATAGGAAGTCTATCTGCAAATCCTAAAACTGCAGAAGACAGAAAAATACTGTTATGCAATTCCTCAAACTGAATGTGTATTTTTTACTGTAATAACCACCAAAAACCATCTTATTATCTAGCTCTCTTCCAAAGCAAGTAGTATTACTACAGGGATTTGACAGTCTCAAGCAAAATTTTGTGACAGATGGAAAATTATCTTTATAAAATACTAGCACATCTTCTGGACCACGACTGCACTGGCACTGTATAGAACAGGAAATGGTGCGAACATTAATATATTATAAAACTCTTTGTGCAAAAAGGAAGTCTAAAATATGGAGAATTACACAACATTTCCTGTTTCAAATGTATTTTGCAATTTTATTGTGACCCTATTACTACTAAATTTAGATATATGGAAAAAAAATCACAAATTGAACTAGACAAAGGAGAAACATTTACTACTCATGTCTCTTTATAAAGAACCAGTTGTTCAGCTCCTTCAAGATTAAAAGGATATTCATGCATTGAGTTCAGTACCTTAAAATAGCAAAACACATTACTTTGTTACTTTCTAATCTTCCTGCTAAGAGATATCAAGAACATCCTCAAAAAACACTACTCTTCAAGTAGCTGCTGAAATTGATCAAAGTCACATTTGGGACTGTACTATACATTTAGTATCTAATTTTTAACTACACAACATTCCCAAAAATCAACTTTGCCAAAGAAACAGGAGCATCCAAATTTCATAATCCAATCGAAGATGGTCTGCCAATACGTTACTACCACACTACATGCCTGTATCATGTTATTTGATTCCCAGATGATCTCAAACAGTAGTCTAAGGTCACCCTCTACAGTTGCAAGACCATTTAAGAAAATCAGTACCCATATTCCTCCAACAAATTCCTTACCTATTAAAGATTTGATATTTTCAAGGATTAAATCACTAGTGATATTTCCAGATAAGTCTTGCCCCAGCTCTGCAATCAGCTTGGCGTAACCTTCATTCTCCTCTCTTAAGAGATTAAATTTCTGTTGTTTATAACTGCAAATAAACAGAAGTTAAACACTATTGTTTAACACATCCACAGTGAAAGCTTATTCATGTTCTTATGAATATTAAGCTTGCTATATAAAATGTTAACTTCAAATATATTTTCAAGAACTTGCAGTTTTTATCAGCTATTGCAAAAATGAGATAATGCAGTACGACAAATATCTGCAAGGCAGCAAGCACTCTCCAAATAGATCCATCTCTTCTTGTATTTCAGATGCAGACCATTTAGAAGCTAGATTATGTTAGCACTAACAATAAAGCTTGTCCTTACATGCTATGCTGAAGAACTACTCAGCACCTTATCAGTCTGTGAGTAAGGACCTATTCCAGTTTTAAATGCTCTTCTTTAATATAGAGACTGAAGCATTGGATGCAAATGCAAAAAAAAATACATTCACAAAAATCTATAGAGAGTGTTGCCAAAATTAACATAACTGCTTTTGCTTATTTATGGGAACATCAAATACCTATGCTTAATTGATGTAACAGCAAAAAGATATATATGCTCATACTTAATAAATTTATATTACAAATAAAATGAAAGATTAAGTATTTAATCTGTACATACAGGACAACTGTAGCAAAGAAAAGGTCATAGCAATAAGTGAAGTTAAAACAGGTTTTAGCATTCACATGCTTGAGAAATATAAGAGGGCTAATGATGTTCTATTATTGTCAGTGACTTGTTAGAGTGCAATGGAACATTTTTCTTAAAGAAAAAACAGTATTTTATTACAAGAAGCTTTTTTTTAGAAAGCATTATTACCAGATTAATTAGCATTGCCCTTCCCCACCCACTCTCTAGAAAACCCTTACCCCAAAACTTACAATAGCTTTGTCTTTATTTTAACAGATTTCTGATTGAACTGTTGAGACTGCTTGATAAGTCCTAGTGATTCCAGTGTTTCTGGATCTAAACGCTCCTTTAGGACAGTATCAGATACAAGATACTAAAGAAAGACCAAGAATACACATCAGATTTGCCAGTCATGAACACGTAGAAACATACATATCATATACCCTCACACTAAGTTTGAGGCAGAATGCATTTAGAAGTGAATACAACTGAGAAACTATTTAACTAGAACTAGAATTTTACAAGGGTACACTTTATATACAGAACACCTTGAATAAGCAAGCTGTAGAGTCTAACTGCTGGTTACAAAGTATACACTGCTTAGCATCTACGGATGTTATTACAAGAACTGCATATTACAAAGCTTAAACCCACTCTCTCAATATGCTGAAAGAAGCCTTATTTTCTTACGCTGATTTTTCCTACAAGTCAAGCTTATTCCAGATGGCTAGGAATGCCACTTCAAAAGGCAAGAGTAGGTTGCATAAAGGAGAATATAACACAAAATGTACTGCAGAAGCAAAATTTGTTTAACTGAGAAGGGAGGAAACTTACACTCTCTCAAAACTACTTCCTTAAAGGATTCAAACAACTAGACTATATTACTCTACCCATAACGCATGTGATAAAGGTATGTAGAAAGAAGTACCAAGTCAGCTAACATAGCTGAAAAATGCAGAAAGAGGAAAAGTTTAACCACTTCCTGCTTAATCAGTTAGTCTAGTAAGAGATCTAATTCCCAGCGTTCTCCCAATACTTCTCTTATACATATTTTATAATTTTTTTTTTTTTAATTCTCATTGAGGAAACGAGAAAAAAATCAGCAAACATGCTTTTAGGAACATTAAAAGTTCAAATTCACATTGCAGGACAAAACTCTGGATCAAAGTTACTTGTGTTACATCTCATTCCTGGAAACAGTGTTTGTTTCTGATGGCATGTATCATAGCTGCAAGTGCTCACTTCATCATTTCTTGTCTCCATGCTATATTCTTCCCCAATCCAAAAAGTATTCATTAAACAAACAATGCAGCAGCCTTACTGCATGAGAAGTTTGTTTGGTCACAGAACTCCTGGATGTCCCTAAATATTTTGCACTGCATTAAAAACAGGAAACTAAATGAACTACTCACATACAAGCAGCTTTGCATCTTACAATCTTGAGCTACATTAAATCTGTAGGTCCAAATGGCTATAACACTAAAACTAAAACAATGTTTTTTGAAAATGGGAAAGTAAATTTTTCATGCAGGTTGGGCTGCATCTAAACTCAAGGTCAGCAGCAAGAAGAACAAGTTACCTATATATATATATTAAATTGTAGTTTATTTTTCTATGATGGATAAAGCTAACCTAAGGAGACCTCCCTGACCAGACTAACAATATGGAAGATACAAATGAAAAGTTTCAATCCATAGGAAGGAATAGACTGACTGCAATAAAAGTATATTATCAGCATTCAAACTGCTTAGCCATCCGTTATGAACTGTAGTCAATAAGCAACAGTACATACACAATAATTTTCTCCTGAAATCAGCGGAGAAAATAACAAGCTCAGTGAGTTAATTCCTTTAAAAAAGAACCCAAAGGTTGGTCTATCTGATGAAACAACAGGTCTACCTATGCCATTTTCTAAACTAGATTAAAAACACGTTCAGCCTGAACCATCTTGTCAACAATACAAAACAGCTAAAAAAAATACTTCTTTGTGTATAATTCCTCAAGTTGTTAAAAACATTTTAACAGACTTCCTCAAAAAACAAAACTGCAACAACGTAGTTTTAAGATTATCTATTCTTTCTTAACAGATTTTGGCATATACGTTTACCAAAAGAATTTGTAAGTGCAACTGAACTTACCAAACAGGCTAATACCAGTTGAGTAAAATTATCCCTCTTACTTTTTTCTTCTAAACAACTTGTTTCAATATCTAGAAGAAAGGAAGAGGAGAAAGAAACACACGTTATTTGTGGAAATTTGCCTCTGTCACCTTCACGGAATTTACAAGTTTCTTCTATTCTTAACTATTGCAATAAATGCTCATGACGACACAACGCAAAGTAGCTTGTTTTTAACACACTAGCTGCCTGTAACATTGCAGCTACTCATTCACCTTGAGATCCCCGTAATATTTCAATGACAAATCTCACACATGCACAAATCTCACAGAAAGGTAGAACAGAAACCAGAGGAATGTCATAATCATAATTCTTTTCCCTTTCTTTGTTGGAATGAGGTTTATGGTAAACACTAAGAATGAATAATAAGCAAGAAAATAGAAATACAAATTGCTGAAGAGAACTGGGTGACCCTAGCTTTAATGTCACATCGTTCTAGTCTCTTTTCCCTTGTCTTCAGAATAACTGCTGTCTGCAGTCTTTTACTAGCTGTAATTCTGTATTTCCATTCTTTTTGCATTGTCAACGACTGAACTCAATTCAGAAATTCATTCCTGTGGAAAGAGAGGCCATAAAACAAAGGAAGTATGCCTGCCTAAAGTGGCTAAAAAAAAAACATTTCATTACAGGAAGCAAGGAGCTGCAAAAGGAGTGGAAAACTCCGTAAACAAAGAATCAAAGGCAGACATTACCAAAAATAAATAAATATGTACAGACACGAGCACAAAAATACACAGAAAAACTAGACCCACAAAGTGACAACAACAAAAATCAGAAAAAGAGACGCCCAAACAGACTGGAAAACAATGATGTAGCAGGGTGGCAGCAGAGGGAACAGACATGACAAATCAGTCTGGACCCCTGCACCCAAGCATCTCAGCCATGAAGAATCTGGAGGAAAAAAATTAGTTTAAGGAATACAGATTAGAGGATAAAAACAAGAACCAAAATTCTTATATATGGAGACACAGTAACTGAGAGAAGGCTACATTAAAGGGGGAAAAAAGAATCCTGGTAGCAGCAGACACAGCTTAGAGGGGAAAAAGTGTTAGGGGAAACTCATGGAAAAATAAGCAAGAAAGCATATCAAATTTCATTTGTCCCCAGAGTAAACCTACCTCCCAGTTATACTATTTCTCTGCTGCTAGTAAATCTAGTAAATGCAGGGCAGCTGTCTACATAATATGGGGGGGGGGGGAGCAGACACACACTAGTTTCAGTTATTCAAACTGTTTAAGGAGCAACCTGAGTAAATTGTCTAACCCAGCTCAAAAGCAAAGGATATCAGTACAATACTGCACTATAAAAACTATTACAAAGAAAAAAAAGATACAAATACAGAGTGAAACATTATGAATGAAATAGTCAAAATGTATCAGTTCAATATTACAGAACTGAGGCTGCACATACAAATTTAATTGGCTGTGAACAGAGACATATAGTCTCAGCACAGAGGACCCTAGACACCTTCAAACCAGTGCCTGTGACGAAAAGACTGACAGCAAAATTCACTGAAATGTGTTGAAAAGAACAAAAAGACATAGAACAAGAAATTAAAAGTATGATCTGAAAAAAAGTATTCAGGATTAAAATTCTAAAAACGTGCCAGAAACAGCTTTGGATCAGCATTATACAACACAAAAATCTGAAAGTTATTACCAGAACAAGAGGCATACATCTTTAAAGCCTGCTCAGTTTGCAGATAATAACTTGGCAAGCAATTCCAGTTGCCTTTAGGTTTCTGCACAACTAGTACAAGCTCCATTTCACTAACGATGACAGTGCAGATAGAAATATTTACAGAATGCATTCTGAGAACAGAAGATTATGCACCGATTTATTTAAAATACTTATATGAACAATAACTACATTAAGTCACTGATTCCATTAGCTAGCATCCAATGTTCTTCCAACCTATCTACTTTAACTTTTCTTGACAGAACAATTTCCACTGCCTTTAATAGGTAAACATATAGGAACTGTAACAGAACAAAGCAGAAAAGACATTAAGAACTTTGATACAGATACACCGAGAAAGAACCAAACATTTTGTAGAGGAAAGTAATGCTATACAGATCTAATGAGTTTTCCTGAAGAAGTGAGCAATTAGATGTACAAAGCATGCATTTCTCCAAATCTATCAGAACACTGAAAAGGAAGGGAACACAACTCACCTAATATGCAGAATACATCAGCTAAGATGGAAGGCATGTCTTCCCGAAATTCCTAACAAGGAAAAATAACATACATAGTAAATACAGAAATTCCAGCAACTACACTTAAAAAAATAAATTATTCTGTTACATAAAAGAAAACAGTGGCTCTAGAGGAGGCATCCTACTGTTGAGTACCTTTCTGCTTAATACAGAAGGGTAATTGATTTATAGCATTAAACCTGGCATCAAACCAGTAACAGGTTTTATTTTTTCTTAAATTATAAATGGGTAATTAGTTAAGCCCTGTCACAGGCCTGCACTCATTCAGGAATAACTAATTGGGAGAACAAGTTCTTAGGTATATTTGCCCTTGTCAAAGCCTCTATATTAAGCAAAAATCCTCAAAAATTTCACAGCGAGATGCAGATAAATCAGAATCAGCTTTTAATTAAAAGAAAAAAAAAATTACATGTCACAACACTAAAGCTTCTCTAGAAAAGCTGTTTTTCCTTCCTGTGATTTCCAGTATCCTTCTACAATAAATATGACAAATGCAGAAGATGAAAGGATTAGCATTCTATATGTATGAAAGGAACTTTAAAAGTTACATTAAAAAGTATACTTACAGTATATAAATATCCGTATGTATATTATATGCAACATATAGAGATGCATCAATAATAAATAACAGTAGCATCGAATAGGAGCATTATTTTAATGGTGGTCATGGGACTTGGACATCTCAATAGTAAAACGGTAAACAAGAAACATAAATTACAAAAACCAGTAGGTGGCATCACTGCCATGCTGCATAAGCAAGTTAAATCTATTTTTATCATTTATGAAAAACTTCAGTCTTCATATGCCCTTAAAAAATTTGTTTATGCTAAAATGAACAGAACTACTCCTCACCACAAAAAGTAGGGAATAAACAGAAACCCTAACAGCCTACATACACTTCAAGCACCCAGAGATGAAGAAAAAGGACTTGACAAGCACAACTTTTTAGATGTGAAAAACACGTTTCTCAAATATTATCCTGCTTGATTTGCATTCTGACTTAACAGACTAAATATTTGGTAAGTCTACAATTAAAACAAATATAAACTTACTATAACATCACCAAGAACATTAGAGGCTTGATCATGCTTCAGATTTCCTCTGACAACATGACATGCAAGCTCATACAAAACCTGTTGGATATCTGTTGAAAGAAAACAGATGATTAAAGAACGCATTAGGTAATCCCTGGTCTAACTTCCGAAACCATGTGTACAAGAATACTGTAGTCTTCAGACACTTGACAGGTAACGAGGACATGTTTCCCTTCACGAAGAGAGGGATTTTACTGACACTGACACATTAAATCTGAGCATCAATGTTTAAGACTTCGCATAAGCAGGCAGTAAGAGATGATCTACTTTCCTGAGAGTTTACAAAAAAAACAGTAAAATGGGATGAAAAACTACAGTCCTGAGCATAACGACTTGAGTCTGCAGTTGGTTTAACAGAAAACTTACAATTCACGTGGATATTATATATTTCAGTTCAGAACTTTTTTTTCTTAACCTTCTTATAACAGATGTACTTTCAAAAGCCATTTCTCTAGCAGAAAGTAAGATTTAACTGGGGAAAAATGTCTAACCAGGATTTATTACTACTACTATTTATGGAATTCCCTCACAACCAAAGAACAAAAGCTTATATTACACTGAAATACTAAACACAGGTGCATTTGAGAAAAATCTTGCAAAGTTAAATATGGTGTTTGCAAAAACAGCTATGGTAAACTTATAAAGGATTGTTCTTTAATAAACAGCAATGTTGATCTACTTTTTAATACATGAAAAAATTAAAATTCCATGCTTTCAATTTGCAATTGTACCACATTTTCCTCAATAAATAGCATTTTCAATGATCATAATCATTTTCATTTAAACCAACTGATTAAGAACTTGGGGCCTGCAGACTACTGTCATTTCACTAAATACAGATGATAATAAAAAGAAACATGTTACTTTTACTTGTAACAATGCTTTTGGCAAAGAACACTAGTTGCACAAGACCTGAATATAGCAGGATTGGTTCCTATATCAGTTCTATGTAAAACACCCTTACCACTTTGAAGGCCAATTCAACAGCACAGCTTAGGGAAGTACCAAATTTAAAGATTTACAATGAACCCAAAGCAGCCATAATCATGGCCTTTGTCGTGTCTCTGCAAGTGCCTTCCCGTAGTGGAGAGAATTTGTTATGCAGGTACACTGCCAACCCTGACCCGGCCTCACAGGCCTGGGGTATACTGGACTTCAACAGATGTCTTTCTGGAACTAAAAGACAGAATTGCAAGTGTCAGTGTACTCTTCTCAACAGGATCCTGGTCATGTGGACTCAAGTTCTCAGCAGTCAGCAACTCTGTATCTCACTCCAGACTACAAATATTTTCAGTTGATTTTTTGTTTGGTTGTTTTTTTCTGCCCATCACCAGAAGGATTTCAACCCTTTCTACTGTCTTAATAATTTCTTCAAAATAGCTACTGTGTGTATCTAGTCATTCGCACTGGATCTCTTAGATTCTGACAGCAAGAAAAAAAATGTAAGAATTGCCAACCTTGGTCTAGAATAATTAACATCTGGTGACCATTCTTAGAAAGCTTTGGGAATAGCCCATTTGCTTTGCTAAACAAATTGTTCTTTCTTAATGTTACTTGTAAACCAAAACATTTCAATATAAATTATCTTCTCCGCTATTACTATCACCTATGACTATTTTAGCAAGAACTCAAATCAGCACCTAAACAGCACAGCAACATTTGCTGTCTTAGCAATATGGAAGCTTTTCTCCCAATAGATTCTGCAGAGTAAATCAAAATGTAGTTTTTCTTTAAACTTCAAAGACTTCCTGAAGTAAGGATTTAAAACTTAAAGACAACAGTGCTTTTCATTAACAAAAGGGATAGCATCTGTAACATGGGTAATGTAAAAATTACTTTCTGCAGTCCACAATCGCACTTGCAGGTATCAGTATTTACATAACTTGCTTTTAGAACAAAATCTAGTGGTATATTGAGTTTGTAAAAAGGAATTGTACTTTCTACAGCTTAAACCAAATACTAGCCAACCTTAACACCAGCTACTACTGTCCAAGTAATCTCTCATCATGACATCTGAAGACAAACCTAGGTGCGATGTCTGCACTGCCTTGCTACCTGTAGGATTCTCCTTTAGCATGCATTAATTGCCAATGTATATGAACACTCAAAGCAGATACATACACTGGTATCATAATCAACTGTTTCCAGGCTTTCTTTTCATTTAATTTGAAGAAAAAAACGAACACACAACTTACCTCTGAAACCGACATTATCATGGCTTTTGTTTTCACTGAGAGTGCGACACAGTTGCAAACTGCAGTAAGAGAAAACATGAAAAATATAGATATTAGGATATTAGCATTGAATAACCAGCATATGTTTCAGGGCTCTTGTTCTGGCTAAAATAATTTTAACTCTGGCAGTTTAAATACCTGACTACATTTTAGTTTTCATTAACATTTATTCAGAGGAGTTACACAGCAAAGAAATACGAGACTTCTAATATATCAAACATAGAATAAGGCCTTTTTACTTCAAAAAAGATGCTTCCTAACATTACACGTGCTTACACATAGAAAAGTCAGAAAACTAGGTGATATTAGTACACCTAAGGAGCCATAGAAATGCTAGCACTAACCTACTGTTAGACAGTGAGGAAATGTTCATCTATTTCTATGACTTGCCATCACTTCCAATCTCTGGCCTGCAAAATTTTTAATGTTAAACCACGTGCATGTCTTCCAAATGCAGTCTTAGCAAGGGTGAGGCAGAACTTTACCTCTAAGTGCAAATTCTCATCAAGAAGAGAAGCCACCATAGGCTGCAAAGACCTGTTGTGATGTTTTCTTGGCTACCATCGAGGTCTCCCTCAAAAATATCAGCCATATGTAAAAATTACACTAAGTACCACACAGACTGCAATAAAATAATAGTCCTTTGCATTATAAAATAAATGCTTAAATAGCAGCAGGCTTCACTACACTGAAGGCTTAGAAACAGATGTGCAACCCAAGCTGCTGAGGATTTTCTCTCTTCCATTACATTTTCACTACAGGATGAGGCTTCAAAAACAATTTCACATTTAAAAGCAACAGCACTCAAAAAGAGGTAGCGGTTCACCTACCGCATTACAGACATTAAGGGAAATCCTAAGAACTTCCTTCACGTTTGCGAATTTCCAATCAAGCTTCACATTTTTCATCGTAAGTCTTTCACATGCAGAAACGGAAGACAGTATCAGAGCTACAGTGTTCCTATATAAGATGCTAAGTCTACAGTTTCCCGTGTGAGCGATTTTTTAGGCAACATTATCTAAAAAAGCAGGTATGTACAATTATTATAGAGGCTTATCATGGAAAAATAAATTGTAAAGGATTCTGTAGCAATCCAGCACTCATTCTATTTGCATCCTGTACAGATTATTACCTCTCTAGCAGGTGTAAACAGCTGTTCCAAGAATCAAAGGACAATATTTAGCAACTACAAGGTAAATACACCCTTAAAAAACAACTGGAAAATAGGCAGTTTTACGTATAGGTATAATGTAATCAGCAGAAACATGCAAGCTCAGCAAAAGTGAGGGTATGGCTAAGATGTTCTTAATGCTATTGAACAAAATGCAATATGTTTTGAAATAACCTGAACAGACACAGCAAAATAGAGGACTGTAAATTTATTTTATTCTTCATGAATGGTAAATGCACTTCTCATTTCTCAAGTGTGGATGGATTTTCCCAGCTGTTCTTGGAGACTATTAATTCAAGTCAGATTTTTCTTCATATTAATTACTACTCCTCAATGAAGAGGTTATCCTGCTCTCATTTCTAACCTCTGTACGCAAATAACAGGAAAGTAAAACCACTGATTCTACAAAATTATCTACCGAGATGCACGTCATGACCCCTACGACTTAAGATGATACCATCACATAGGTTGCAGTAGCAACAGCCCTGACTGCTTGGACTGAAGAGTTCACTGAAGCACATGTTAATACAAAATACAAATTGTAACCCTCTTCCAATCCCATCTCCAGCGATACCAAAATACTAGTATAAAAACTTCATAGCAATACAGGACCTGTTTGATCAATATAATAGGTCATACTAAAGATCAGCCTGTAAAGCAATCTGCTTTCCACTTTTAATTACATTTGAAAAAATGACTTAAAAATCTGGGAGACGGGGATAATAAGTTTCCTTAGGTCTACATGGGAATTTTGGTGGTAGAAAATAATGCGCTGGCATTCATATTTGGATATAAATTAATATCTGTGCTTATATTCTCCCATACAGGTAGACAACCTCTATAAAGGTGGATGACCTTCCCTGAAGGTGCTGGCAGGCAGTGCAGCTCTTTCATAGCTCGCTGAAGAGAAAAAAAGAGCACGTTTGCTGCTCCTTCATCCCTTCCTTTCTGTCCTTGGCCACACAGTTCTAGCTCTCGTTTCAGTTAAATCAGTTAACTCAACTGACAAACCCGGTGGAAAACTAGTGAAGAAACAAGTCATCTGCCACTTTGCAAGCTGAATCAGCCCACCAAGAGGTCAGATAAACACCAGAGTGAATGATGCAGTGAGGAATGAAGACCAGGCAGAAGCCCTCCCACCCAGCACCATCAAACCATGACATCTAGTCTTAGCTAAGTGCCTAAGTTAAAATCAGAACATTCGTCTTTTCAGTAGAATAAAACCCACCAATATTAGTATGATTAACTAACTCAGGCAAAAAAAAAAAGCCACTACAATATTTTCCCACCTAAACAACACCCAGAAAATGGAAACTCATTAGTTCGTTTTCAGTTCAATATCCCAAACGTTAAAAGCTCCCTTGAAACTTTTATTATTCTAACCTTGGAGCTCATTTCTGCATGTTTAGGACACAGAACTTCTCCATTCTACCACAACTTAAATTCCTTTTGAATATAAAATTATGTAATAAATTTGAGGTGCCATAGATAACAGGATAACCCAGAAAGTAAACATTAAAAAAAAACAACCAAATAGAACCACTTCCGAAAAAATCAGTCTCAAAAGCAAATTTGTTTTGGATTAAGATTGGGTAGATTTGTTTAAACAGGAACTGTGAAGCTGTGTCGATCACCTATAGAACAAGTTGGCATAGCAGAGCCAGAAACCCAGCCTAAGCCTCCCAACTCACACGCAGCGTCCTATATACTCAGTTACACTCCCACACATGGTCTACGGCAGTAATTATCATAAAGCACATGTGCCTGCAAATATGGAAGTATATGCATAACTTAACTGATGTGGGTAGTTCTTTTGTTGTGCACAATCAATTGCATTTTGCAGTCAGAACGGCACAACTACAACCAAGGTCTGTGTTCCTGACTCTCAGCCCTTACATTGCTCCTCATGCTACAACATTCCTCATGGAAGTAAAGTAACATGCTGGGAGTGCCTATAAGACGTCTCCAAATTTCACGTTCGCAGAATGTTGAGCTTTTTCAGTTTATCTTGCAACTTAATATACTGCAGAAACTGCGAGCTCAGCGGTGTACTTGGCTGGACTTCTCCTTTGAAGGGTCCTCGATGCACTTGATCCATCACAAAAAAACAAGTAACTATATCCCTGTAACAGTAAGTGCTTGCCATTGCATGATTGCATGTGCATTATCAATGGCCTACAGTCATAGATGAGCACCTTGTCGTGGAAGCCACTGGAGAAAATGATGTAATTTAAATACAAAAGGACAGTAGATGGGTACACAAATAGGTCTAGAAGGAGTCTAGACTGATGAGAATAATAAAGCAGTCACACAGATGCCAACTCAATCTCTCTTTTGCAATAGCAAAACAAATACACATAATTTAATAAAGTGTATTTAGACAGAGAAGGGTCTGAAAAAGAGATACAAGGTGACCACATCCTGACCAATTTTTCATTTTGGTAACAAAGAATGCTTGAACCTAGCACATGATCTGCATTCATGTATCTGTATTAAATATTACATATTGGTAGCTGGGTTAATTAAGTTGAAAGCATGTACAGCTTTGAAAAAAGAATCAGAACAATTTCTACAAAGTGAATGGTCACTACTAGTTCAGCTCCAGAACGCTGCCTTATTAAATGGTTCATTTTAGAAAGCGCACTGTTTTATTTTCCTCCAGTAAAATGGGAGATTAAAAGCTTTGGAAAAAGAAAGACTAAGTTAAACACTAAGAAGCGCTCTCAGAAAAACTTAGTTTAGTAAAAAGTTGTCTAGGATATTGGCTACAGATACATTATTTTGCTTCCAGAAAATACTTTCATGCATATTCCACATTTATAAAGCTAACACTGTAAAAATTGACAGCCCTCATCCAAGCAATCATATTTCCTTTAAAATGGATGGCTTCTTTTGAAAACTACTGATAAAATCATGTCTGGAACTGCATTTCAGCAGTATTTGGAATAAATAATTTGGAATAAATGCCACAAATACAGGAATCTAGCCTATTTTATTGGCCCACAGCAGGTTATCGTTTTCTCCCTGGTCATGCGTACAGAGTACCGCTGGAGGGGAAATGAAAGGTGTTAGCATGGCCAAAAGTTCCTTCCACCGTTGAAGTTCTGAGAATTCAATTCAAATGGTGCAACCGTCATTACCGGATCAATTATAAAGTTTCTGTCCTTGTGCAGTCTTCATACAATCTCCGTGTCCATAACAGCGAAGTTACAAAAATCATCATCATATTTGAAATACATAGAGCAAAAAATGATTTAATAACCATTATAGAAGGAGACTATCAAGTGAATTTCACAAAATAACACCATACAAAACCAGAGTCTGTTTTATTATAGCCACTTAGGCATTTTTAAGAGACGTACCCGTTTATACATTTCATTCTTTGTTGTTCATACAGAAATTCACTCAAGTTCAATAAAAAAGGCTCTACTTGTTGCCTAAATATTGTTCAGTTATTGCCATAAAACCTAAGAGTTTTAAGAGAGAGACTGAAAGGGTATCAATATGAACTTCAGCATCATTTGGGGGCTCCTGAACATGTAAGTTATTGTTGTTAGAAATCCAGGTATTGAACAGACTTCTGTTCACCTTGCATCATTCACATCAAAACACGTTAAAGTGACATGACAACACAATAACTGTTCTAGCACAATTCAAACACAATGGCTACAGAGGGGCATCCCTTCACTACAAAATGGAGGGTCTGGGGAAAATAGAGTTTTGTGCAGAGAGCCTCTATGTTGTTTATTCCCTACACCACTACCTCTTTCTTCATGCATAGGGAAGATTATTACCCTAGCTGCACAACCTTCTAAAATAGATGAACAAAAGAAAATAACATAAGGAGTGAATATCAAGAAGTGTATCTCATATAGTGACCCTCCAAATGCCTATGTTTGAAACTTTAGGGTTTTTTAGTTACAACAAAGAGCAAAAGCAAATAGACGAATTAAAAAAATGAGCATTTAAGGCTATGCGGTTGGTAAATAGGGCACTATTGTCCCAGGTAACATAGTAACAAGAAATTGACGAAGTGGTGAACAACCCCCGGACCAGCAGTGCTCCTGGAACACAGCAGGCAGCACGGCTTGCAAACCTGCCGAGCAGGGATTGCTCAAGACAAACAGAGGGAAAGCCCTGAAAAGGAAGCCCCTAGCACACCCGGATCGCTTTGGGAAGCCGCAGCCAGACCCTCTGGCACCCAGGCGTTACCCCGCAGGATAACTGGGGCCGGCCAACCAACCCCACCTAGACCGAGCCACAGAACGCAGCGCCGGCCACCTGCCAACGGGCAGAAAAACGGAACGGGGGCCGAGGCCCGGGCCCGAAAGGCCGTGGCGGTGACAACGCTCCCGAGTGAAGGGGGGGGGGGGGGGGGGGGGGGGGCGGCACCCGCTAACCCGGCCCAGGGCAGGAAGAGGGCGCTCGGGCAACGGGCGGGCCAGGCCCGGCCGGTGGGGCGAGCTTCGGCGAGGCCCGGCAGCGAGCGGCGGAGCCGGACCCAGGGGGGCGGCGGTTGGGCCCTCCGGCCCCGGTAAGTCCGCAGCGCCCCCCGCAGCCGCGCTCAGCCCGGGCCCCCCTCTTTCCTCCCCCCTGCTCCCCCCCAAGCCCGCGGCCCCGCACTCACAACTCGTTCTTGCCCCCTTTCTCCCAGTTCTTTATCCACTCGGCGGGGATCGCGCCCGCCATCTTCCCCGTGTGGCGCCGAGAGCCCGGATGGGGGAGCGGCGCCCGCGGGTCAGAGGGGACGCGGCGGGCCGCAGGGCACGACGGGAGCCGCGCGAGCTGTGCCCGGGGAGACGGCGCGTTCGCGGTCACGACGCATGCGCGGTTGCGAGGCCGCGCCCTAAACGGGTGGCCCCGCCCGGTACGGGTGTGGCCCAGCCCCCAAGCGCGCCGACAGACGGTTGCAGGACCTTAAGGCCGCTACTGCTTGACCGAGGCTGTGGGCGCTGCTTGGCAGCCCCCGGCACTAACGGGGGCTCAGTAGGGATAGGGGTGGGCCCCTCGCTAATTCTGTGGAAATTAACGCAGGCTGTGGTCTTCTAGAGACGGAGCTGAGCGGTCGCGCGGAGATGGCTTGTTTAAAGTGTTAAATGCACGCGAAATGTGATTTGTGGGCTGTGTCACTCCCTCAGAAAAATAATAAAAATTAAGACCAGTTAAACAATTGTATTACGATTCATATCCTAGGCTCTCAATTCAGATTCCAGATTCACTGATGGCAGTAATACATTTAATTTTCTTCAGAAAATAAAGCATGTTCTGGAAAGGGGATAAAGGACTGCTTTGTGCCACTGCTCCCCAAAACCATTGTTTTGCATTGCTGTTCCCCAAAATCATCACAGCATTGGGGGTAACTCTTCAGCTGGAGTCACAGAGAAGAGACTCAATTTAAGGGTGCGAGTTAACAAGCACAAGCAAACAATCTGCTTGTTTCTTTTATTCCAAAAAATACATCAACGTTTTTCGCATGTGGCCTTCCACGTAAGCAATTTACTCGTCTAATTGACAGTGACCCAAAGCGAGGCACTGTGTGAGTACCACATAGCTTTGTACAGATCTGTGAGCCACTGTCACATGAGCAAAAAGGACAAAGTTAGAATGGCCAACCAATGAGGGCTGACACACAAAACTAGAATTTAAAGGAAAGAATATAACATAAATAAAGATGATGATACAGTTTTCAGAATGCAATGCACCTGAAGCTTAAGTCACCCTTAACGAGTCTTTCAGGGTATTTTACGTGTCATTTGAGTTCTGCATATTTGGAAAGCACTGAACAAAAGAGTACGTGTGCGTGTGCACGCATTCAGTTCTCCTAATTATTTGGAACTGCAAAAAATTATAACCCTAGTTACTCAAAATGCAGGGACCCTTGTCCAAAATGATGAACCATCTCCACATCCTTTGTAAACCATGTTGCAAGATGTAGAGGTTTTATCTTTCAAAATAAAATGCAGATACTCTTCACCTGTTGACACAGCATTTTTACCAATAAATGATCAAATTAGCTTTTCAATTCCTATTTAGGCACTATTTTGAAAATTAAAATATTTGTCATTACCCCTTGACAAGATTGGGGATAAAATATTTTAATAAATTATGATATTTATTAAATGTACAGCAAACAACTTCATAGATGTTCTCTTGTGATCATGATCCCTAATACACATGCCCATCTTACAACATGTTTTACATCCCTGCAAGTCTCCCCAAGCTTTTCTTAATTTCTTTCAGTTGCTAACAAGGATCTATAAGTTAAGAAATACTTAATTTGGTCAGGCAGCACATTATGTCATCCCAAAACTGCACATGGCCTGAATGTGAACAAGTTGAATTTTACCTTCATGATGAGTGTGAAAGGAGACTATTGAGAAAATAACAGAAGGCTAAAGACATCTAGTCATTGCAGGAGCAAAAAGATTACATCCCAAGTTTATTCAAGGAAACCAAACTACTTTTGTAAAGGATATTCATTACAGAATGGGTTGAAGATAAATGTAGTTATAACACACAAAGTAGAAATATATGTGACAGAAACAATTTGAAAATCTGAGCTTATACTAGTAATAAGTAATAGCTATAAAATCTATGAGAAGTGTTTAAGTAATAGCTATAAAATCTATGGAAAGTGTATACTCATACTTGTTGATATATTTCTTGTTAGAAGATAATCACTTCGCTATCAAGACCATTGGTTATGGGTTATAAGAAAAGCCATTTCAGGTCAGTATAGCGGCCTTATGCTTATTTTCATTATAACAGTGTTTCATATTAACAAGTTTTTGTCTTCCAATACTAATGCAAATATCACAGCAGCAGTGTCACAACTATAGATTTCAAAACTCCAACTTCTCTTTTACTTGAATTTTGTAATTTGACAATGGAACAACCTAACAGAGACAAATCATTGGAAACTGAAATATGGGCTTGCGTAACTGAATATGGCTTTAAAGCATACAAATTATTCAGTTGTAGGGAAGAGACAAATGTTCAGTGTTGCATAGTCATGCAAAATAATGACTGCTCCTTCTGCAAATGCTTAGATCCATTGACCTCTACCTTAGATCCCTTGACAGATAGTGATGAATAGAAGAGAATTTCTCTAAAAATACCATCTTCCCTCTCTCTTGGCCAGAGCTACGAACTTATTTTTTAACAATCTATATATAAATATATATGTATGTTTACTTCATGCAGAGACTTCAGTGCAGTGCCAATTTTTAGTGGTTCAAAGTCTGTGGATTTTTGTAGCAAATGGCCTATGGACTAGATCTGTAAGAGTAGTACAATGCCATGTAGCCCTAATAAATGAGTAGTATTATATAACGTTTACAGTTTAGTTAGTGATCACAACATTTAGTGACATTAAAGCCAATTTTAAAAGATATTAAAGATGCAGTTGGGACTATAAAAAGATTTTGCAAAAGCAGATCACTTAGCTGGCTCCCATGGGCATCGATGGGTCTCATAACTATATGGTTTTGGTACATTTGTCCCACAGGCATGTCTGCAACTTTAGACCTAGAAATATCTTTGGATATCTGAATCTTAGGATATACACAATTAAAATATCATTAAAGTATGATACAGCTTTTGAAGGATGAGAGTTTTATGTGGTTTCATGGTTTCTAAAGTTTCACAATGTGAAAGTCACCAAAAAGAATTAAAAAAAAAAAAAAGTATTGTAGATCAGCCATTCAAAGGTGACTCATTAAAGGACCATCTCATTATTGTAAAGTTTGGGCTGTTACTTAAGTAGCTTATTAAATGCTTAAATAATTACGGAATAATTAGGCCTGGCATTAAAGTACAGCCAATTATCAAAAAAAAAATGTACCATGTCAGCATCACTATATTTGCTATGTTTTCTATACATTTCATTTGCCATAAGTGGGGTAATTAAGTTGTGATGAATGGTGCAACGTTTACAGTAAATGAAATGCATTATCTGTAGGTGCTGCTATACTGGAATTCTCTTCAGTGGTAAATACTTTGTAATATATTTATAATCCCCTTAGAATCGATTTTGTGAACATTTATGCTGGTGAGTGATTTTATCTGCTGAGACTTGAGGACTAGAAGACATGAGTGAAATTTTCCTTTTATGTAAAGAATTGCAAAGTCAGGTCCTGAGATTTTGTTTTTCTTTTGTAAATATATTAATATGTATCTCAAAATTATTAACAATTTTCAAAGCATTGCAATTCTCAGTTCCAAATCACTTTTTTTTTCATTTTTTAAATAAAAATAATTAAGAATACTAGCTGAGCATAGGTAGTGTATTATGTAAAGTCTTCTTATAAATCCACATAAAATGAAGTCTATTCTCAGAAATTATCATCAGATGAAGCACTATATTTTTCTTATTTCACATAGAATCATAGAATCATTCAGGTTGGGAAAGACCTCTAAGATCATCTGGTCCAACTATACCCTTACCACAAATGCTACCCACTAAATCATGTCTGTAAAGCACCATGTCCAACTTTTCCTTAAACACCCCAAGGGATGGTAACTCTACTACCTCCCTGGGCAACCCATTCCAATGCCTGACTACTCTTTCTGAGAAGAAATGTCTCCTAATTTGCAACCTAAATCTTCCCTAGTGCAACCTGAGGCCATTCCCTCTAGTCCTATCACTAGTTATCTGCGAGAACAGGCTGACCCCCAGCTCCCCGCAACTTCCTTTCAGGTAGTTGTAGAGAGCAATAAGGTCTCCCCTGAGCCTCCTCTTCTCCAAACTAAACAACCCCAGTTCCCTCAGCTGGTCCTCACAGGACTTGTGTTCCAGGCCCTTCACCAGCTTCGTAGCCCTTCTCTGTACACACTCCATCCAGAGCCTCGATGTCTTTCTTGTAGTGAGGGGCCCAAAACTGAACCCAGCACTCGAGGTGCAGCCTCACCAGAGCAGGGTATAGGGGGACGATCACCTCCCTGGTCCTGCTGGCTACACTATTCCTGATACAAGCCAGGATGCCATCGGCCTTCTTGGCCACCTGGGCACACTGCCTGTTCGTGTTCAGGCAAGCATCAACCAGCACCCCCAGATACTTTTCCTCTGCACAGCTTTTGAGCCACTCTTCCCCAAGCCTGTAGCACTGCATGGGGCTGTTGTGGCCAAATTGCAGGACCCAGCGCTGAGCCATGTTGAACCTCATCCCATTGGCCTCTGCCCATCAACCCATCCTTTCCAGGTCCCTCAGCAGGGCCTTCCTACCCTGTGGCAGATCGACTCTTCCCCCCAACTTGGTGTCATCTCCAAACTTACTGAGGGTGCACTCAATTCCTTCATCCAAGTCATCAATAAAGGTATTAAAGAGGATGGGCCCCAACACCAGCCCCTGGGGAACACCACTGGTGACCAGTCGCCATCTGGATTTCACACTATGCACCACCACGCTCTGGGCCCAGCTGTCCAGCCAGTTGTTAACCCAGCAAAAAGTGTACATGTCCAAGCCATGGGCTGCCAGCTTCTCCAGAATACAGTGTGAAAGCGTGTCAGAGGCCTTGCTGAAGTTTAGGTAGACTATATCAACAGCCTTTCCCTCATCCAATATATCTATCTATATAGATATAACTTACATATAGTTATATGTCTACATAGATATATATATATGTAGAGAGAGAGATTTGTAACTACATCATCAAGGAGTGAAAAACATATATAAAAGTATACTTGTGTTTTAGAGATATATTTGTTCTAGACTCAATCTGCTTTCCATTACTTCCATTAACTTTACCAAAGCTATTGTTTTTTTTTCCAGTTTAAAATAGATATGAGGAAAAAATCAAACAAAAAAAGATCTAAGCTGTTTCACAGTTGGCTAAAATATATTTTAGATATATTTTAGAAATTCTCTTGTGAACAGGTTAGCTATTGCATATTTTCTAGTATCTATTATATATAAATATGTATACATTTATATCAGCCATTTACATTTTTACAGCTTTTATAGTCACAGAATCATTGAATACTTCATGCTGGAAGGGACATTTGATGGCAATCTGTTCCAAGGCCCTGCTCCAAGTTAGGCCTAAAAGTTCAAGCAGGGTGCTCAAAGCCTTATCTGACAGAGTTTTTAATTATTCCAAGGAGGTGATTTCACAGCTCTTCTGGGACCCCATCCCAGTTTTGAGCATCAAAGAGTTTTTTCCTTCAGTCAAACTGGAATATCCCTTGCTGCAACTTGTGTCTGTTCCCTCCTGTCCCTTTGCAGTACCTCTCTGAGACTGGCCTGGTTCCTTAGTATTTCTGAAGTACTAAAGAAAGCACCTTGTGATAGAATTTATATAAAATATGTTCTACTTATCAAAGATGCATGACATATAACCCCTAAAACATACTCATTCATACATTATAATAAGTTAATGGAGGCAAAGCAAGATACTTAGGAATACTAAGATGATTAGGGAACTGGAGCATCTGTCATACGAGGAGAGGCTGAGAGAGCTGGGCCTGTTTAGTCTGGAGAAGAGAAGACTAAGAGGGGATCTGATCAATCTGTATAAATATCTGAAGGGAGGGTGTCAAGAGGATGGGGCCAGACTCTTCTCAGTGGTGTCCAGCAACAGGACAAGAGGCAATGGGCACAAACTTAGATGCAATCCTGTGCAACATGCTCTGGGTGACCTTGCTCGGCAGGGGAGTTAGAGCAGATGATCTCCAGAGGTCCCTTCCAATCCTAACCATTCTGTGATTCTGAGGTTTTAAAAATAAACATGCACATTTTCCTCTTCAGATTAATATATTATCAACAAAGAATAGTCCTCAATCATAGGCTATAAAGTCATATTTAATTTTGCCTTATCCTTGCCTATATGGTGCACATCTTTGTTTGTAATACCTGGTATTAGCTGAACTGTGACCAATTCCTGGGCTGAAAAGTAATATCTATATTGCAGTCCTACACAACTTCTTTTAAAGTTTATTGTCCATCCCTTCATGAGGCTTTTGTGTGCTTGAAAAAGTGTCATGAGCATCCTACAATTCCTATAAATGAGTCAGAGACCCTTTTAAAAGCTAGGATGTTTCTCTCATTTCCAAAAATTACAGAGAGATTGGCATTTTGTTTCCTTCTGTTATTTTTAGAAGTTGGCATTTACCTTTCTAAATATTCAAATAAAGTAAAATGAATGAATGAATGAATGAAAGAAAGAAAGAAAGAAAGAAAGAAAGAAAGAAAAAGAAAGAAAAATAATTATGACTGCTATGACTGCAAAGCCATGGTATGTCAAACTGCAGTCTTAAGTCACCTACTGCGCCTTGTGCCTGAATAAAGAAGCAATCAGAATGTTTTGTCCCAATTTCATTAAAGAAAATGCCTCAGTTGGGCACTATGGTAACAGCTGGATAGCAGTAGGTTATTATTTAGCTTAACTACAACTATAAGGTTTTCAAAGGTGTAGTGTATTATGCAGCAAATACATAGTTAGGAGAAAATTAGTGTTAATCTTATAAAAATGTGTATGTTCTTGGTTTTCTAAATAAATACTACAGATGCCAATTAGGAGAGCTGTAAAATGTACAAAAGCATAAGAAAGAAAATGTCTGAACAGCTTGTTTCTTCTGTATGAACCTACTGCATGAATCTGTGTGACAAGGCACAACTTTATTATCTGCTCTAAGGGGTAAACAGCTGAATGTTTTACTTTTCTTGCACAGCCATTTAAGAGTGACTGGAATGAAATTGCCTTTAATGCTTGGGTTTTGTATCATGTACATGTAAGAATTAATTACTCTAAATTCCTGAAATATATGCTTTTTTATTATTATTTATTTATTTATTTATCAGTCATAGTTCAGTGATCGTTCCTGTTCTTTTTCTGGGAACATTTCCTAATTTCTCACACAGAAGAAAAAGGGTACAAAGAAGGCATGTTTCCACATTTTCCAGATGATTTCCATTCAGTAAATGCTGTTTAGACAAGATTCCTAAACATTATCTAGTACTGTCTGTTTCTATGCAGCGGGGCAATTTAAAGGAGAAACATTCTCACATAAGTGACTGCCAAATAGATGTTGTAACTTCTGTTTTTTTTCATAGCTAAACTCAGTATCAGTCAGCCATAGATTTGGGTTCGATATCCAAACGCTGTCAGCCTGGAAGCGTTCTGGTCCAGGTTTTGGAATGGTTTTGTTCCACTTAACTTTTTTGTTCATGCACCTGCTGATGGAGAATGGAGGGCAGAAATACTATTTAAGCTCTGTTCTACACGATGCCTGTGAAAAAGTGGTTTAGTTTATTAAAAAGGATGCTGTGCGCAATCCCTAGAGCAATTAATCATCCAACCTGTGATTGAGACTGTGTTTGGTAGGCATTAGAACAGTTATTTACTTGACAATATACTTCACTCTACCTCAAAATGCATTTCTTTCTGATCAGAGTGAATAACTCTGCTTTGAAGAGTGTTGCTTTTTGGGGTGTTGTTCTTCTTCTAATCAGCTGTTTCAACGTCGGCTTTGAACAGCTGAGAAATCTACAAATACAGGAAAAAAGAGAACTGTCCCTTTAATCACAGTCTCACCAAATGGTAAAATGTTAGTGGCAAAATGGAGATCTGCAAGGCAGTAACTGCTGTGGTTTCTCTGAAGGATGGAGATGAGCTGTTCTGATGGGCTGTGCTCACAGCCTGTGCTGGAACAATTGAGAGAATAGATGCCTGCCTGCCTGCTTTGAGGAAAGAAGGCACAATGGAAAAATTGTAAATGCTTTAAGATACATTCTGTCTTCTAGTACATACACCTGCCTAGCAATGGCTGTATCAAAGTCTATTAATAGAATCTCAGATATTAGTATTGGGAGTATGGAAATATGGAAAATCTGGGCGTTTTGCAAGTTTAGTAAGCTGAGCAGTGACAGCATCAAGCAAGGCAGTTGAGGGTCTTGCAGCATTACCTGGCTCCACTGCTGCAGAAAGGCAGCGTAAACTTGCAGAACTGCTATTCCTGACCTTGCAGCTCCTCATTACTCGCTGGGTTGTCTCATAGCAGGGTGTTCTTCAGGATGGCCCTGCATCATTACACTTTTTAGGTAACATACATCCCACAGAACATTGCATTTGATTTAATGCACTTTTGTTTACTGACAGTACCTGTTTGCTAACTTCAGCACATAATTAGTCTGCAATCCCATATGTGAGGCTTCTGGCATGGCAGTGGCCGTGCTGGTCTGAGCAGATCTGGGGCAGCAGTGCTTACAGCTTGTGCTCCTGTCCCTCATCTGGGATGTGTCCAGAGAAGACTCCAGATGACTGGAGCATCTGGGGAGGGTTGGCTGCGTGCTGCAGGAAGCGTGGGGGGCCAAAGACTGTAAACAGCAGGCTCAGCTTGCCATTGGGTGGGCAGCAACTGCAGCTCGCAAGAGCCGATTGGCATGGCTATTGCTGAAGTTCACAGGCACTTACGCCCTGGCATACTTGATTAGGTAAAAGTCTGAACCCTGTAGTTACCTCATGCTGGTTTACTGTGAGAGCTAAGGGTATTAGTGCATTGAGAGAATGTGAAGGTTTGAAGGTCAGCCCTAAATTTGGTAAGTCAAACTCTTATCAACATGGTCCACACGCTCATTTGGGTTGTGTACCCCAGATATCAGGTATGTTAAAATGGAAGTGTGTCTGTGCCTAATGATAATCATGTAAGAGAAAACCTGAATTTCTAAACTTGGTGTTTGCAGACTGTTAGGCAAAGAAGCTATTTCTGAAACTGTCGGTCCTGATTCCTTTTTCTCAGTCCCACATTGGAAAACAGTTTCCATTGCTTCTCTGTTCTGCTCCACTACTTCTTTTCCTTCTGCTGTTTTGATTCTGACCAGAGTCCAAAGGCAGCATATACTTATTAAATACCACTGCCTCTGATATGTGAATAATATATTTTTAACTACCTACTTAAGCAGCAATATAAAGCATTTAAGGACTAGAAAAAAAAAAATTGCTCTGCTAAGATTTGGACAGTCATCTTGAGTTTCCCTCATATACAAAAATTATCAGACATCATCAATAGGATGTGGGAAAAATGAATGACCAGACTGATCAACTGAAAGGGACATGCTTGTTAACTGTAGCATTCCTCTTCACTCCTCTCTCCCTCTTTTCTCCCATCAGGATAGTATGTGCTGCCTTGAATGTGTCAATTTTCTAGTTATTGTAGCACTGAATTATACAGTACCTGTAAGCCAGCACTAATATTCCAGCATGAAGGAATTATGAGTAGAAAACCATGTATGTGGCCATGTGCCACATGCTTGCTAAGTCCAAAGTCCCAGCTCTAGATAATTATTTCTTGCATTAATCAGTTCAAACAGAACTAAAATAAATCACTAGTTGCATGTTTACCATTTTTTCCTCTCTGTTTGGCATTTATCTTTGCTCACCTGCTCAGTGAATTGTGAAAGAAAATAAATACTGTTTCTTCCTGAGTTGACACCATATGCAAGTGAACTTGAAAGTAGTTCCAGCTAGCAGTATATCAAAACATTAAAAGATGTTTGTTTGTTTGTTTGTTTTTCCTTGCTTAAATGCTAGCTTTTCCATAGAGCATATATTAACAGATTAAGTACCACCACCTTTATTTTATGCTTTTAATTTTAATTAGAAGGATATTTTATTGCACTGTGTGATCAGCAGTGGGTTTGGGAGTTACAGGAAAGTTTGTCTAGCTTAAGACTTTATTCCTGAAATTGAAAAGGCTCGTCATGTTGTGGGAATAAAAATGTTTTTGCAGAGTTACATTGTTTAAAGGTAAGGAATGGAGTATTGAGATATGCTTGCAGTGATAAGAAAACTTAGCAGGCGACCTTGTAAAATGCAGACAACCAGACTCCTTAGAATAATTAGGTGAAAATCACGGTGTTAAGTCAAGTCAGATAAGTGAAGAAACATTACCACTTCAAACAGTAAAAAAGTCAAAAGAAATCTGAAATTTAACAGGCCGGCAACTGAAGGCCATGCATTGTCTGTGAAGCATCAGATAGATTGTGAACGTGGATTACCCACTCAGTGGGGAAACAGGGGAGGGTCCTGTCATCAAAAAGTGTATAAACTGTGTTTTGGAACCAGTAGGTGCGCTCCTGCTTGTGGGACGCCCGCCATTGCAATCGCGAATAAATTACCACTTCACTGAGATCCTTGCCTGAACCTAAGTTATTGGCTACGGAGTGTTTCTCACAATGTTTTTCAATTTTTCCTACTTTAGTATGATGATACCCCTGATTACCTCTAGTCCTTTGGACTTTTCTACTACCTTCATTAAAATGTAATGAGAATGATGTTTATCATTTGCTGATGAAAGGAAATAAAGAAGTGCTGTGGGTGTTACACACTTCTGGAAGAGAGAAGCAGATTTCATTTTCTGTGGAACAACAAAAAAAAGTGTAAGACTTTCATATTCCCATCAAATGACTGTATCTCCTCCTCCAAGGGCAGCAAGAACATTGGATGAAATTCAGAGGAAAAACATAGCTTTCAGGCATCTGTTATTTATCAGTTATTCAATTTATTATTGCCATATTCATGGAAAAAAAATTCCTTGTTAGGCCACTCTTCTGTCATATTTTTGCATTTGATTTTCTTTCTCTGCTGCATCTCTGAAATTTCAGCTCTGCAGTGCATAGCTTTTTTCACCCCATTCATTAACCTGATAATAATGGGCCAATTAATGCTGGCATTTGAAGGTAATGAATGGGTTTTAAAATTCCTATGTAAATGAGATTAGTAGGAAATAAGAAGTTACCTTAATTTATTAGAGAATATATCAACAAGAATGGATTCCCATATTAACCTCTGTGACTCGTGACCCATTATTGATTAAACAGTTCATGTCAGTGAACTGTTTGCTAAGGCCAGTTTATATTTATCTGACTCAAACAGCCTGAATCTGATTGAAATATGTAATATGATTGTGTAAAAAAAAAAAAATGTTTCAAAGAGGTTAGCATTTTTTATGATCTGATTTTTCAGTTTGATATAATTTATTATGTTTTTGAGTCATAGTCTCATAGAATAATTCAGGTTGGAGGAAATCTCAGGAGCCAATCTAATCCAACCTCCTGCAGGGTCAGCCATGAGATCAGATCAGGTTGCCTAGTTTGGTCATGAAACCCTCCAAGGGTAGAGACCGCTTGACTGTCTTCATGGTTGAAAAGTCTTTGCTTACACCCAGTCAGAACCTCTTGTTTCTGTTTATGTACATTGTCCCTTGCCCTTCCAGCATGTCCCACTGTGAAGAGCCTGCCTCCATCTCCTTGGTAGCCCCCTTGCAAGCAGTGGAAGGCTGCTGTTAGTTCACCCAAAACCATATTTTGTCCACACTGAACAGGTCCTCTCCTTTGCCCAATCTTGACTATCCTGGTGGTTGCGGGGTGATGACCTCTACCTGGTTGATCAGGTTTGATTTTTTTTTTTTAGATATTTTTTTTCAGGGGTCCCTAGTACTGGATGGAGCATTCTAGACGTGGTCTAATGAGCACTGAGTGGAGGGGAATAATGACTCCTCTCAATGAGTAGATCCTGCACTGTTGTTTGTACCTTCCATGATACTTTTTATCTGCTTTTCAACATGACTTGTTTCTTAACTTATCCATAGTATAAATTACATGATCTGAAAAAAATACTACACAGTATGTCATGTAGGCACTACAGAAACCACGTTGTATACATGCATCCATGTACTTCCACACAGTAAGATAATTTTCTGTATCCATTGATTATAATTTAACGAAGCATATTAAACAGATTGAGAGAGGCATTTCTTTATCTCATTTACTGGCAGGGACAACCTCAGAGGCACGCCAGTGAGCTGAGCAGGCACAGTGCTCCTGGCCTGCTCTGGTGTGCCCTGTGCTGGGGCGGCTTCACCTCAAGCACTGTGCGCAATTAGGAGTGCCACAGTGTAAGGAAGACATAAAACTATTCGAGAGTGTCCAGAGGAAGGCTACAAAGATGGTGAAGGGTCTGGAGGGGAAGACATACCAGGAGCAGCTGAGGTCCCTTGGTTTGTTCAGCCCAGAACAGAGCAGGCTGATGGGAGGCCTCCTGGTGGCCGGCAGCCTCCTCACGAGGGGAGCAGGGGGACAGGCACTGAGCTCTGCTCTCCGGGGGCAGTGCCAGGACCCAAGGGAACGGCATGGAACTGGGACAGGGGAGGGTCAGGCTGGATGTTAGGAAAATGTTCTGCACCAAGAGGGTGGTCGGGCACTGGGACAGGCTCCCCAGGGCAGTGGTCACAGTCCCGAGCCTGCTGGAGTTCAAGAAGCACTGGGAAAGCACTGTCAGATATAGGGTCTACCGTTTGTTGAGTTGGCCCAGGAGCTGGACTCGATGATCCTTGTGGGTCACTTCCAACCAGGGATATTCTATGATTCTGTGATTCTGTAAAAATTCTTTTCATATCTGTAAGATTTCAGTTCTTTTTTTTCTCAGTTTATCTGAGAAAAAAATACAGGAGTAACACAGATACTCAAACGAATGGAGTTGCTCTGTGATCAGTTAAGATCCGTAGTGTAGAGGCTACAGGTCCTTCCACAAAAAGCAAATAAAAAGCATGGAGTGGTGAGGTACTTGAAATCTGTAAACTACTTTTTTGTTGTTGTTTGTTTTTGCCTTTTTTTTTTTTTAATACAGACTACTCAACCTATTCTAAGCACGATTTTGTTCATTCCATTTTAAAGGAAAGGGTGAATATAGTAAATAAGACTCTCTCTCTACATCCAGTTTGTGTTAACAAAGATACAGCCTGCAATTTTCTGCTCAAAGTTTAATTACTTTCTGTAGCTCAAGTACCACCATTGTAAAATTCCATCTACAGTGAAAAGTACTTCAAAGTAATACAATTACTTTAATGTTGTCATGTCACCAAGGGAATTGTTAGTTTTGGTTTACAGTACAATTGACTGATTCCGAATTTTATTTTAAACTGACCTTTAAATTGGTTAACCTTAACAGAAAAGAAAGAACTCACTTGTGTAGAAGGTAAAACATTTCATGAGCATTACTGTTCTTATTGTCATTATTTTTCTTTTCTGCTATGTTTTCTTATCTTCCAGCTATTCTATGTATTGAGGCTAGAAGTTTGGGGTTTTGTTTTATCAAAGTGCATGATTTAGACATCAAAACTTGTAAGTTGGTCACTGTAAAAATACCTTATGACCTCTATAAACAATCTGCTTCATTTGGAAAAGTATCAAAACCTCAACAAAGGAATGCCATTTGTGAAAATCATTGCTAATGAATGTATTAATAATGTGGTATGACAAGAATTTATAAGATTAAGTATTCATATTCCTATTACAATGTTAAGGTGCTACCCTCTTGCTGTGTCATAATATGTCTAAGATTCTTAAACAAATAATCTTGCTTTGGAATGATGTGAAGTGAGTTTTGATTTATGTGAATTTCTACTACTGAAATAGAGCTATTTCTCAGATTGTGAAAAATGGAATTTTTAGGCAACTACATTCTTCCTGGCTTGCATAAATATTGCCTGTGATGCTCAAATGTTTTACTTTTGATTATTTTCTCTTCAGGAAATAGAGAATACAAATGAAAAAGGTGAAAAAAATATGAGTATACACTATGGAACAGGTAAAGATTTAGACTATTTATTTGAAAGGTGTGTTTTATATTTCAGTCAGTTGTGTCTAAATAAATTTGTTTTCATAGAACATTTCTTGAGGCCATCTCTGTTCATAGTAAAGAACATCCCTTAAAAACTTAAATAATATTTTAGTAGTATGTGCCAGAATAATGGTCTGCATTTTCAGTATAGTTAGTTTTCTTATTTAGAAATTATTCATTTCTTGTTTTTACTCTATACAGATAACCCTGAAGATTCAAACTGAGGGAAATGCCAACCCCCTGAGAAATTAGTCCACACATTACCAATAAGGACTGGAAAAATTATTTATTCTCATGAAGGAGTGAGGGCCATAGTAGCCTCACCAGATGCCAAAAGTATAGAAACATGTTGAATTATACTAGTTTTCAGAGTCGCTGTAAAACATTTTTTTATTTTTGCAGAACAAGAGGTTCTTCAATATTAGAACCACAGGACTTTAATTAGATTGTAAGGCAAGTAGATGACTTTGCCTAAAGTTAATCATCTGCATAATCACATACTTGCAGTAATGAATTACAAAATGTTTATAATACTGCAGTCAAATCTGTACTAACAGCCTATCTGATATTTTTTTTCATGAGAACAGTCTCAGACCATTTGAGCCATTTTTTCCTTTATTTCAGAGAAATCTTTTGTTTCTTGTAGGCTTAGCATCACCATTAGGCTGCCATCACTAAATGTAAATTTTTAGGTTTCAGGGCACTCTCTTTTTTTTGACCTGAAGTCCTACCAGAGCAAATATGATGTGTGGTAGCATCCTAAATACTGAGTATTGTTGCTGACTGCTGTTGCTGATTTCATTATGACTTTTTTCTAACTGGCCAAAGGGCACCTGTTATTTTTTCTTTACTTATAGTAATGGAAGTTAATACAGTTATTTATAGTGACTAGAAGCTTTGAACCAAGTTGGGGTCTCTAAATTCCGGACAACAGAAATTGAGAGATAATCCCTATCCAAAGGGCTTTCAATCTAAGCCCTGGAATCTGCAGGCATTCTGGCATGTCATATAATTAGGTTGCTTCTCTTGAATTTGTCCCAGATTCTCTGAGATAAGCTTTGGTAATTGGCCTATTACTCTGGGTTTGTTACTTCTGGAGTAGGCCCCGGGGAGGCCTTATGGTGGCCTTCCAGTACCTACAGGGGGCCTACTAGAAAGCTGGGGAGGGAGTCTGTCAGGGGTTGTAGTGACAGGACAAGGGGGAATGGTTTTACACTAGAAGAGGGGAGATTTAGATGAGATGTTAGGAGGGAATTCTTCACTCAGAGGGTGGTGAGACACTGGACAGGCTGCCCAGAGAAGCTGTGGATGCCCCAGCCCTGGAGGCCAGGTTGGACGAGGCCCTGGGCAACCTGATCTAGTGGGTGGCATCCCTGCCCATGGCAGGGTTTGGAACTGGATGGGCTTTAAGGTCCCAGCAAACCCAAACCATTCCGTGATTCTGTCATTGGCTACTTTAAAATTTGTTGGATTAATCATGAGGGCATGTGAGTTTCTACAAAAAAGAAAGGTTAATGAAATATTTTAATATTGCAAAAGAACTGTCTTAGTCATGAAAATGGACAAATGATTTTGGCTACAACTACCAAAGAAAGTAGCTTGAGGCTTCTGTCTGACTTGGGATATTTGAGTCCAAACGTGTGAAATTTAACAGGTTTAATAGCTAGTGAAAACACAGTCTGAAGTGGGGGGGGAGGGGGGAAGGCATACTCCTGGCAAACTTAGTAAGGACTTTTTTAATAGCGAAGATTAAGATGCAGTTGTAACACAGTGCACTCTGCAGTGTGAAGTGTGGTCAGCAGGCACCTCTCATCTTCAGTGGATACCAAAACGACCAGCATCTGGCAGATGATTTCTCAGCGCCCTTATGCAGCCGGTTGAGAAAGGCCTACGGATTTCGGGGTGAATAACCGGTACTTTGAGCCGAGGTCTGTGCGGAACCATGTCAGCACCTCACCGCAAAGTCCTGCTGCCCGTCCTGCGGGCTGGCGACCTCCGCCCGCTCCGCTCCCGTGTGTTTAAAGGCTGTAGCTCGGGCAGGGGGCGAAGAGAGCCGGGGAAACCGCTGAGGAGCGGGGTTTATGCGCTGCCCACCCACCTGCCACCACTGGGTGCCGCCATCCGCCGGCGGGCGCCGCTCCCCTCCGGCCCCGAGCTGCTGAGCGGAGCCCGGGGGCTGCTGGGAGCCGCCATTTTGTCGGCGTGCGCTGGGTACCGGGCGCTTGCTGCAGCCGGGGCGGGCGAGGAGGGGCCGGGGCTCGGTGAGTCGGCGGCGGTACCCCCGCGGCGCCGGGGCGGGGGCGCTCGGTCCTCGGGTGGCCGGGGGGCTTGAGGGGTTAGTGGGGGCGGCTGCCGGGCCGGGGAGGCGTTGCCACGGGAACGGGCGCGCCCCCATCGCCCTGAGTACGGAGCCAAGCCGGGCCGGGAGCTCCCGTCCCTGGTGCCGCCGGCCTCCGCGCGGGCGCGGGGCTCCCTGCGGAGGTTCCGTGGTACAGTCGCAGCGGGTGCCTGGGGGGCATCGCCCTTGCAGTGGTGTTTGGTGGAAATTCAGTGTTAGCAGCGCCCGAGGGGACTGTACCCGAGGCTGTTCCCTTTGTGCAGGAAGCTCTGGGTTTATCAGAGTGCTCAGCCGCCGGGACCTTGTGGGCACACGGAGCCTGCTGGCCCCGGGTTGTGTTTTCGCAGAAAGAAGGGAGCCCTTGTGTTAACAGAGCAGGGGCAGAGCAGCCTGTCACACCGCTGCCTGATCCTAGTACCTCTTGGGAGAGCCAGAATGAATGATAAGGTGAGACGTCCGCAAGTGACTTCCCTCTGGATAGAACAGAATACTGTGTTTTCTTCACATAACTAACTAAAATAAACATTTCTTATGCTAGCATACACTTTTCCAATCTTCATGGGTTCTTTTGAACTTTGTCTCTCCTTCCCTACTTTTTTTTTTTAATACCCATTTCAAGAATGTTCTTTCTGCTTCTTGTAAATAAAAATGCAGCTTTATTAAAGGTCTCTGCAGTAAGAGTATTTGTTCTCTCAGGTCACTTTTTTCAGCTGTAATTCAAACCAGTTCAAGCAGTTCTCATTTGCCTAATAGTTATGTATTTATGCTGATATATTTCTTTTTAATATTTGGTGTACTTATGTTTCTGTACTATTGTCTATCTGAGGCTCCTATCTTCCTGATAGGAGCTGCATCATTGGGTGTAAGACCTAATTATGGTCTTGATAATTTCTGTACTTTTTAACTATATTGTTAGGCTGCACTTGCTAAAAGCTGCATTTGCTCTTGAAGCTGCTTTTAGATAATTTTGCAAATCCGCATTGATGAGGTTTTCATTGTTGCAATCTCACATGATTTTTGTACTTCATACGGTTACATGAAGGTGTTATTTCTTAAGTGAACAACCAGAAACTATAAAATCTTACACTAAGCCAGTTTGGAATGAAAAGCAGACAACCAAAGGGAAAAAAAAATTGCAATTTTTTAAATCAAACAAAATGTTAAATCCTTTTTATCTAAAACCTTAGCGAAGTCATGTAGGATATACATTAACTTAATGACTCTGTATAATGAAGTCACTGCATAACAGAGAAGACAAACTCAGTCTTCAAAAGGTGAGTTTTCATGTGGTGGATTTGTTAATTAAGTTCTTATTTGGATATTTTTCATTTTCTTAAGCCCTTTTGCTACCTTGCAGTTTTCTTTGGAGCCCTTTAAAGAACAGCTGACTTCTTCTGTCCTTAGAAAACTGGGCAGCTACTTGTTGGCCAAGAAGGGCAAGGAAATGAGTTAATGATAATCCTGTACCTCCTCTGACCTTGCCCTTTGTAACCAGCAGCAAAAGTGAAAGAATTCCGATGTGGGCGTGGGGTTTTCTTGGTTTCTTTTTGACTGCTCCAGCTGATATGAGGCAGACTTACATTTGTTATCAGAACAGTTAGAAAATGTGTGTTCATATCTAAGTTTCTGAATTACAAAGACGGATTTTGTTGCAGGCCTCTGTGTACCCACGATAGCAATTCTACACCTGAAGCAGTCCTGCCCGGGTGGGAGAGGCAGCTGCAGGGAGCTGAAGAGTTTCAGAAAATCCAGTTTATAGTCTGATGCAGAACTCTCTGAGGGAGAAGAGAAGGCTGGATCACTGGATCTTTTTCTGCCTGCTTATAGGCTTTCTTCTTTTTGCTGTCCTCTAATTTTTATTTCCAGGATTTTGTTTTATCCTCTTTGCATCTTTTGGAGTTTCCCCAGTCTTAAAACCTTTGAACTTTCAACAAAAACATCTGAATTTCAGACTTTCCCTGACCTTTGATTCTCTAAATTTTAAAACATATTTTAGCTTGGATTTCTTGTCCAAAAGATGTAATTGTGAAATGCTTTATTTGAATCATAGCCTTCTTAAACTATGCTGAAGGTTATATAGAAAGGAAAATTTTTAACCTTTGTATTTCTAGCAGCAAGAATGTAAATATTGGAATTTGTTGTAGAGATTGGACATAGTACAGGTGCAACTAGTATCTGCTTTGATTAATATATTGCTAAACTTGGTTGATGATTGGGTACTAATTTCATACGGGGAAGCTATTGTAAATACCCTTTTCATTTTACTTTTTGTATCAGGAGTTAACAGTCTCTTGCAGCTTTTTATTTTGTCTAACAAGTGGTCTGTCCTGGAGAGTTCTAAGCCAAAATACTCCAAACGTGACTGTTGAAAGTCAGGCTCCGGAAGCAGATTTTTGAACCAGAGGGGGAGAAATACGTGGTTTTGCAGGAAGGTTGAAGGTATGTGAAGACTGAAGGAGACATCACAAAGCCTGAACTGGGTTGTCCTTCAGGACTAGGAATCCTTAGGACTAGTTGCTGATGATTCTGAACAGCCCAAACTATGCTACAGAATATTTATTATTGCCTTTTCTATCCTTGATTGGTTATCGAGTTGATACCAGCAATCAGAAGTTTGCCCCCTCCATGTGCTGCTGTGCTTTTGAGTGGGAGAGGAAGGGAGAGAAGCTCAGTACATGGGATGAGTTTCTGCACAGCTAATTTTGGGAGCACTTCCTTTTATAGAAATGGGAATGGTAATACTGTACGAGTACAACTGAAAATTGTTACAAGAGAACTTCTGTGCCTCCTGTGTTAATTTTGGACTTGATGACTATCCAAAAATCTTCTTTACTAGAGAGCAGGTTCTATTTTAAAACTTGCTTGATGGGATCTTCCCGGAGTTGAGAAGCCATCCTCAGCGAGCGGCGTTACTTCTGGTACATAAAGCGTAAAATGAAGTGGCACGTATCTTGTAGTCCACAGTCCTTCCCCTTGTGTGTTATGAACAGTTTCTTGTTAAATACAATGGTAAGCTGAGTGTTTTCAACAGGTGCAATTTTCATACTTCACTTTTGGTATGGTATTAGAATGAATCCCCAAGTCGAATGAATCCGACTTTCCTAACAAACCTCACATGAAATACAGAGGATAATTCGAGAGAGATTCCAACTTACACGATGAGGGCTGTGTGAGTGTATGCACATGTGAATGTACGGCCCCGCATGCAATAATGGTGAAGCGTTCCCACTGGTGATGCCAAGAAGAACCATGTTGCTGTCAGTCCGTGAGCCTAAGCCTGAGCTGCCTGCCCTCCTGTGCTGTAGGAGGTCCCAGGCTCACTGCACTTCCCTCCTACTACACTTTCTTTCCTTACGATCTGGAAGATTCAGCAGGTTTGCTGTGGCATTCATCACTTTATTGTAGCTAAAGTCACATCTTAATATGTCTCCTTGATGAAAGCTGCTCTCTTTTTTCAGTCTTTTCCTTCAATTATGAGTTTAAATAATTTGTAGCGAAGCAGTAAAAGCTTGTGATGCTGCAACCTGGAGCACAGCTCACGCTCAAGAAGGGAGCTGCATCCATCCCAGGGCACTGCAGTTTTTGCTTAGCAGTTTATGCTCTTCCATATTTATTTAATGTATTTCCATTGACTGGATAATTTGGTTTCTTAACCAAAAGAGCAGTAGTTCAGCTTTCAGAGGTTACATTTCTGTAGTAGCACACTTCATAATCCCAGATTAATATTTTTTTTCTGTATTTAACTCTGCTGCTTTAAAGTTGACAAAAGCAGCTCGTCATTTCCAGTCTTAAGAAGGCTGGAACTGCACGGGGATGAAACTGCACAGCTTGCTTACTTGCTTCCTAAAGTTGCTCTGTTGTGGCTCAAGTATGTGTATCCTTTTCCTTGAGGACTCTTAGGGTAGCTTTGAAAAGGACTGCACCTTTTCTGACGCAACTTGGAGGCTGCTAATGGTCATTGGATTGATTTAGGGAAGATTCATTAAAAAAACAAGCCAGCCCCTGAAATTGTTGGTGTTGGTTTCATGGATTAAAGTATGTTTCAGTTTGTATCAAATACAACTGCCAAGCTCTTAGCTATTAAAGGGGAAGATTCTGGAAGTTTAGTTGCAATTTCCTGGTGTAGAACTTGTACTAAATTAAATTTCTATGAATAATACAGCAGTTAATGAGTTAAATGTTCTGAAATTAAAACAAAAACTTATATAAAATGTAGATTTGCTATCCCATCAATTTTACTTCCAAAGTGTATGTACAATGTAAAAAGTAATATTTTGGGGAAAAAAAAGTTTTTGTTTTCTCTGTGTAACAGTTTTGTCCTATTACAAAATCTGAAGTTGTTGTCACGTTGATTTGTGGAAGAAGCCTTTTATAAGAGGGGGAATGGTAAAATATTTAGGAAAAGGAAGTTGTCGGTAGGGTTTGTGGAAACAAGATAGAAAGACTAATAGACTAGTTTTCCAGTAGGGATAAAAAAAAAATCCAAAAATGCTGACTTTATTATTTCCCTGTAGTTTATCTGTAAAGAACACTTACAGAATATCATTAGGCTGAAATGGTACAATTCTAAGTGACCTTGTAATTAAAAATTGATAGCTGAATCATGTATAGACTTTGGTAGGATTTACAAGAGCCTTTCTTGAACAGTATTTCGTAATGTTCCTGCTTATGCCACGTATAAAATGTTCATCCAACTGGAACTGCCAGAGAAATTTGAGACTGCCAGGATTGCTTCTTCCTTTTTAATATTCCTTTGTTTTGCTGGGGGGTTATTTGGAGTTTTTTGCTCTTGGTGTTAGCGCTTCTCTACTTGTACCCATAGTTTCTCCGTCTCACTCTCAGTATGCTTGAGGTTTGGGTTTTGGTGGGAGGTTTTTTTCTGTGATTTTTTTTTTCCCTTCTCCTAACCTATCTTATTTTTAGGTACTGTCATCTGTAGGCCAGGCCCCATTTCAGGGGCAGCAAATGTCAGATCTAAATTTCTGCTTTGGATAGGTTTCCCAAACTAAAGATGCCAGCATCTCTCTTGCACTTTACCGTGTAGTAAGCACTAGTAAGGTGTGGCACGGCTAAAATAGTTATCTCCAGACCTTCATTCCTTCCTCTTCCTTGGTACAATCATTAACAGCTCTAGGTGGTTATGTTTGACTGATGCCTCTGTAGGACCTCATACTTAGGCTGCAACATGCCAGTATTTTCTACAGCGGCTGATATTTATTCTTTTCTTATACATAGAGCTAAAATTCTTCTCAAGATATTATTTTGCAAGTTGGCAAATGTGATTTTTTTTTTTCTGTGCCCTTGGCAGATACAAATTTGTCTCACTCATCTACTGAAAGCACTGCCATGAATCCACTCTTCTTGTTTATTGTACTGATCTGTACCCATGTGACTTCTTCATGAAGAAAAATACCTGGTGAAAATCCTTCTCAAAACGGTGTGCTTCTATTGGCCTGGTTATATTTATTTCTAAGATTGATGGAGAGCATAAAAATCCTTGTGACTGAAGTCCAGACTTAGGAGGATCTAATCGCCTCCTGTAACCTTGAGCGGCTGACTGACTTCATACGGTGTTAAACCTTGACAGGAAGCTAAGTAGGACCAGTTTGAAAAACAGACACAGTAAGCTGAGCTGATGCATTTACGTAGGATTTGGTGCCAGATCAAAGAGCGTAGTGTAGATATATGCCCTCTTTATTTAAAAACAAAAAAACCGACAACCTTCTCCAGGCAATATTTTTTTAATGGTTATTGATACTTAGATATAAATGTGCTGAGGTTTGTAAACACTTTTAAAATTTCTGTTGTTATTAGTCCTTGTAGGTATAAGTAAGTTAGTAGCATGTGTCTTCCTTGATCTAATTGCAGTTGAGCAGGCACAAAATGAAATTCAGTGAAGTGACACATGGACAGTCTGCGTGTCAGCTGGTACGGCGTGTCCTGTCTGGTATTTACTTGGTGCACCACTCTCACATTTCAGACTTCAGTCAACAATAACACTAACATTGCTCTCATAGTGAGCGTGTCAAGTAGTAGGAGCTGGGTGTTGAATGTACCCTCTGGTCAGGAGCACCAGGCTGTGCAAGTGTATTTCTGACCTGAAGGTTACAGCCGTGCTTGCCATGTGGAAGGAGAGGACTTAAAAATAACTCCTTGTAATGTCAGTCTGTTGCAGGATTAAGGATGGAAGTCATGGCTGGTAAAACACAGTGAAAGAGAAAAGCAGGTTCTGTGCTTCCCTGAAGTATTGCAGTCCTGGGTGATATGGTGGTGTCGTATTGTTGCATAAAAACATACCTGTTCATGTTCTTAAACTTGAATTGAAAATCTTTGACTTGTGAAGCCCAAGTGTGCAGTTTTATATTTTGAATAAGGTAATATCTTCGTTTTAAACTTTTGTCTGCGTTTTTTCATCTGAAGCTTAATCAATGGACTGTATTAATTGGTACTCTAGCTTGAAAGTGGGAGGCGTCTTGTGACGAATACCTGCAGATATTAAACTTGGCTCAGCTACTTGAAGGCTTTCAGGCTAAAATAGGCTTTGTTTACTCACTGCACATGTAAGATACTTAATGCTTCAATAATAGTTTATATATATATATATATAAATAAAATCTCCTGGGCTTTGTAAGTGAAAACTACGTTTAAAATTTCTGGACCTTCTACTTACAATTAATATGTGATAAATTAAATATGTGTCAAAAGGCTTAAATAACTTCCTCTCTGAACTTCAATCTACAGCTGGTATATGTTGTAGAGTTTTATGTATGCATGCTAGTTGGCTGCTTGTTATTAATTCACGTTTCTCAGCCATAAACTGTTTGAAAACTTTTTTTCTTTTGTAGTTAATAATTTTGAGTTGTATGTAGCAAGTTATTGTTTATAATCATTGTTCCATGTAATATGTAAGGCAGCTGTTACAAGACCTGTGTAGAAATATTATTCTTAAGCAACAGCCTAGTTGTAACTTTACACTTCTTTTGTTAAAAAAGATAAATAAATATTGAAGTACTCACAGCACTCTAGAAAACAGTGTTTGAAAGAATAAAGTCATTAATTTCAACGTTCTAAATAATGAATTCATTATATATACGTTTATTGGTTTTGCCCTAATGTTTATTTCCAGTCATTTTCCCTTGATTGTTATAACCTTCAGCACAGTACGTAGAGGGGTTTTTCTGCTTCAGATGGTGGTGTTACCAGCCTGGCAGGCATTGTCCTGTGATTTCCACGGCGGTAGAGGATGGTGCAGAATTTGAGGTAGTTCTGTTTGTTTGGTTTTGCTTAGCATTCACAGTTAATTAAATGTAATCACAGCTGAAGTGGTAAAGCTGGAAAAGAACATCTCAGTTAAGTGAATATAATCTCCATCATAACATCTACTATTTCGGTTTAGTCTTTGATCTTCTTGCTCCCCTCTTTGCATGTATTTCCTTCTCAATTCCTTAAGTATAATTCAAACACACAGCTTTCCAGGAAGCACCAAGAGGATCAACAGAGTAAGTGAAATAAAACAAATAGAAGCCAATTTATATAATAGTTCAAAGCTCATGCTGTTATTTCTGCAAGGAGAGTCTGTCACATATGAGATGTACCACCTACGTGATGTTTTGAGTTCTGTAGCCCATATTTTTTAAAGGTGATAAGTTATTTCAGGAGAAGAGGAGAAAATGTACAATTGAACTTGATATGCTTATAAGCACCCTGAAAAAGAAATCTTCCTTAAAAGAACATAAATGTTTGCCAATTACTTGAAATCAAAATTTTCAGAACTTCCATCTTATTAAATGATTAAAATTAAATTTATATATATATATATAAAGAAAATGAGGTGTCTTTAATTTTCTGTTGGGGTTGAGGGCAGGGGGTTGAGGTTCATTGAAAGAGTCCAGAGATGGACTGCAGGACCCGGGCTGGCCCATGAAGCATAAGCATGAATCAGAGGGTACTGGAGAAGTCGGGCCTCACTCAAGATAGAGTGTTTGCTCTGATTGCTTTGGTAAAGTACCACATTTAGCTAATGAAAAATAATAACTTAGTGTGAGCAATGTATGCATGTTATAATGAAGTTCAAACCTAGTGCACGTTGATGTATTTTTTTTTATTTTTATCCATACATATGAATAATACTGCTATACTGGACTTTTATTTTTTTAAGAATGGAAAAATTTCAGATGAGTTGTGATAAAGCATCAATTCTTCAAGTTCTACCTGTTCAAGATCTGCTTCTTGAAGTGCTGCTTAAAACATGTTGGTAGTTTATGAGAAATGGAGGCATAGGAAATCGTGTCTCTTAACAATTTTTTACTTCCCACGTACTACTCATCATTGTAGTGTGAGGTCACCCATCTGACATAAGGAACAAAGAAGGAGGAACCAAGGGGGATCTTTGGTTCTCTAGTAAATTCTTCGGATGTCAGACTTGAGCCTCTGTCCGTCTCCTCCCCTTTCGCTGAAGGGAGGGCGAATGACAGAGGGTGGCTGAGCACATTGTGATTTGCCTCAGTTAGATTGTATCAACAGATCCAAAAACGTTGGAGAAGCTCTGTTCTGGTTTTAAAGTATATATACGAGGAGCGGCTGAGGGAGCTGGGATTGTTCAGCCTGGAGAAGAGGAGGCTCAGGGGCGACCTTATCGCTCTCTACAGTTACCTTAAAGGAGGCTGTAAAGAGGTGGGGGTTGGTCTATTCTCCCACGTGCCTGGTGACAGGACGAGGGGGAATGGGCTAAAGTTGTGCCAGGGGAGTTTTAGGTTGGATGTTAGGAAGTACTTCTTTACCGAAAGGGTTATTAAGCATTGGAATGGGCTGCCCAGGGAGGTGGTGGAGTCACCATCCCTGGAGGTCTTTAAAAGACGTTTAGATGTAGAGCTTAGCGATATGGTTTAGTGGAGTACTTAGTGTTAGGTCGAAGGTTGGACTCGATGATCTTGAGGTCTCTTCCAACCTAGAAATCTGTGATACTGTGATACAATTTACTATGTAAAAATTTTTATAGGGTAAGAGTCGTGTTTTGTGTTTTTCATTGTTTCTGAGCTGGTTTCTATGTAAGTAAAGTAAAAAGAAAGATATGCTGCTATTCATACATTGAAAGCACGTGTATTTGTTTTTTCAAGATTGATTTTGAGAAGGAATCTCAGAAGGGTGTGAGTAAGCTTTGTTTGCTGCCTTCTGGGAAGTCTTGTAGGCATGAAGATAAGAAGAAGAGTGTGCAGCTCAGGCTATTTGGGTACTACAAATCGTTGTATGAACACAGTGTAGTAATAACGATGAGAGTCCCTTAAGGTCATTTGAGATCTTTACAGAAACAATCCTGGAAGATTTCAAAATAAGATTTTTAAAAGGAAATAAACATGAACCTTTAAACTTGTGATTATAAAAGCGGGTTTCTTTATTAGTAGTATGTATCATGACAGTTCTCATATTACTACATGTAATTACTGTTTTTTGCCCTTTGAAAATCCAAAGAAACATATAGGTCAGATTTCTAGGTCAGTCAATGCAATTTGTTCAGTAGCTACTTCTGAATTTGCTAAGCTAAAGCAGAGAAGTACAGTATGATTCAGTGTAACGTCAGGTGTTACTACACTAGTTACAAACTGCCTTACAGAAATAATTTGGGTCGGTGCTCAGAACTAGTCACGTCTCTGTGGCTGCACGAAGTGAGCATGCCGGCTCTCCAACGTCATGTTTTCTCACCCTGCTTAGTGGTTAATGAGCTTTGTCATTTCGGCAAGCGAGGCAGTGATCCTGCAATACACAGTAATTTTCCCCACCCATGTCAGAAATTTGAAAAAGGTTTTGCCTCTTCTTGCTAAATCTGGTATTATACAAACAGATATAATTGGAACATCTGCACTGACTGTACAGCAAGTATAGTCGGTGTTACTGCAGGTGTTGGGGAATGAGAACTGAGAACAAAGCTCTTGGGCAGATAAAGGCCTCCTGGTTTTTAGATGTTTTCAGCATTGTTTTAGTTCAAGTTTCTCTTTTTTTAAAATGTCTCAAGCAAATGCTTTTCTTTGAGCAAATGTAGCTCTCAAGAAGGGTGTTGCATTGAACTAAAGTCTTTGATGGCAGTAACTGCTGACAGTACAGAGGGTCTTCCTGGCAAATTTTACTAAGGACAGGTAATAACTGCTTGCCCGTTTCTGATTTGCTTTACATACCTTACTGGTGTAAAGCATGTTCTTGCCTAACACAAGGAGCAGAGAGCTGTGGAGGTACTGTGGGCAAGGGGCAGTCTGGACCTGCTGTGGGCTGGTCCCAGCTTATCCCAGGCAGCCCTGGAACTGATGGAAATAACGGGGAACCCTGGTGCTTTACGTCAGGCTGCAGAACAACGTTCAGACCAAGAAACGTAGCACCCTTTCCTAAACTTGGCTACCTGGGGCTGGATTCACCTGCCTGGGCATAGGCTGCTCCCTGCCAGTAGGGGCACAGGTACCCATAGGCGGCTGTCACCTGCAGGCAAGCCACGCTGGAGAAGGAACCCCTAATTTTGCAACACCAACTCATCCTATTGCTTTGTATTAATGAAGTCCTACCAGTAACGAGTTGGGTGGGTGCTTACTTGGAGTAGTTCCTCTCAAATGGAGGGAGTGGAGTGCACCAGGTGTGCAAGAGGAACTGGTTCAGGGACAGGACCACTTCCAGTGCGAATTGCCAGGGATGGACGCTAGCATGGCTTTTGCTCCTGTGCTCACATGTGAGCTCTCAGTGCTGTTTCAAATCACAGGTGGCTTTGTGGCCATTTGAGGAAGAGAAGTGTCCTTTGACCACTGAATGTGACTTGGTGTGTCCTGTGTTTATTTTTGTGGAACAGCTAAAAGAGGAATTGGCCTCAGAATTTGTGGTTGGTTTATTGCAAAGATTATTGGTAGGAAATTTTTGGAATGTTTAAAATAAATGTGGTATTATTTTATCCATAATATGTGTCATTTTTTGTTGTAGAGTAATGAGAGGTTTTTTTCCTCATGGAGTTCAATGGATGCTGCTAGCAAAGCGGTGTGTTTGGCAGTACAAATATTAGTACATCCTCTGAGAGAGGAACTAAAGCTGTGACTTGTTTCTTGGTTGTGCTGTAATTCCAGGAATAAAAATAAGCATAGATAGAAGGCACCTCTTGGCTTTGATGGCATGGCTGGTAGTAAATAAAGTTAAACATATCCTTAAGCATTTTTAGGATTAGCATCTAGCTTTGTAAAATTATATTTTTCCTAAATATTTTGCAGACTTCATATTGTGTAAGTTGAGGGACTACAACTCACCAAGTTTGCATCTGACTTGGACCGAAAAGGGTTGTTCTGTCTTGCTCTGCACCTGGCAGCACTTATTGTAATGAGGATAAAACCGCTTACATGACCTTGAAGATTTACCACTTCCGTGAGCTTAAGGGTCTTACAGAGGAAAACCAGCTAAATTAATGTACTACCTGAATTCTTCATTACAGTTGGTAGGTTTCGGAGTCCTCTACAGAGTAAGTGGTATCTTTCCCTGTGGAAGATGAAGTTGTTTGGCAGTGCGTACCAGGAAACTTCTAACGTGGAATGCTTACATGGAATGCCTCCCTGTACTCGTGTAATGCTTACCTGTACTCTTAACTTCTTTGTCTCGCTGGGGAATGTACTTGTGTCTTCTGGAGTGTGGTTGGGCTGGGTGGTTTCTTTCTCAAGTCCTTGTCATCTGTTCTTAAGGTCTACCGAGTTCTGCGAACTAGGCCTTCGGTGTGGCGGGTCGCGTGCTCTCTGTAACCTCAGAATAGTATTTTCTCTCATCCCCCTACTGCTTTGTTGATCCCGTATGCAATCACTTTGGCATGAGTAAGCTTGAACAAGCCTCTTCCATCTACCCCACCTTTTCTTTTGTGCTTCTCCCTGAGCAGGATTGACCAGTCAAGCACATGCTGAAGCGTCTCTGTCTAAAGGATTTACATCCTGTCAAAATTTGATAGATATTTTGTTCTGTTACGTGGCTTTCACAGTGAAAGTCATTATTATTTGAAGTAATAGTTCTCAAACAGAATGTAATTTTCTATATATTGGCTTTGTCTTGCTGCTCGTGGTATCTTTTCCCTTTCCTGGTCACCAGTTTTCATGATGCTGAACTTTAAGGACTTCATCGCCTTGCCAAAATGGGTATCAGCTTGCCCAACACACATGAGCTCAAATATTCCCGGCAGAATAGAAAAGGGCAGCACAGATGACCTGGCTGTTAGATACATCTTGTATCTTTTTACCTACAAGATAATGTCATGAACTTAGCTATGTTATTGCTATGAATGGTGTAGTTAATTAAGAACCATGGAAAATGTATGCTTTTTTTGTATGTGAGCTGTGTACATTAGTGCAAGCTCTTAGCCTTGAGGCTCAGACAGAAGAGGCTTTTTTGCCCACAAGCCTAAAGATCCCAAATCCAGAAGGTTTTATGTAATTTTTGCCTCATGATTTACACTTTTTGAGTTCTTTATATAAGCAGTACTGCTTCTAATTGCCATATATACGGTTTTGAAGAGCAATATATCAGAAATAAGTGGAATTTCCTTCCATTCAATGAAACATCTTTTCAGAATAATAAATGCAGTCTAGTTCTGTTTTCCAAGCACTGCTGACGAACTGATTGAGATTGACCATGAAAATAAGAACATACCTGTGCTCCATAGCCAGCACTATGAGTGCTAAATTCTTGCCTGATGGCCTGCCTTGTAAAGCTGCAGATGGGAAATAGGATATATTACAGGACTCTTATGTAGAGAATGGCACTTGGTTAAATAAATACATTTTGTTCTTCCATTTCTTTTTGCTAATCGCTGAATTACTGCCTTGTGCTATGAAGTTTGTTTGAGCACTCTTGTAGTAATTCAATTTACCGCTTAGCGAAGGAGTAAGCTTGAGATGTCTGTCAACAGTAGCCTGTGTTTTACATGAGGTTTTCTAAATCATATCACTGCACTTGTTAGGAGAAGGGATGAATTTTTACTGTACTCCTACTTAATCTGTCTTGGGATGAAGGTTGTGATTGCTTGGGCTTTGTACACCGAGTTGCTTTATCTCATCCTTATGGCAGAAGGGGCTCGTCTGAGCGCTTTTAGCAGCCACCTGGTACAGAGGGGCCCAGGGTGCTCGCCCAGGAAAAGCATTGGCAGAGGTAGGAGTGGGACCGGTGGTAGAGAGAGAGGCTGGTTCCCTTGGGGAGGGCAGGGAAGGCAAAAGCTGAGGTGGTGGCAGAAATACAGGAACCTCTTGTGCTTCTGCTGGCCAGGCACGAAAAGAAGCAGTGTGCTGGGCACAGCACTAACCCTGTGTAGGGCAAGAAACTGAGCTGAAAGGCGAGCACAGCATCTTAATAAATGGACAGTGAAACATCTGAATTAATTTACTCAGATATTTTGCTAAAATGAAAACTGAGAAGTATGTCTTGAAAACATAAACACAAGTCCGAAGGCTATTATTTTTTCTTTCTGATGATGGATTTTGCCAATCTGTAATGGACAGGTGGTTGTGGCATTAGTACAGGGGAAACAAAGATAGTTGTGCTACAAAACTGGACTGTAAAATCTTGCACATGTAAATCAAAGCCAGACTACATCACATTCAGTAACTTCATATTTTGGGTTTGGAAGTTTTTTGGCAGAGTTTTTGCCCAGAGCTTTTGTTAAATACTTAATTTCATTCTTGAATTCTTTTTTCTTTAAAAAAGAACATTGTTTTAAATTTATAAATGCATAAACTTGTATACATTCCAGACAAGTTTTTATTGGTCAGGTTTTATGATTTTTTTTCCTGTAAAACGTGATCTCCCAGGCTTTATTTTATTTTTGGTTTAGCAGGCAAGGGTGAGATGGAAGGAACAGGAGGAGGCATTCTTTGTATATTTAAAAGATAGCTAGTTTAATTTAGCCTCTTTCCAGGCTTGCAAATGTGTACCATGGTTTCTTCTGTCTGAAATTAACATCTATGTGCTTCATTTAGGAAATCTGAAAGAAGAGCCCTGCACATGAAGAGATGACGTGTAACCCAGGTAACTTTGAGCCTCGTGCCACTCCAGGCACTGACTGTGACCAGGACTGGGCCCAAGAACACCACCGACTAGGAAGCTTTGTTGAATTTCCACTTGATTGTCCGGTTTCAGCATCAGCTCTGGCACAAGCTGGCTTTGTTTATACCGGCGAAGGCGATAAAGTGAAGTGCTTCAGTTGCCACGCGACTATCAAAGGATGGCAGCCTGGGGATTCTGCAGTTGAGAGACACAAAAACCTTTCCCCAAACTGCAAATTTATTACCGAGTCTACTTTTTTGGAGAATGATCTGCGTCCTCTTGCCCAGAGCTACCAGCATAGAGCTGAAAATGGCAGCAGCAATTCGGCGTTCTCGCCTGCTCTGGATGACTCGCCTGAACTGGAGGCAGACTACCTGTTGAGAACTAGGCAGGTTGTGGATATGTCAGATATTTTGTATCCTAAAAACCCTGCTATGTGCAGTGAAGAAGCAAGGTTAAAGTCTTTTCACAACTGGCCCTCCTATGGTCTGTTGACGCCAAAGGAATTGGCTAGTGCTGGACTCTATTACACGGGTGTTGGTGACCAAGTGGCATGTTTTTGTTGTGGTGGAAAACTGAAAAACTGGGAACCTAGTGACAGAGCGTGGTCAGAACACAAGAGGCACTATCCCAGATGCTTTTTCGTCCTGGGCCGGGATGTTGGAAATGTGCCAAGTGAATCTGTGCCTGCCGAGCTTGGAAGAAATGGTCTAAATGATGAACAGCATCCGAGGAATCCGTCCATGGCAGAATATGAAAGACGGATACAAACCTTTTTAAATTGGATATACCCTGTTAACAAGGAACAACTTGCTGGAGCTGGGTTCTATAGCATAGGTAAGACGGACCTTAAAATGGCTAGTATCTCTTACAAATACATTTTAATTGAAAAAGTACTTTATCATGAAAAAATAAGCATTTTGTTATTCTAATATAGAATGATTTGCCAGAATTTTAGTTGAGTTGAAATTCATTCCACTCTGCTCTGTAAACTAATTTTTGTAGTTCTTATATAAAATATCCGTAACATCAAGGTTTTTTTTGTTTGTTTTTTTAGCAAAATATAAACTTATCATAACTTTATTTTTCTAGCAGTAAAATGTCAAAATGAATTTTCCTTGCTGGCTAAAACTTTGTTAATCTATCTTTCACAATGACAATTATTGAAGTTAATATTTTTTAAAAAAAAATATGAAGTGCTGACTTTCAGGTAGTGACCTCAGGTTTAACGAGCAGGCTTGTGGCTCATACACAAGCCTATGAACAAGGCAATCCAGGTTATCTGCCATTTTAATTAGGTAATGAGTTCCCATTATCATAGCATCTGGACACCCAAAACAAGCCAATGCCATTATGACCTACAGTAAAAGCTTTTTGAAGACAATGACTCTACTGGCAGAGTTTTTACTCTTAGAAATGTAGTGTGTAACTTGGATAAGGCTCTGATATCTTTGTGCATTGGTTTCCCAAGCTGGAGAAGGCAAATAATTCCTTATTAGATTGAATTGCACAGTGCAGATAAAGCTCTCTGAAATTCTTCACTGAGAGATGCTGTGCAAAGTATGGCTATTATTAGGTCACAAAGAAAAGGGGGATTATCCAGGATAACTTCTTCGTCTGATCTTAATTGGCTTCTATCTTGGTAGCTCCCGGGAGAGCTGTTTAATCTGATACCATTTGTTTTACTTGTGGCCATAAATGAAACTGTTGATATATTCTTATATGGGTGATACATGGGCAATATTTGTACCCATTAGAATTGTTTTATTAATTTCATCTTGAATTCCTAAGTATAACTAGCTTACCACAGCCAAGATAAATATGTACTGCGGAGGTATGCTAAAAGGGCAGTTTGGCAGACCAGAGAGCTTTTAAAGTGACTTCCGTGGAAACTGTTTCTGGGGGGCTGAGAAGGGTTTAATGCTGCAGAAAACAAGTATCCCTACTTTCTCTCATTTCAATCACCACACTAACTAAGCAGTTTCTGTTGCAGTCTTTAATTGTAGCAGGCCCAATGCTAGAACTGAGAGATGCAATTTCTTTTAACACCTGAGCCAGTTATGCTACAGCTGCGTAGAGTCCATTAATTTTAATGGTGAAGTGGAGGAGCAAAAAGGCACATAAGCATCCTTTTGAATTAAGTTTCTATTAATAATTTTCACTCTTGCTTGCTTAGCTGTGACTTAAATAGAAAACAGATCTCTGGTCATGAGGACAGATAAAGTTGTGTCAATTACTTTCCAAATAAATTCTTTGTGGTAGTCATGTAATGGTGTGCTTATCAGTGGAATGTGCTATCTGATAATAGATTATTTTTAGCATTTGCTTTTTATCTGTATAATTACATGCTAAAACGGAATTCAGAAACATTTTATATGACTCATGTTTTGTATTTTTTTAAGCTCAAGTTTTTTCCTGAATGTTTGTTTCAGATCATATTTACTATGTCTTCCTTTAAATTTGATTTTTTTTTTCCAGTTGCAATTGCTAATCAGTATTACAAATACTTTTTTCTTTGTTTCTGTTTTTACTTCCTTAATAACATAGAGTTTTATTTGAGAACTCACATACTTTTTTTGTAAGCCTAATACTGACTTTATCCTCATGTGTTTCCTAAGGTAACGGTGATCATGTTGTGTGCTTCCACTGTGGTGGAGGATTGCAAGAATGGAAGGAAAATGAAGACCCATGGGATCAACATGCCAAATGGTTTCCCGGGTAAGTTATATTTTGCTGTTTTCTTGTGGCATCCCTAAGTCTTATTTATAGTATATTATGTCTTTATGACAGAGCATATGAATAAAATTTTCAGAAATTTGGCTATGGCTTGACGTATTTATGAAAGTAGTTTCATTTTCTAGTTGCTTCCCTCCTCTTCCTTCATTTCTGTCATGTAGGCACCAACGTATTGTTATCTTCCATGTTTTATACTTTGTGGTCCTCATTTTTGTTATTCCATATGTTTTATCTTCTATAATCTTGCTGTTATGTGTATAATGATCCAGATATACTTAATGTTGTATTGCAGGCCTCAGAAGAGGATATTAACACAATGTCGTCTTTGAGAGGTAGAACGAACTTATTCTAAAGTGGGTGGGGAAAGAACTAAATCTCAAGAGGTTGAGGGCACAGCTAAGTCATTAGAAGTGATCAGACTGAAAGTCTGTCACGAAATTTTACTTTCTGAAACTCTAAGTCAGTATTATATGTACGTCAGCTTGATTGTAGGGATTATTAAAGGGAAGACTTGTGTCTGGAGTTACTGACATCTCAGCTAGCATAATTGTGAAGTTTTGTGAATACATATCTGATTATTTCCTCATTATCCAAGCAGTATATTCTAATTGTTATTTTAAGAGCTTGATACCTGCCAAAGTTTTTAATTTAAGTCAGGATACAAAATGGGTAGTTTACTCATGGTGCAAACAAACCTGAAGAAATCAGTTATGGTATTGAATTCAAAATAGACTTCTGCATAATTTTCAAGGATTGAGGATTCTAAACCTGTAAGTGTTTTTTAGAAGGTTGTCTATTTTCTAAAATCCCTTTTGAGGAAAGAAGGAATGACTCATTGTCTCTTACAGGTGGGTAAAAGCTGTCTAAGTACAAAGTGTAAGCTACTTGTATAAAAAGGTGAAAGATATCTATCTTTTGTGTGTTAGCTGCCAAACTCATCTTCTGCAGTGAAAGATCCTCTGGAAAGTTTAAGTTCAAGATCAGCTAATGCATAAACATTTTTTTCCAGTAGTGATACAAGCATCTCTTAAATATTAGTCTCTCCCAGTTGAAAGCATACAGTTCCTAGTTTTGGGCTTGCTGTAGTAAATGATTAAAAGATATTTTCTTGCTGCTACATTTCATTCCTCATATGGGTTTGTCTTTGTTTTAATTTTCTTTGTTGTGAAAATTGTTTCCTTAAATTATACCTAATCTGATTACCTCCTCTCAGATCATTAAAAGTTATATATGGAGTTTTTGTTTACACATCCACTTCAGTGGCAGTGTTTGAGTCTCACAACATGCTATGTATGTCCATGAATTGCTGAAGGTAAAGAACTACTTGGGAGAAGTTACAGCGTTCCCTACATCATCTTCTCATAAGTAAAAGCTGTGCCCAGTGGCTAGGACTGGTTGGAAGACACAAGGCACCTGCCTTACCAGGCAGGTTACGTGGGCTTTTCTTTGCTTACTAAAGACTAAAAGAAACAGCATTTTAATATAATGTTAGTTACTCATTGGAGTCCTAACTTTTATAAATTTGTGGTGTCAGATGGCCTGGCCAACAACTCTTTAGCTTTCTGTTTCACCAAAAACATGCAACAGTAAGTATTGCTGAAATGATTAAGATGTTTTTAGAAATGCTAAGGTGTTACTGATGTTGATTAAACATTTAGAGATTCAAGAAGCAAGCATTCTGTATGATGTAGGAATTCTGTTAAACCTTTCTAATGCCATATAATCAACTGTTGTTTGCTGCTTGTGTAGTTATATTAAAACTAAATATTTTTGTTTATAGATGCAGGTTCGTGAGAGAGGAAAAGGGACTAGAATTTATAAATAATGTTCACTTAGGAGGTGGATGTAGGGATTCAACAGTAAGTGCCTTGCTTATTAATCAAATACCATTTTGTTAAAATAAAAAACAATATTAACATAATTTTCTTATGGTTGCTCTTCTCATCTGTGTAATTTATAGTCTTCCTGCTGCTTCATTCATTAGCAAAAAGTGAAAAACATTGAGGTATATTTTGGGTTCTGTTATTTGGGGTTTATAGATCTCACAGTTCTTCCTAATTACGTTATGGATCAGAGCTAGGGTACCTTTTATGTGTTGTATATTTGATACTAAACAAATGCTATTTTTTGTAGCCTAGGAATCAATGGCTTACGAATAATTTCATTATTGAAGTGTAGTAGATATCTTTTTTTTCTTGTTAGTAGGGCATTGATAAATTGTATAGTTACCAAAAAGTAAATCTGATGTTATTTTAGAATTCTTTGGTAGACTAAGAACTATATAAATCTTATCATTGCAAAGAAGTGTTAAAATAAAAATTTAAAACAATATGAAAAGCATAACAAAATAAGGATCCCTTTGTCATTGTTGAGAACAGATTGAAGTTTTACTCAATAAAATAACCAAGATCAAATAGCTATTTGATGTCTTGTAACTATGTAGGTTTTCCTTTGTCAATTTCAGAAGTGTAATTTTGTCATCTTTATATTACTGTTTTTTAGATAGAAGCTGCTGAAGTGACAGTACTTCCTAAAGGTATCTATTAAAACAATCATTTTATAATTAGGTATAAAAATAATAAAAACTATTTTGGACTATCCATATTTTCAGGGATAGTAAAGGAAATGGTTAATTTCAACGTTGACTATTATATTTTTCAATAACAAATGACAGGCAAAATGTTGGGTGATATTCTTCCACTGCTCCATTGCTTCTAAGCAACTGCACAGTGAGGCTTATTTTCCCTGGCGGAATTTGAATCATGATAGGATAAATATTGTAAAGAAGAGGTAGTAAACCATGAGAGTACCGATAGGGTACAGTATTATTTTTGTATCTAGGAAGTATGCGTCAAGTATTTAATTAGTAGTGTTATGGGATAAATTCAAGAATACTGAAATGAAACAGTCGTTGCTTTTCAGTGAGGCAGGGAGAGTTCGACTGTTGAATGGCAAGGAATAGGAAGCTAAGAAAGCTTTAATAGCTTGTTACATTTTCGATTATTAGACATTCCTGCAATGTTTCTCACAAATATGAAGGAATAAAAACATAAGATAGTTAAAGGAATAGTAGGAAGACAGCATCATGACAGGGAATGATAGCTGTTGCTATTAAGAGTGTTTACACAAAACCTAGTTTAGAAATCTCTTAAATACTGCTATTTTATGAGAGGAAATTAAGAATTTTGCTCTTTGAATAATCTTGTGAAGTAAAGAAGAAATTAGTCTTTTACTAAAAGAGGAGTTGGAAATAAGTCATACTGCTAACAAACCTATTCAAACAGTAACATTGAAAAAGAGGAAGGAGGAGGTCCAATAGACTGAAGTCTGGTTTCCTACAGCTGTATTTTTTTATTTTTTTTTTTTACTGTGGAGAGGCTTACTTCAGAAATAGGACAAAAATCATGCTTGTGTTTTGGTTTTGTAAATTCATATTTTTTGGTTTCTATCACTGTATATGATTTTTTTCTTCCCCAAACTGAATTACAATTAATGTAATGTTAACAAATACTTATGTGTTTATTGTGCCTTGGGATTTCTGATGAATTTCAGCTAACGTTCAGTTATGGAATTTGTGATATTAATTATACAAGACATTTGACTTTAGAAATTACATTGACGCTGTTGAAATAGTAGATTTGAATAGTAAACGTAGGAGTAATTTTCTTATAAGTAGATAAAGAGTCTAGGAAAGCTAGGGTTGAAGAACTCAAATCTGAAATTTCCAGTGTTTTTACAATTCCTAGAACTAGCAAAATTTCCTAGTTATTTTTTTTTGCTAAGTATTTGCAAAGATGTCTTAAACTATTGTGAATACTGTTCGAAACTCAGTCTCACTCTTGTTAATTTTTTTCTTGTTTTAGATGATCACTTACAGAATCATTTGGTACAAAATGCCGTACACATGGGTTTCAGTTTGTCCGAGATTAAGAGCATTATGCAAAAGAAATTGCAGATGTCTGGAGCAAGCTATACATCTGTTGAGGATCTGGTAGCAGACTTAATAAGTGCTCAAAAAGAAAATCTGAAGGAAGAAACACCAAATGAAAACCCACTTGAGCAAGGTGAACTTATTAAATTGTAAAACTTATGTGTGTATTTTCATATCAGCTCTTTAGCCTATGAAATAGATCCTATTATTATCTATCTATCCTCAGACCCAAGTCTTACTTAATTTAAAGATAGAGTATTATAGCTTAAAATTCAAGACAGTATTTTTGGACATAAAAAAGATGAACAAGGGGGTAATAAAGATATTTGAGGTTAGTAACGTTTAGAAATATCATCTACAAAATAAATTGAGTTGTATTAATACCACAAAGCTGTATAATATTGAAATAGTCTAGCGTCCTGCTGGGAAAATTGATACGTTAACTAAAAAGACAAAATTACTGTGACCAAAAAAAAAAAAAGGCAAGGATAACTATAGGTGTGGAGACTCTAGTGGCAAACTGAAATAGACACAACAATGTTCTGTCAAATATTCGGTATACACAAAATTGAAATAAATACTCCACTGTTAAGACTTTCCAAATATAAAGTTAGCATTAGTACTAACAGCACTGGATAGAAGCATTTTCCTTCTTGGCAAGTAAGAAAAAGTGTACTTCTAGGTGGTGGTTTTTTTTCAATTATTTGTGTTCCAGCTATGCGGGGATGTGCAGGTCATGGTCGGAAAGCCGTTGTGGTACATTCCACAAATAGACCAGAAATGAGATTTCTGAGTCAAGAGACTTGTAGTTTAAAGACAAGCATATGGGTGAATTCATAGGGAGGGAAAAGACCATCTGGTTGGCATGTTAGGCAGGGATGTTATTAGCCCACTCTTTTTGATAAGATTTTTCATAGATATTATTTGGATAAAGAATTTGCAATGAAGATAGGCATAATTTTTTTTGTGACTGATTGTGGGGAATTTTTCCCAAGTGGTAGGGGAAGGCCTTTGAATTGGGCATTTTCAAAGTGGGCATTCTATAAAATCCAGAGCTAATGTACAATGGAAAATGGATTCATTCTAGATTACAATTCTTTAAGCTTTTGAAGTATAGGCATTTTTGTAAACAAAGATAGGGAAGGAAATTATATCCTCATTCTTCTAATTGAGGAAACTTGCTAAGAAAAGAAAATCCAAATTACTTAACCAGTATCAGTGAACCTTTCTTTCACATTCTTTATAGATTTTGAGAAAGCTATTCATGGGAAATTTTTGGAAAGAAAAGTTCCTAATTGGAATATGCATAGTCTAGATTCCATGTATATTTCAAACTTAAAATATAGCAAATATAGATACTTTCCCTGCATTGGCACTGGAGGTGGTGTGTGTGTGAAGGGAGGATTCCATGTTACAGTGTGGCTTCCTGTCATGTGTAAATTTATTTTTGCTTTTTAAAGGTGTGACCTTTAAATCATATGAAGAGAACCTTGTCCCTCTGTGAAGAGCGGAAAAATTAGATGTAGATGCTATTAAAGTATGTTAACTTTTTTTCTATGTGTTTATTTTCCTTAGATCTCAGTATGGAAGAGAAGTTAAGGCGCTTGCAGGAAGAAAAGCTTTGTAAAATCTGTATGGCTAAAAACATATCAGTAGTCCTCATTCCCTGTGGCCACCTAGTTGCTTGTAAGGAATGTGCTGAAGCAGTTAACGTATGTCCTTTGTGTTGTACAAATATTCTAAAAAGACAGAAAATTTTTATGTATTAGCGTACAGTACTGTAGATGCAACTGTTTCCTGCTTTATTTCTTTAAATGTGTATAATGTGCTAACAGACGGTTTTTCAGCAGTCTAGCACACCTATTTATGGAGCATCTCACTTTAGGGATAATGTAAACAATAAAGCTTTAATCAACACTCAGAAATAGGAGTTGACTGTCAGAAGCTGCTAATTTTTGTTTATAACACTCATGTTCAACTGCCTCTTCATTGCATTACTTACTTTTTTTTTGTTTTTACTGCAAAGTTGTAACCTCAGATAACTTCCTGTATTTTCAGATCTTCTATTTGAGTGTCCACACTTCTATTAATATAACAAATACGTGAGTTAAATATATATATTCTTTCATGAAATGGAATAGGAAAACTGAGTGTTTTGATGGAGCAGTAGTGATGCTGCATTTTCCCCCACTAACAAATCAGCCAAGTCATACTGAGTGAAAAGTATATATATATTTTTTTTTGCTATTTATTTGTAGTCTGTTTCTGCTAATTGTCATTTGCTCAGCTCTCATTTATCAGAAATAGAGCTGGTTAACTTCTTGCGGAATCAAGGATGAAAACAGTCTAATCAGAGGAAACAAATTGCTTTAGAATAGTTTTTATGTTGTTACTTTGAATTCAAATGTCTGAATTTATTTTCTGGGGGTTACAATACTTTCTGATTTGTTAGATGCTACCATATATCTTATCCCCTACTAATCCAGTGTTACTGGTTTTAAAAAAATATCAGTTAAATATCATGTCTGCTTATTTTATTCTTGTCACTTGCTCATCTAAAGAGTTAGATTCCCACAACATCAGTAAGAACAGGTTTGCTATACTGAATTGTCATTTTTTTTCTAGCTACAATTGCCTCTGAAGGATGTCTGTCTTCTTGTCATTCATGTTTACACTTCTAAGCTTCCGTAACCAGCCTTCAAATAATCATTAACAGGCTAAACAAACATATGCAACGCATAGAAAGAAATAGCTCTGAATATTTCTGATTTTCTTCTGTTTTCTTTCTTGATTGACAAGTTAGCAGCATCCTCACAATTAATGGACCCTTTTGAAACTACTTTAAAAATATCGTAATTGCTTCTATATAGCTGTGACTAACAAAGGACAAATTTTAACTGATGTTAATCATGATGTTAATCAGAACATTCATTCTTAAGTTAATTTTATATGCTACTTACAAACATAAAAAAGTGCAATTAATCCCAGGATGTAATCATATGGCAGTATTTAGATTTTTCTGCTGACAAACTACGTGTATTTAAAATTTTTAAAAATTTTTGTAATTGATTTTTTTCTGTAAACTCCAATACTGAAAGGTAAATAAATCTTCTGTAAGTTCAGTTCATAGACCTAGCTTGGCAAAGCGTAAGGAACATAAAGCTTTATTTATGTGATCGTTCCTTTGCTTCATTTTGGTAGGACTCTCTAACTGAAGTTTATGCCAATACAGCTGTATGAAGAATCAGGCGTTTGATAAAAATTGGTGTATACTAATTTTTGAAATTCAGATATTATGTGTATCATCTCAGGTTTTAGCTTCTCGAAAACATAACGTGTGATTGAAAATATTGTCTTATTTCTGTAAGTATGGTTGTGACATAATTCAGAGACTGTAAACCAGCTGCTCAAAGATTTCACCTTATGTTTGGTACCGCTACTCTGTAAGTTTGTCTGTTCTGATAAACAGTTCCTGTCTCCCCATTTATTTTTTCTGTTTTAGCTGTATATAAGTGGCCTCAGTAAACTGCTGGTAGCCTTCTGTTTTTCTCAAAAATTCCTCTATACCAAGTTCATTCCTTACAAGAGAACTCAACAGAAATGAAGGAGATTTTACATACCTCAAGCCCTTCATTATGACAGTAGCTGTCTTACTGTAAAATTGCCCCATGTACACAAAGATGTTCAATGTTCTTTTTTCTCATATTTGTAATATTTAGCATTATCCTAACTCACTTTACTGCTGATACTTTAAGTACAGCTGGCTTACAGTCATTCCAATTATGTGACTTCCTTATTTTGTGGATGTACTAATATGTTCTGTGTACATAGAAATTTTATCTTGGAGTTGTACACACTGAGTAATATATTCAATTAATGATACTTTTTACAGAATATAGTTTTTTTAATATGATACAAGTTTTAAATCCAAGACACAGAAACATAATGTCTCTATTTTTTGTTAGATATTTGCTATGATTATATGAGATTTCACAGAACTGACATGTTGTTCTGGTGCAATTTTGTGAATATTTTAAATAAAGTGCAATCCAGTTGTTCCCGGAGTAGCATATTTGATTCTTACATGCAGAAGATGTCATAATAGAAGGTTGCTTTCTGCTGCATTTTTGGTTTGTAACTCAACTGTTCCTAATTAACATGTGTTAGTAAAGATGATATTTTGAGAGGAAATAATCCATGTTTTGTATGAGTTAAAAACTGTTGATTTTAAAAGAAGTTCAATTAGCTATTTTTTGTAATAAATTAGAATTTAATTCTTAGGAATATACGACTAGAACTTCGTAAAGAATTCGTCACTTGGATTCATATTCCTCTTCTGGGGAAAAAATAGATATGTCATTCTGGTAAGAAAGGTTTTATTTTTGCTGTGTGTCTTTTTAGAAGAGCTTAGCGTTTGAGAACTCATACATACAGGGCTTACTGAGACAAAGGTTGGCTGTTCTGGCAAGCTTGTTTATAGCTTCCATATTCACTTACAGGGAAGGTTTTTGTTAACTTTCATAGGAAACTAAAGAGAGGTAAGTGCATGTGAGCTGGTGTATCTTGCCTGAAGTAGCTTGTTTAGTTAATGTTGCAAACTATGTTAGGTTTGTTACCTAACCTTGACCTAAGTCACATGAGAGAGACTATCTGGATGAGTTGGATCTAGCTTACAGGCTGCAAAATTTGGCATGAAGACTAGCCAAAACCATACCTGGGAAAGAGATTGACCAAATGTTATTTAGAATCCTCATAAATTTTTATCATAATAAGGAGGTGAATTGGGATGTTAGTATGTAAACTGTTCAAGAAAAAAATAGAAATAAGGCACAATATCTTCAAAAGTGAAATGGATATTGCTTAATCTGTTTGCTTTCCTAGTAAATAATACAAAATGCTTGATATTAAATCTTAATACTAATTTTTAAAAGATATACTGTACCATTTCCTTTTTTAAATAAATATTATAAAAGATACAGTACTATAGCAATACTTCAAATTTTAATCATTTGGGAACATTAAAGGGTTAAGATCCTGTTAGCAAGATGACAAAACTGCTCTGTAGGTTTAGTTTTTTTATTAAAAAAATTATAATTAGTTCTATTCAGACTAAATGTGAGAAAATAATTAGCATACTCATCAAATTTTGACAGCTTGAATTGGGAAGATTTTTTTTTCAAATTACTTTTATTTTCAGTATCTTAAAGAAACAGAAGAAATTACATGGACACTGATAAGGAGTATTTAAAGTGAGTGAAATGAAAGATGCAAATAAATGCAATAGAAGCACAGGTCGTTTGAAAAGGAGGCTAGTAGCAGGATAAAGATGCCTGGAATTTGGCTCTTACAAAAGATTTTTTGGAATGAAGAGCTATGGAGTAAAATCAAGTATCGTTTATTTGGTAGCTGTTTTTCTGCTGATTACTATGTAAAATCTTTCTTATTTCCATTTAACACAGTGGTAGAACTATTTGCTGCTCTAGGTATGTGGGAGATTTACATGGGTTTTTAATAATGTATTCAGGATTTTTTTGTTTAGAAAATGTGGAAATTACACGCCTAGTTTAGCATGCAAAGTAAGGAAAAAACATAGATTAAATTCTTACGTGTTTAGCTTTTTCTCAGTGTTTTGAAACATTATACTGATTTATTCTACAGGTTGCTGTAACTTGTATCTCCACAGATACTTAGCTGTCCATACTTTTTTTCTTGTTTTGTTTTTGGCTTGTTCTAAAGCCCATAGCTCACTAAAAAGATTTTCACTGATTATGGAATTTTTTGGATCATCTTTCCTTTTCAAGTAGAGTATATTAAAAGTTCTTTTTGTGTTGCATGATTAATTTTGACCACAATGAATGCCCAAATGTTTATTTTGGTTAGTGGTATGTGCTGCCTTAAGCTGCAGGACAAATAGTTTGAAGTTTTCAAAGTTTTCATTTTTGTTAACCTAAGACATATTTTTAAAGTTAGCTTTTATAGTAAAATTAACATAAAGATAATGGGCCATTAGAAATAAAAATATAACTGGGTGAGAAGTTAATGCAAGCACTTGATTACCATATTCATAGTAAACTTCAAGCTTAAGTGTTGTATACTAGGATTAAACTTCAGAAGGTGTAGTAAATTTTGCTGCCACGATATTTAGTGGCAGAAGAGAATGTCCTGCCTTTCAAAGCATGCAAGTTCTAGTGTACTGTGTGTAAGGCCTACCCAAAAATGTCATAGACAGAAGAAGGATTTGGAGGTATTTCTGGCCTTTGCAATATTCTGTGGAGGTAAGTATGTGAAGGAGTTGTTGAGCAGTGTTCTTTTTTACCCTCCATTTTGTGTGAGATTTACTCCTACCAGCAAGAGGGCTGGTTGCCAAAGAGGGGGAAGAAGCACTTCCATTCATTGCAAGTCTCATGCAGGATGACTGTGTTGGTCTTACCTCCTGAACCTGCTTTGTGAAAGGTCATGACTGTCTTCTCCAGTGAGATCACCTTCATTCCTCCTGCAATTGAGCTATGAGTGAATACTCACCCTGTCCCCATACTGTTTGTGTTTCACGTGAGTAAATTTTGCTGAGTAGCTTGGAAATTTGATCAAGAATATTTTTCCTTTGCTGTGACCCTACCCTGCCTTTGCACTGATTCAGGTTGTTGAAAGTATGTCACCAGCTTCGTGAGTCACTGTATTACATTGCTTCAAGGGACGTGCTGATGCTGCTGTACAGAAGTTATTGTGCCATAATCGTAAAATGGCTTTTTGTGGGGAGGCCAAAGAGCTGTGATAATAAATAAAAACTGGATTCCAGCAGTTTATCTTCAATTTGTTTAACCAGGGTTAAAGTAAGCTTACTTAAGCAATACTGACATCAATGTTACGGTAAAATTATTAATGTTAATTCAGAGAATACAGCTCTGTGACTGACATAGCAGACGAATTTGCTTTTTCTTATGATAGGGAAGAGGACAGTACACTTTCAGTTATAAATGGCTTGGATAAACAAAATTCTCTGGAAAATCTGGGAGAAAAGTGTGTTAATTTTACTGTAAATGTGTGATGTTGAATGATAGGTGAAAACTACTTAGATTCCTCTGGATAATTAGTAATTTACAATTTTATAGCGTAGGAAGCTATTGACGGCAGCAAAGTTAAATGCTTGATAATTGAAAAATGGAGTTTACTATCAAATGAAGAAGTCCTTTGCGGAGTGCCTTTATGAAAACTACTAGGAAAATCATTACAGTAAGTACTGAAAAGTCAAGTTTAGTAAAAATGCATGAACATCTTGGGGAATGAATTACTCTAACTTTGAGAAATTACCAAGGCAGAGAGCACTTACATTTATTTACACATAATATGTCTTTTTAACCTTACGAAGTTGGATCTTGCTGCAGAACTCTGACACGATTTCTCTTACCTTTCAACAGTGTGATGAGGTTTGTCACTTAAAGCAAATGGTTAATCTTCAAAATGCATGCTTTTCAAAAGTGGGCATCAAGATGTAGTAAGTCTTTTCCTTTTAAGTCTTGCCTAAGAGAACTAAATTTCTGAATCTAAGATTGACTTTGCTTCCTTTTTCTGTATACCCAACCCTTGCGGAGTTACTGGAGTCAGTAGGGGAGCTATTTGTAGGGTACAGGCCACCAAAAAAGTAAGAATCAATGCAAATGTCTAATGGCATTTTGCAAAATACAGTGTACCAAAAGTAATATTAATTCAACATCTATTCCTATGTCATAATTTAGCCCTTTTATAGCAATGTTAGAATTTGCTTAGTAAATGCTTTATCAGCAATGGCAAGTCTTTGTAACAAAGACCTGTGCTTGGGGTTGGAAGCTTCACTTCTGCAAATGGCGATTCAAGAGGATGGGAGAGGCGCACTGGGAACCGCTGTCCTCGGTGCTTAGAGTGAGCTCCCGGGAGCGCCTTCTGCCCTGGAGCACACAGGGAAAAGTGCTTTGGTTGCAGTTGCTGTTGCTGAGGCTTTGCAGTACTTCTAAAAGCATGCTAAAGGAAGTTAGGTTCTAAAAATGGTATTTTTATCTTAACGGTTTTCAACATCTGTGCAAACCGCCAAGATGTCATAAACTGTTGTATTACTTGCCACTTGTTATGCTTTGTTTCATTAAGATAAAATGTCAATCACAGCTTAATGACAAGATCACGCTTTGCTTTGCTTTCATGTTAACACTGTGTTAGAGAGTTCAGGCAGCAGGAATGGCTTTGGGGACCCCCCATGCATGATTGGAAGGAGGGGACTTTCTGAGAAGCGCTGCCTGAACGAAACCTTGAAGCTGGTTGATGAAGAAAACTAAATCCAAGGAAACAGCGATAAAGATACAGGTAGGATCTTGGGAATGTGATAAGTCAGCCACATAAAACCCTGCAGGCTTATTATCTGAAAGAGCAATCAGTTCTGTAGCCAATAACTTAGGCTCAGGCCAGGATCTCAGTGAAGTAGTAATTTATTCGCGATTGCAATGGCGGGTGTCCCACAAGCAGGAGCGCACCTACTAGTCACACAGTACGGTTTATATACTTTATTTCTCGATGACCAGGACCCTCCCCTGTTTCCCCATTGACTGGGTAATCCAGGTTCACAACCTATCTGATGCTTCACAGAAAATACATGGCCTTCAGTTGCCAGCGTGTTAAATTTCAAACTTCCTTTGACTTTTTTACGCTTTGAAGTGGTAATGTTTCTTCACTTATCTGACTTGACTGGACACCGTGATTTTCACCTAATTGTTCTAAGGAGTCTGGTTGTCTGCATTTTACAAGGTCGCCTGCTGAGTTTTCTCATCGCGGCAAGTATATCTCAATACCACATTCCTTACCTTTAAACAATGTAACTCTGCAAAAACAGCATTTTTATTCCCACAGTTGCCCCCTTTTCTTTTTTTACAAATTGTTGATTTTTGCAAAACTTTTCTCTAAGGTGTAATTTGGTAGATATCTTCCTCTTCTTCACCTTATTTGCTTTCCATCTCCTCTAATATCATCACCTTATCTGAGTTAGGTGGTGGCTTCATGGTCATTTGTTTCAATAGTGCAGTTTCAGTTAACCACTGTACTAGTCCTCTTACACAGGGGATAATGCAACAACCAACGGCTGTCAAAACTCCTGCAACTACGATCAAGGATGTAAATATGCCTAATTTTTCTGCCAATTCACTGGCAAGGGTGGTAAACCCTTGCAATGCTCTAGTTACTATGCCATCCGGGGCAGTATTGTTGGGTATAAAAGTGCAACGATGGTTGCTCAGTTCACACACACACACACACCTCCTTTCTCCGCAAGCACCATATCTAATGCTATTCTGTTTTCCTAAGCCATTTTGCTGGTGGCATCTAGCTGTTCAGCGATTCCTCTTGTTGCATCCCTTGTATAATTTATGAATCTCTGCTGATTATAATAAATATAAGTAATCCAATCCACATTCTTATTGATTGTTACCCACCGGAACAGTGACTCAAACCCTGCAGCAATTTGATTCCTGGCTTCCTGTTCATCGGGAACTCCTCTAGGCACCCCAGTAGAATCTACGTACGCTCTATCATCAAATGATACTCCTAAGCTTCTTTTACTTCTTCTGGGTATTTGGGATGTTTCTCTTTCAAATGCCAGGGTAAAGGGTATAGCTAATTGAACAAGTGCACAAGTGCCTCCCCAGTTAGATGGTAGGGTGGACCGTAAGATCTTCCCTCCACAGTACCACCAGAGGTCTGCCCTGGGGATCTCAAGTCTTGAGCAGTTTCCCATCAAGTCCTTGGTAGCATTCAAGGTCCTCAAGCACAAGGCAAATTCTCCCAGATGCCGGGTAGCCCTCACACCCTGCCATGAGAGGCAAGCTGTACGGTTACCTATAGCTGTACAGAATGCAGGGGGAACCCTGATATTGCTATCACGCAAGGAAGGGAACAGCAAAGAGAGAATTACAGGCCTCATTTCCCCAGGCAGTCTTTTCTTAGTACAATGCAATCATACATCGCATCCCCTGGGAATCCTTGGTCCACCCCAATGGGCAGGGCACTATCTGGGCAATCGGTCATCCCGAGGCACAAGCATAGCAATTGCTATGGTTGAGACTCTGGACGGTATATTTGACCCATTCTATCCAGGCATTCACATCCCCATACCCTGTTTCAATCTCAAGTGTTTGAACTGCCGCATTTCAAAGAGGGCCTCCTGTTTTCTCCTTGAGTTTCTCCCTTTCTCTGATGGCAATAGAGGATCGTTTCCATACAGCTATTCTCAATCTGGCTATTGGGTCTCTCCCAGTTATTTGTTCTCTCTGCTCAATTGTCCTTGGGCATTTAAATCTCCACAAGCTAACACCTCACAAGCACCAAACATGACAGATAGTGGTACATAACCCTCTGTCACATTCACCCATATTTTTATGGGGTATCCCGTCTTACTATTATCTCTGGTCATGCCTTTTCCAAGTTGCCAATTGACCAAGGCTTTCTCTGAGGCCTACAATCACTAGAAACAAAATTAATAATTGATTTTTCCCTGTCATTATTTTTAAACCTTAGGTTTCCAAATAATTATCAATACAAAGAATAAGATATACACTACTACTACAACAAACCCCCCTTGGGAGCATTTCAATTCGCTATAGGTCTGTCCTTTCTCTCAATCACAAGTCACACTCATTAGTGACCTGTGAAAATAAAAGGTTAGTTTACAATTGCAAGCTTTTATCCTGCTCAGAGTCTATTATGTGATTTTTCTTTTTGATTTCAACTTCCAACAAGTCTTCTGTAGGAACAGCTTCCCAGGTACTAGGGTCGACGGATGCCTTCACTCAAGTATAGTGAGTCCAACCTTTTTCCACAGTCCTTACGGCTGTTTCTGAGGTTAGTAATGGTCCTTCCCATTCAGGCCAGAGTTGATTCCTTCCAAGTCTGAATCAGGACCCAGTTTCCTGGGTGATGGTGGTGAATGGGGAATTCCAAAGGTGGGGTTTGAGCCAACAACCCACGGGTCCTGAGAGATGACAAAGAAGAGGACACCCTAGAATACAGTTCTTAAGAAACCACAATTCGGAACAAGAGAGTTATCTCATCCTTTCTGCCCAGATGGGGCAATCTGAACAGCATCTCATATGGTGAAATTCCTATATCCTTTCTTGGTGCTGTTTGAACCTGTGGGAGTAAGCATTTTACCCAAGGAAGTTGGGTTTCTAACACTAATTTAATTAATTGCTTCTTTAATGTCTGGTTCATTTGCTCCACCTTCCCAGAAAAGGAGGGGTGGCAGGGGGTGTGAAAATCCCACTCAATCTCTAAGACCTGCATTAACCCTTGCAGTACTTGTGAAGTAAAATTATTTCCTTGATCTGAATCAATGTTTTCAGCTATCCCATATCTAGGGACTATTTGCTCCAGTGATACCTTAGCCACCGTGTTCACAGTGGCAGATACAGAGGGGAAAGCTTACACCCATCCAGTCACGTGGTCAATTAGGACAAACAAGTACTTAAACCTCCCTGCTTTAGGTAACTCAGTGAAGTCCACCTGAATACTTTGGAAAGGTCAAATCCCTGGCTCCTGTCCCCCTCTAGGTGGGTTACGGATGACCTTTTTATTTATCTTTTGACATATGGTACATCCTCTGCATATTTGCTTCAATAAAGTTTATATTCCTACACAGACATACTTTTTTTAGCACAATATCACAATTGCTTGCGCCTCCCAATGACTGTCTTGATGTAAAACATCATATTTGCCTCATTGGTGCTTTATTCAACATTTCTCTCCCATCAGGGAGTATCTGTTTTCCCTCAGATTTCGTGGCTCCTGATTCCTTAAAAAAAATCTTTCTCTTAAAACTTTTTAGTTCCTTCTTAGTTTTCAACAATTCCCTGAATCCTCTCTGGATTTATTCTCAGTTTTCCCTCAGACATTAGATGCCTTAAATACCTGACTTCTCTTTCTACATATTGTAATTTATTTTTCAATACTCCCAAGCCCTGCTTTCCCAGAAAGTTGAATAGCTTGTTAGTAGCTTCCTTCACAACTGTTTTCTCCTGTCCTGACAATAAACGATCATACACATTTTGTAACAGTAATTCCTCCTCAGGAGGTTGGATTTGCTCCAAAATTTGTTCCAAAACTTGCCCAAATACATCGGTGGCCCTGTAAACCCCTGAGGTAAAACTGTCCATGTGTATTGTTGCTTCCGCCCCCGTTTCAGGATCTTTCCAGTCAGAGGTGAATATACCTTTGCTCTCAGGGCCTGAGAGCACTCCGTTAATAACACTGTTATTCCAATCTAACGATTTACTATTTGAATGCCCGATTTCATCATCAAATCCCTTCCCAACAAGTTAGTCCCTGCATTGGGTACATACAATAATTGCCCAGTGATCATTTTATCCCCTAGTCTCAGCTTGGTATCCCCCAAAGGTGGCACTGTTATCCCAGCCTCTTCTACCCCCATCACTTTTTAGGGTTTCATTAGTAATAGGCCAGTAATGACCTAGCTGCCCCAGTGTACTGGGTTCAATGGCAAGGTTCCGGGGGGGCTGCAGTGGCAGTCCCTGCAAGAAGAATCCAGAAGCCTCTCCGTGGCAGATAAGGGACAATTTCATCCGGCCCCAGAGGGGCCCACCGCTGCCCAGAGCCAAGCCATGAGCAACACAGTCTGTGCCTCTGTGAAAGCACATCCACGAAAACAAACAAACAAACAAAAACCTGCTGCTCAACAGCAGCTGGGAGAGTGAGGAGTGAGAAACCTCCCCGCAGACACCAAAGTCAGCACAGAAGGAGGGGGTGGAGGTGCTCCAGGCGCCAGAGCCGAAGCCCCCTGCGGCCTGTGGAGAGGCCCCTGGTGGAGCAGGCTGCCCCCCCCCGTCTCCCCCCCTTCCCGATACTTGGGAAACTGACCAAACACCACAGCAAATATACCAAAACTTCTAAACTGTTACTTAGATAATGCCTACATCCTCTTTCCCTGCTCATTCAACTTTCCCAACTCATTCAAAAAAACAGCTCTGTCAAACATTACATACCACACCTTTAACACCTTCAATAACCCTTTTTAACACTTGTTTTTATCTTTCTCCAACCTGTACTTTCCCATTTTCCTTCTCTCCTCCTGTTCCTACTTGAAGTGGCCAGCCTGGCCACACTTCAAAGCCTGTCCCTGAGCTTTCCTTGCCTGCTGTTCCTCCATCTCTCTTCCTCTCCTTTCCATCCTGGCCCTGACTCCTCCTGAAAATTTTCTTCCTCTTTCTCCAACCCTCTGCCTCACTACCTGCTACACTGTCAATACCATTAGTTTCTCTCTCTGCTTTTCCTTCTCACCTCCGCTCCTGACACACACCTCCAGGGCCTCCTGCAGGAGGGCCCCCCACAGTGACTGTTCACTACATCCCCACACCTTCTGGAGCTTTTTCTGTGTATCTTGCCAGGCTTTAATCACAAAATGAACTTTCAAGAGCCCCCAGGACACCGGATCGCCGGGACTCACCCCGAGCACTCCCCCACCCCGACCCCAAGTCTCCCACATGACCCCTGTGCTGCGCACTATCACTACTCCAGCCAGGATTGGCAAGTGGGCACCCCTGCTCTGCAGGTATTAACCCTAGTCCCGGAGGACGAGCTCCTTCCCTTTCTTGTATAGCAGCTCTCCTCCTGATCATTCTCATTTCTTTCCCTGTAAACAACATACTTAGTATAGACATCATTTCCCCCCAAGAGTATAAGTTAGGTCCTAGGAACTGGTCTAATTGTTCAGCTAGCCTGGTGGGGTCCTCAATTAAAGACTTCATTTCCTTAAAACTCCTAACCTCTCTGCTGGTAAGGAGGGGGGGAAGTTCACTTAAGAGGATACACACAGTTAGTGTTAGTACTGTTAGTATCAGGGAAGGCAAAATTCTCAGTACCTCTTCTACCTTGTTCCAATTCTTGCCAGAGCCTAGAGTACGCTCTTCTCTAGGGACAGTGTTAATTGCAGTCCCTGTCTCCCTTCCTGGAGTGACTGCTGCTGCCACTGGTGCAATATTAGGATTATAGGGAGCACAACTTGGCTCCTTCTCCGAAAAAGGAATCTTATTGTTTACACATAAATTTAAAGCCTGAATTTTCATCAGACCCGTATTTTGGCCAAAATACTGCTGTTTCCTTAATTGGTTCTTTTGTCCAGACTGATACACAATATTTAACCTTTTTTTTTTTATCATCTCCTCCAATTTTGAGATTATTTTTCCAATTTCTTATCATTCTTCAGGAAGAACTGTCGGTAGGCACTCCCCCAGGGATATTTCCCTGTCCCCTGGAACTCATATTTCCCATTTTTCCTAGCCCTTGTCAGTGTGCTGCTACAGAAATTTCCCTCCTGCAGGGTACCACACACTAACGTTCCAATTCTGGAAAATGGGGGTGTACTGCCAAGCACTTCCCCGTGCAAGGGGCACCGCACACCTATGAGTTTACCAGATTCCCTGGTGTACTGCCAAGCACTTCCCCATACAAGGGCTACCGTACACCATATTTCCCTGGTGTACTGCCAAGCACTTCACCGTGCAAGGGCTTACTGTACACCAAATTTCCCAAGACTCTTCCTTTCTCTCCCTTATCTCACTCTTTGTCCGTCTCTGCCTGCGCCCCGCGTGGAGCTACGGAACCGTGGATCAGGACTCCACACTCGCTTCGTACAAAAGTACGTCTCAATCACACATCACACGTCACACAGAGTCTCACCCGACCCCCAAGGCAATACTTAATATTTCTTACCTTGGTCTGTGCACAGAGTTACTGGATCAATTCTCAAAGCCGGAGTGCCTGCCTTCTTCCCTTCCCCACTCCTTCACGGATCCTGCCTCTTTAATCAGTCTCGGGCCCTCTGTCAGCTCTCCGCAGTCCGCCACCGTCGATGCACAGGACCGCTGAAATCAGCGGGGCATGCCTTCCTGCTGCTGCGGCGGTGGGGCTCCCCGGTAGGTGACTGGATCCCGGACGAGCTCCCAAATTCTGAGAAACACTCCATAGCCAATAACTTAGGCTCAGGCGAGGATCTCAGTGAAGTAGTAATTTATTCGCGATTGCAATGGCAGGCGTCCCACAAGCAGGAGCACACCTACTAGTCACACAGTACGGTTTATATACTTTATTTCTCGATGACCAGGACCCTCCCCTGTTTCCCCATTGACTGGGTAATCCAGGTTCACAACCTATCTGATGCTTCACAGAAAATACATGGCCTTCAGTTGCCAGCCTGTTAAATTTCAAACTTCTTTTGACTTTTTTACGCTTTGAAGTGGTAATGTTTCTTCACTTATCTGACTTGACACCGTGATTTTCACCTAATTGTTCTAAGGAGTCTGGTTGTCTGCATTTTACAAGGTCGCCTGCTAAATTTTCTCATCACGGCAAGTATATCTCAATACCACATTCCTTACCTTTAAACAATGTAACTCTGCAAAAACAACATTTTTATTCCCACAGTTCCTTATCCTTAGCTATCGTGTCAGCAACAAGCCTTCACTGCACTGCCACTCCAACCTCCTAAGCTCCAGCCTCGGTAGTTTCTGAGGAAAAGACCAAGATAAACTGATCCACTGTCAACATCCCTAACTGGTGTTTGCCTGAAAATGCAGGAGAGAGCTGACTCATTTGTTTGATGGATCATTTTCCTCAAAGCTCATTGATGACAATTTAAACAAATACATTTGACTTGTTTGTAATCTTTTTGCTCTACGATCTTGGGCAGTTTAAGCTGACTAACAGCGTTTCTGTCCCAGTTCCACTCTAATCTCATCTAACTACAAGCCAGCCTTCTTCCCCCCATTTTCAGGCAAGAAGCTGGCTCCGTGTCAGTCTTTGAGGGACCTGGGTCTTGGGAAAGCCCGACCAGCTGAGAACTGCATGCTCCTCACAGGTGAGCAGCCCTGGGCATCCAGGGCATGGTGTAGTCTCAGTATCTTTTTTTTTTTTTAAAGCTGTTTCTTAGCTAAAGCTGCTTCCCTGTTTATGACCAGAAGATGCCTCATTGCAGCTTGTCTGCTTCTTGACCCAGCCCTATTTTTGTTGTTTTAACACCTGTTGTTTCCTGCCTCTGACTGTGCCCTTTGACTGAACCAACTCACCCAATTTGAAACATGCTTCTCTCATACCTGTGCTTCCTCCACAGACTTCATCACAGGTGCTACCATGACTCATAAAAAGGTCTGTGATGCACTGCCCCTCTGCCTGGATGGACATCTTGGCCGTGTCCTCTGAAACCTCCCTATGTCTGGGAGCTGGAACAGATCCTGTGCTTGATTCAGGAGAGGCGGCCTGAACGGTAATGCTTCCTCCTTCCTGTCTGTAAGGCTGAGGTCGTGCCTCAAGTAAAAGCAACTACTCCTGACTGAACCTAGGAGAAGGGCTTTTTGTTATTTCCTACTAATAACTGGCATGGCTTTTACACAGTTCAGTGATGAAAGCTCTAAAATGTGGCTTCGGGATTTTTACCTTGAACTAGACATAGCAAGAGCCCCTCACCTCAAGTATGGGAATGAGGGTGGGGGCTTTGGGGAGCAAGCAGCAAGCAGCAAGCAGATGGCTGAGGGAAGCTGCTGATGAATGCCTTCCTGCTATGTCCTTTTAATTCATTTCTAGAGCCATCACTGAAGCAGAGTTAAAACTTCCTTCTTTTTTAGTAATAAGGGTATGTATGGGCTGTGACTCTGTACTCCTTTGCAGGTCTGAGAGCATGGTAGGCAGAAACTTACTGAATCCACGAAAAATCAGACTTGAGTGAGGTGTTCTGGAATGGACTGGTGAGAAATAGGGGCATGCAAGGGTGATTTATGTAAACCACAAAAGGAAGAAATTATTCACAGAACAGGGAAAGGCCTAAGGAGCTACTGATGTTAAATCTCCTGTGGATTATGGGAAAGTAACCCATTTTAGGGTCTTTATTTTTGTTTCTTATGTAATATCTCATCTTCAGAAGGACTTAGAGCAAATTTCCCTAGAGTGACTAAGCTAGTATCAGAAATTTGGGAAACAAAATTGGACTGGGAAGACTGCTTTTCCCCTCTGTCCCCAACTAGACAGATAAAAGTAGCTTACTTAATACAGGTGATTCAAGGTCATCACCTCACCTTGGAATAAATCCAGTGTACAAATTTTCTTTTTGTTCCAACTCCTATAAGCAAATAAAATATAATGAAGTAAAAGGTTTTGTCTTTTTTCTTTTTAATAGAAAACAAGAAATAGAATTGCAGGGTGAGTTCCTATTCTACTGTCCTCAAAGAAAAGGAAGCAGCATGAGCATGAGTCTCCTGCCTGGAAGAATGAATCCCATCTGGCAGCTTGAGGGTATTCTTTTCTAGTGATGAACCTTTAGCCATTGATTGAGGCATGGAATTGGTTTGGTATCTCTTCTCTCTGAGCACTGTTTCTTAAATGTGTGACTCTGATCAAGACTGACTCTAATCTCTGACTCTTTGGATCAAACGTCATAAAAAATCCCTGTTGTAAAAGCCATTGTTAAGTAATCTCTGAATTGGGCTCACTATCAGTAACAGTGGACTTAGAAGTCTTAAGAGTAGCTACTGTAAGAAAGTTGATGTAGTCCTGTAAAGTACTTTCTCCTACCATTTTTTCTCACAACTTTTCTATCAGGTACAGATCCTTTCTAGAAAGCTGAGAGTTTTAAAATGTCTCTATTTCCTTATTGTCTTATTTCCTTCCCTGTTGTAGCTACTGGAAAGTTCAGTCTCAGAAGCATGATCAGTTTTGGGAGAAAATGCAGAAGTTAGGCTCTTCATAGAGCCATTTTTATCTTCCACAAGACAACAAATGTAGCGGTTAAGAACTTACTCAACTTTTCTATCTCCTGTATTCCTGTCCACAGGTTGAGAGATTGTTATGGTTGCATCTTAGATGTGTGCTATAAATAACCATCAGAAACCAGTTTATTTATCTTCTGAGTGTCGTTCTGCATTATGAATCCTTCAAGGGCACTGCTGCATTAAGAAATCCTGTCTTCTGTTCCCTGGAACAGAGCAGGCACATTCCAGACCTCTAGGAGTTCCCCGCACCTTCTGTTGTGCTGTGTGAATTGTTTATGTAGTTGTACACTAAATAGCATCTGAGAAGGGATATGTTGGGGGAAAAAAAAATCGTAGGAAAGAAATGGCCCTCCCTCTTCTCTGACGATGCAAGTTTTGAAGTTTTGCTTAGACAGCATTTACAGATGAATGGAAAAAGTGGGAGGGAGGAAGTGAGCCAGAGTGCAAAATCCTCTTCAACAGCCTCTGTGCCCAGCGATTCGTGATGGCTGCTGCACCTGGAGTCTGGTCTCTAGAGGGCTTCCATGATTTGTTGTCACAAGCTTAGAAAACAAACACTGTCGCGTGAATCAGGACGTACGGAAGTTTTATAAATCTGGGCTTTTAAGGTCTGAGCCAGCTTTGGAAACCGGCTGAACTATCTGCCACGGCATTGTCAGTGCTTGTACACTTCGTGTACTTCAAAACCACACCCTAAAAACTGTGTCATGTTTTCTTTGTTAAACACATTTTTCTTGTTAAACACATTTACCAAAAAAAACCCCTCCCTCAGCTATGAGGTCAAGTGTGTTGAGAAAACACTGTGGTTCAATATAGCAAATATTGGATACACATCTTCATGCCTGACTCCAAGGCAGGTTGGTGCTTCTCCCAGCTGTTGCAGTAGATTATAACAATCTTAAAAAGTTTGGGATTTGAGTTTTAGTATGAGTAGCCCTACTGTACCTCAAGTAGAGGATATGTTACTGAAATTCTGTGTGCAGGCAAAATATTAGTTTTGGAAGTGTGCAGTTTATTTTCATGGAAAAGCTGTCTATCTGGCAGCTGTGAGAAGCTGACTGTACAGGGAAGACACAATTAAATCCAGTTCTTTTTGATCTTTTTCTGTGTGTAATTTAACATCCATATATATCACAGCAAGTTTAAAACTTTTTTTTTTTTTAATTTTGAACAGACTATGTTTTATTCACAGTTCTTTTGCAATTTCCAGATAGTCATTAGCAGGTTCCCGTTAAAGATCAGCAACTGCCCCTGTAACTGTGACTGAAACCTTGAACACAGATTTATGACTAGGCACTCAAGATGCTATTTTCAAGCGTTGCCTAAAAGGGAATCTTTCTCTTGATTTTCTTCCCTTATGTTTTCTTTCCAGCCTTTTCTACAGAAGTAACACAATGAATGTGTGGTTTACACACAACTATCCAGCATGAGTAATGTGCTTAGCATATAACTACACAGGAAAAAAAATGAAACTTTTTATTTCTAAATGTCTAAACCTGCTCTCCCTTGAGTCCTCGGTGTTGACAGGAAGTGAAAAAATGTTCTTAAAGTTGAATATAATTTATTTCAGGTCTGCCACACGTACCCAGCACCATTACGTCTAGCATTGTCACGTGCCATCAACCCATCTTTACTAGTTTATTTCAGCCACTCCTTATCTGATCACAATTTCCATTGTAAGTGTCGTTTGCGCTGTGAGGCCTCACCTTAGCTTTGAAAAGACAGGAACTGCTGGCTGCTCTTCCCTTAAGTGTCCCGCCTTTGTTAGGCGGGTGCCCGGAGCTCCTCAGCTGAGCGCCGGCTTAGTTATGCTAACCCTCCCCCGAAAATTAAAAGTAGATAAACACAAGGGGACGATGAGAGCGTAATTACCAGGACAAAAAAATGTTCCTGTGCTGACTAATCTAACTATAAGCTTACGTGCAACTATCCAGCATGAGTAATGTGCTTAGCATTACACAAGAGAGGGGAATGAGGAAAAAAAAAAAAAAGCACACCACCCTGCTGCGTTGTGAAACGGAATAACCACACACAAGTTGTACGTTCATCTCCGTGAGGTGAAAACTCTGTTTATGGGCGACCCTCGGAAGTCTGTACGAGGTTTCGTGGGGGGGACACAGAGGGACGGAGGCCCGAGCCGGCGGGGAAGGGCTGGGCTTGAGGCTGAGGCGGCCACGGTGGTGCTGCTGCTGCTGCCGCCGCTCTCCTCAGCTCTGCTACCGACACGGGGCTAGCTCCGTGTCTAGCTAGCTAGACCGAGCTAGCTCCGTGCCGCCCTCCTCCTCCTCCTCCTCCGTTCAGGGGCGCCGTTCCCGTCCGCGCAGGGGGAGGAACGGAGCAGGGAGCGGCGCGGACATGCGCGGGGCCTTGTTTACCCCGCTCGGCGCGGCCCGGCCCCGCGGCCGGCCGCCGGCAGATGTCGCCCCACGCCCAGGAGAGCGACCCGCGCCCGGTGGCCGCCAGGTGGCGCCTGCGCCCTCCATTCGCTCGCCAGCCGCCGAGCAGCGAACACCCCAAACAATCCCCAGCGCCGCCGCCAAATTAAATAACCTGCCCGCTCCCAGCGCCCTGCCCCGAGCCCCCCGCCGAGCCCCCCCCTCCCCGCGGCCGAGTCTTCGGGGCCGGGCCGGGGACAGAGGAGCGGAGCTCCGGGCCCGGGCCTTCCTCGCCGCCTCCGCCGACGGCTCGGGCAAGGTAAGTTAGAAAATGGCGGCGAAGCTTCTGGAAGTTTGGAGGGGGGGGTCGGGGAGCGCGGCGGCCGAGCGGGGCCGGCCGGGGGCCCGCGGTCCCCGGGGGACTGCGGGGCCGGCGCGGAGCGGCAGGCCGGCCGGCCGCGGGGCCTCGGCGCAGCCAAGATGGAGGACGGCGGGGCCGAGCCGCGAAAACACTCCCGGCCCCCCGCTTCCCCACCCCCGCTTCCCTCGGCGGGGAGCGGGGGGGACGCGGGCGGGCGGCGGCGCTGTTTGGGAGCCCTGGAGGGTCCCGAAAGCGCCCCCCCCCCCGCTGCCCCCTTTCCTTCCGCCGCGAGCAGGCCCGGCGCTCGGCGAGCTAAAATGGAGAACCTCCTTCTCCGCCTCTTCCTCCCCCTTCTCCCGAGCCGAGCAGGGGCTGCTGGCAAGATGGAGGACCGGGGCATTGTGTCTGCGCGTGTGGCGGCGGCGGGTCGGGGCCCGGAGGGAAGGCGGCGGGGCTGGAGGAGCCGCGGCTCGGCTAGGAGGGCGCTGGGCCGCGCGGCCCAAAATGGTGGGCCCCGGGCTGGGCGGCCGGGGGAGGCCGGCCCGGGGGGGCTCCGGCCCCGGGTAGCGCCCGTCCTCCGTCCCGCTGCGGACTCCGGCTTCTCGCTCCCGTGCCTCGGTTCTCCGGCCGCCCAGCCGGGGCAGCTCCGGCCGCCCCTTACCGGGCGCTCCGGCGGGGGCTGTGGCGGCAGCGGCTACCCCCGGCCGCAGCCAGGACGCGGTCCCGCCGCGCCTCCGCTCACCGCCCCATCGCGAAGAGTTGTGTCCCCCTTCCCCGAATTAAAAATAAAAAATAAAAATCGATGGGGAAGCCTTTGTGGGACTCGCTTTTCCCCTCCGAGCGACTCTTTTCGGCGGCTGCCCGCTGCGGGAAGGAGTTGTGGCGGCTTCCCTTTGGGCGCGATTTATCACTAATCCTTATTATCACCATTTGTCGGGACTTTTCTTAGCCCCGCACAGGGCAGCGGGCGGCTGGCGCCGGGGGCCGCGTGTTGCGGGGACCCCGCTGGGCGGCCGGGGGGGAGGGAAGGGGAGGAGGAGGAGGAAGGAGCCGCTCCGTGCCGGGGGGTTTTGGCGCCACTTTTGTTTTCGATAGCGCTCCTCGGGCCCGGGCCGGGCCGTGCCAGGTAGGCGGCCGGGGCTCGCCGCCTGCTCCCCCCGCGGGAAGGGGCTGGGGGGACGCGGCCGCCCCCCCTCACTCCCCTCTCTCTTTTTCTCTGCACTTTTTATTATTTACGCGCGTTTGAGTGTTTTTCGTCTTCCCTATGAACGCGGGGTGCCCCCCGGGTCAACCGGCCGCGCTTCGCCTCTCAATTCCTCCCTTTATTTATCGCTCGGACCGAACACCGCGAGCAGCGCCGGGCTTTTACCTCGGGGCACCCCGGCGGAACCCACCCGCTCCCCACAGCCGGCACCCCCATAACACCCCCCGGGCCCTTCCTCGGCCCTTTCCCGGGCCGGCCGAAGCCGCGGAGGGCCGGGCCCAGCGGCGGGGCGGGCTCCGGGCCTCCCGAAGTGCGTCACGGCGGGGCCCGCGCCGCCGCCTCCGCCCGCCGCTCGTTGGCCGGCCCCGGGCGGGAGGCGGTGGCTCCGTGCCCTCAGGGGCTTCGGGGTCGGGCGCTGAGCGGGGCTGGGGGCTCCGGGGGGAGCTCTGCCCCACTCCTGACTCGTTCATACCAGAAATAGGCCCTTGGGAATAACTTTTCCCCCTTTTCGTACTCTTCCCCCCCCCAATCCCTTTTCTAGTTACTTAGTGCGCCTCCCGGAGTATTTGTCTGCTGTTGAGCTGCCTGGGACTCAACCAGCCAGCCTGCACGTGGATATTTTGCTCTCCACAGGTAAATAAATACCAGGAGTGGTTGTGCAATTGGCGGACCTTAATCTTTGCCTTCCTGGCCTTGCCTGCTCATTAGCCCCAACTCTCATCAGCTTTGCGGTGATGAGTCACGGAATCGCGATGCCCACCGCGGCTGGGTACCCCTGCCCCGTTCCCCTACAGCCCCAAAAGCCCTTCCCATAAAAGCAGGGCCAGGAGGCAGCCACCATGTTGGTGGTGTCAGCTGCCTTCTTGCCTTGGAGCTGGATGGGCTGGAATCCCCACACTGTTCTGAGGAATTAAAAAGTAAGAAAGCTTCAAAACTACAGGAGAGAAATAAGAATTATTTCCCATTTCTAACAGATCCTGTTTTCTGACCAGGGAGGTTCTTGTGGGTGATTTTTAGCAAAACCAATCATGTTTTGCTTTATTACCTACAGGTGGTCTTTAAGCAATCTGTGAGGGAAACCTGTGCCCTTATATTACTTTTTTTTTTTTTTTTGCTGTTGTTTGAATTAAGCTAACTATGCTGAACTTATCGTTGGGTAAACAAACAAAAAGTAGCTATGGAAATGGGGGATGGGAGACTCTGTAATTTTCCTGTGAAATTTCCTAGCACTCAGGTATCTCTCATGTTACATACTTGTGCCAAAGTTGTGTATATGGATTTTTTTTGTCCATTTACAGTTTCTGGAATATGATGTGAAGTCAAGTCAGTAAGCAACATTAGGGCTTGTTAGTCTTGTATTTAGAAGACTAGTTAAAATTTATCTAGAGGTCTTTTCTTTTAGACATAAAGTCTTGATGTTTCACAACTGAAAGTGGAAATTATTGGTTTGAATAAGTTGGTTCAAATTAATATTTGGATATTTTAATATATAGAAAATACTTATTTGAGATCTGTGTAGTGACAAAAAGTTGGTTGCTTCCTAGCTTATTAAAATACCTCGTTTAAAGCAGTTGCTGTGTTACTTGATTAGAGAGAATTCCATTTTAAATATAGAAATATTCAATTAGCTGGCCATTAATCTAACTCAAATTCCACAAATACGTCACATTCCTGCTTTACATCTTAAAGTATTTAAATCATAAATGTATGGAATGAAATAATTTCCACTTGGAAGGAGTGTAAATAATGAGCAGTCTCCTTAGGTTTACCTTCTTTTAGTCCAATCTATCAATGGCAACTAAATTCTTTTGTTTTGTTTTTAAAGTAATCTAGACAGATTCTCTTGAATATTACATGCTCCTGCAGTCTTGTGGAAAATAGCTGCAGGCTACAAACCACTTGAAAGTGAATGCTCTTGTTGGTGGAAGCAACTACATTAGACTTAGTCAAATCATGGAATGATGTTAGCACGTCAGAGTGTTACGAACTTTGTTAGATTGTTCTTTGTCATTCAGAGTTGAAATTTAGGATGATTTGTCATTTGTCATTTTCATTTGTGGTGATGCTGTCTCAGTTGTGTTGCTGCAGGCAAATATAAGAGAGATTAGGGTGTTTTTTTCTTTTTTGGCATTTGTGTGCCAGCATAAGCAGGCTGGATGTTTTACAGAAACCCTAAACACTTCAGTTGCTCGTTCTTGTCAAGTGAATCCCCAAAAGTAAGCAAATATTGTGCTGGTTACTTTTGTTTCTTGGTTGTGTTCCTGGAGTGTTGCGTGTTGTCAAATGAGATGAGGTTTGTAACTCGGCATGATCTCTGCCTACGGTGTGACCATTTCTTCCCCGAGTAATTTTAAAACTTTGGAGTATATTTTAGGTGTGAATTTCCAGAATGGTACCGTCCGTCTATTTTTGGGTGAGGAATCAAGAAAACATATTGGGAAAGGGATGTGTTGTGGATTGTGTCTCTGTCAGCTAGATGCTGTTATTTCTAAGAGCTTCATCTGCTTCAGTAATTGTCTTGTAATGGGAAGAAGTGATTGATGGCAGCCATCAATGTAACAGCTTAATATTCTTAAATAAGCCCTGCTCATTTTCCCAGTATCACTTAATGTATCTATGTTCTGAAAACTTCAGCTTCCTTATTTGAGGGTCATTGACAAAGGAGTGGAGAATTTATTGATAACCTAGCCCTTGGGAAACTGGTAACTGGAGCTTTGGCTTGGGAAATTGGAAGCTTCTGGAGCAAGCCCTGGAGCGCCACAGGGCCGCGCTTTGGCCGCAGCACTTGCCGTGGTCTGGGAAGGGTCTCCGGGGGGGAGGCCATGCTGGGGGGGCTCTCTGAAGGTAGGAAGTCCCGAGCTTTTGCTTTGGCCAAGTACATTTGGGAGGGAGGACCTTCGGTAAGCTTTGCGGTATTACATCAGTGTAGCTGAAGCTCTTGTGCTAGTGTTTTGTTTTTTTTTTCTATAAAGGTTCTTTCCGGAGCAAACTGGTTGGGCTCTTCCACCATTCTTTGAGCAGTTTTCGTGTTTGAAGACCAGTCCAGTGACTTCGATTGGGTTTCTTTTTGAGAAAAATCTGTTTTTGACAAGGCTGGTGTCTGTGGTTTCAGGGTGAGCCTTGAAATCTGACGTGACTTTTAAGAACGTCAGATTCCTACTTCAGAGTGGTACAGGGAGATCTGTTTTGAGAGTTGGAGATTCAAAATGTGCTTTTAGTCGTATGTTATTTTAATTAGGAGTTGTTTTCTTTCAATTCAGTTTTCTCATGTTGCAGTTCATGAGAATCTGGTGAAGGTGGATTTTTTGGAGAGTAAATATGAAGCTTCTGAAGAAGGAAGGCCCTCATGTAACATGGACTAATTTAGGTTTGATGGTGACTTGGGCAAGCTGGGAAGCTTGAGGGGCTCTTGTGTGACTAGGGTCTGTCTTGTGGAAAATGTTCTACTACTTGGGTATCAATGCAAAAACTGTGTTGTCCTTTTGTGTTTTTTTTAGTTTGATGTCCAGGATTACTAAGACTAAATCCAAGCCTCCAAGTTTAATGGGTTATGCCGTTGAAGTGTTTCCACAGTATGTACTCTGTCCCTTTTTAGTATTTATGCATCTCCAAGTTGCAACACTTTCTATTAAGAAAATCACATACCAGTGAGATATTGGGTAGAAAAACAGACAAAGTGAAAAAGTTCTCTTCTTTCATCTTACTAACTTATTTCCTTCAACTGATCAGAGCTGAGGAGAGATCTGGCACCCAGTTTTTGAAAAGGGGATGCAAAAAATTTGATCCAAAGTTTTTCACAGGTAACCCCTTGGCTTTCATGTGGCAATTAGCTCTTTTCTAATCCTTACTGGCTACAGAGCTGCATGGAGGAGCGTGGTCTATTTTTAAACTTATTTATCCCAATCTGAGTCAGAACCAAAGTGCGTATAGAACTGCATTTGTATGCAGTTACTTCTTGTCTTATTATGACTTCAGAGGGAAATTAAAAGTTAGCTGCCATGTAGATGTTTTATCCGTGTATGTATTTGATTGTCTACTTGGTACATTTTTTTATTCTTTGACTGTGTAGTTAGCTCTAACTTCTCCTGTGGGAGGTGGTGGTTGTTTTTTTTTTTTTTTTTTTTAAGAATATGATTAGAATAAGTAGACATGAGAAAATGGCATATATCAGAGGGTTGGTTGTGGTCTGTGAGAAATTAACCACAATACCCACCCAAAACCAAGTATGTAGAGGAGAGCATGCCTGGTTTTGGTGGATTGGCCCTGTGTTTTCTTACAGCTTTGATTCTGATGGTTTATCTGTCCTGCACTTACACACCCTCGTTCATTTCACTCTTCTATGCATCTGTTTCACTAAAGGTTAGTTACTGGGTAGGAGAAGGGAGGTGTGTATGACAGGAGGAGTTTGGTGGAAGATTTGTTCCTTACAGCAGCTTTTCATAAGCGCTTCTGTGCGGCTTCTGACAATGGGAGTATTTTTGTGTTGGTTCCCGTTGTTTCAGGGTTGATAGGGCAAGCAAAATTTCACACGCTTGCTTATGATGATTCTTGCTCGTATTGTGAAGAGAAGTCTCAACTGAGGTATTTTACCATGTAATACATACCTCTGCAGTGGTTTAGATTGACGCGAACAATTAGAGCTGGAGTCCGAACTTCAGGGTTTTTTATTGGCAAATCATGAAAAGAGATCAAACATGCATTTCAAAAAAGCCCTAAACCTTTCCAAAAGTAGTGGCTACTTAAAAAAGAAACAACAGACCTTAGGAATGTGTGCTTTGTTCTGCTGGGATTGTACTCCAGAGCAGGCTTGGAGGTTTTGCCAAGGTTTGGGGAGATGTTGCTCAGCCTGCGGGCAGTGAGGGAGCTGCTGTGGGGTGGGCGTCCTTCCCGGGTGTGCCTGTCCCTGCTGTGCCCCTTTTCAAGGGGTGCTGATCTACCTGTCATCACACAGTAGACAGGCCTTTATATGGTTGTTTTCCTACTGCTTAACATGAGCCATCTGCCTGGAAAGACGTGGGGATCTTGGGTTTGGAGGTAACATTACAGCTCTTGGTTATGGCTGAATTGCATTTAATTTTTTTTTTGTGTAACGTAGGATTTCGGCCTGAGCTTTATGAGACAACACCTCTCATTCAGCATCTCATCTGGGAAAAAAGGCTGACTTTTACTCTGTTTGCAAATAAGAATAAGAGGTTTAAGATGAGGCTTTTCATTCGTGTGGTTACCTGTAGGTAAAAATCCAAGTTTATCCCTTAAGGAAGATGAACTCTGGAAGTTTGGACCCGTATCAAGTCTTAGTAAGCAGATAATGTGCAAGTAATATAACTGGCTGGTTTTATTTGGGAGAGTGTTCAGCATGAGGGGAGCTTACATGGAGTAGGGGTGTGATTTGAGAGGGAATATTCAATGTCCATATTTTTATGCTATTTTTGTTACCCTACTATGGGCAGTTAAGTATATAGATAGCCAAAGGGTCCTAAAAAATCCTGTGAGTAGTAAATGTCAGAAAAGCAGTTTTCTAGTTCATGCAGCATGTGTCTGAGGTGTCTAGTTTTTAATTTTAAGGTGATTTTATGTGACATGAGTCCTGGAACAAGGTATTTTGGATAGTTATGGATACAGTGGCCAAATAATTTAATTTGTTTGAGTAATGAGACTCTACATCCTGACCCCTGGCAGTAATTTCCATTTCACTTCTGATCTTCCTAGAAGCAGGCAGCCGAGTAATTATGATGTTTTCTCCAAGGAGAAAAAAAATGGAGAAACTTGATAAAAACTCTAAAGCAAGGATGACAAGTGACTGCAGCCTAAATATGGCCGTGCTATGCTCATGACAGGCAAACGGGAAGGAAAGTTGATACTGAGTGGCTGCTTCCATTTAAGTCAAGTTGAAAATGAAGGAGTATGATCTTCATAAGTTAAGATTAGCAACGTAAGTCATTTAAAATTTTGTTATTTTGAACTCTTTAGGTATGAGAACCACATTCTTGCAGGAAAGTTCCAGTCTGGCACGCTGCCACGCGCTGTTCTATTTTTATCATTGCTCTAGGTACCTTTCTGAAAACTCGATCCAAAATACTGTATTTTTATCCCCCCATAAAACCAAGCTTTGCATTGTGAATCGGCAGTCGCTTCCTGGAAGCATTGGCACAGTGGAATACTGATGTGTTTTAGGTGAGGGGACACAGGCTGAGGGAAGGGCCCTGTGGAGGGCTTGGCCAGCCTCCTGCTTAAACCTGTCCTCCTCATGTGGGACTTGGGCTGCTTGGGTTCTGAGCTCCTCAGAAAGTAAAGCTTCCCGTCTCTTACAAATCATACTATTCTTATTTGGAAAGCCCAAAGTTGTCTTGCAATACCTGCAAGATTTATTCCCTGCTGTATGTTTGGCGAGTATTGCGTGATGATGGAGGCTTGGGGAGCTAACAACTTGTTTTAGAGCCAATTGTGTTTTTTATTGGTGATTATTGAGAGAAAAGGAGAGAAATAACTTCCAGTGCCCATCTTCCTCTTCCCTTTGGTCACTTTTTCTATCTTTATTTTTTCCCCTGCTGTCCACCCTTAGGCTTCAGTACTGTGCTGTGACAAGGTCTTGCAGATAAAACAACTTCTCCTAACCGAGTTGCCTGTTCACTAAAGCATCATTCATACACCAATCAAAATGATTCTTTAATACTGTTTATTGCAGTTTTCATATTTAAGCAGTGATATTTTTATTCCTTCTTGTAAGTATTATTTCTAGAAATCTACAGTTCATTGGAAACTATGGTAACCAGAAAGGAAAGCTGCACAAGTAGCTGTTGCATCTGTGGTATAGGTCTGTCATTACTTCCCTAATAAACTAATGGCCAAAAAAGGTGAAACTGGGTTTTAGCATATTGATTTACAAAACATGGAAAGGGTTTATTAAAGCAAGTGCTTCAATGATGGAGGGAAAAAATGCTTTTTTTTTCTTTCCCTCTAGCATGTGCTGCTGGTTTACATTTGTCTTCAACGTTGCAGGTTTAAACTACTCTTGTTTTATTAATTGGGCTTCCATTCAGCATTGATAAACATTATTTCTGGACTGCTGTGTTTATATCAGAATTTGTTTAATTTTTAAAAAGTTTATCAGTTACAATGTACTGCTGATGTAGCGACATGCATATGCCATATTACTGCGCTACTGTGAAATAGAACGGATTTTGTAAACTAGAAACCTGTGACAGTTTGAAAATCAGAAAAAATCAGCCTTTAGGCATTTTATTCCTCTTGCTGCACTGCATCGTCTTTCTGGTTATACTGCTCACTTTCTACTCACCAGTGTGATAGTTTTATGAAAGTTAATAAAGCTCTGTGCTTAGAAGAGAGTCTGTGCCTTAGAGCAGTATTGTTGCTGCAAAGCAAAAATTTACTAATTTGGCAAGACAGACAAAAAAATGACAAAATGACAAAAACATTAAAAATTTTCAGTTCAGTAACAGTGGATGGAAGAAAATACAGTAAGTCATTCTGTTCCTATACAGTAGGTCAGGCATTAAGATTCTTCAAATACAATAACAATCTCTGCGAAACTTAATTCTGGGTTTTTCTTCACTTTGTGCCAAGGGGATGCAAACTACATTAAGCATACCTTGATTTCAGAACTGGTTGGGGAAGTTTTGTTTACAGAGTGGATTAATGTGTTCATGCGTAATCCTGCAAGTGGGCTTAGCCTTCCTCAGTCTCCACCAAAGAGGAATGTGGAAAATGATGATTTTTTTTTTCTTCTGGGTGCAAGATTGCATCTGTGTTCTTAGTAGTTTGGAGATCTAGGAGATTTAATGGAGTTTTTTAGTTCTTTTTCAGTAAGCATAATTTGAGAATATGTAAGGAATTAACATGTAAGCATCCTAGAAGGTGAAGTAGGATTACCAGGTCAATACCACGGAAATGGGGAAGATAGAAGAGTGTAGGAATGTGTTGATGCTTGCTGTAGGACCATTTGATAAGTGTGTTCTGTGTCCAGATGCATCACCTTCACCCTTCTGTTTCTGTTGTGGCATATGTTGGCATTGAGCTGCTAGCTTCATCGAGTATAACTAACGGCTTTTATGTAAAGACCGAACCATGTCCTATCAGGTGTGGAAGGTGCAAATGTTTGTCTTAAATGTGTAAGAAAGTTAAGATTTGACCACCCTTCTGGTGGGATCTGGTGGAGGAGAGAAACCAAGCTAGCAATCGATTGAAAGCAGAGCTGTTCTTTAATGTAAGGAGGGTGTTGATGGGTGGTTGCTGGAACTGACGCGGTAAGTGGGAGCCATTTCAGAAGAGAGCCCCGCCTGCGGAGTTTCCTCCCTTCTCTTCCCCTCGAGTAGAGCTTCCCCTCCAGCAGTAGAAGATGCAGGCAGGTCAGTTTGGTGGCCAGGTGCCACTAGCGTAGTGATCCCAGTCCTGTGCTGTGGCCACGCGTGTCTGTGCTTCCTGTGTGAGCCCATCAGGCGTGCTGGCTAAAGGAGCTCTGCTGAACAACAAGAGAGGAGTTTCCTGCCTGATTAAATCCCTCTGGAGTTGCGAGGTGCTGCCCCTGCGTGAAAGGGCACAGTAACTTGGGCCAGCAGGAATAGTGATTGAGTGGGGCCGTCCCTTTCAGCACCTGGAAGCGGTGTCTCGGCTCTCTGCTCAAACCGTAGTGGGAATGCTTTCAGTTAACTGTAGGGCTGCACAAATAAAACTTGGCTCCCACTGTCATCTACCTTTCTACCTGCTCGTACTCTTGAAAACCATTTGGGCTGTATGCCAGTTGCAAAAGTAATCCTATAATCTTTGCTGTGATCTTCCTTTTATCTTTTTTTGTCTGAAATGTTACACAGTCTTTAATAGATCAGTTAGAGCTCTGCAAGGATATTCAGGACCGCTGTTGATTTGCATTAATTTATGCAGGCAGGAAGATCATGTACGTTTTACTTTGCTTTCAGTCTGCACACTGATGAGAAGTTGTGCAGGTGCTGCTCGGAATGAGGCAGAGGGGAGAAGAGAAGATTTAGGAACATGGAGGCATTGGGAACATGGAGGCAGGAACCCTCCTCTCTACAAGGTTTTCTTCCGGCCTTGGCGTGGTTAATCAGATGCAGTTGTGAGAACCCTGCTAGACCTCCTGCTTCAGTTGGATGCTTACCAGCCTCTTGTGGTTAGATCTCATTAGGAGCCTTTGCACTCTTGAGTTTTCTGTGGTTTATGGAAGCTGCGGTGCCAACTCTGTACTTGAGGTCTGTCGTAGGTCCACGTTTTGTAAAGAGGCCATCAGGGATCGCCCTTTGTGGACTATCCTGTGCATTGATCTTGCGTCCTGTTCTCCCAGATCATCTTCCCAGCTTCGGAGTTTTGGGGGCATGCTGAGGCTACATGTGTCGTCTTCAGGAACATCTGACAAACCAGATACGTTTTTTTTTTTTAAAAAAAAACAAAAAACAAAAAACAACAAAAACAACAAAAAAACTTGTTCGTCAGAGATGCTGAGAAGTAGGCAAAATAATGCCTGAACATACTTCCTTGCCTCTCCTCTACCCCTCTTTAGGCTCAGTTCAGAGCAACTTGTTCTCTTCCTGCTGTTGGAAGAAAATTTGCAGGGCATTTTTTTTTTGACTAGGTGGGATCATACTAGCTAGAATATTATGCTTTTCTTTTTGTGTCCAGGAAGAGCTTCACTGTTAATTGATCAGGAGCTATTGCACAGCAATTGCTTAATTCCTCAGCACTTCAGATATGAGGAAACTGGTCTGCTTTAGGCAGAAGCTGTGATTTGTTGAAAATAAGCTTCTTTATGAATAATCAAACTGACAGCTATGCTGTAGGCGGTGTGTTTTGCTTGGTGAAATTGTAGTCTGGTCAGAAATAGACAATAGAAAAAACACATGTACAAACTATTGGGAGTTTTGTAGGTCATTTTCAATTGTACAGAGGGTTATTGAGGTTCAGGTGGTTCACTACCTGTTAAAATCGTGTAACCGGTTGGAGTAGGAGTTCCTTTTTTGGTGTTGAATCTGTAGAAGCAAGTGAGCATGGCTGGTGGGCATCGGTTTCCCCCAGTTCTGTAGGTGCTCCTTGGGAAGACGGCTGTGAATATAGCTGCGATTGCCTGATCTATGTCAGGTTCTCTTTATTGCTTTTAAAATGTTTCTGTGGGACTTCCCTGCTTGGAGGCATGCCAAAGTGAGTGTGTGGGAAGACTTAATACTTGCTGCTTACATAGCATTTTGTATGTTCAAAGTCATCTGCAAATATTAACTAATCTTCATTTAACACTTGAGCCTAATTCCTGTCACTATAAATCAGTAGCAGCCAGTTATGACCCGTTTTTCATGTCAAAAGAACGAAATGCCGTAACCAGGGCAGTTAAGAATAATCTCTGCCATCTTATTAACATACTGTTTTTGTCACTACTGTTCTGGCGTAGTGTGATGGAGAAAAAAGTTATGAATAGGATGTAGTACTACTCCTCGGGAGGTCTGTGCCTTTAGGATGCTGGCTGCTGCAAAGGATGGCGTTGTGTTCGTGTAGTGTGTGCAGTTTCAATCTTTCTGGGCTAGTTTTTGTTTCTGCTCTATTAAGGTTTATTTTTTTTCCAGTGTGAGGAGCCATAGCATATTCAAAACAAATAATGCTGGGAGAATATTGCTCTTCCTGAGCTTGCTTCTTAAGAGCTGTCATTCATTCGTCTTGAAGCATAGTCTTAAGTTGTAATTGATTTTAGTTATTTACTTTATACTTACTGAAAAGTCACTAAGGTTTTCCCTATCAGTGTTGTGGCATCGGATAACTGATACACATTATATGGAACCAGTAGGACAAATTCATTAAGCTGCTAGTGTTTAGATCACAGTCAAGTGCTCACAACACCAGAAGCAAAGTGGCTGCGGACATCCTCACTAGGATCTTGTACTCTACTTTGAACATTACTAGTAAGTTGGCTTTTTGTTTATGCTGTTTACCATCTGTTAATAACTAATGTTTTTAGTTGTATTTGTGGAAGTAGTTTGCGGCACCAGGGTTTGAAAAAAACAGCATATGTATTTAAAGCAAGCAGATTTATAGCTCATAAAAGTGCCCCTTTCAAGTGGCAGTTTTTACAGGAAGTTAGGCAGTTCTAGCTTCTATTAGCTAGATTTCCTACTGCTGCTTTTTCTCATAAAGAAGTTTAAAAATATGTGTTTTTTCCAAGTTGTTTACAACTGTACGATGTGTTTACAAATGTGTGTCTTTGCATGGCAGTTGGATTGGCCGTATTGAGCATCGTTTTAGAGAGGCTTCAGCAGTTCTCATTCAAGCTTTAAGATGTTGTCGTTTCAACTTCTCCGTGGAGAGATAAAAGGGAAAAATTGCAGGAACATGTCTATGCAGTAACCTGCCTGTCCAAAGCAGTGTGAGGAAGGAATCCTGAGATGGGGGCAGTCCCGGGGCAGTCAGGGCGCTGTGCTGAAGCAGCCCTTGTTATCCACGTCAGGACTGGCCTGGTGCTGCCTTGGGTCTTGGAGACACCTGCAGAGTGCCTGGGAAAACGGAGCGGAGTGAAATCAGCCTGGCAGAGATGTATGGTCTCTGGGGACATAGAGAAGAGTTGGCTGTATTTTGAGAACAAACTACTAGTCTCTAAGCAAGTTTGAATTGTAACTTTAAAAGTCAACTGCAAATTTCAGGGGGAAAAGCCTATAGAAGCAGGTCAAATCCTTTACTTCCTGTAACTTTTCGTCTTTGGCCAAGTAGTTCATTAGTGTCAGTTGTTAGGTACTAATTTGTTGTAGGGTTTTGGTTCGTGAGTGGTGTTTTTTTTGTTGGTTGTATGACTCAGAACTTTTGACCTTCACTAAATGTCTAAAATACAGGTATCCTTTTAAGAAAAATAGCGTTGAGTACAAAAATAATAAGAAGAATGCATAAGTAAACCATATGGAGGCCTGGTACCATTTGAAGAGTTTTAATCTTCTGATCTTAGGTAAAACAAACAATAAATGTGTATTTCTATTTGGTTATTGTCTGACAAAATGTTAGTCAAAACAGCTCATGTAGGAGCACAGTCTATAAAAATCTTGTTTTCTGGTAATAACGTGATTTTTAGAAGATGCACAGATCAATGAAGAAAATCATTAGAAATAGAACTAGTTCTCATTACTTACTTGTACGGTATTAAACTACTCGGGGTGAGTGCTGCCTGTAATTGAATAAAGCTGGTCCCAGCTTTCTGTGGAGTAATGGCAGATTCTAATCATGTCTGATACGCTGCAGAAACATTGTAAATAGTAACGGATTGGAGAACCTGAGTGAGACCACTCTTAGCTGTACTTGGTAAAATGAGCTAGAGCTGCTTTGTTCAGCAGGGATGTAACATGTTTCTATTTCTGTCACATCTCTCCTGTTTCCCTTGCCATTTTATATAGGGTTTAGGTAAAGGTGAATACCTGTTGGTTGTCACACTTGTTCAGAGACCACAAAACAAGCCCGTTTAGAGGTTTTATTATTGTAGGAAAAGCAGCACTGGGGCCAGGTTGCTCTGATAATTGGTGGGATAACACTTGGTATTTGGGTGCTGTACTGACTGCATCCCAGTGCCCTAGCTGGGGGGGTAAGCTAGGTTTGGGGCACCCTATGGCAATGTTTAAAGCAGCTATAGTCTACCAAAACGCTATGGACAACTCTTTTTCTTCTACATCATTTGACAGTCAATTGCGCCTGCTGCAGTGTCTCACTGATTTGAAAAGAGGGGATCCTTGCACCAGCCACAGGACTCTTGTTGAGCCAGCTCGACTTACTGATCTGCTAGAAAGCAAATTAATTCCAAAAGATTAATAGGTTGTTGCTCAACAGGCACAAGGAAGGGTCTGACAAGTGCCCTTGACCATGAGATTTTGGCCAGAAGTAATGCAGGGCAAAAGAAGGGGCCATGGAACTGTTCCTTTCACCCGTAGCAGCTCATCTGTTCTATTATCAAACTACTGTTTGTGTTTGGTTATTGTTTCTAGTGTCATTCATGATTTAGGAAAAAAGAAAAGGATAGATATATTTAATGCAATTCGTTCAAATTGGTATAAAATGTGCTTTGAGTTGATAATCGAAAGAAATATTGGAGAAAAAAAAAGGAAATCACTGGTACTTGGCCAGGTTGTTTATACTGAACAGCTCCTTTTTCTAAAGGTGAAAGGCATTTTGAGGAGACAGAGAAATGGCAGACGGAAATAGGGAAGTAAGTGGAACTAATGGAAACGCTTAAGTTTTAAAATGGTGTTTTGTGCAATGTATGTGTATTTTAACCAAGCTTTCAATAATAACATGAGGGTAAAACATGCAAGTTCTGGGGAGAGCGTGATGATTTCCAATATCCACTGTGCTTTCAGGATTAGGGAGCTCATACACAAATGACTTTACACGTTTAGAGTTGGACGGGGCATGTTGCGGGCTGTATGGTGGCACTTGTGTATTGTGATATTGTAGAATTTTTGTCTAGAGTGATAGAAATGGGAGATGTCTGTTTTCTCAGACTGGTAAAGTATCACCACGTTGCTGGATCTATTTAAGTGGTTCTCTGGAGACACTAATCTGGGAGTAGATTATACTCCAAATAAAATGGAGGATGGCTATGCAGTTTATTCAGAGAAACTCGTAGGTGAAGGAATTAATCAGTTGAGTAGACTTCAAACAGCATAGCTGGCGTGTTGCTGCAAAAAATATTGCTATTTCGGGCACTGTACAAAAGCTCAGCTATTGCAATTGTTATGCTCACAATTGATATTTTATAGCAAATGAGTTAGAGCAATTAATATATTTTTATGAATGTGAAGAACAAGCAAAAAATGTTCTTAATTGTATGCAAAAAAACATTACTTGAAAAACATTTTGCAGGGGTTGAACTAGGTCTTTAAATATTGAGAAAACAATGCTAGGGAATGGCTCGGTATGGAATACATACGTGGAATGAGATTGAAAGGAGGGGAAAATAAGGGATTTATTTTGAGGGGAACAAATCACCAGGAAACAGAGTTGTCAAAAAATGGTAAATTTAGATAAGAAAATATTCGTTAAGAATATTTTCATGATACAGGATGAAGGCATATCAGCATTGAAGGAAAAGCCAAGTTAAGATAGTAAGCAGTCTTTTAAGAAAAGGGGGTAGGAGGTTTCAGGTAACATGATTGCAAATGCTATCTCTCCTTGTTGTTGGGTATATACTGTGGCATTTCAGTTTGTTACTTGAAACATGTTGCATTTACTGGACAAATAACATCTTTATTTTATTCTTGGGGATACTTTGTCCTGCTACATTGGGTAGGCTTGACATTCTTTCATGAATCCTAATGTATTTAGCTTCGTTACCTTTGAGTAGCAGTGCCATTTGAAGTTGTCTATGTGCTCTGTGCCTTCTTTTTCCATTCCCCCTTTCCTTTTTCTCCCTTCTTGGCTTTTTTTCCTCCTGCAGTTCAGGTGTTCTTTAAAAGAGCACTAAATTCAACAGGTGAATCATAGAGGGTGGCCTTGTTTGTCTATAATAGTGGTTTTAATATTATGTCAGTTAGTTCATGTTGTTATAATTCACAAAACGATCGTGTTTTTGTGCCCGTCCTTTGTGGAAAAAAGCCTGGCGGCACTCCAGTTGTCAATAAATCAGAAACGCCACGGCTACGTGTTAGAAAGGTGCTAACCTATTTTGCCTGCTTGAGAATTTTTAGGTTAAAACCGGATTTAATGTTGAATCATGTATCTTCTGTGTCTGGGCCAGGCCTGGAGTTGTGTGTTCCTGCCTGGCTACCAGAAACACAGCTGTGTGCCTCAGTCTAAGCTGCATCAGGTTTTTGTGACTGTGTGACCTGGTGCTGCTTTGTCCAAGGAGTTAACAATTGGTGTGCCAGCATTTCTGTGCCCTCTTGGCACTGAAGGCAGGTTATGGAGAAACCTGAAACTGTGATTTTTGCATCTTGCTGCAGTTTTTGACTGTCTGTAAATTAGATGTTCCTGTGCTTAGACTGTTCATGTGGTGACTTAGTTCCAGAATTAGACAGTTATTTATTCTGGAAAACCTACACAGTGATTTGGAAGACACTGGATTATTCTTGCCCTGAGCGTTGTTCCTTGAGGGCTGTGTGTGATGACAGTACAGATGCAAGGCTGTTGCTGTGTTACCTACCTGTATTGCCTTATGGGCTACAAAATGAAATTTCATGTTTTATTTTTTGTTGAAGTTTCTACTAAATGTGAATCATTACTAAAAGACTAAATTCTTCTTCGTTAAGAACCTGATTAAAATAAGGGCATATAATGCAGAAGAGTCTGTGCTACTAATTTTGCTTAATAAAGACCAAATGATTTGATAGGTAAATACTGTCCATTTCATTTGGGCTGAATATTAATCTTCTTATTCTAATTTGCTAGCACTTACCTTCCTGAAGTAATTCTTTATCCATGCCATTTCCATTTGTCTCCTCCCTAACCCTTGTTCCTGCCCTCACATGTTTAGATTTATGAGCAGCATCTGTCTTAACACTGTTAATTTCTCTGTCTTTAGGAATTCTCCGAGAGGCACAGCGAAGCCTTTTAACATTTAATAATGTTAAAAAGTCTCTTTCTGGCCTTGATGTTTGCTAATTCTTCTCGTGCGGTAAGCTGACTGCAGTGTGGCAAGCAGAAACAGGGCAGTTGACAATAACGGAGATGTGGGCTAATTGGGTCTACATTAGCAGCTACCACTGACAAGGTATAGGGACCTTAGTCCAGACCTTTTCAAAAAAACTGTTAAGATGAAGAAGGAGAAAGCATAGGGGTTACACTGTTTCTTAAGGATGGATGGTTCATATCTGTGGAAGTAGACTTGGTCTCCTAGTACGAGTTTGGGAAAAAAGGCTACAATGGGAAAAATAAAATATTTTCTCCCTTGTTTCTGTCAATCCCTGTTGTTTGGTTAGAGGTGCAATTTTGTGTTTATTAATATAAAGGTCGTATTTATTTGGGATACATTGTTATCCTTAGATAGCCCTCTGTTTCTTTCCCTACAGAAATACGAAGTCCGAAAATGAACTTTGTCCTAAATTCAGGCTTGGGAAGCAAGTGTCCGGTCCTGGTGGGGAGAAGAGTATAAATTTGGATCCTTGATGGTTTTTTACGTGACCAAAACACGTGAGATTCAGGTAGATAGCCTCTAGGAAAAAAAAAAAAGTGGGTTCCATGGTATTCTTAGCGACAGTGGCTTAAACTTCCAAACTCATTTTTCTTGTCTTGTACCATTGATTGAGAACAGCATGGCTTTTTCAGGGAACAGGACAAAGCTTGCCTTGTCTGGAGGGTAACTGGTAGGTTAATAGCCTATTTTCAGGCATAAGTTTGGTATAATTAAAGTGCTGTGATTTTTAATGAATAATGGCTTAATATTTGCATCTGATAGTTTTTTGAACATATACAGTGTGTATGTATACATAAGTATACGTGTGTTCTGCAGATGGTTTTCTCTGAATATCATTTTGCTTGTAGCATTAGAACCACAGCAGAGCTTTTCTTACTAACCATTGATAATTCAGCTGATGAGTTATTGCCTGGATTTGTCCTCTGACTGCCCCTACTTCATGCGCTTGTATGATTTAGAGTTCATTGGAGAAGGGTTGTGGAAGCCTCCCAGAAGCTCCAAACAATTGTCATGCATTACAGTGAGATTTCCAGAATGTAGAAATGAGTAGCTCGTGCCTTTCTTCGGATCAGTAGGGGATCCTAAAGGGTGCCAGGAGCCTGTGCTACAAGGGCAGCCGAGAGATTGGAGAGAAGCAGGTGTGAGCACCATGTGTACATTAATACTCGAGCAGTTTGGGGAGCTAATGCCTGTTACCGTGCATTGTCTTCACTTTTTCTCCCCAAATGTGACAGTACAGGCACCACTGGGGCTGACACACTGGAAATTTTGTCTTCTGTAAAACGTCTGGGGGAAGTCCAGAAACGTAACCGCTTTCTCTTCCAGCTCTGCAGTTTTCTTTGGGGTTTGGGTCATGGGTGGTCATTATTTGTTCTGTTTTCAAGCCGTTTTATTGGCAAATAGGCAACTTGTATCCACTGTGTGAGAAATTCTTTCATATTTAAAAGTTTGTGGAAAATTTGTTTCAAATGGCTAGAAATTAGGATGAGAAATTATATTTTTAATATTTATTAAGGTGCTGCTCATTCTGAGGGATTTTTTCATTATTAAAAATACTGAAATACCAATATTTCCTGTGTCAGAAGGGAGACCTGCTAATTGTGGGTTAACAACTGTTTTTCATGTTGGGTTCTCTTCACTCTTTACAAAACGCACATGCACCCCTTCTCTGACGTGGCGGTGGGACTGCAATATTGCCATATCGCTGCTTTGGTTTTTGTTGTTGTTTCCTTTGAGCTGCAGAGATTAACACAAGTCGTGTTGTCTTGCACTTCTTTCCTCTCATGAGAAGTGTGGGGTGTTCGTTAACTACCTATGCATAGCTGGATGTGTGTTATTGATGCTGCTTTAATCAACCATAAGCAGTTTGCAGAGAACATCTTGGAGGCATATTGTTTCCTTGGGGATTTATTGCATTTGCAATATCACACCTCTGTTTCTGCTGCTTACAGAATATGATTATCAGCCATTAGTACTGAATACTTAAACGTGGTCACTACATAGTGCTTCCTCTCTCATCTGTGATTCCTATCCTGCTCGCTATTATGGATCCCTCTCTAGTGTGTTTGGTTTTTGCTCACCCCTTTCATGCTCTTTGTTTATCCGTGTGCTCACTGTTCCAATATAAATCCCTCCTAGTCAATCTTGCTGAGAGAACTGTAGGTAGGTTGTTGGGTTTATTTTCTCCTACCAAGTGATGTCTTCATTTTCCTATGTAAGACGAAAATTCCTTCCATTTTACTAGTGATCAGTCAGTGTCTTGGAAAAGATGCTAGATATTTAGGATATTATATCATTTGATTTCTCACCCCCACCGCACCCCCATTTAATCTTGAATGCGTGCTCTAGAAAACCGAAAAATCACATCCAGAGTTTTGAGCTTTTGCCTTCATGTTGCTTAAATTAGAGCTGTTAACAAGTAATACGTCATGTTGCACATTCGTATGTGATATATGAGCACACAAAACAGTATTTCAACCACGATGGTTTAAATCTTTTTTGTACATATAGTCATCCGTGTTTTGCATTTTCCTGCCTTACTGGAGGTGGACATGTTTTAAACCATTGCTTCTTACGCAAAATGAGATTGTGAAATCAGAATTGCGATGCTTTAATAATCATGTGTAGTCTGTTAGTTTAATCTAAATTTTGGTAACGGTAAGTACCAAAACAAAAAAATTGTTCTTTCCATTTCAGCGTAGGGGTTCATGGCGGTGCATGAACCTTGATGTGTTTGTTGGTAAGAGATTTGGTTTAAGTAGGCAGCCATGGTGCTCCTTTGTCTTCTCTCCCTTGAAATACTAGCTTCCATTCTGAACAGGAATACTGTTTTGGTAAAGGGGAAACAACTAATGGCATCGTTTTATGCTAACACTTGAAGATTTAGAAGTATTTTGATCTAGCACATACCTGGAGATGTCTTGAGCTAGAAATGGTTGCTTGTGTTGCTCCAAGGAATCACCCCACATGTGAAGTGAATTGCTCTATGAGTTACTTCACTTTCCTCAGGGTTATTGGAGGAAAAAAAAAATGTTTTGATATCTGCTTCTACAAATAATGCTGGACGATTGTCTTCCTTTTCTCTGCAAAATTATTTTTACCTTCCATTTAAACTTAAGGAAACCGATTTTTGGGGAACTCAGATGCTGACATCATTAAATTATGTCAGGGTCAAGACAACTTTAATTTTCTCCCTGATGTGTGCTTTTGGAGTATGCTTAGTTGTGCTGTAATACAGAAATACTGTAGTGTGAAGAATGATTAATCACCATACACTTACCATGTCATTATATGGTCTAGTAGAGAATGGTATAAAATGATTTTGCTTGGGAAGAAGAGAACAGTATTCGTATGTGCTACAGAGGGACCTGGTGACATTCTCTTAGGGCTGGGCTGGTAACGTGTCCTGTCTGGATTGGCTTTTCTGTCGACACTGCTTTGAATTATTTTCTTAACCACATCTCAGGTGGTCAGACTGTTATGCATTTATTTGTGAGGAAGCTGTGAACGGCAGTTTTGATGGAGTACTTCCTCAGTATCACTACTACAGGTAGTGGTAAAGGCTGTTTTAGAGCTTGTTGCTGGCTGTATGTGTTTACTGTGTAAATTGAATGCTAAGGTTTGATACCCAATTTTTAACACTTGGTGTGCTTTCTTATTCTTACTAATATATGTGGAATTTAATTGGAATCAGTTCCCCGGGAGACTGTAAATCAAGCACTGTCCTCGGTTCTTGTTGGAGCTCTTTACTTTCTCAGAAGGTGTTTGTATTTATGACATTTCATTCTGCTGTTGAACAGCTGTCTTCGCCGGTCTTGTGCTGTAGTCCTTCAACTGCTCCAGCTGTGTTGGTGGAGCATCGCTTGCCACGTAAGTGAATTTGCTGGTGGCTGCTGGTTCTGTGGTCAGCATCAGGCTTCTCCGACCTTCCCAAGGGCTCCTTCCATAGTGCTGCTCACCCCAATTCTTCCCTGTCCCTGCAGAAGAGGAATGTCACTTGTAGCTCCACATCAGGTCTTGCTAGCATCAGCCACAGGAAGAGCTGGTACACTTCCCTGGGTTTTATTCTGCCTTGTTTTCTTCGTGGGCTGTGTATTATACAATATTCTGCGGTTCTAGAGTAGTTCTTGTACTTAGCATATAAAGTCTTAAGTTAATTCACATAGTAATAAAATTTATGTTCTGTAATTAATTTTTTTGGCAGGCATCTCTTTCACAGTAATGAATTGGTAGCAGTTCCTAAAATGTCTGTTGACTGTCTAGAGAATTGTAGGAAAGCTGGCATTTTAGAAACGTTTCTTATAACAGAAAGAAGCGGGCCGCTTCATATTAGCTCATCTTTTCTCAGAACTTCCAACTGAACTGAAAATAATTTTATTTTGGTGGATTGTTTTTCTCTTTACCCCTGAACTTAAAGGGTAATTGCTTTCTCCTCAAATACATCTTTGAATTAGACAATAGTATTCTAAAGGTGCAGATAGTAGTTACGGTTCTTTAAAACACAAAATCAAAAAAAAAACTGGCACGGTGTTACCTATTATCACAATTGTCTGTTCAGCTCTTTTAACAGCAGTTAAAAACCATGGCTCTGGTTGCAGGTTCATTTTAGGTTGCTTGCAAGACTAAATTTGTAGCATTTAATGATCTAGGATTTTCATACCCTAGGGCAAGATTACAGTAAGTCGAGGTCAAGCTGAACAACTGCCAGACCTAATTTACACTAGGATAAAAATGTTCTTGTCTAACAATTAGATTGAATGCTATTACCTCTTTCCCTAACTTCTGCTAAAATTTGGTTTATATTGTTTAAAGACTAACGCAATCTGATGCTAAGGAAGTATCCTCTGAGTGGAATATTAGTTTATGAAATTGCCCAGGATCAGGTATCCATGTTAATGGCCCCTTGTGTGCATGTTCTGGAGGGGATGGGAGACTTAATCCAAATAGGATATTTTCTTAACATAAACTCATACTAATATGCCGTCTTCAAGCAAGTAGCAATGAATGATGTTGAAACAAGGGAAGAAAAATTGTGGAGAAGATGTAGCCCCTTGAATGTAAATATTTGAACCTTCCCTGCCAGATCTGAATCATTTATTTCAATAGAATTATTATAGTTCCTTCCCCTATCAATTGATTTACAAGTAACCTGTGTTTTCCCACCAATGTCACAGGTCCTGACCAAACTCCTAAAGAGGTTTTCCCATATAGATTACCTGAAGAGTGAAATCTGATGGGTTACCCTGAAACGGTGAAACTGATTCCGCTCAAAGTTGTGTTTGGGCTAACTAAAGAAAAGGTGGTAAATATATTTTAGTCAAAGTACTGCATTATAGTAACTAAACATTAAGTTCAGCTATATGCTCAGCTTACATTAACTTCTGGTGACATGTATATAGGAATTTTGTTTAAATTCTAGAAAAGTTGAAGAGCAAACCTATTTGAAACCAGATATTCGACTTGTAATCCTGATTAGTGCTACCACAGGATGATAATTCTATACTGTTGATTTATTGTAAGAGCAATAGTAAAAAATAAATGGCTTTTTGAGTAAGCAAAACACAAAGGCAGCAGTTTGCATGACTAACATACAGAGATCAGCGTAATGTAAGTGCACTGAACGGGCAGTAAGCTCTGAAATCTGTCTGGGGCATTAAAATCGTGCTTTGGGGAAAAAAAAGAAAAAAAAAGCTACTGCATGATACTTCAGTACGCTAGTTTCATTTTTGTACGAAGGTATCTTAAACATTCATGAATCTTAATCATTTTTACTTTATTTTTTATCCCTTTCCATTTTCCTGTGATGAATAGTTAGCTCCTTGATAACAAACTATGTCATCTTTTAAAATATTTTTTTAAAATAGATCTTGGTTTCAGGAGCTGGGAAGTTGCTATAAGTAGCAAATAATTTGGCAGAATCCTGACCAGGTTAAAGCCTTTTATTTGCATTAAATGTTATGATTTGATGTTAGAGTCTGAGCAGTGATCACAAGATATTATTGGTAGAAATACGTCACCAACAACATCTGTTAGCCATAAGTAGGAGCAAAGTCTGCTGAGTTCAACACAGGACTAACAAATAGTTATATAATTGATGACTAATTAATTAATTTAAACAATACTCTTGAATAAGTCGCTAGAACACTATGGGGAATTCAACTAGATAAATTTTGTAGTTCAGAAACTTAAATATGTGGTTTGGAGAAAGTGTATTGACTCTTATTTAAGAATTGTGTAATTTTAAGTGTTCAACGTAAAAAAAAAAAGATCAAAGCAATTGAAAAGAAGTATTGTCAGTACAACTGTTTCAAATACTTGGAATTATTATTTACTGAAAAAAGTTAGAGAAACCAAAGTAGAACTGAAAAAGTCCTGTATGCTTAATGGCATGTTGGGTTTTCAGCTGCTGGGTTACCCATTTCAGAGCTGAGTGTGAGGGGATGGAGCGATGTATTTCAGACAAAACAGAGGAAGAGAAGTGTGTGCTAAGGGTAGGAATGCAGTTAATTAGAAAAAAAAAAAAGGTTGGTGAAGATGAGGTGACTGATACAGCACTTGAAATCTAACAAATTCTTCTGACAATAATTACAAATAATTTCAAACTGGTAAGTCAAACATGGTCATCAGCTGAAAACCACAAGCTGATGATACATTCCAGATAATAAACAGTAATGAGCTCTGGTGGGTGATGGAAGCATTTTGTCATGCCATTGCTAGGCAGCTCTAGGTTTTGACGGTTGTCCTCTGGTGACTCCTGCCATGGTGGCTGTGTTTTCCACCCCTCTCTTGGAGGTTACTGCGTTTGGAATGAAAGTTGGCAAAATGGGATTTGTCAGCTCTATAGCTCTCCGTATTTGTGGTTCAGCATGTTAGCTTTAATTGTCAATGGAGATGATCTGTCGTTGATAAATCTGACTGTAAACAAACCAGAGGATATGAAATGTGCAACCTTGTTCCCTTTTTTTAATGGTATGTTAAAATTTGGTCTAGTTGTTTTTTCCCTAAGGTGATAAAAATGACAGTTCAAATTCTTTGCTTACACCAAAACTGCATTCTTGTTATAGCTGTAAGACAGGAAAAACAAACAAAAAAAACCAACAACCCAAGCTTTTTGCATTTGAGACTTCTGTCATCAGTGGAGGTGAGGGGTTAGTTCGCACGGGACCGGTACCTGTGAGTCCTCCCTGGGAAGTTGCTGCAGGTGCTGCACCATTCCCAGAGCATGGGGCAATTCCCTCATACTACGGGGTACTGTGTCGCTGGGGGAGAGGGGGAATCACAGCACATATAGCTTGTTTAAGAGATGTCTAGCACTACTGCTCCTTTTTAAAAGCAAAAAGCAGGGAGAAAGAGGGCATAGCCACCTTATCTCAATAGCTTCTACTATGTTGCTGAGCTAGTAAGTGCAACAGTTGTGGCTTTAAAAACATTTTCTATGTATTTAACATTGTTCAAGTAAAATACTTGTTACAGAACATGATTCTTTCATAATGTAACCAGTGAATTTTCAATGAAATGTAAATCTAGCTGTAGGCTATAACTGCCTTTTGGAGGAGGAGGGAGCTACTACCTTTATTTACATCTTGAATTTACTAGAGAACAGATGTGTAAGGATATAGCTTTTTGAAGAAACCTGAGGTTTAATTTTGGTTGATTTAACAAGCTGTTTTTGTATTTTAGATCCGTGTGAAATGGATGTCCCTGTATCCCTAAGGTGCCTAATGCACAGTATTTGAGAGATTTATGGGAAGATAATTTCAAAAGGACAAGTTTCACTGACCTTTGCTTCAGATTATTTTATACACATCAAGAGTTTCTCATTATTTGTCAGCTTACTTATTAAAATGAGTTTGGTCTGTAAGAAATGTTTCTGATATTTCTTCATGTTAGCTTTTATAATGCAGGCATAGTACGTTATAGCTCTCCTAGTTAGTGTAATTTATTACCTGCCACAAGTAAGCAATTACAGAGTTGAAAGAACTTATTGATTTGAATAATGCCAATATTTTTGCAATGTTTTTAGGATACATGCAAGTGGCCAAGCTGGTTTCCGATGGATGTGTAATGGATTTCAATAGCGAACTGTAGGTCTCCATAAATGAGATTTCAGCACCAGACATCTCTCTTTCAGGATTCTTTTAAGAGGACTTTGGTTTTAGGATAAATAAAAGAAGAGAGGGTGCTTTTCAGGCCAGGCAATAATAGGTATTTTTTCATCTAGTAATGACTTTGTTAATGGATTATTGTCTTTCTGCATTGTGGATATATTCAGTTGTCTAAGTTATGTGGGGGAAAGCCATGAATATCACAACTGCTGTTTCATATAAAATTAGTATTCAGTGCTGCAAATCTCCAAACAAACCAATTGGGATTTTAGCTCAAATGTTGCAAAGGAGAACGGGAACAAAATGTTGGGTATTAAAAATCTTTAAGTTATGACTTAGGATGTATGGAGCACAGATGTTCTGAGGCTGGCAGACTGCAGGGATAAGTTTCTAATGGAAGTTACAAGATTTTTATCTTTATTTCTTCTGTTTTAGAGGTGAAATCAACTTCTGCATTCTTGAATGGTTGCTTGAATTTTTATCTTTACTTTTTAAAGGATGATTATTTAGATTGATCCTTGAAAGAGCCATAATCCACTTAAGAAAGGCTTAGGTTTTAGCTGTCATGCTCCCTGGTTTGGATATGGCACAATATTTATTTCTTGTTTGCTAAATACTTCTTTTTCCTTTCTTATGGCATAGATTTAATTGTGCCACTTAGTTGTCTTCTGCACTAGTCGGCTTGTAGCTTGAGCTAGGGAGGGATGGGACACTGCTCGTTTGTTCACGTTGGTGTATGTGCAATGGCAGTTTTCAGAGCTTTACTATAAATAGTTTTATACTACCGTTGTGAGACTGATGATGCCAGTAGTGACCAGTGGAGACAGCAGCAGGAGAACAAGCACATGGGCTTTTAGAGCAAGTAGAGACCCATAAAACTATGGGATCTGCTACTGGTGAATATTGATGGTGAAAAAGAGCTACAACTACACCTGAATAGGGTGCAGATTAGCTCACCTATAGACCCAGAAATATCAGTTCGTTCTGCACAGATGGTTCTTTTTCCTTTTTTTCCCCTCACATTTTTTTTATTTAGACCCAGTCAGCCAAATGCAGTTTGACTTCTGCTTACTTTTTTGTATTTGCTTCTGTGCTGGACTTGATTCTTTTAGTTATCATCTGGAAACAGTTCAACCATTTTTATGTAGTGTTGAAGCTTCAGTTAATAAACTGGTGGATCTGAGTTGACAAAACACAGAACCAAACTGCTCTTTCCTTCTCTCGTATTTCAGAAGGCTTGGGATTGCATTGCAGAGAAATACAGTGGGCTCTTCAAAGGGCTAGCCAAAGTGCGTTGTGAGCTGGGCTGGTAGGAGCTCACTCTGAGATGTGCTTGAGAGGTTTTACTTTCTGCTCTTCAGTAGTTTTATTTTAAGGGGTTTTCCCATATTTGAGTCATCTAATATCGAGTGTGTTATAGCAGCGGCTGATGCTATGTAGTGTGTACCATATGGTCCCCCGCCAGAGTTTATAATTGAATGCAGTTGCTCATAGAAAGGCCCAAACAAAGTCGTGGGCACAAAGCCCCAGTGACCTGGACTTCTCAAAGAGGAAAACCTGTGTGGTAGGAGGGGAAGCTGAGGCTGCTACAAAGTGAGGCAGCTTGCAGGCTCGCATTGATCAGTGGGAGAACAAAAAATAGAACTTGCCAGATGGAATATCTTGTCTGTTGGAAAACCCTACCTCTGCAGAGGGTACTGAAGCCATTCATCACTGTGGGCTGCCTGTTTGAACAATGCTGGTTCTGTTCTTGTCTTTTCTTATGTAGCTGGTTACCTGCTTGCTGTGGACAGTAACTTTTGCAAGAGCCAAGGTTTTGAAGGGTTATGCGTTTTGGAAAAGTCAGTGTGTGAGGGGGCATGTGTTCTATAGTTCAGTTTGGAAACTTGGGGCATTTAGGCAGATGAGGTGTGCTGGCCTTGTATCATAAATCAACTAGTACTTCTTTTGGCTTTTTTAAAGTAGGCATATGTGGCTTTTTTTTTTTAATTTTGGTTGTCATCCGACTTGGCTTTTATTCATCCTAAGAGCCTCATTTTCCACACAGTCAGACTACAACATCTGGAAGCCATTTTTTCTTTGGCAGGGGAATATGTGGCAGACAAAACGAGGTGTAACTTTTACTTTTGTTATCTTACCTTTACCTTTTTGAAAAAGACATCTGAAATCAAAACATTTTAAAAATGTCTGGGATTTTCAGGTGTGTTTTAGAGATGCTCAGGAATACTGTTGGGTGGAATAATTAAAAAGTATTACAGGTACATTTTTTTTTCCTATAATAGTAACAGTTGCTCTTGTTGTACAGTTAACTCATATTCTGGTATTTTGTGTAATGCCTGTATCTTTTGTTTCAAACAATTTACTTGACAGTATGAATTACTGAGTACAGATAAAGAAACTTCATGTGGTTCAAACCAAACTATATTTACACCATGAAATAGTATTTCACTTAGTGTATTAAGGATATTGATGTTATTAGTGGTATTTCCATGAGTAATCGTATGACCCATGAAGCACCATGGCAAACTCTCTTCCTTCCAGAATAGACGTTCCACCAACTTACGTAATAAAACAAGCAGAAGTCCAAAAAAATCATTTGTAATGAGGGGGGTGGACTATTTGATGGTGAAGCTGGGGTTGGCAGTTATTAGGATGGTATGGAGGTCCTGGTCTGTAATTCTCTTTTCAAATTTCTAGACTCATGGTAAAGTCTAAACCTTTATTTTAAGTTTTAGCCTTTTTCATGTCTTTTATATTCCCACCCCCCCAAATAAAACCTGTTTAAAGACGTTAAGCTGTGAAAAAAACTTGCTCTAGTGTTTAGTGGTGTGCGCATTGTCTCTGGGGACTGGTGTTCTTCCAGCGCCTGGCTTTCTCCCGGCCAGCAGCAGGCCTGGCAGCCGCCTTCACCTCATGGCTGTGCTCCTCTCCTGCAGGAGCAAGGTGTCCTGCAGTCGCAGCACGGCCTGCTACCGAATGAAATGCAGGAACTGTGTGTGGGGAAAAAGGCAGGGAGAATGCCTTGAGAAGGTGTCATGGGTATGGGTGGGCCCCAGAGCATGGCGGCTAGCGGGTTGGTGCCGCCTGGTGGGGACCTGGCCCTTCCTGCAGGCTTTGGCACCCAGAGCTGCAAGCAGGCGGCTTGCTGTGGGCCCTCCCGGGGTTAGGTAGGAGAATTAGCAGTAGCTGTCGCAAGGACTTCAGCTAGGCATTACTCCTTGGTGCTGCCACTGCAAGGGAGACGGTGAGGGAGCTGTCAGGTGGGTCTGAGCTGTCACTGGTACATGCCTGGTGAGTGCCTCATGTGGCTGCAGGGTGACTTGGTTCTGTTGTCCAGTCCAGTGGAGAGCTGACCATGCCAAGAAGAAAAGACCGTTTTGTTTTCAGACCTTTCTTGCTGCTGCCTCAGTTGAGTGCTAGAAGAGAGGAGGGAGCGGGAACTTGCTGTGTTTGGTGAGTGGAGTGGGAAGGAAGGCCACTGCTTCCAGCAGCAGCCCATGGTTACAATATCATAGGTGTGTTACAAAAGCATCTTCTGGCATGGCAATTTACCACTTTACCAGCGAACCATTTGCGTCAGCTAAAGAGCAAATATTATAAAAATTGAATAAACAGCAGGCCGGGGAATAAAAGTGGCAGAGTGACAGCATAATGTAAATGGCCACTGTAAGATCGCTTCTTTGGTTTTTGAAAGATGAAGAGGAACTGAGAGATGTTGACAAAGTGGTGTAGAGGCGGTGTAGGAGCTGGAAGATCAGAAAAAAAAGTGAAGAAATAGGTTGAAAATACAAGACTAGTGCAAATGAGGTCGTTCAGGTTCTTTGTTGGCTTGTTAACTGTTCACTGCCTTTGGCACCATGGGCAGTTTCTGTGTAGGTACACCGTGTCTGCTGGTGAGCATGGAGGAGCGTAGATTGATGATGGCTATTCCAGGTGGTCTTGTAAAGGAAGCTTGAGACTTACTTGTTAAGCAAAAAGTACAAAAATAACCACACATCTAAAGGTTTTAATTGCATTATTGTTCAGTTTAGTCTTGATTATGCTATGATAATATGATCAAACTGCTGATACAGTTATAACTAAATCATGTTGAAGTACAGTTTTTACAATATAGAATGCTACTTGAAGTATGTTTTCTGTATTTTACTCAAATTACAGGATTGCTTTAAAGCTTGTTGGCCGTTGAAATACTAGGTTGTGTAATATTAGTACAAATAGCACTCTTGCAAGCCTGTAGGGAATGTCATGGAGTTGTTCAAAATCTTGCTTAAAATCCACTGTTTAGTCTTGCTTGTGGAGATGACTGCAACAGCAGTATGGAGAGACATACTTGTTTGGAAATAAACAAACTGTATTTTATAAAAACAAAAGTTGAAGCATATTCTGATTTCTCAGAAAAAGAGTGAGGGGAACACTAGTTTGTACCAGCTTTCTCTTCTGAAATAGTTGAAGGAAAATATTGGGAATACTTTTGGTCCTTGATTTAAACTTTGATCTGACTAGCATTTTAACTGTCGCTGCTGCATAATTGGTTCTGAAGCATCAGCACCTCTCATTCATGGGTAAATAAATAATTCAGGGATGAACTTCTTCAACCATAATCATTCCTACAGCTGAGTGCATTGCAGTTTTACAAGTTCTAATTTTCTGAATAAAGAAAGTGAGGTCCCTGTTTTTTTACAGATGATTAACTGAATTACAGTGAAAAATCAATACACCTCTGAACAGTCATTCTGCATTTACTAAATCTTTGTCCCGTTCAAGTAGCTGTTTTCCTCTGGGGATCCAGGAGTTGGACTCAATCCTTGTGGGTCCCTTCCAACTTGGGATATACTGCGATTCTACAATCTCTGCGTTCCCCCCAAAAAAGAAAGCCTCCAAATAATAGACTGGGGGGGGTGGGGGGAGGGGGGTGGGGAATCATGTGTGTGTATTTTTGGAGAATCCATCTCAAACCAAAAACCACCTACCTGAACTGTTGTGCCAGGAGTTCGTGCAATAACACTCAAGTTAGTGCTTTTACACAAGAGCATGAAACACAGGTTTCACGGACAGATCTTGTAATTTTTTGTATTTTGTGTTTGTGTATATACACATACACTTAACAAAGGCTTCTGGCTGGGTTATATTCATGTTTGTTTAGCCTGTGCATGTAATGAAGTTCTTTTTCAGTAAAGACACATTCTGATTGTAGTTGTTCACACTTAGCTCTTTTAAGAGTAAAATTAATTTAAATGGAAACCATTACATTTAGAGTTAGCAACATTATATATGATTAGTGTTCCTGGACTCCTTTTCTTGTTGCAATGTTTTTTAGTTTGTTAACATTCTGTTAGCAAAAATCTAAGTAGCAAGATACAGTAAGGGCTTACGTTATTTCTGCTATTAAAGTGTATTTTGAAATTCCTCTGCTTGCTTTCGAAAGCTACTTACAGGAGACTGGTTGTACTACAGCAGCGAGATGCATTTCCGTCTTTGGAAGAGTCACTGAATCAAACATGTTATGTGCATTAATTTCAGGAAAGATGTGGGGAGTCTTCCAGTGTCCTTATGCAATTTAAATATAAATCTTAAGGAAATGTGCTACAATATTACTGCTGTTTTAGCAATCTATTATAAAGTTTATTGCACAGAAATAACTAGGTCAACCTCTGGATGACCTGTCTTGGAGTTTCTTCAGTTAGCTTTAGGCTAGAGCTCCACCTTGTGATCTTTCAGCAGGATACATTTTCTTTTTATAGTTAATAATTTAATTATGACTTCACAAAGTTGAGTGACTTTTGAAACTTCTCATAGAGTGAGAGATTTCAGTATATGCTTAAGAAAATTAAAGTTAGAATGCTGTGAACATGCAAATATGCAAAACAAACAAAGTCCAAAGAACTGCATTTTATGATGCACTTAAGTTTAGGTGTATTGAATATACTGGAAAAAATATGCTTATTAGAGCACATTAATAGCTAATGTAGACTTGCACTGCTTGGAATGGCACCTGCATGAATTTTACTTTCCTCCTTTCAGACTGCACTATGAAGAATTTGATGTTTTAAAAGTTCTGATAGAATGCTTGTATGGACAGTTTTCCTCTTTCTCATCAACTTCCCAAACAGCGTGCTTTGAATGAGTCATCAGATCCGTGTGTGAAGAAGACATGTTGGCAGGCATCCTGAATTTCCAAAAGGCATTTACTGAGATCAGGCATAATGGGGGAATGGCCAATACCAGTCTTACCCAATACTAAAACCCATGGACACCAAATAAAATGGGAAAATGTTGAGCTCAAGGATAAGAACATGCCTCTTTATACTATACGGTTCAGTTTTGGAAGCTCTTGTGTGAATATCATGGCAGCTAAGTATTGGGTTAAAAAAATAATGGAATATTCATGGAAAAATACTGATTACGTGCTATGAAATGCAGAAATAATGTGTTTGGCTGAAAAAATTCCTGACTTATTTGTGGATGTTGGGGGGAGAAGTCAAGGAGAACATCACCAGTAAGAACAAAGCAAATGGGTTCTTCCCTGGGCAGCTTCTGCCGGCATCTGCCCATGAGGAAGTGCTGGGTTAGCTTGACCCTACTTGGCAAGACTCAGAGGTCCTTCTTGTAATCTTCATGTATGTAAAACTTTAAAAATGAGCCCTTACTGGAACTAATGCAAGGTTGTTTTTTTTTTTCAGTCATTCCTGGGGCCTGAGCTTGATACTGGAGATCCCTTACAGCCTTAGCTCTTGTATTCCTGCAGGGCAGTCACCTGAAACTACTGTCTTCCATTAATACCAGTATGTAGTTGCGCTCATGAGGGCCACGTTTCTTCTACTTCCTTCAAGAAAAACAATTCTTGAAACTTAAATCTTAGATGCTGTAGTGTTTAGCTACTTGAATTACTAGATATTTATTTCCTATTTTCATGAAGTGATTATGCCCAAACAATAACATTTTTGACATGACTTTTTTTTTTCTTCATCTGTTGCTTGGCCTAAGATGAGTGTTTTTTCCAAGTGCAAGTGGATATAAACTCCAGCCAGCTGTTTTTTATCAGGTGATTTGGCTCTTTTTGATTCAGAAAATATATAATTTAATCATTTGCCTGACATTTTACGTGTTTTTTATCTTTTTTCTTCAAAATATTCTTGTGTGATTGTATTATGCTGCTTTTTGAGAAATACTTTTGTGAGAGTTAGTAGGAGGGTAATTTCCTTTTTATATAGGAGACTGAAAAAGTTTTAATTGTGTAAACAAATGGTTAACTTGCTTTCTGTCTCAGTACCATCAAATTTTATGGAATAGGTAACTATTACTGTAAATAGGTAGTATTAATGAGACGTAATATGAAATTTGCATCTGAGCTTCTTGATCATGTCTTCAGTACTTGTGGTGCTTCTCACCATTGAAAAACTCAAACTAGAAAAGTCAAATAACACGTTGATGGACAGGTTGAACTTGAAACAGAACTGTGTGCCTTTTGAAGTTTGTGCCTTTACTTTGTGCTGGCTTAGAATCACATGTGTGCCTGGAACGGGACTTGGGTGGCTGGCTGGCTGCTCGCCTCTTGCTTCCCCTCGCCCCGCTCCTCGCTGAGGTACATTCCCAGCGGGCGCCGGCCTGATTCCCCAAGTTACAATTGCTGACAGGAATTGGAGCAAATCTTTGTATTTTTTTAGATTATTGTTATTTTTTATACCTGATACACTTGGAATGATGATACTGCAGCACAGCACGAATGGAGCCAGTAGCCATGCAGGCTGCCTGGCTGTCGTCATAGCTCTGTGCCGCCAAGGCAGGAGCACTGCTTGGCCCTCCCCTGCGCCTGGCTGCGCCGTCATATGTTCCCCATGAGTTGGCTCTGGGTACCCACTGGTGAACCAGTTTAACTTGATAATCCAGGAATAAAGTTCTTGAGGTATATTTTTGCCCATTTTATTGGGGAATTAAATTGGGTGATTCTGAATGGCAGAGCCTCCAAACGATGAATGGATGTTGCACTGCCTGCGAGTAGCTATTTGCTAAAAACTCCATATAAACCAAGCAGGGGAGGCTGTGATGCACCAGTAATGTGATTTTAAGGAAGGGAGAAATGGGTGACAAAGGTTTTCACTGTTCTGCAGCGACAAAGTTTGTGAAGCTTTTGATCTTATACTGTGCTCTGGATGGTGCATACTGTAGTAGTTGTGGACTGTCTTGAGAGATGTACCTACTTATCTTGAACCTCTCTTTTCGCCACTGCTTATTTCCACTCTGGTTTCTCTGCCTTTACATAATTGTGTGAAATGTGAAGAAACAGCGATTTAAGTTCAGGGTTTGTGGTTTTTCTCAGCTCACCAAATTCTGGAAGCTACAGTGGCCCCTAGCATTCAGAAGAAGCACTTGCAGGAAAGAAATGTACAGGCTGTATGTGCTCAATTGAAATGCAGGCTCTGAAGCGTTTCTACCAGACATTGGCATGCTAAGCACATGGAGCTTAAAATTGTATCTTTTGCTTAAATACTTAATTACTCTGACAAGCCTTAGAGTCAGCAGAGTTCCCAGTTCTGAAGGTTCTTCTCTGTGCTATTGCATCTTTAAAATACCTGAACCTCATGCTTTCCTAATTTCTTCACTGTGTAAAATTTAGTTTGAGACAGAAAATTGACACAGAAGGCTTTAGCATGCATGGTTGAATTTCACATTTGAAGCATTCATTGTCTGCCCTGCCCCCAAACATAGGAAAATCTTACATGTAATTAACTTGAAAAGAAAATATTTTGCAATCTTATGTTTTCTAGATAAGATGCTAACACTGTTTCTGATACTTTTCTTTATAATACGTAGATAGTATTATCTTCATTGATATTCCTAGAGACATGTTGAGTGCTTTAAACGTTAAAACTTGTAAGCCTGGTTTATCAACTCAGGAAGACAGGGAGTTGTGAAGTAGCTGGTTAGATTGTACGAACTTGGAAGAACATATCTTTGTGCTAAGTATCAGGAGCATTTACACATCAGATTCAAAGTTGGTATACATAATGCTCTTAAATGGGCACACACTGTGCTTTAAGTTTAACATCAAATCTGTTTTTTGGTTTGGTTAACCACAATATCATAGTGTTGGTAGTAGAGTCTGGACTTTACAGTACAAGGTCTTACAGTTCAAGTTTTAGTCTAGTATAGATTTAGAAGAAAAAAGTTACTTGCAAGGTGTTCATGAAAACCATTCAATTTCCTCATGCTATTCAGAAGAGCATTTATTTTCCAAGCACTTTTTTATTTCCTTTTATTTAGATGCTTTTAACGTTTGTGGAGATACTTTTTTTTTTTCATAAGATAATGGGAGGAGTCAAAGATACAAAATCTTTATTTAAACAGGAAAAAGCTTGGCTGGAAACAGAAGGTGGTGTGATCTAACATTTTCTATGTTTCCAACTTTTTTTTATCCCTTATGTGGAAATGTTTCTAATGTGTTTTTTTTATTATTATTTCAGAAGTTGTCCACTACAAAGGAAGAAAGGAAAGTAAGCTCGTACTTCAGACTGGTTTTTGAATATCTTTCTAATACAGTGGTGTTCCAGAAGATGATAAAGAAATGATAGCAGCTCCAGAAATACCAACTGATTTTACTCTCCTTCAGTAAGTGCCTTAAGAATTTCTGGTTTCATTTAAATGTACTGGTGCTTCTCAGTGGTAATAGATGTGGTTGGTTTTTCTCTTGGAAACAAGGAAACAAAATGATTGAATACGGTTATAGATTGTTTTTCCAGTTCAAAATAAAGCACTGCTTGAATTCTTTCTTGAGTATTCAGTGATAATTAAAACAAATATTTTAAAAGTCCTTTTTATAAAGTATTTTTAAATCAATTTTTAAGCTTTGCTAATAGGAAGCCATCGTGAGACTTCTTTGTTTACATGGTGTATTTGTCAAGGTTTTACGTCTTTCAGAATCAAAGTATTGAAAAAGAAACTTTGGTTAGAAATACAGAAATTCTAAGTTTCCTTCCTTCCTTTATAGAGAGGTAAAGTTGTTGAGGTATTTACTCTTAATAACTGGGGCAGGTTGCCTAATGTCTGAAATGCCCAATGCCAAATGCTTTAGTTAAAGCTGAAGTCTTAGCTTCCCTTCAGGTGTTGGTTCCTGGGGTGTTTATTTGACTAGACTGCTGATGTAGTTTTAAGAAAAGGTATCTGAATTTTGAAAAATTTAAATTTAGCAATAGCTTACATTTTGAACAGAGAAATGAAATGATTAGTTCAAGTAGACCAGAAGAATGCAGTTCCTCACCTTTTAGTTGCCAAGAAATCAGCATGAATCCATTTCAACGGTCTGGAGTATATTAAGCTGGTCCAAAATAATCCAAAAAGATGCAAAGATACAGTTTTGTGTTAAGGAGGTTGGTGGTGGTGGGTGGCTTTTAATGAGAAATAAAGCTGTTTATAATGTGTTTTTTTTTTTTTGTTGATACAGTTATTTATCAAAATATTTGGAATTTGTATTCCGTTCTGTAAAAATAAGAACACCTAAGTAATATTGAAGAGTAAAGATTTCTCAGAGTTTTTTGCAAGGTTGGAGACTTGTTCAACCTATAGCAGAATACATGGATGGCAAAATACATGTTACAAGGCAGAAACTTCCTTTCAGACAGTTCCACAACAGTGAGAAACCTTAAGTTTCTAGATTTTATTTATTCGTAACCTTCTAAAACATTGGAGTGGCTCCTTCTTCCCCCTGTTCAGGTCATCTTTATGATTACATTGTTAAATTGAATCAGGAAATGTGTATCAGAAATTTGTGATAGCAGCTGGAATTCATTGTACTGCCTGTATGTGTTAAAATAAGCTCTAATAGCATCATTTAAGATGTCTTCTATAGGAAATGTAGAAATAAAAAATTTAAACTAAGGATTACTTAGTAATAATTTAGGTGAATTTTTTTCCCCTGACTTTGTCATAGGCAATAAAGGGTTTGTATTTTGATACAGCATATATTAATAATGTAGGAAAACAAATTTGAAAATCTTTTATTTTACTTATCTTTTTACCTTACATAAGCCTCCAGTTTATCTTTTTGGTGGAGAAATCTTGCTTAAAATATCTTTTCTCCCTATACGTTTCAACATAACTACTTGGTTCTTTGACAGCATGAAGACGTCTGCTGAGACACTTTGTGAGGGAAGGTAGTATCATTGTTGTACACTGCCATATTTGTGGCAGACATCTACAGTGTTTGATGGTTGAAATTTTGTAATGTTTGTCACATGCCAAAAATGAAGTTCCCAACCTGTTGCTATTTCTGCTGACCTTCATGCTTTTTAGTCCCACTATATGGCTTTCACAGGTAAAAAAGGAAATTTTTTTCTTTGGCTGAGGCAAGGTGTGAGCATGGGGATTTGCTCAGATTTGTTCCTTGACAGTAGACTTAAACAGGAGATAAAAACAATTTTTCTGTTGGAGTTGACTTACTGGACTGAGGACATAATGTGACTTTATGTAGTTTAGTTTAGTTTACTAATGTTTCTGGTGAGATGTATAAATGGTTTGTCTTTTATCCTTACAGGGAGTCTGAAACACACTTCTCTTCTGATACAGACTTCGAGGATATTGAAGGAAAAAACCAAAAACAAGGCAAAGGAAAAGTACGTTCAGTTTATGGGGACAGTGAAATACTTGTACTGTTAAAGCATGAAGAGTTGAGCACTTGTTTTGGAGCTGAATTATTTTATTCTTATTTCCTTATTATACTTTTTTTTTAAAATGCAACTGTTCTGTGAATAGAGTTTATATTTGTATTTTTATTGAAATACTTCGTCTTGAGTATTTACGTGATATTTCCTTTGTGTTGTGAAGGCACAAGGGAGGGCTTTGATTTGACTAGTCTGCACGTGTGCCCTCTTATACTTAAACCTGGTATTAATACAGTCTCTTTTGGTTGATGTCATTAATTCCGGCTCTTTTCATTTGAAAAGTGAACAGAAACCAACATTTCAATTAAAAATTTATTATTTTGTTTTACAGTTTAAATGCAAGGAAAACCTTTTGTGTCGTTGCCACTAATCACATTTTTAATTGCCAAAAGATTTTAAACCAGAGAAGGAAATACAAAACCTGTAGAGTTTCTGTTAGTCTTCTCTATCAGTGAGAATCAGCTATTCTACCCTATCTAATTTTATCTCACCTTCTGATTTAAGTTTGATTCTTGGAAACATAAGGTCCTGTGTATAGTTTTTGTGGTATGAATAATAATTTATTCTAATTACTATGTAATAACTATTTAAAACGTGTGTGTGTGTGTGTATGATTGCAGACCTGTAAAAAAGGTAAAAAAGGACCAGCAGAAAAAGGGAAAAGTGGAAACGGAGGAGGGAAACCTGGTGGTCCAAATCGGATGAATGGACATCACCAACAGAATGGTGTGGAAAACATGATGCTGTTTGAGGTAGTTAAAATGGGCAAGAGTGCTATGCAGGTAAGACTTGAGATGTCCTTCAGACTTGTATGAATGTACAAGTTAAATATAACAATATTGTACATATAGTTTAAGAAAATAAAGCCTAGGGTAATTTTTTCTTCATTGTAGCTTTTAGTTACGGATTAGAATAAGAATTCTTGCGTTGTTAAGATTTGAACTTGAAATAACTGACTTCTCATTGCTAAATGCAAGGCATGAATAATCAGGTATATAATAAAGAAATTCAAAATACTATTCAAAGTGAATCCCAGTATTCTGAATGAAGAAAGTTTGGAATTTAGGCTAGGAAATTTCAACCTGGTAGAAATTACTGCATTAGACACTGCGTTTACTAATCGGACTGAAGTCAGCCTATTAAGAGCATTAGCTTTTTATATGGAAAATTATCTTAAATCACCAAATTTTGCTTGACTCTGTGAATCTTCGGTGAGGAGAGGGTTAAAATGTAAGCCTGCCAGCCATGAAGAGTTCATGCTGACTCACTCATGTGACTCCTCAGCAGCCTAGCAGAAAGGCTATCTTTGGGATTAAAAATCTAGAGTTTACAGCTCCTCTGGTATGTGTGCAGGAAGCTGGGTCTATGTGCAGTCCTCTTGAGATTTGCAGGCTCCTGCTTCAAGGTGGGAACCTTGAAGCCTGAATTCCTTGGGAGAAATTTAGTTCAGATTTATACATACTACTTATACTACTTCAGTACTTACTACTTATACATACTGCTTTAATATATTTGCTCAGAGAAATTCTGATACTTCTGTTTTATTCTGACATATTTCAATGTAAGTGAAAAACTATGCCATTCTAACTGCTGCTCTGATTGCTACATTTCCAGCCAATTACCACGGGTTATATTTTCATGACATCTTAACTCTATAAACAGTCAAATCTTTTGCTTTCCAAGAGAAAAATAGACCTTTGCCTGCAACGCCTCTGTTTAGTGGGGAAATTGATACCTAGGTAACAGTATGAATTTTAGTCCATATTTTAGTTATCAAGAAGTATCTATAAAGTAAAATAAAGTCTTTAGTTCAGCACTTGGTGTAAAAATTTTTCTCTGTAGCCATCAGCACTTACTTTCCTCAAAAGATTTTGATAATCAAAATCTTCTTTAATTCTGTTCCATACCTTCTTCCAAGTTTGTGTCAGTTCTCACTGGGAGAAAGATTGTTCATCCACAGAGACAAAAAGTTTCAGGACACTTACTTTTCTGCTGGAGGTTCTTTAAAATAAATGAATTCTGAAAACAAGGCTGCCTAACTGAAATATCTGTCCCCTTCCTAGCGTTATCCTGGTTTTGCACAGTGACCTTTGTAAGCCTAATTTAAGACCTTTCCTAGGTTTCTTTTCCTTTCTTCCCCCATGATTAATCAAATCAGTACTAGTTTGTAGGTTCTGCTCCTACTGGGAAGACAACGACAGTTTCACTTGCATTTTTAATTCTTCTCATCTTGCTGACAAAAGTTGTATCATACTATAAACAGTCTTTCATTGAGGGAAGAGGGATTTAGCTGTATTTCTGTTCAGATTTTTTTTCCTATGGTAGTATATTTTATTTGCCCTTGCACCATGATTGCTTTTAAGAGTAAGCACTGAGAAGAGTTGACAGGAAGCACAGGGGATGCTGTGGAGTCTGTTTTTCTTATGGAAGTCCTGAACTATTTCGTCATCTCTTGTTATTGAAAATTACTCTACTTTTTAGGGCAGGATACCAACATATTAAACTACTCAAAACTGAGAGCTTGGCACTAAAGCGATTCTCTTGTGCTTGTGTTAAATGTATGCTTTCATATGATTTCTGCAGTAGACAGTTTGTGCTATACACATGGATGGTTTGTAGATAATTGCATGTGAATTCTTCTTAAAACCACAATCACAGATTTCCTGTTAATTTGCTTCTCTTTAACATTCTGTAGTAAAATTGTCTTATTGCTATTCCATTTTACTAGCCATTATGTTTTAGTTTAGCTAACACAGCAATTAATGTCAATACAGTGTAGGGCAATGCTGTTCATCCTGTTATAGCTCATGTACATGCAACACAGTTCATCGTAAGGGCAGAATTTAGGAAGAGTATAGGGAGTTGCAGCTGTTGGAACTAAAATAGTTAAAAACAAACAAACCCCCCTGCTGTTATAAAATCTGCTAATTGTGTTTTGTACTCTTCCTCAAAAAACGTTACTATGTGACTGTATGGTATTCCTGTGCTTCATGTCTAAGCATCTGTTTTGTGCCTGTATATGTTTATAGAATGGAAACGAGTTCTTTTCCTGAAAATGCTACTATGACAGTAAAGGATCATTCAAACATTTTGTTCTGTATCAGTCAAAACATCCAGAGTTCCAGTTACTTACAGAAGGAGCAAGAATCACTTACTAGAAAGCAGTTTAAATAACACTAATTCTTCAGTTTATTAAAAACTAAAAATTGCCTTTATATTTGTTTGTTTTCAGTCTGTGGTGGATGACTGGATAGAGTCATACAAACATGACAGAGATATAGCACTTCTTGATCTCATTAACTTCTTTATTCAGTGTTCAGGCTGCAAAGGTAAGATACGGAAATATTTGCTCATCTCTTTATATAATTTTACAGCATGTTTCTCATTCTTGGCTTTTGTACTGCATATGCTGAAGGACTGCTCCATCCCTAGGGCTAGTCTGTATTATAAGGTTCTTGTAGTCAAACAAGTATTTTTGAAGATGGGAGCAAGAGGTTTAGAAACTTTACAGAAACACTTCAAAATGTACGTTAAGCCTTTTGCATTCACACTGAAGAAAACGCAGTACTGGTACTTAATTACTTCTCATATCTTCCTCTGTTGCTGATATTATGTTAGAAAAACATCCGTCTTCAGTATTGATAGCTTAACTTTCTTGGTCTTGGAATCAAAGTTTGGATTTATCTACTTCACATCAGTGAGCGTTCCATGGTCATTTAATAGCCTTTTAGAGTTGTTTCATGTAAAAGAAATGGGCAGTTCCATGGTAGCCTGTCTACAGTAAGACTGTATTTCTATATTTTATGTTCTATTTTGGGGAGCTTCTGGTTTTCCAGAATCTTTCCTCTAATCCACATCCTCCATTCTTTTTCCTCTCATCTTGTTTTGAAGAGGAGGAGAAGGTAACTTACTCTACAGTGTCAGTGCATTTGATAATGTTTCTCATTCCAGATAAACTTTTAACATGTATAAATCTTCAGAAAGCTAATAGCATTCCTCAGTAGATGTTAGTCATGCTTTCAAGAGCAGTGACCTTTTCATTGTTGTTACCAGACAAAATGACAAAATCTTTTAATGCTTTCTGAGATGATGCTTGTCATGAATTTTCCAGTGCAGTTGTAGTAAGCTTTAGGAGGTCTCTTTTATTTTTATATCACCCTTTGCACATGAAAAATTTGAGGCTAAGAGAAATAGAAATTGCATGAAATCATTGAGTTTTATCATAGTGAAGTAGATGATAAATAGCAATAGAACTGTTCAAAATAGTCTTATACCATTTAGTATCTTGAATACTAGAAGGTCACTTCAGATTAGTGTGGTCTCTCAGCTGATGACGTCTGGAACAAATATCATTGACTTCTGGATATGAACGAATGAGTAAATTTTAGATGGTGTGAGCACACGCTTTATATAATAGGAAAAACTGTAGTGCCCCACACTTGTTACAAATGCTAAAATGAAGAGTATAACAACTTGAAAAATAAGCAAACAGCAACAGAGCCACCCAGCACCACAAAAAAAAAAACATGTATAATCTGTAGGTTAGGTGTAAATTGACCATTTTTACATGGTAGCAGGAGATATGTCATCTGCTATCCACCTCTCTCATTTTAAAAGCGTTAATAATAATCTAATCTAAATTGTAGGAGTTGTCACAGCAGAGATGTTCCGACACATGCAGAATTCTGAAATAATCCGAAAAATGACTGAAGAATTCGATGAGGTAATTTAATGAAAGTGCTGAGAATGTATTGATATTAGAATGTTTTTCCATTTTACCTGTCCTAATCCTACTGCAGATTTCTTCAAGTGTAAGAACAACTGTAAAAATGACAAGACTTTGATGAATGAAAATCTTAAACTTTATAATTTTGAACTTATGAGACTAGTAAATAAAATTCTATGTGTATGTAAGTGATTTCTTAAATTATTAATAAAACAAATGTCCACTTTCAGTTTTTGAACAGTGGGAACTTCTACTGCTGGGGCTATGTGGCATACTTCCTCCAATGTCCCCCATACCCCTCCGTGTACATGAGGCCCTTAAGTCTTTTTTGAGGAACGCGTGAAATGTTTGTTGAATTTATTTCAACATGTCCATTAATCTACAAACTGTGGAGATTTGAATTTGATTATTCCTTAGTTGAAGACTAATGCTTTCCATTTCATGGGAAATGTAGTTTTTCTGCCTTCAAGTTGTCATTTATTCTCGTTCCATTGAGTGTGGGGTAAACGAGATGGACTCTTATTTATTTTGTTGGGGTTTGTGTTTTTTTGGTATTGTTTTCCTTTTACCCTATGTTCCGAAGAATGTGAAGATAACCAGATCTTCCTCCCAAAATTTGTCTAGTAAGGATTTTTTTCCTCAAGTTAAAATCCAAAGAAAATTAGTAACTTTAACAGATAAAGGTTTAAAGGTATTTTATTATTCTTTAGCTTTAATTCATAAATGGATTTGATTACTGTCATGTCACCTGAAATTTAAAAAGCTTCAGTTAGGATTATTTGTTCAGATTTGTTTATCACTCTGTTACGCTTACTCTTTCTTGTAACAATTCTAATGAACATCTCAGCTCCCAGATTTCTAATCCCTTTTCATGGATATATTTTTTGTTCTAAGTTGTAATGTAATTTGGCATCTTATCTGATCGCAGCTGATCGCTTATCTGATTGCTGCTGATCGCAGAAACACTAAGAGAAATGATCATCAATTGTTTTTCTGTCATTTTATCATTATTTATAAGGGTACCCAGAGCAGGAGAGGAGTACACATTTCTTATTTTCAAGGCGTAATTTCTTATTTTCAAGAAGTAGTTTGTCATTTGACTTAAGGAATTTTCAGTCTAATATGTAAGCATCTCCTTAGAAACTTCATTAAGGTCCTGATCTGAGTGTTCGTGGATGTTAACTAACGCTGCATGTGATGTTTTTTTGTTCTAGTGTAACCTGAAGCAGATTTTAGGCAGTAGAAATCAGTTGCTAATTTGGTATATCTGATTTTGTGCAGCTTCTGTTGTAGGACTTGTAGTATGTTGTGTCTGCATATAACAAACCTGAGCTGTAAATTAGAGTAGATTTGTATTTGTGCAATAAGGTTATTCTGATGGATTGTTTTTTGAGATCTTTTTGGTTCTGAGGTCTTATTCCTCTTTTTATTCTCAACTTAAAAAATAATTCTAAAGACATTTGAAAGAGTTTCCTGTTTGTATCTCTCTCTCTTTTTCTTTTTTAAATAGGATAGTGGAGATTATCCGCTAACTATGGCTGGTCCCCAGTGGAAGAAGTTCAAATCCAGTTTTTGTGAGTTCATTGGAGTACTCGTCCGACAATGTCAATATAGCATCATATATGATGAATATATGATGGATACTGTCATTTCACTGCTTACGGGATTGTCAGACTCACAAGTCAGAGCATTTCGGCACACTAGCACGCTGGCAGGTCAGTGAATTTTTCTTTACCTGTTTATTGCTTCTGTGTTATGTCTTGTGTTGCACAGCAAGAAGTTGTTCTGACAGAATGTTCGGCTCATGTTTCTTTGTGTGATATGCTTTTCTAAGGCAACTAGTTTTAGTACAGATTACAGTGCGTTACTCAGAGTTACTTTAAAGCTTTCCTTACCAGCTGTGTCTAGTACTTCATTTGTTAGCTTTAAGCCTACTAAGAAAAGCAAATAGAAAAAAACTTTACAAAAATAGAGTCAAACTTCTGTATGCTCTGCATTAAGTCAAACCAGAGTCATATTTTAAATTGGATGCGATTTTTAGTACACATTTAAACTGTGCTTTATATAGAGGCCATGGCATACTGTAATTGAAAGTAGCATATCTATTCATTGCATTAGAAATAATTTTAAAGAAATCATCAGTGATACAGTCACTAAATTACTGTATGGTTTTAAATTTTCATTTTACTTGATATTTTCAAGTTTGTCAAGCTATCTAGGTATCTGTTATGAGCTAAATATGACATTTATTTAAAACTCCCTGTGATAATGGACAACGATTAGGCTTACTGGATAAGCAACCTGTCAGTCTGCAGAGTTTAACGAAGAAGGGTCTTGGATGGCATCAGGCAGCAGTCCACTTATGTCAGGCTTATTGTAGCAATTTTAATCTGAGCAAGGTGAATTTAAACTGTACATGAAACTGAGTTTCTGCCACACTAGAAATAGTTCTTGTTAGTTCACTGGAGCTGTCAGATTTACAGCAAATTTCAGCTCTGGGTGTCTGGTCAGCTGCTAAATTTCATTGGCCATCTTCTTTGAATATACATTAAAACATTACATATTAGGCTGCTGCTCTGAGATTCCCACTAGTCAAAGCATTTACTGTGGAGGAAGAACAAAATTGCTTTTTATTTCAAGTGAATATACTGATTCTGCTGTATCATCAATTTGATTGTTGCACCGTACTGCAAATATAAACTTCAGCTCTTCAAAACCACAGTTTGAGTACCTTTTTAAATTTGAGTTGTGCCTGAATGGAAGTTGCTGAAATTGCCCTGTTGCATGTTAATTTCTGTCACACAATGTTTTTTTTAGTAGTCTTGTTTGCATTTGTTCACATCAGTAGTCAATTCTGTTGATTCTGTGTAGTTATTTCTGCATTTCACATGATCACAGCTTGTATTCTTGATGATTGGGTTTTATATAGGATAGAAAAAGCCAACAAAATCCTTGTATTCCTATTTACTGTTATTTGCAGTAATTTGGCTTCTAAGATTAGCTCAGACTACTTCTTTTCATCTTGATATCCTTAGAGATCACAGCATGTGACAATATTTAGATATATCTGCATGTCTTTATGCCTTACTCATCAACTTTATGCTAGTGTTAACAGTGTTCTGCATATGCCCTGTTGGCTGCCTCCTTGTTTACGGGGTAGGCATATTTGTCTGTGCCCTTTTAAAAAGGGGTGATTAAAAAGTAAAATCACACACAAAGAAACAAAACCAAGTATTTTTACATTTTGGTTGGTTGTCTTTTAGTTGGCTAATATTGCTTTTCTGCTTTTGCATGTAAAGGAATAGTTAAAAGTTGCCTAATTAAAATGAAATTGATGGGAAAAGAGTGGTTCGGTATGGTGGGCGGTAGTTGTCTAAAACATTTCCTTTTGAAGGAAAAAAAGCTTGTGTGTTTTAGGTTTAATGATTGGGCAATATGACTCTTAACTGATTCTCATAATGGAATCCTTTCAGTGTTTCCTGGGCTACATTTATAAATCTTACATTCCACATATTTTTTGGGGGGAAGCATGTCCTATATATCCATTCAATAATAATGTTGATAGTATTAAAAAATAACAAAGAAACAAAAGGTCAGTGTGTTATCTACTGTGTTGTTAAGTAGTCGTGCAGAACAATTTCAGTAAAGGAGTAGCACTACATAAAACAGTGCTGAAGTCCTGAAGCTTGTGAATCAAGAAATCTACAGTGAATATATTTTCATAAATACAAAAACTGGTGACAGGAGGGGAAGTATCAGGATGTTTATCTATCATCCTTCTTCAAATATAGGTAACATAAATAATCTTTACTATTTTTACTGTTTTGTAGCCATGAAGCTGATGACTGCTTTAGTGAATGTGGCATTAAATCTTAGTATTAACATGGACAATACGCAACGGCAGTATGAAGCAGAAAGAAATAAAATAATTGGGAAACGGGCTAATGATAGGCTGGAACTCTTACTACAGAAAAGAAAGGAGGTTAGTGCTTTTTGTCTTCTCGTGTGCTTTATGACTGCTGGAGGATGAACATTGATATATGACAAACAATAATTATTTTTGCCCTGTAAGGGTTTTTTGTTGTCCTTTTTGTAAAGGTAGTTAAAAGTCCATCTGTTTCATTCTTTAATTTCTTCATATTTTTAATATTTAAAAAACTTAATCACTTTGAAAGTGCTTCTTTCTGTTTTTCTGTAAAAAGAGTTAAATTTCAGATAGTGCCATTAAAATTATTAAGAGAGACTGGAATTGGTAATAGATAACATTTTGTTGTATTTCCTGACCAGTTTTCTGAACAGCTGAAATATTCAACAACAATTTCCATGCCTGGACTGTTTTTAGCTTCTAGAGAACCTGTCAATCATGGTGCAAAATGCTGCTGTTACGATGTCAATATCAGTCTCAGAATAAACTGTTTTAGGGCTTCTGATAGGGTCCTTTCTTCTACAGAAATCACTAAACAAATTGAAAATGCTATCTGCTTCTATTTTCTTTATTTCTGTGTGTAAGGGATTTGCTGAATCATTGCTGACAGTGCTGTCTTGTTGAAAGCTCTAGCTCATTCAGGTTTTAGTTTTTATTTTCTGGGGAACGGGTGAGTTTTTTGCTTTTTAGACATGAGAAATAACTTTGATGATTAAAGGGGGAACATTTCTCCTTCGGTATTCAACTTTTTGCGTTGTTACTTGCTGCATTTTTACTGCCTCGAAAAATTAGTTTTTTGTTTATGTCCCAAAGATCTTGCAGTTTGAGACCAATCTCTTAAATACCCAAGCAGTACCATTAAATGCAATTGTGCTAGATGTGTGTGCAGGACTAGTTCTGTTATAGGTAATACATGGATACAGAGAGAAATGCAGTGATGTTAAAGTGGAGACTTTTTCCCAATCTCAATTGTTCATACGTAGATTGGCCTTTAGGATTTCTTACAAGATTTTCTAGCTTTGGTTGTGATTTTCAGTTTTTCTTGTACTAAGTGAAAATAAGCTTCAAAGTAACATTCAATCAAATGTTTAATTTCAGGGTTTGTTTCATTTATAACAGCCTTCTCTAGTACAGAAATTTATTTTATCTGTTGATTTTTTTTTTTTGCAAGTCTCTCATTTTAATATTTTTTTTTCCCTCTCTCACTCTACGTCAGAAGACAGGTATTGTTAGATTAGATAAGTGTTAGATATTTTGGCTTGTTAGTCTTTTTATTCTTGCTGTATTTCTTTATACTTTTGCTTCCAATTCCAAAATCTTGTGATGCTATGGAAACTGTTGGTTCTTACTCTTTGTTTAAAATTCTGTAGGGAGAAGTCTTTATCTTTTGTAACACCCACCCACTCTCTCCATTATTCTGTCTGAATAATGTCTCTTTAGGGTTTATTTGGTTGTTGTTTTTTGTCTGATTTTTGTTTTATATATAAATGTTAATTTGGTTTACTGGAAAGCCTATATCTGCAGTCATTGGCTATTCTCATTAACACTGGCTTATTCTGTCCCACCTTAATAGTTCAAACTGCAAAAAGAACATGCTTCTCTTCTGACAATATTTACTTAACTTCAGATCTTTCAACTGACTTTCTTGCACTTTCAAAGCAAATGCAACTCTCTGTGTTTTAAAAGATTATGGATCATTTTTCAAATCCCTTGCGTGTTGTCTCCTAAGTTACTTTTCAGTTCCATATTCATAAATTCTTTTTTCCTGCCATTACTTTGTTTCTGGATTTTTTTTTCTCTCTGATGTTATGGCCGAGGTGGAAAGAAGCGTGCAAAATGGTGTATACTCTGCTCATGCAGCCACTTGCAAAGTGCTTGATCTGTATTTTCTCTATATAGATCCTATACTTTTTAGGATAAAGAACAGTCTCTCTGTTATTTCACGTTTTTCATATGTTATTTCACATGATTTAGATATTGACCTAGTGTAATACAGGTCCATAAAGAACATAGCATATGTATTAAAAATTGGGCTAAACATTAGGCTTAATAAGTCACTCACTAGAAAATAACATCAAGTTTCCTTACAAATAATTTCTGAAGGGGCCTGCAGAAACCTTAGCTATCTTTGCCACAGTTGAAGAATTTCAGTGGTCAGAATTACCAAAACTTACATGCTGTGGTAGATGAAATTTATTATAGTGTATTGTACTGAGAAACACACTTGTAGATATTTCAGGAAGGGATTTAACACCCATACTTGTGAAGTAAATGTTCATTTAGTTTAGTTTGTCTAGCATCAACACCATGTGATCTGACTGCAGAAGTGGTGATCTGTATTTATGTACTCTGTTCATTCTTTCAGCTCCAGGAAAATCAAGATGAAATAGAAAACATGATGAATGCAATATTCAAAGGTGTTTTTGTGCATAGATACCGGTAAGCTTTATTTATTAATTTATTTTGGAAGCTGGTGACTAGTTACTTGTAATTATTTATCTCCTTGCTCCAATTGTTCTGCTTCTCTCCACAGAGATGCAATTGCTGAAATAAGAGCTATCTGTATTGAAGAAATTGGAATATGGATGAAGATGTACAGTGATGCCTTTCTCAATGACAGCTACTTAAAATATGTAGGGTGGACTATGCATGATAAGGTAAGCTGCGCTGAAGGTAAGGAATGGAATATCAAGCATAAATCTACGTTTTTGGATGTTGATCTTGCCAAATCAGGTTCTGACCTCTTAGCTGTTCTAATCAGTCACTGCTTTTCTTAGCACTCACAAGCACTAGTGTTTAACATATGTATAAAATACTGATAAGGTTTGAATGGTTTTAGAGAGCGTGTACAGATTTTTAAGGAAATGTTACTTGTAAGGAAATGGCCTTTTCTATTTATCTAGTTACTTATTTTTTGTTGATGCAGATTTTTATTCTGTAATACTTAACTATTTAAATTGAATGCATTTCATATGGGATTATCCAATCATGTGTAGCCAGACAGTTTCTCTGTTTTGCCAAGTTAAGAATCTATTCTGATATTACCAGGTAACTTAAAAAGCATGTGAAAAGAAATCCCCTTTGGTGATGAGTGCCCCGAGCTGTTACTTAAAAGCTAAAGATTCATATCTGTTTGGAGTGGTCAAAAGACATAGCTTATGAATGATCCTTGATTCATTGTATACTCAGCAGATTGTCTCAGCTCTTGTATTTGTTTCAAGTTACTGAACTTTAAGTAAGACAAATAAGGGATTTTCGCTCATGCTTTTTATGGGTTTGGCATCACAAACCAATAACCACTGGCATTGGTGTGATAAGAAACTGTGAAGTCTAAACACTAAACTTCTGCAAAGTGTTTGTATCTGTACCTTACAACATGTTCTCTGCTACAGGAAAAAATGTATTTCAGAAGGAATACTTGTTTGTCCCTGTATCTACTTGGTAATTGTGATCCAACAAGAGATGGTTATTAATGATATATGTGTTGCCAGCTTTAATTAAGTGAAAGGAAATATGTTGAATTCTACTTCAAAAATGTCTGGAGATTTAAAATACACTTGTTTCAGTCTTTAAAGATGTATCTTGACTTAGAGATACTAACTGCAGTAAGACAGATTTTTCTTCACTTGTTACAAATGGACATATTCTTATGTCATTAACATGATATTGATGGTATATCTTGACAACATTTAATCTTTGAATTAATTCAGACTGCAAAAGAATCTTGTCATGTCTGATTTGAAGATCACATCTATATTCTACACTTGACTTTAATCCAGTTCTTAATTTTATTTTAGCAAGGGGAAGTAAGGCTGAAATGCCTAACTGCTCTGCAAGGGCTTTACTATAATAAAGAGCTTAATTCCAAATTGGAACTCTTCACCAGTCGGTTCAAGGTTAGTGTGGCTTCATATTTTTAAGAACATTAAAAATATATATTTTTTTATTTGTATTTCCTTTCTTTGCTCTTTGAAAATAATCGTCTTTTGTGTTCTTAGGATAGAATTGTGTCTATGACTCTTGACAAAGAATATGATGTTGCAGTCCAAGCAATAAAATTACTCACTCTTGTTTTACAGTAAGTATATCTCCTTACATGACCTATAACGCACACTAAAACAGAAGTATTTCTGACATCTGTGGGCATGGACAGTAGCCTGACAGAATTCAGATAATCTGTAGTCTAGAGAAGTGTCTCTGTTTCTTACACTAGAATAAACTAGAGTTGTGGAAGTAATCTGGCTAAAACAGTGTTGTTACTTACCCACCACGGTTAAGTAAAGAGATGTAGAATTGAGTCTCACAAATCTGAAGCTGTTGTGGAAGATTTGAACTAGAGAAAATAAATATAGGGTCTCCTGAGCAGTAGTTGAACTTCTGAGCCTAACCTTTTACCAAATGCTCATGCTGTGTAGGTAACTGCTGTTTAGCAAGATTTTGGAACCAAAATACTTTGGTTTTATTTTTAGGATGCACATTTGAAGGAAAAGCTTTAGCTTCTCCTTCATTTCTATCTCCCATCACTAGAGTTCATGGTTTTTTTTGAGTCAGCCTCTTTTTCTTTCCTTCATTCCATCCCCACCCCTAGGAGTAGTGAAGAAGTTCTGACTGCAGAAGACTGTGAAAATGTCTACCATCTGGTTTATTCAGCTCACCGGCCAGTAGCAGTTGCCGCAGGGGAATTTCTTTATAAAAAGTAAGAGGGGAAATTAGTTTTTTACTTTTCTTGTAGATTTTAATGTGTGCATTAATACTATGATTTAGCTTTAATTAAGAAAAATTGAATAATGAAGTGGCCTTAAGAAATAACTTCTAGAAAATGTAATACTAATGTAGTTTTTCTGAATAGAAAATCAGAAGTAATTTTGAAGCCTACATTTTAAAAGCTTCTACGTACAGAATAGATAATACAAGCATTCATCTCTCGTCTTCTTCCCCTTCCTTACTGTGTTTTTTGAGACATTTAAAAATGCTCATGTAGTAGATAAAGTTTGTACTTCTGTCATACTAAGCATTTTTTCCCTAAAAAAGTTGTATCGGATGACCATTTCGTGAAGTATTTTTCTGTAAAACAAACAAAATTTGTTCAACACCTTCATCAAATGTTCAGGAAAACAAGATAGTTTCCATCTAATACTTTTTAGACCTTTTCCTAGTATTTCTTTGCTGCTTTAAAGTCTCATATGGGGATGTTCAGTAAATGCTAGTATTTGCAATTATCGCTGATTTTGTACAGTATTTTTTTTATAATTACATGTTCCACTGGACGCTGTCAGTAAAATACTAACTCAGCAAATACAAAATTGTTCAAATAACATTTGTTCCAAATTACTTCAATTCAAAATAAAACGTAGAGCTGTGCACTGAGATATTAAGTGTGCATTTGTAAAAACAGTACATAGATATAAAATTAATGTGGCAAAGGCAATGAAGAAGTTTGTCCTGAAATTGTTCTTCTTTTAGGCTTTTTAGCCGCAGAGATCCTGAAGATGATGGAATACTTAAAAGGAGGGGAAGACAAAGTCCGAATGCTAATCTTGTGAAGACGTTAGTGTTTTTCTTCTTGGAAAGTGAAGTAAGTTGGTTTCATGGGTGTTTTTTCAGTTTGCTTTTTGTTTTAATTCCCCCCACCCCCCCAATCAGTTAATAACTATGAACCTATCCTAGTTTTTCTCCATTACTTGAACATTCCAGAGGACATAAGGGACAGTTTTGTGTGGTTTTGTTTATTTGTAGGATCTGTTTCTGTAGGTACATAATGTTGAGACAGGCTGTAAGCGCTCTGACAAATATTTTTCCCCCGTTCTTCATGGTAACATACAGGTGAAAAGAGATTCTGATTTAGGAACTCTGTAAGGAGGTAAAAAGGGGGGGGGGGGGAAGCATACGAAAATAAGAAGTTACCAAATATGCTCAAGATCCTATCAAGTGCTGAGAACCTCCTTTAGGTGAAAGAATTTAGGATTTTTGCTATTTCTTAGGATATTTGTTAGGGCTAGGCTTGCAGTTTTTGAAGGTTGGTCACACAACTAATGGTGTTAACGCTGTTCCAGAAACTACAGACAGGTGTTTTTGTATTCTACTGTTTCATACTCCTAGAAACTAAAAGTAACTCTGTAAAGGTCAAATAGGGGAAGAAAACACAACCAGACAAGGAAGCAAAACAAAACAATGAAACAAACGAAGAAACACACACACAAAGCCCCTGCAGATTCTGATGGATCTTGCAGCACTTAATACTCTGCAATAGTTGAGATGGATTTATCTCTTACATTACTTGGGGAAGAGGGATTTCTGTTGAATCAGAGATCTCACAGCATTTCTATGTTGTGTTTTGTTTGTTTGTTTGTTTGTTTTTGCCATGGACAAGAGCCAGCAAGGAAAATGCCCTGTATTGTAGCAACTTCTGGAATGAACTTTATTACTAATGAAGAAAAATACTTATTTTCTTACTTATGTTCTTATTTCAGTTGCATGAACATGCTGCTTATCTTGTGGACAGCATGTGGGACTGTGCAACAGATCTCTTGAAGGACTGGGAATGTATGAACAGTCTTCTGTTGGAGGAACCTCTCAATGGAGAAGAGCGTAAGAGATTTCAGTAGTTCTTCTGTATATTGCTAAGCAGTTTCTATTGGGTGTGACTTATAAGGGAACAAGATGCTTACATTTATGAGTACCTGTACATTCTCTATTTTTGAATGACTATAATCACTAATTATGAAACGTGAGGAGAAGAAGAAAGAGATCACTTCTGGTATGGAAGCTAGATGCTGAAGAAGAGAGGCAGGGAGTATGGGAGAAAAAAGAGGGAATAACCATGCAGTGTCCAATTGTCTTGTTGTTCAACAGGGTCTGGCTGCACTTTTGGGCTTAAAGAAACTAATTGCTTGTGAAACTGGTTCTTTTACTCAATGTTAAAACTATCATATGGGAAAACACTGTCATTTTCTTAATAACTATAAAAACAAAAAAGCTGAGATAATTCTGTAATTTATGGGTACTAGTAAATGGACCTTAGAATAATGAGAAAGATCTAAAATGATTATAAAACTTGATAGTCTCTTCATCTTGCCCCTTGACTTGTCCATTGATATCCCCTCAATTTTAAACATTTTCCTGTGCTGTTTTAAAAGGTGCTTATATTCTCCATCTCCTCACCCCTTTATTTATTTACTTATTTATCATTCAAAAAAAACCGTTTTGCTTCTTGGTTATTTGTATTTGTGGAAAAGCACAAATAAATTCAGCTGTATTATAACGTCTGTTTCTTGAAATTTCAGCTCTGACAGATAGACAGGAAAGCGCACTGATTGAAATAATGCTTTGTACAATTCGGCAAGCAGCTGAATGTCATCCTCCAGTGGGAAGAGGAACAGGGAAAAGGGTAGGAACCAAAAACCTGCTTATGTAGACATGTGGAAGTGGCTTTGTGGGGACAGTGTGGGGAGAAGGAGACAGTCATAGGCGGCTGCTGCTGAAGGGACTGAGTTCAGAAATTGAGTTTGTTACCACAGCCTCCAGTGTCTGACAGCCTTGGTTTGTTCACTTGTTCATGACTTTGGCACATAATTAATATTGTTTGGTCTACTGTCTTTGGTTTTGCTATTAAAAGTACTACAAAATTGATTTTAAAAGAAGGTTGGAAAGAAGACCAAATTCAGTATGTGAAAAAGCTATAAGGCTATTTTCAATTTTAAAGAGCACAATAAGAGAGAATTGGATATATTCCATAGATTGTTTGGAAGGACCACAGTCCAACCAATTGGCTTTTTTTTCTGATTATATGAAGTTTAGGCAGCCTTCTTTTACTGAGACATTAAGCTGGGAAGGGAACTGCTTTCAAGACTTGTGCAGCTGTTGGTGAAAAACCTATGTAGGTACAGACTGAACATTTACTCAGATATGAAGATCAGATTGGCATATGAATTGAATAAATATTAATCATTAAAAATTGTAAGCAAGCTGGAAAAATTGCTGTTCTTTCATTATCAAGAAAAACATTCTGATCACAGTGTTTTGTTGCAAGGAAGGTAAACTTTTTGTCTAGATTGTCAGTTCTGTTTTGAGCATAATCTCAATAGTTTTAGGTGCAACTCTTAATTGCATTTTCTGAGTGCTGAAAATTTTTATATTGACTTTTTTTCACTGATATTTTATAGTGATGTTAGAAGGTTGTAGTTGTAAAATTCTTGCAATACTAATGATTTAGGTGCTGACAGCGAAGGAAAAGAAAACCCAGTTGGATGACAGGACAAAAATTACAGAACTTTTTGCAGTGGCACTTCCACAGTTGTTAGCAAAGGTAAGTTTAATTCCATTTCTTGCTGTTGAGATGCTGTTAAAATGTTCAACGAGAAGTATAATTTCTGTAATTAACTGTATGGCTTACACAAGTTTTCATTTTTTTCTTATGAGTCTTTATTAATGTTTGATTGTTCTGTGATGTATTGTGTGATATTATATCCAAGATTATTTGCATTTGAACTCTTTATTTTTTCCTTGTCAATTTTACAGTATTCTGTAGATGCTGAAAAAGTCACCAACTTGTTGCAGTTGCCACAGTACTTTGATTTGGAAATTTATACAACAGGGCGACTAGAAAAGGTAAGGTAACATCCCTTAACACTTAACAGAAAAGGCGGGGTGGGGTAGATGGGGAAAGGGACACATGACAACAGAATTTAGACTTCCTCATTGGAATTTCAGTCACCATTGTAAGTGCAACATTTTTCATTAAGTGTGACTTGGTCTGTCAAAACCCTTGTTGAGGATAAGACCTGAACATAGGTGTCCGGCTGCTGTTCTTAGCTTTAGAAGGCTGTTTTGGCCAGTTGTAACAGAGAATCTCGTCAGGTAGATTAACTTAATGCAGAAGCGTTTATTGTTGTGTTAGGGTCGTGTTTGAGGTATGCTGTTTGAGAGAGAAAGCTTATAGAAATGGCTTGCTAAATTTTCTTTTTCTGATCACTGAAGCTAGTAAACCACAATCTTCATTGCATGAAAAAGTGGAAAACTACCAGATCGCAAATTAAATAGTTACTGCTCTGTTTATTAGCTGTGGTAATGAAGCTGGCTGTTCCTGTCTGTTTTCTCCTTCTAAGATGCACCAACTTGCTGCATTGTGAAACAAGTAGCTGGAAACGATTAGGGTCAAATAGTAATAAAATATTTAGTTGACAGCATAGCCTAGAGGGCAGTGAGTGACTTGGGGCGAGGAGAGGCAACAACTGAAGTTGGTTTCAGTGCTAACACTTAACATGAAACTAATTCTCCATTTATACAGCTTTTAAGACCATGTATAAATGTTTTTGTGGGTGGGAGATAAATGCTTCTGTGTAATTTATCTGTCATTTCAAATTTAAGTGTTAGATAAACCCATGCCAACAGCTGCAAATTTTTAATAACTTTTTAAAAAATAGATTGAATTTTCAGTCTTTGACAAGCTCCTACTTAATTTTAACTCACTGTTAATTTACCCCAAAGTATCACCTGGTTTCTAGAACTGTTTTGTATTCTGTATCAAGCTTTAAAAAACAAATAAGTAATAAATTGAATTTTAAAATTCAGTAAGTTTTATCAATTTTTTTTATTTTTTATTTTTTTTTTCCACCTTGTTGTTCTTGTAGCATTTGGATGCCTTACTGCGACAAATCCGGGATATTGTGGAGAAGCACACAGACATAGATGTTTTGGAAGCCTGTTCAAAAACATACCATGCTCTCTGTAACGAAGAATTCACAATCTTTAACAGGGTTGATATTGCAAGAAGTCAGTTAATAGATGAATTGGCAGACAAGTTTAATCGACTTCTTGAAGACTTCCTGCAAGAGGTATTTTAATGTGCAAGATCAACTTTTCCTGCCCTTGTAAATATTTCCAGCATGTTTTTCTGACTTGCGAAATTCTGAGGTCAAGCATAATAATACAGCAGTATCATTGCTGTGATTATGTGATTGTTTCTTTACATCAGGACAGTGATTCTTTGGCCTCTTTTCTTACAAGTATTTTTGGGGAATTTGAGGTAAATTTCAGATAAACTATGAAATTGTTTGAATTTTCCACCTTTGCTATAAAGATTGTAATTTTGAGAGATGTAGCGTTCTAGTTCTGCTAGGATTCTCAGATGTACTAGTGTTGCCAGTCTTGCCTGTGATTGATCTTTTATCAACAACAGTGTGCAAAATCTCTGGAAAACACTTTACATCCTTGAATGTATTTAGTAGGTTAAAAATAATTTTATTCCTATTCTTTGCTGCTTAAGAGAGAGAACTTCCTGGTATGTTATTTAACGTCATTAAGTTCCTCTGATATTGAGACATTCATACGGGACATTTAGACAAAACTTGCTTCTCTTCCTCCTTATCTGTGAAAGCATGGGAAGCATTTTGTTGATAACTTCTTTGTTCACACCTCTCGGCAGCAGACTTATTTGGTCATGCTTTGCTCCTTTTCCTCTTGCTCGTTGGCCTGAAATCACTAGATGTATGTGGGCCAAGTAGGAAATGTGCCTAGTAATCATTTAGTTCCCTGTCTGTAAGAAAGAAAAAAAAAGAATGAGGGGTAAAGCAAGGAAATGAAATGTCAAACAGCTGACTAGAAGGAAAATGACAAATACTCCGGTAGAATTGTTGAAATCCATAGTGCTTTGGTCATGTGCTACCATAGGACAGGAAAATGCGTGGCAGTTGCAGTGTGACTGATACACCAATACTTGGGTTATAGCTGGTGTACTGAGGGGGGTTTTCTGTGACCTCAGATGGCTTATCCTGTGTACCCAAATAGATACTATTTTGCACCTTTTCTTTGTACTGCTTTTCTCTTTCCAAGTACAAATTTGTCAGGCGTTGTGGGACCATCAGAACTTCCTTTACCCCTCTTAGAGGCTTAGGTCTGCGATTAAAGATTGAGGTACTGACCCGTGGCCCGTCTAGTCCAGTATCTATTGTCTGACAGTGGCCTCTGCTGGATTCTTCAGAGAAAATTGAAATACCTACATAATACACAGAAATCTAGGCTGCCTGAATACATTCTTCCTTCCCCCTGCACTCCTCACCATATTTTTCCTTGTGCTGCTGTGTTACTTCTAAACATGAAAGCTGATTGCCTTTTCAGCAGTTTGGGGCATGCAGTGCATTACTTTCTCCCCCAGCCCCTTCAAATCTTCTAAAAACAAGCATGTCATTAATAAATAATTTAGATAAAGTTATTTTTGCCTCCCCCCCCCCCCCCCCCCCCCCCCTTCTTTGTGACTTATTACAATGTGGTTTTTAAATAGGGGGAGGAACCTGATGAAGATGATGCTTATCAGGTCTTGTCAACATTGAAGAGAATCACTGCTTTCCACAAGTAAGTAGGCTTCTGCACATAACTGTCAGGATTTGTGTTGTATGATTTGTTTTTGTAGTAGTTTGTGTTTTGTTTTTAAAATTTTAGACCTATAAAATTTTATGGAACTTTTGTTTCAGTGTGAATGGTGGAGTGTTGTGCAGAACATGGCGCATCTCTTGAATATATAAGGAGAGAGAGATGCAAAACTGAAATCTTCTGTTTTGGTTTGGGGGAGGTTGTGTATGTGTATATACATATATGACTGTATTTTTTTTTTTTAAGTGAAGCTTTTAGTAGTTGTTACCATTGAATTTCAGAAGTGGTGTTTCTTTTACATCTCTGTTTCATTTCTAATGCTTCTAGTGCTCACGACCTATCAAGATGGGACTTGTTTGGCTGCAACTACAAGTTATTGAAAACTGGCATTGAAAATGGAGACATGCCAGAACAGGTTTGTAGCTAAAATGTGCTCTTTAGGTACAACAGTAAATAGCTTTTGTTGCTGACTTCCATTGGCCTCTTTTTAATTTAAATTTTTTTTCTTTTTGATTTCAGATTGTTATTCATGCACTGCAGTGCACTCATTATGTAATCCTTTGGCAGCTAGCAAAAATCACTGAAAGCAGTTCCACAAAGGTATGCCTTGTTCCAGTTGTGTTAGTAAACAAATGTTTGTATGTACCTGCAGTGTCATCAAACAGGAAATGTGATGGAATCAATTAAAACTCAGAAATTTTTTATACATACACCTGTTGAAAGCTGCATTTCTAAGAAATTCTTCAGAATTCATCATTTTAACAATGAAATACTTGGCTTTTAAATCATAATATTTCCCTAAATTGTTATGTTTATTATTGACACACAAACACTAAGTTGAAAGAATCTTAAGTAATTGAATATATCTATTGTGATCATGGAAGATAAACCTCTGGCAAATGTCATTTTTCTAATTTTACTTCTTCAAAAATCTCAGAGAAGGGATTGCAGTTTTCTTGTGTCCATGGAATTAACGTGTTGTAGGCGTCTGTCATAGTTTACTGGAGGGAAAAGGACTCAATTTGCAATCAATGAATTGTATCATTTTTTTTAAATTAATATATTAGCAATTAATTATTACAATGAGTTTGTTTTAATGTGAGAATGTATACATTTTTGCCTTTTTTCTTTGTTTTTGGGTATGGTAGTGTGGGCATCCAATATATCATAGGAGTAGAGAAGCATGATATGTAACTTGAGCTATTTTTTTTTTTAATAACAGAGAACACCTATGTGAGATCATAGTGTCTTCTCTTTATATTTTTAATCATGTTATGACTTCATTAATCCAATGAGTAATTGCAGCCTTTCTGACTCAGTCATTAGAGTCTGAAGTTCTGCTAAATGCAAAATTCTTCAACACATGCTGGCCAACTAGTTCATCATCTTGCTTTTAACAATTATTAAAAACAGAATATCAGATACAAAGTGCATACATAGATTGTTGAGAACTCTTTATGTGAGTGAAGGATTTGGAAGATTTATTAGCTTATTCTTTTAAGGGGAAGCAGCAGTCTGAGTTTTTGGTAGCAATGATTAAGACTTTATCACAAACCTGACTGCAGAAGCTGAAGTAAATATTGAAAAGTTAGGTTAGAAATGAAGATTAACTTAGCTATTGTGCAGTAAAATGTAATTTGTAATACTTTTCAACAGGAATGAAAATAACTTACTTGGAAAAAAAAATAGTCCTTTATTAACACTATTTCTGCTCCAATATAATAATATTTGGTAAATTAAAGCTTTTACAGTTGTGGTTGAGAAGTTAAACCTGTTTTATTATATTTAACTGTTTGACTGCTGCCAAATATATACCAGGTATATACAGAAGTTCCATTGACTTAGGTTCAATGTCAATGGAACATAACAGCAAAGAATTTGACACACAGAACCAGAAGTGACAGGAATGTACTGTGCCTAAAGATTTTTGTTCCATAACAAAAATTAAATTCTAGGCCTGTGCTGTCTGTGAACAGGTTGACTAAGTATGAGAAGTAGCTTCATGATGCAGGCTGTTGAAAGTAATAAATATCAAATTAATTATATATTTTTTTAAATTTAAAAGAATAATTCTCTATAAAAGTAAGAATATGTTCTTGTGTGTAGTTCACTTAAGATTGGTATAGCAATCTGAATGGTAAATGTTGAGATAAAACCTTGTATGTAGTGAAAGCGTTCTAAAAACTTACTATATTTAAACTCTGTACAGTCATAGTCAATAAGTGGCTGTTGCTTTTGTGACTCCTGTTGAGATTCAATGACGCATTGTACCAACGTGCTACCTGTTTTCTTGAAGGGAGAGACTTCTTTTGTTTTAGATTGCTTGGATAGTTTTTAAATTTCTCAGGGGTATTTCTTCTTTGTCTGGCCTGACGATAACTTGTAATTGGACTTCCCCAGTTCTGCCTGAGCTAGAATCTTTGCATGTTTAGTTGAGTAACTAGAAGTTAGGACACCAAATATGCTATGCAGATGGTATTTGTATCAGTTTGATACTTTATTTGCTCAGTAATCTACTTTCCTGGAAGTCATCGCAAATTTTTGAAGTTACTTTTAAAATCACTTATTTTTTAGAGAAGAGGGAAAGAAAACCCCAACTCGTATCTGACACTTTGCTTTATCCCCAAGCAGTGAAATAAAAGTATACTACGTAGCTGTGTCTGGTTTAGCTGCACAGCTACCTAAAATCTGTACTTAGGGCTGAAAATATTTTTAAATATTTTAAAAAGAAAATGCTTTGTGCACTGTTTTTTGTTGTTACTATTTATTTTTTTAATAGTTTTGCCGATTTCATCCCAACTTCCATTTCTATTGTAGTACACAGGATGACAAAATTGAGGGAATAGCTCCTTGCTAATTTTGTTTGTAATAGTGAATTTAACTAATGCAGTGGACTTTGATTCGCATCTACGTATGAGGTCTGTGGTGGATAGCTCTGAAAATGCATGCACTATATATGAATATGAAATTGAAAAAGCTGAACAGTTACATGAAATCTTTCTCTTTAAAGGAGGATCTTCTACGTCTGAAGAAGCAGATGAGAGTGTTCTGTCAAATCTGTCAACACTACCTGACCAATGTAAACACTGCAGTTAAGGAACAGGTTAGTGATTGTTGTTTATCCTGATAGTCTTCTAATATTATACTTCTAAAGAAGTGTCAAATACTAGCAAAAGGAACTATTCAAGTTTATGTGAGGATGTGGGATAAGTGTCTTGGATGCTTAGGCTTAATGCCCTTTGAGTCTTCTGTGTACACTGCACTTTTGTGTATTTGCCCTCTTTTAAGTAATTTAGGTGGGATTTCAAAACCAATTTAAACTTGATTCTTTCTAGTAACTTTAGGCAGCATAAACTTTATTTGAAGAGTGGTTTTTTTAATTGTTCTTGTTATTTTATGTAGACAATGGGCAGGTGCACTGTGGAAGCATTACAACTTTTATTTTAGGTGGGATAGTTCAATCTCAAACTCTTGGTTGTCATGTCACACACCTCCAGCGGAGGTGCTTGTGGATTTGTAGACAGAGTTGGAAGGGATGGGAACAGCTATATAGAAGATGCAAGTTATTTATTTCTTAGAGTGCTTTTACACTGCCACGTTTCCACTATTATACATATGTAACGAAGCACTCAAGACCCATGAAGAAAACAACCTTCCTCTCCCCTTCTTGTAAACACATGGGAACATACATGGTCAATTTCACTCTTCCTCTTCGGTATGGTGCTGCATACAGAGTATATTCCTCACTTCAGAACCCTAGGATTTTGTGCATCTCTGGATCAAGAGAAAAAGCATGAGTAGTCAGTGTGTGTGTTAATGAAAACACATATGCACTGTAACCTGAGGGATTTTATTGTTGAGAAGAGGCATTCATTTTTCTTGGTCGCCCTTCAGTACACATACACACTGGTGAATTGTTAACAGCATTAGTTCGAGGTGCTTGGAGACCATTCCAGCAAGTGCTTAAAAGCCTCAGCAGTGATGTACTGCTCAGGCTGTGATAGGAGCTTCAGATCTAAGGAGTTAGGGCACTGAGTAAAGCTTCAGATTTTGCTTGAGTTCCAGGGAGCTGCATTCTGATGACCTATTTGTCTTACCAATTTTGTAGTCAGTCCCTCATGTAGTTGTTCCTTGTGGCCGAGAGTTTTAGCTGAATCCAAGTCCTTAGATAATTGAGACGTAAAATATGTAGGTATTTAGTCCATGTCAGGAGTGCCTGGTATCTCAGGTAGGAGACACAAGTCCTGGCTTTTTGAAGGAAAATACAGGCATGAAGGTTTGGGGATTTTTTTTTTCTTCAGTTTTGAACTGAGATATCTTGCCTTGAGTTCTGAGGGTAACTGGGTCAGCTGTAGGGGCTGGGTCTCTTCCAGTCTGTGTTCAGATAGTCCTTCAGCCAGGACATTTGTATGGATTTCAGGATCCACTGAAGAGCACAGGTAACTGATAGCAGGATTAGTTCAAAGTAAATGCCATAACAACCTTTAGAAAGCTAAAACAAGATTAAAAAAAAAAAAGTTTAGCATCTCTCTATGAAGAAGGACCAAACTATCTTCTATAGATGTACTTTTAATTTAAACAAATAGAAAGCCCAGGAGAGTTTTGCTATAAAAGGTGATAAAAAAAAGTCCTTGAGCTTGTAGTTGAATATCTAGTCCACTTAGTCGTACAATTGCAGTTTTTGCAACTCTTGCTATAACAAGAATCTTATTATAAGTTCTTCCTGGAACTGCTTGTTTTAAGTCTGAGAGTTAACTAGTATCAAAGTCATAAGGTGTAGGGTGTGAAAGTATGACAAAAGTCACTGAAGCTCTGAGTAGGTCTCTTTAAAAATCTACTCTTATTTTCGGGCACATGCCCTAGAAACAAATTGCGTCAGTCACGTAGGGCATGTAGGTGTTTTCCCTTTCTAATCTCCTGGAAGGGAACTTCAAGAGGAGCGTATGTATTTCCATGACCACGAAAATGATAGCATTTCCTTTGAGGAGTTTGAGAACTGATCTTTACGCTAAAATGGTAGTATGTAAGAGATTATGGTGAAAACGATGAAGTGCAGCGTTAAGCAATGTATTGTCCAGTTAGTTTAAAGAATATCAGTCTAGGTACTGATGCATTCAGACTTCGTGGGGTTGTAGTACAGACATTGAAATCTGATGTCAGGTGGACAAGTTTGCCAGCAAAATGAAGAGGTGGTTGGTTTTTTGGGAGCAAGACATACCTTAGGATCTGAAGGGATTGAATATCCTCAGCCATGCTATGTGTTTTCCAGATGTGATCAAAACAATTAGAAAAGTGGAATGTTCTATGGTTGGTGACTGCAAAGTTCTCTAGTATCCTCATGTGGCATCCTTCAAGCAGAATTTGAGAGTTTCATGCTCTTCATATTTCATTCTTAAAATATTTTGATATTTAGTTGGATACATTTGTGCAGCATTTTTATTTAGAGAGAGTCATACAGCAACTTCATGTAGGAAGCTATTCACATTTTAAGTTCCAGTTGGCCTGTTGAGTTGATTAGGACTTGAGGCACCATCATACACCATTGGGCTTTAAATACTTAGCTCAGTGAAAATATGTTATTCTGTATTTAAATAAATTAAAATCCAGTTTCCAAGCAAATATTTATTAAGGCTTCTTTTTAATAGGCTTTCACAATTCTGTGTGACGTGTTGATGATCTTCAGCCATCAGATTATGACAGGAGGACGTGATATGTTGGAACCACTTGTTTACACTCCTGATTCTTCATTACAATCTGAACTACTCAGTTTTATTTTAGATCATGTCTTCATTGATCAAGATGATGATAATAATAGTGCAGGTTGGTGCAAAACTTACGTTTCTTTTATGTTATTTGCCTTCTAACTAATACATTTGTTTGCCAGTGGTATTTTGTGCCTTTATTTTTTTTCTCTTCTTCTAGCAATGAGAAATGTGCATGAGCAAAGAGGTAGGTTTGTGGTTTTTTTCTAAATGTCAGCAGCTGTTTAAAGCCCTTTATGTTTTGGGGACATGTAGGGTAATCATGATGGTTTGTTTTCATAGGCACAAATATTATATATCTCAGGAAGAGAGACTTGTCAGTGGGCAATGAAGTGCATTGCTGTCAGAATTGAGATTTGATTTTCCTAAACCCTGACCACTAGCCCGCATCATTGTATACAATACTTAAACTTGAAGTGTTTAAACCCAACAGTTTTCATCTTCCAAACTCTTTGCAGATGGACAGCAGGATGATGAAGCTAGCAAAATTGAAGCATTGCACAAAAGAAGAAATCTGCTTGCAGCTTTCTGTAAACTCATTGTATATACTGTGGTGGAAATGAATACTGCTGCAGACATTTTCAAGCAATATATGAAGGTAAATCGGAAGGCTAGTGGTTATACTTAGTAGAAGCATTAGAATATAGTAGCTGTGGATTTTTTATTGTTATTTAATTTGTTCCTTGTGAGATAACTGATTTGAAATACGAAGCCTACAAAACTCCGTATCAGTAGAAGGCCTGCTGAAGTTCTCCCTCCATAAGAGGGGGGAAAATAGCTGTGATGATTTCACAGTTCCTGTATAGTGGGGGAGCAGGAAGAAAAACTGATAATTGTTTTTACTTTGTTTCTAATAAATTTATTTTCTTAAGGATATCTGGTTGATGGTATATTTTTACCTCAGCTTTAAGTTTATCAGTCTTTTTAAGAATCTTCTCACACAGGTTGACTTGATATCTAGCCTTATCAAATAATTTCAGCTTAAATTTTGTAGAAGAGAAGAAGATTGTCTTGCAAGTTTCCTTTATTTCTCCTAGAAAAAACATGTTCCTTGTATCTGCTGCTACTTTTGTTAAATATGAAATCCCTTCTTGCCACCTGGGATTCACAGCTGCACAATAATATGAGTTCATTTTGTGAACATGTTAAAAACTTGCTTCTTGATGATTACATTTTAAAAACAAAAATAAAAATTCAGGCAGCCAGCTTTTGTATGAGTGCCCTTTATTTATATTCTGAATCGCAAAATAACTACTTGGGACTGTATTAAACTTCAAATACTTTAGAAACTGAACTGGCAGCTGTCTCTATTGGAAAAATTATGATTATGAAGTTGTCCATAAGAGCCTAGTTTAAACAGAGAAAATAGAAAACTCCCCATCAGAGTTACAGTAGTTCCAAAAAAGATTAGATTCTAATCTTGTACCCTGAAGGGGTGAATATGTGCTATTAATAAGTGTGTCATGGCCTTCAAGATAAATAGCTCATTCTGCCTCTAAAGTAATATTGATGACATTAAACGAGAATGAAAATAAATGGAAATACTGTTTGATTTTTTTGAGGTATTTTAAGATACAATTTTGATGGTGTAAGCATAAACATGTTAGTTTTTTTTTCTTTTCAGAGTGTCTGAATTTTTCTTTTAAATAGCGTAACAGATGTCATTTTCTGAAGAATTCGGTAGTTGTTATGTTTTCAACTAAAATGGAAAGTTAACCTATTTTGTTTGGATTTTTCCTAGTACTACAATGACTATGGTGATATTATTAAAGAAACGATGAGTAAAACAAGACAGATAGACAAAATCCAGTGTGCTAAAACACTTATTCTTAGCTTGCAACAGGTAAGAATGATTTACAATCTTCTAAGCATGAAATTCCATGCAGTATATCATGTGCTGTTGTTTATAGTGTGAGGTATTAATGAAGAAGCTCTTATGGAAGGTAGATTTGAAAACAAACAATTACTAAGACCAGTTGTGAGTTTGTTTTCAGTATTTCTGAATGTTTGGTAGGTGCTTCACCTATCTTTGAAATTAAAACGTTTTAGTGCTCTCTTCAGTAAACGAGTGTGTCTGTGTGGAGACCTTATGAATTCAGTCATGAGTTGGATTCATCTGCTCACATGGGCCATCTGTATGAATCTTACAGGATTGAGGAGAATCAGACCAGTAAAGCACATCTCTGCCAACCACTTCAATTCAACATAGATGTGTGCTACTGTTGAAAGGAAAATGTATCTCAATTTGTCCTCTCTCCACACCCCTTTGTGTCAGTACTGGAGTTCATACAGCTTACGTGGATCTGGTTGTGAACTAACCAGAAAAAATCCTTAGTGAAGCCCCTAAGCTGGTTTATCCATCTAGATATTATTGCCAGTACAAGAGGAGGATGATACCTTTCCTTTTGATAGCAGTGTGACATTAACTAGCTGATGGAACTGCAGCACAAAATATGCAGCTGAAGGCTAGGGTCTCCTTTTACTGATTTTGCTGACTTTTCACTAGAGTTTGCAAGTATTTGTGATGTCAGGAAAATTCTGTCCTTGTTAATCTTTTCTGTATCATGAACAGCCTGCCCCATATATTTTAAAGGGCAGACAGAAAATGGATGTGAATTTAAGAAGTGATTGGACTGTGCGCTTAGTCACATGGTCTAAACTTTTGGGCAGACCTGTGCGGTGCCAGGAGTTGGACTTGATGATCCTTATGGGTCTCTTCCAACTCGGGATATTCTATGATTCTATGAAATTGCGCACATAATAGGAAGGCAATTACATAAGCCTAATACAACTACAAGAATAGTAACACAAGGGGACCCAAGTATTGTTAAATATCCAAAAACAAACAAACCACAACCAATGGGGGGAGAGGGGGAGACATGAAAACACAATCTCCTTAAATTTAAACGTGAACTAGCATGTTTCTATGAAAACTCAAAACAGAAACCAAGCAGAGAAGGAATACTAGAAGTGACGAGGGATAAAGGGAATAACTAAGTTGGAGTAAGCTGCACCAGTTTAAAAGGAAGCATGCAGCTGTGGGCCAAAGTGTGTCTATAAATGCAAGTTAATGTGCATAGCCTGACTAAACCTGGTTTTGGTTTATTCTCTGTTACATGGGTGGGGAAAGGATGCGTGTGTTGCACAAAATTAGAAGATAATAGAAAAATCATCTGTTGAAGAGAATTACAGAGAAATTCAGTAGGGTGTTGAAATAACTGATCTAAAAAAAAAAATTATAAAGTTCAGAGCGTTCAAGTTTGCTGGCTGTTGATGAAGAGCTGAGTTTGATCCTCACTGGCAGAGCTTCTGGTGGCGTTGGCAACTTCCCTGAAGACATGTTTCCATTTTAGAATTTCTTTGCTGTATTTCTATTTGGAAAATACACAAAAAATGAGTTATATAGGAGTAGTAGTTTACTGCATTTATTTTTTCTCTGTTAGTGTACACATCAAGGAATCTTACTAATTTTCAGTATTCTCAACTCTGGGACGTCCCACTTAAGGAAGTGCTGAAATCTGTAGTCCAACATAGTTTGATGCATTCCTTGAAGTGCACATATTGTCCAAGCTTAACTCAAACATACAAACTCTTCAAGAGTAGCTTTGACTTACTGATCATAAACTTGTATCTTTACAGGTTGTTGATTTAAGAAATAAAGCTGTAAAACACATTTTACTGAAACTGAACTCTATGCTGTTTGGTCCAAAATTTGTCATGATCTTTTAATAAATGAAAATCTCCTTTTTCATTTCATACAGCTTTTCAATGAAATGATTCAAGAAAATGGTTATAATTTTGACAGATCATCGCCAACATTCAGTGGCATAAAGGAACTTGCTCGACGTTTTGCTTTAACGTTTGGACTGGATCAGTTGAAAACAAGAGAAGCTATTGCTATGTTACACAAGTAATTGTGTGCTTTGTATTACTGCCATTTTTGTAGCACTTCTCGACTAACATCATTAAAATGTCTTTCTAGTCTTTCAAAACTGGTTTAATATAAACTGCATTAGCACTAAAGAAATTCATTTTAGTTATAACCCGTTTATAAGTTAGGAAGTGACTGTGTCTTTGTTCCTGAATTAAACCCAAATGTTAAATCATGTTTTTCTTTAGCATCATTGTATAAGCCTGTAAATGATAAGCAGTGTTGATGCTGTCACAAAAAAAGCATTTTAATGTACATAACAGTAAGAACAGATCGATTTTAATTATCAGTGGTGATGATCTTTGCCACCTGCAGAAAACTTGAAACGTGAGTTAGAAACATTAGGACAAAAAGTGTGTCCATGTTCAAATTACGAACTGTGTTCACTTTTTTGCTAGAACATGGAAACACTGAATGGTTGCTCCCTTGAAATAGGGGAAGGTGTTTAGTTTTGATAGCTCCCAGTACTGATAACTTTTTCTTTAGTTTATGCCTTATGTAAATAAATCTTCAACTTTTTCTTAGGGATGGCATAGAATTTGCCTTTAAGGAGCCTAATCCACAAGGTGAGAGCCACCCACCATTGAATTTGGCATTTCTTGATATTCTGAGTGAGTTTTCCTCCAAACTTCTCAGACAAGACAAAAGAACAGTGTAAGTATTTTCTTAATATCATTAATATTTGTAATGATAACAATAAGATATCTATTTGAATATGTATGTATGTGTATTGCATTCACCTAGAAAGGAATCTCTGGCACTAAAATACAACTTTACAGTGATGCAGTCAAGCATAGTCATAAAGGGTAAATTGTATTCACCCTTGTTTTCTCATTCTGTGGTGGATGAACAGAAATCATATTCTGAATTTGTTATTGGTTGGTTTTGTTAACTAGGTGGGGAGCCTTGGGTGTTAAATTGAGTAGTTACTTATCTTGACATGTTAACATCATGTTACAGATGTCTTGCATCTTTCTCATTTTTTTCTTCCATTTAAAGGTATGTTTACTTGGAGAAGTTTATGACCTTTCAGATGTCTCTACGAAGAGAAGATGTGTGGCTTCCTCTCATGTCCTACCGAAACTCTTTATTAGCTGGTGGGGATGATGATACAATGTCAGTAATTAGTGGAATCAGCAGTCGAGGATCTACAGTAAGAAATAAGAAGACAAAGCCAGCAACAGGGAAACGGAAAGTACCTGAAGGTAGAATTTCTCTCATTTTAAAACTTACTAGAGTAGATACTCAGAAGCTACATTTGTTGATCCCTATTTCTTAGCTTGAGAGAATTTGCATGCTTTAATGTATATCTTTAGATAGGATAACTTTGTGTGCATGCCTGTGTTTAGTGGAAAAACTGTTCATCTGAGGAGTCTGAATAACGTAACACTGAGGCACAAAAGGAAGTAATGGGCACTACACTGTGCTAACTTACAGAAAATAAAAGCATTTTAAATAGTCTAGTCAGTGGTTATGAATTAAGGCTTTTTGGGGTCACATGTAAGAATTTGTGGTGAAAAGTAAAAAAACTGATTCTCAGGAAGTACATTTGTTTAAACTGTTTAAACATTCAGTTTTAGACTAGCTTGAAAAAGTTTCTTAATACCCAGTGTTTTCTTCTAGCTGAAGAAAGCAGCAGTAGTGACAGTATGTGGATGAACAGGGAGCAGACAATGCACACACCAGTCATGATGCAGACACCTCAACTTACTTCCACGATAATGAGGGAGCCCAAGAGATTGCGACCTGAAGAGAGTTATATGGGTGTCTATCCTATGCAGCCTGAACACCACCAAGCTCCACTCGATTACAAGTACGTAAATGAGTAGGTCTGCATTGTGCTAGTTCATACACAAAAACAGTTCATGTTTAAAATAGAATAATGGTCTTTTTAAGCACGCAAGTAACGTGGATGTTGGCTCAAAGGCAACAGGAAGAAGCCGCACGACAACAACAGGAGAGGGCAGCGATGAACTACGTCAAGCTGAGAACCAACTTGCAACATGCTATGTGAGTGAGAGTGAAATGTTACTACAGGGGGTTGGGAAGCGTATATTAAATGCAATATTATTCCTGTATTTTTTAAGAGAGATACATGTTCCAATTCTTCAGTAGTATATTTTTGTGAAAGTGCATGGTGATGCATTTAGCATAATATATTCATCTGATCTGATTTCTGTCTTGTTTTTTAACTTAAGAAAAATTAACAGTAGTGAACTTTGTAATAAAGGGAACTGGGTGTGTTGTTGAACTGACTGCTGTCTGTGGCAGATACATATAATCAGTGCAACATGCAAAGCACGTTCATTATGTATTCTCAACTGCACAATCCTTTTTAGAAAAGAACAATGAAAATTACTTTTAAAAGTAGGTTTTCAATGTGTGAAGCAAAGTTTAAGCTCAGAAGTTTATTTCTACTGTTTCATTCTCCTTTTACTTCTGAGTTTAGAGGTCAGGATCTATTTTATTAAATATATATATATATATATTCCTTTTAAAGAAACTGCTGTCTTCAGCATTTCTGTGATCAATAAGGGTTTTGTCTGACCCAAAATTAACATGAAAATTGAGAGGAATCCTGTAGTACTAGATGTCCAGTTGTGTATGTTGATTGTCATGAAAATCTTATGTAGAACTTCCCAACCCAAACAGACGTTGCTATTTGCCTTGTCATAAGGCAGGGAAGAAAAAATAAAATCCATATTTTATTTAGGTGGCAAACCTATGACCTTTCTATGTAGGGCATGAATATTTTCGTGGAAATCTTTGAATTGGGTGTAGTTTTGATCTGCATATCAGTTCCTACAGCACCTCAGAATACCAATTAGAAGTCCCACAAAATTCCTTAAGTTGATTAAGTCATTCTCACCTACTCTCTTAGAATCTTCTAGCTCATCGAATACTTCTTTTAATAGTAGTTAACACGTTTATTGAATTTATTTAATTTCTATGTAATGGAAGTATCATTTGTTGACAGTTCATTAGCAGACATAAACTTGTTAAATATTCAGATAAAACGTAACTTGATCTAGTGCTAAATAACACGCTGCTTTTTTTTTCAAATTCAGTCGGCGTGGCACAAGTCTAATGGAAGATGATGAAGAGCCAATCGTTGAAGACGTGATGATGTCATCAGAAGGGCGAATTGAAGATCTCAATGAAGGCATGGATTTTGACACCATGGACATAGACCTAGTAAGAAACTTCCTTGTCCTTTTAGTCAATTTTGGGTTTGTATTGCTGCTTTCGAGTAAGATATTTGAATCAATTTTTCCTTTCTGTGAAACAGAAAACAATTCATGTTGATCTTTACATTCTTAAATGGCTGTGCCACTACCTATATACATATACCTTTTTTTTTTCCAAACTGACATACTAAAGGCAAACACGCTTCTTCAATGAGGATGTATGAAAATCTGTGTCCCATAAATTCTTATCCCTTGAGACTTCAGCTTCACTTATTATAGTTTAAAAACTCTATGTGTATGTTCTGAAATTACTATTAATGTGTTTATTTGATTGCTTTTTGTAGCCACCATCAAAGAACAGGAGAGAAAGAACGGAACTAAAACCAGATTTCTTTGACCCCGCTTCAATCATGGATGAATCGGTAGGTTAACGTACGTAAGAGGAAAATAATGTAAAATCAGTCTTAAGATTACAATACTCTTACTTCAAATTTTAAATGGAAAGAATGCAATCTTTGGCTGTCTCGAGTAGCTCATTTTGGCAGACTGAGTCAATGAAATGCTTTATGCTGTAATTCAGCTTTATAAATTCTAAGATAGTTAATATTCTTTGCAAATTTACAGGGTTTTTGTTCTTAATACTTTACATGTAGCTATGTAAAAATCAAAAGCCTTTAAATCTGAGAAGGTACACTTCTAGTATGGAAAAGAGCATCACAGAGGTTGGTAGCAAAGAGCATAAAAATAAAATAAAAATCTGTGCATACGCTATATTAAAGCAAGTTTCCTGTTGTGATGAACTCAGTTGATTCTAGTGACATTACCAATTGTCAGTGTTGGATGATTTGTTTTTTTTATAAATTGCCATATTAACTTTTATTCATAAGTAAGATAATAGAGAATATAGATCATAGAGACAATACAGATATATGTTTATAGAGATGAGAGGTATTTTTTCTTTCCATATATAGTTTTAGGTCCAAAACATCCGAAGTCTGTAGTTTCTGCTTGCAGTTGCCCTTTTTTCCGACTTCATAAATCTGCAGTCTCTATTCTCTTTTAAAAAACTGCATGAGGGATTCCTTCTGTCTTGAACCACTTGTAATGTATGCAGCCATTTTTGACCTTGTGTAGCTGGTACAAAATTACACTGGAAATAACAAGCTGCAGCAACCCAGCAGAGGACAGTACAACAAGGCTTCCTGGGAATCTTGGACAGCTTGGTGGAATTTGGAAGACGATTACATATTTTTACAGTATTGTTGCAGCGTGAATCTGTTCTTGTTATGAGAGAGAAAAAAAAGTCTTAATACTGTTTTAAATGCAAATCCATATATTTTGTGCCAGTAGGCCTTTGTTTCTAGTACTAATGAATCAGATTAGGTTGTGCATCTGGCTGTTGTGTGTTCTGTTCTTGAAGTAACACCTAGAAAGTATATCACCAGTTTTCTGACTGTTTTAAAATAGTTTTTCCCTTCCTCTTCTTAATTTTAGTTAATTGATCTGTGAAATACCATTTTTATTCTGACAGCACTGAAAATTTGGTCCTCTACAGGTGAATCTCACAGATTTTCAGAAACCTTTCAGCTTTTCAGTTTCAAAAAGTTAGTTATGAATCGTTTCACTCTGTTTACTGTTAGCTAGTTTTCTTTCCTATTACTTTATTTCTCATTCTTTTTGCCATCCTTGCCACGTGAGCCCAGGACTTGCTAGGCACTCCTTAGCTGCAGTTTGGGAGTATCACCACATGATGGCAGCTGGTTACAGTCGCATTGCTCTGCAAGATTTTGGAGCCAATTCTGAGAGACTATCAGTATCCTGCCTCCATGTGCCAGGAGAAGAAGCTATAGTCTGTTTTCTCTGCAAGGAGGGAGCAGTGGCACACTTTAAATAAGTTGGTATGGTGAAGGGGGCATTATCTAGCAAACCTTTCTCCCAGTAAGGACACAGCAAGGGTGATTTCTGCAGGAATACAGAATACAGCTGCATCACAGAGAGCTGCTCCTTAGCGTAAACTCCACCTAAATGAATTTAACTGTCTAAGTGGGAAAGTTCTATTAATAATTTAAGAGACAGCATTAAATTGTCTTAAAGCAGAGCTAAGGATCATTGGGTATTTAAAATGTTTATAAACCAACCAACCAAAAACACACAAAAAAAACATAAATGCAAAAAAACCTCCTGTGAGTAAAGTTACTTTATTTTATTCATATAATTTGTTTGAGGTCCATCATTCTTGGAGTTGTGGCACTTGTTTCTAATACACCTAGACAAAATGCATTGAGTTTATTCAGATGCACATAGTTTATGATCAGAATTTTAGCCCACCCTTTATTTTGGGGTGTCCGTTACTGGTGCCAGAGGCAGCTGTGCTGGGCACAACTTTGTTGTGCACTAACTGTCAGAGGCAGGCAGTGCACTACATTTGTATGATGCATCTGAAGTGAATTTAATGCCAAGAGCAGTAAAAATTGGTTTGGAAACAAATAATTGTGAACAGCAGTGTTAAGATTCAGAAGAATTAAGTCTCATGTCTCTATGGCTCTTTCTGATTTAGGGAGTACTATAAAAGGTAGGACAGTCACAAGATCTGGAATCTTCCTTTTCGGCCTATCAGTGATGATACATGCTTTCATTGGCATAGAAAATCATATGGCTTGTCCCCACATGGGAATGGAAACTGATTCTTCATTTCAGGAAAGCTTTTTCTTCACTTAATCACGTAGTCTCCTGAAGGACAGTACTTTATTTTTTTTCTGCTTACTGTTTGATTTGTTTTCTATTCTCTTTCTGATAGAAATTACGTATTCTATACAAAATATTAAGTTTGTGTCCTGGCTTGCTGCTGCAAGATGACCTGTTGTTTTTATGAGCACAGGCATGGCAGCAGCCAGTCTATGTATAGAGTATTTTATCTCAGGCTTAGTTGCTAGAAACTGCCCGCTTGATTACAGGTTAAGGCCTATAGAACCATCATTGTCAAAGAATTCTAGGTTAGGCAACTAATTTTAAATTATTTTGCAATCATTATCTAAAATAATTAAAGCACAGTCTTTAACACATTCCTTTTGGATCTAGTTAATTTCAAGTGTGGAAAAACATTTTCTAATGAATGAGGAGCCCTCTTCATATTATTACGTGAATCAGAAGTGTGGTGAATTTGGTTTGGAGGAAAAATAAACTTACAATGCCTTAACATATTTTGAAGTGTCTTAATCTTAAATCATATATTAATTGCTTTGTTTTTGTTAAATGTGTAGTAGACTACAAATTGACACCATTTCTAACTTTTTTTTTAGGTTCTTGGGGTGTCAATGTTTTAATACCAGAGCAGCAAATAAATCAGTGGTGAAGTCATTTTCTAAGTGGAAGAGGAAGTTTTTCAATACAAAATTGTGGTAGATACAGTGAAATTCTGAACAGATTTTTCTCTAAGGAGAATGACATGCTTTCAAGATCAAGTGCATTGAAGGGGCAGTTTTGTTTGCCTGAAAAAAAAAATGTAAAGGACAAGTAAACAATTTGAGGATAAGCTACACTTTTTGTTGGAAAAATCAATATTTTATTTATGTGCTATCAGTTTATTTCCAGATCATAAGAAGTATTCCCTCTTAGTTTTAATCTAACAGTCTGAGAGGTGTTTGGTACAGATTTGAGCCCCTCTCTTTACACATTTGCTGGCTATACTAAATAATCATGATCTCTGCTGGATTGCTGTTTACATCCATGAAGTGAATTGATAGATGGATTGATTTTCTTACAGTGATAGAACCAGAGTGTCAGTATTTTCAATTAAATGCAAACTTCAGCAACAGAAGGTTTGTATTAATTAATCATGGAAAAAATTTGTAAAGCAGAATTATAACAGCTTTTTTTATCTAAAACACTTTTATTCCAAAAGCTTCATGCTAGACATGTCAGAAAGGTCCAGAAACTATGAAGTACCAGAAAGTAACAGATCTCAGTCATGCTTGCCCATTTCCAACCCTGAAAGTTTGCTTGTCCTTTAAGAAAAATGTAATGTTGTGAAATTCCTTCCAGTAGTGCCACTGTATTTTGTCTCCAAATAAAAGAAGCTTATTGTAGTATGTTTGCAGAAAAATTCTAAACAAAAATTATACAGCTTATTAGAGTGTGGGAATAGGGATCTAAATTTTAAATAAAATTATATATATATATAAATTGGTGCTGATTTTATAATTGCGCAGTTTGTTTAGTTTTTTCTTACTTTTAAATTCCAACTTAAAATTATGAGGTTTCAGAAATATATTGAAAGTTTAACAATGTTTAAAAATAGAAGAGCATGAGAATTCATGCTTTAAAAATGATTTTTAAATTTGTATTTTATATTGTTTTATCTATCTGTCTTTGCAAGCAGTCTTCAGGTTAAAGATACTTCTAACAGGTTACAGTACATTTCCTCTGTATGTAAATTAGATTGGATAATAGAAATTCATAAACAACCCATAATATTCTTTGAAAGCTAAGCTTTAAACTTCATTTTGTGTCCATTCACAAATAAATTTGGTCTAAAACAGAAAGTGGATCTATGCCATTTTGACATCGACTCATTTTGCAAGGCTTAGGCAGCTAGACATCATTTTAAAGGAAATATTAACTTATATTACATATGTATATTTTTTGTCAGTTGTCTCTCAGTTCTTGAGGTATATTATTTTAATCATTCCATGCCTTAATATGCTTGCAATACAAGAATCTCCCCAAATGGGTGACAAAAAGGCTTCCTGTTTTTAGACTCAGAAATTAAACATTCGGCTGTGGTAGCCAAAAACCATAGATTATCTAAAGGATCATGATAAAATATAATTATTTTACTAAGTCATGGGGTAACAACAAACTCAAAACTAGATCTGCCTAACTCATTTTACATAAATAAATACTCATGTCTAAAAGTACTGCCTATATTGTTTTTCACACCACTGCATTTAATAGAACTGCTGAGAGGACTGTATATATGATTTTAAACTTAAGTTGATTTTCTTACTCTTGAAGGAGTGTTTCTTTGTGAAAGCAGTTCTTACAGCTTTGTTTTCAACCAGCTAAAAATGTTTTATATATTTACCTTAACCTGTTGTCCTCCACATTCTATTGTCCTAATTGTACTGTTTTCTGATTTGTATTTATGTCTTGAGACAGTAACTTTTTGAATAAAAATAAACCTACAGTATGTTGTATGTTTGATCTTTTTAAAACGGGGATGGGGAGGACAGTGAAGAAAGGGGTATGAGTAATGCAAATGTTATGTTTATAGAAATCAAAATCTTTTTCCATGTCTTTTAAGTGTTTGTCTCAGAGTTCGGATAATGTATGGAAAACTGCACTGTTTTATATTTGTAATAAATTGTACAAGTTTTTAAAATGTGAATAAAGCACTAATTGGGTTAATAATTTAAAGTAGAAAAGTTATGCAATCATGATTGTTTTAAATATGATTTGAGTTAAACCTGTTAAAAGAATTAGCAGTGTAAATACAGAGTGAGCTTTTCAAGAGGTTAGTACCTGCAAATAAAATTTTTAAAATTTGTATAGAACTTTTACATGCCAAGAAATCAATGGTTAATTATTTTTGTGTTACATTTTTTAAAGGTGTATCAGTAGCCCTTCTGCTTGTTTCTTTTTCCTCTTAACTTTTATCAGAAATTATGCAGACTGCTTTTGATTCTGATATTGGAGGTATTGTATGTAGTCAAATCAGGCTGTTTGGTAACATCAGTTGCAATCATTGAATGTGTACACTACTTTCCATTCCTTTATCGTACATCTGATAAGCATTCTAAGCTTAATTGGCAAAACAGTAAAGTAATTGGGGGGGGGCGGGGGGAGCGGATCTTGACATGTTTTTTTGCCTCCCACCCCACATCCCCATAGCTGCTGTGCAGCTCTGGCTGTATGTTGAAAACTCCTTTCTGTTACAAGCCTTTAAAGGAGTCATGTAAAAATCTTACAGGTAGTTTTTCTAATTCTTGCTAGTGTAACTCTGGATGGGGTTTTCCATTTCCTCACTACAAATGTTCATTCCTGTCTCTAAATTGTGTTGTAAGATCAATAATATCTTGTGGAAAATGGTTTTAGTATGTCTAATTTTTATCACAAGAAAAAAACCTTCACTATTCAATGTAAAATCTGTTCTAGTTGGACCCCTTAGTACAGATTGCCTGTAAATGAAAGAAATATGGTTTTTGAAAGGATATGTGAGAAAAATGTAAAAAAACAAAACCACTTAAACAGAAATAAAGGCTGTCCTCTAGTTTACCAGAGAGGCCACAGAGAAGGTATTGACACAATGAAATTCAAAGGAATAGTCTTTAGATGTTCTGTTAAAAAATAAAGTATTTCCTGATATTAAACAACCAAAGACAATATGTAAGAGGGTAATGATTGCTGCTGTTTTTTGTTTTTCCCCCCTCTGGATGGTGCGTTGCTGATTCATACAGCTTGTTAGGGCCGGTAAATCCCTTTCTTCTCTAAGCTCTGTTTAACTAGATAATAGCCAATTTAAATATATACTCTTCTCTGTTTTCCAGATTGCTTACATGTATATTCATCCTAGCACAAAACTTCAGGGTACCAGTACTGTTAACTTCCCACTCATAAAATATTTACTGCTGTTTTTGAGATGGTTCAATTGATGATGGCTTTTTTGCTGCTTTTCAACCTATAGCTACTTGACTTTTTTTTTTTTGGCCTGCATAATGTCATGTGCTACTTTCTTTGAAGCATTTGTCAAGCCTGTCATTTTTTCAGAATTATTTTGCTAAAATACAAATTGGTTGGTTCCTTTAAAAATATACTAATTCCTGCTTAAATGTTTTGACTGCTTTAGTTTAACTTTCTTTAATCAATTTATGATACTGAAATACAACTTACACTATTCACTCATTTTACGTAACTCTAAGTGGTTTATAGTACTGAGATTGTTTAATTTCTGGTATTTATTGGCATTTGAAAGGGGTCCTATCTTTAGAGGAGAAAGATGATACATTCTTGGAAAACAAGGTAATGTAGGACAATATCAGTAACGAATTTTCTATTAAAAAAAAACAACACACACACAAAACAATACTGGTCAATAGTGTCTGTCATTTTCCTTGCCTGTCTTTTGTACTGCTCGGCTTTCCTGAATTTCTTAGAGCAATCAATAAATAAAAATAAATAAAAAAATAAATCTTAACAGATGAACTGTTTGCCGTACCAAAATGGTAGGTGTGTGCCTTCAAATTAGAGATTCAACTGCTTTATTGTTCTGGTTTTTGTTGCTACTGCCAGATTTTATAGATGGAAATCATAGTAGCAATACAGTGGTAAGTTATAAACTGTGCACCCAAAATGATCCAAAGCTTGTTAAAGAGTCTTGGTAGTTGTCTGACAGAACCCCACATTAAAGCTTTTTTATTATTTTAGAGAGTATGTACACTACTTTACAGTATAATCATGCTTCCCAAAAATGTGTAGTTCCTGCTAAAGAATTTCAGAGTGTATTTTGTCTGGAAAAGAAGAGGAAAGCCCGTGATATTTTGCTAATATTATTTCTGTCTTTACAAAAAAAAAAAGCACTTGAAATTTTAAGAGTGAAATAATAAATCCTGTGAGGGTACCCTCAAATACAGAAGGGGATGTGATGTCAGTAGTAGCTTCATTAAAGCATTCAAGTTACAAAACAGAAGAGTTTGGAGGAAATGCTTACTTAGCCAGATGAAATTGTTTCCTGTGTCAACACACAGGTTGGTGCTGGCAGGGCTGTCCTGTCAGCAGCTGCTTGTTTCAAGTTTGATAGACATATGTGGAGTGCTCTTGAAGAAGCAGCAAATGTCCCACTTCCGTTCTGTAAGAGTGTCTCTGAGAAAGCTTTGTGCTGGATGTTGTTAGCGTTACAATGCCTTTGTCGGAATTTTAGCTGGGATGATGTGCTTGTGCTTAGCCCTTCTCTAGACTGCTCATTCAATCCCTTTGAGCTCAACATCAGTGCCTTTCCTTGTGCCTTTCTCTGTGTTGCGTGCAACAGCTGCCAGCGGTGTGGACTCTGTACCATCATTACTGCAGCTTCTGGCTGGGTCAGTTGGCTCAGAGCTGTGGTATGGGTGCTGGGGCTCCATCTCAGCTTTCTGATCTTGCTGCTCAGCCCGAGTATTCGATAGAGCGCCTTAGAGTTCGAGGACGATGTCAGCAACTCCATGTGAAAGCTCTTGTTATTTTACCACACCATATGGCCATTCCAGGAAGCCATGCAATTTGCTGCTGCTTTTTAAATAGCAGTTAAACCACAGTTCTTAAGTGACTTACAGATCTCTTATTATTTTAACACGCTCTTCACAGGTTTATATTCAGTTTTCTTCTTAGACTGTTGAGCTCCACCGAAAGGAGAAAAAAAAAAAACCACATCCACTTGTTTTTCATATCATGAACAAAAGCACTTAAAGATGTGGCACATCTTATATTTAGTCTGCTCTTTGTATTTTTCATCTTAAAATACTGAGCTTTTACACAACTGTTCTTACATACCAACTGACAAAGCCCGTCTATTCATTATTTCTGTTGCTGGCTTAAAATCTTCTGCATCTTGAAAAGCAGAGTTTTTATTTTTTTTTTTTTCCCTGATCTGTTCCATTACAGCCAGGAATTGCAGTACTTTATGAAGGCCAGTATGGATTAGGGCAGTGGCTTTGACGCTGAAACGCTGTCTTGTCATTTTCATCCTGTTGGAGGTACTGATGGGGTTACAGTTGGAGGGCATACTATGTAAATACTCATAGCTGGAGAAGCCTACATGCATGTTTGGATTATCAGTAGCTTTCCTTGTTTAGGATTTTTTTGCTCATTTCAATAGTTTGTACGTGGTGGAAGCAGCTTGTTTGAAGTGTCACGAAGCTAAAAGGAACAGATGTTCTATTTAAAGTTGCTTTCATTACAGATTCTTTTTTTTTTTTTCTTCTACCCTTGCAACACTTCATCTCCCACTTCAGAATGACTTTTAACTTGCATAGCTCCCTAGCTCACCTGGGCTGGATTTGTAGATCTGACAAGCAGCGGCACTGTGTAGAACAGTGGGACTCCTGAGGAGAGAATTTCAGCAGTTTGCATTGCCTTCCTTTTTCTGGGTTTTGTGCTGCATTTACCAAAGAGAACATCTTGTTAATGTTTGCTGTGGTGTGATACTCTTTCGTCACAGATTGTGACAGATCCACAGGTACTGTGGATTTACAATTCACATGCATCATTTCTTCATATGCTGTTCTTTTTGTCTGCAGTATTAGGTTTTTAGGTTAAAATCTATTATTAAAGTTCAAAAGACGACATTTAGACATTTGTTAAATCCATGCCCACAGGGAAAGTTAGATTTTATATTATTTTTTAAAATTAATTAGGTTGTTGTTCATCTCTTATTCATTAACAAAGGGATGGTGTGTGGAGTGATCGATATAACGAAACCACACCACTCAATGTTGTATAATCAAAAATGTGTTGGCAGGATGGATCTTGCAGGTGGATAATGATTCCTGTTCTACAAAACACAAACATATGTATGCACAAATCCCAGCATCACATCTAGCTTAACCAGTGCTATGTGGATCCAGAGAACAAAATACTCTGAGCAGCCACCACGCTGGGGCCTGGCTGACAGCGTAGTGATTTCTCCTCAGGCTCTGCCTTGTACATGGTATCAGATGTGTGTGTGGTGCCCACCCCGGCTCTGAAGGGGCAATTAATTTATTATTCCTACATTAGTTTGGCACCAAGATGCCAGTGGCCTTGCCAATCACGTTACCCTGGGTCAGCCACCTTCTGACTCCCAGCAAAATGATTACCGATAAAGTTGCCTCTGCTGTCTAGCTCATTCTAAATTGATACGGGTGGTCAGCTTAGGTGGACAAATGCAGGCAGGTCTTATGTGCCTGCACAGTGAGATAATTCATTTTTCATCATAAAAGTGTATTATGGAGAAATAACGCTGGTTCTGGGCCAAGACTTTCAGAGTATTATATTTGAGGAATAAAAAAACAAAGTTTGCTGCATCAGCACAAGATCCACCTCTTACCCATGCAGAGGGAGAGGAGTGAGGACACTTCCAGTAGCGACATTTTACTTGAGGTATGTTTTCCAGAAAGCTCATAAGAGTAAAGTCACCCTAGCTCATTCCAATTTAATTTTCAAAGAGGTCCTCCAGCTTTTAAGTGTCACTGCTTTCATTCTACCCTCCCAGCGTGAATTTAGAAGGGCCCTCTTACTCCACTTGTAAGGTGGTGCTGTAGGTAATGGAAAGTGCACGAAAGTGTTTGTCCTGGGGTATTCAAGAGAGACATTCAGAGGAATCTGCTTTACCAAGTCACCCTCTTTAACCTGCATACATTCCACAAAATGATTATTTTCTGAATTTAAGAACAGTGATGCTTTTAATGATAGGCTTTTTCCTTACAATTTTAAGGTACAAAGGAGAGTGCACCAGGAATGTGGACTGAATAATTTTGGGATTTGGACAGAATGATTTGGAGAACTCTGTCTTTCAAGGCAGATGCGTGTTATTAGGTAAACTGATGTTCGTGGTACAGCTGATTACAAAGAATTCTGCTTTCAAAAGATGATGCTAGCAATTATGCAAAGTAAAGCTCAAGTTAGAAATACCATGCAGTTCAAATCAGTGCAAAGATATTTTCAAAGTGATGGCTTGCAGCTTTTGAGGAAGTCAAATGGAAGTCTTAATTCTGTTTCCATTCTAGTACGGTTTAAGGGTGAGATTCACATGGCTCTGAGCATCGGATATGGATCAATAATTTGTGATAACTTATTAATTGAACTTGGCCTCTTAGACTTTTTCAAACATTGGGTGTTTTTCCAATTATTTATTTCCAGTGCATCTATCCCTTGCTGAGCTTAAGGAGTTTTTGCCACTGTTCTGAAATCCAGGGAGTTTTTCTAGTTATCTTTGGTCACCATTGAGGATGGTGGTGTTTTTACATATATATATATATATATGTATGTATGTATGTATGTCCTGTTTGGAGAGTCAAGGCTTTCTAATGATGTTTTGGTATAGCTTGTAATACCTAACACAGTAATGAGTGAAGATAACCTTCATATTAGCATCTCCAACCAGACTCAGTAAAGCTGCAAGTATTTGTTTACAACATCCAGTGTTGTTACAACAACAGAATGTTATACAGTAACAAGATTTTTTTGTTATAACATCCAGCCTGCTTATAATTTTTAATAAGATCAGAGAGACATTGGTTTGAAAGGATCTCTAGAAGTCATCTTGTCCAGCACCCCTCTGAAAGTTGGGCTGTCACATGCACCAGTTTAAGCCAGCCTACATGTAGTGACTTTTTCATAGCTGAGCCTTAAAAACTGCCAAGGTTGGCAGCTGCACCCGCTCTCTAAGCACAGGGCCACGCTGTTCTCCTGGTTGTCTTCTAATATCCTTGCTGAGCCTCCTCAGCCTCAGCTTGTCTCTCTAGCCCTGTTGATATTGCTTGCCACAGCTGGGAGGAACTTGACCGCATTGTGTTTGGCTAGCTGAGCTGCTGTAGGCTTGACCATTGTGCCGGGCCCGGTTACGTTCGTCCTCCCCCCATGGCGCCCTCCCAATGCCCTGCGTGTGCCCTCGGTCTGCTCCGATGGAGAGCCCAGAATCTGACGCTCCCTTCTAGGCTCATGAGACCTCACCAGAGCAGGCAGGCCACTGCGAAGAAATGGAGGATCGTATTTAATCTGCTCAAACCAGGATCAAGCAATTTTTATATCCAGCTGACTCTCAGCAAGCACTTCCAGAATTATGAGGCAAATATGCCTTATTGTATGTCCTGTTAATACATGACCACTTTAGGGAGTATTTAATATGCTGTCTGTGCTTGTGTAGTCACTTAGAGAGTTGCTGTGGTGGGATGAGAGGCTCTCCCCAGGAGCTGGAGCAGAAAGGCATGCTGCTTCCCCAGCCTGCCAGCCCTCAGAGGGAGCTTCTGTCAGGCTGACAAGTGCATGGAGGCTTATATGCCCAAATTGCCTTCCAAATATTTCCTGTTAATTCTGGTACTTATGAGTAAACTCCAAGTATAGCACCTTAAGATAGCAAAGTGTAAAAGATGTGGTGTATTCCCTTAAAACAAGCTGATAGTTGGAAAAGAACTGAAATCAGGAGATTTTCCAGCACAAAAGTGGCATGCAGCACAGGAACTTCACTGGGAATTCCCTAGTAAGTAGACTAAGGTATAGATGTAATCCTGCTGCAACCGTATCGTGGTGGGGCAACTGTTTTCTCAGTGGTAGTGGTGGTTTTAACTTTTGGTTTCACGTGGGAAGAATGTACTCGTGGTAAAGGTATATCTGAGACCGGGTAGGGAGTCAAGATGCAGAATGCATTTCGTCTGTCTTTACTGTTGTGGGGTTCTCACTGTTGCTGTTCCTCACTTCATGTCCTTCTCAGCCTTTTCTTAATGTGCTGCTTCCCCCAAGCTACACCTGGTGATTGATCCCATGCAGTTGTGGGCTGGTAAACCCAGGCAGCTAGTGCAGAGCCCCTACACCTCCACGCAGGTGGTTCGGGTCTCTGGGCAAGAATTGCTCCGTCCTCCTGGAGCAACTATTGCTGCTGCACGTGCTTCATAGCTATCATAGCCTCGGACAATCTCTCCTTCTCTGTCACGTGCCTGCAAGTCTCCACAAATCTCCACAAGAACATACAAATAAGCAGAGCTTTTCACGTTGCTTTCTGGTTAAAAAATAAATAATATTTTTTTGAAGAACAGTCATCATAAGCCACTTCAGGGTGAAAGTAAAATTGATTAACATGGCTCTTTATATAGAAGAGTAGTAGAGATGAAGAACATACCCTTCTCAAGGTATACGTCAGGGTCTGCACAGTGAGAGCAGAGCTGAGGCTTTTCATCTGTTTTGCAGACTGTGTGCATGGACTTTCAGCCCAGGGAATTGTCCTTCTGGCCAGAGGACAGCAGGAGGATGTGTGTGTAGGTTTCTGCCCAGTTCTGGAAGGGCTGGTTTCAGCACAAAGTGCTCGATGCCCTTCTCCTCCCAGAACAGAGCTGTGGTGTGCTGTAGCAGCCTGAACCTCTGCCAGAGGCTCTTGCCCTTCAGCTGGTGGAGGATTACTTCTGTGTTAGTGAACAAAACGGCAAGTGCTTGCAGAGCCAAAAGGAATTAATCGGTCAGTTAAAGTGGGCCAAATTCTGTGTATTAGGAAAATATTAAATTACAGAGCCTCTAATGGAAATAAAGAGTGAGCAGAGTATAAAGATAAATGTTTACATGATTCTAGTGGCTAAGAAATTTCAGAACAGGTTGTACTTTTCTATACTGTCAGGATGTGATTTACAGATGTTCTGGTTTAGATGTGTAATGGAAAATGTTTTAAGTGCTGGACTGTCACTGAGGTGAAGACTTCCTTACTTACAGCTGGAGATAAGGCCATGTAAGTGATGTTTGGTTTCTGGGAAGAGAGGACTTCAAAGTTTCTCACATTTAGCCAGAAATCTGGGGAAGAGAGAAGTTTTTGTTCAGGCTAAAGTGCAACGTAAGTGCAGCTTAATTTATTCTAGGGCTCACAATGGCACAGAAATGTGAGTGGTGATGCATTACACTGTGCAGATATTCTTTATCTCCCCTTGTAGATCCTCCAATTGCCTGATAGACAGACGCCTATGCTCCTGCAACATAAAATGATCTACTTCAGTATTGTGGTCATCTTGCTGGCTTTCAAGAGACCCATGGGCACCAGAATGATTCCTTTAAGAGACCTGAACCAAACTATTAATTCCATGCTCTTACTGTAACGCCTTCTGGGGAAGTATTTGGACTCATTTCAGTTCCTTATGAACACACATTGTTATGGATCAGTGGGTTTTGAATGCTTGCTAAGCTTCCACTTCCATCATAGGGAGCACTCTCACTGTTTCTTCTACATGTTCAGCAGGAATTTAGGACAAAAGTTCTCCAGAAGCCAGCCAAATCCAACTTCTAATGTCTTAATTTCCTTTTTCTTTTTCTTAATTTCCTTTTTCCTTTTTTCTGAGGTGTCTCATCATGGCTGTGTAATTTTTCAGCCTGGAAGATACTGATTTTTTTATTATTATTATTATTTTTCCTTCTGTGTCACTGGCTGGGACATCTCTGGGCAGCAGGCACTGCAAGGTGGGGAACATTTTGGTAATAAAGAACCTGCAAACCATTTAAAGCAATAACATGAGAAGCCAGGTGGCTAGTGCTATATATTAGATGATGAAATAAGATATACAGGTGTGTTGTTTCATTAATAACAGTCACTCAGTTCTTTTGAGCATGTGGATGAAGCTGACAACCTATCCAAAGAAGTGTTCTCCACTCTTACTGCCTTACTTGGACATTTCTTTCCTTAAAACTGTTATAATTTCTTAACTCATTGGCATGTTGTCAAAAATGTTCTTGTGTTCATAATTTGAATACTTTTAAGCTGGAATTCGACTTCACATTCAGCTCCTGTGCTGTTGTCAGGATCTACCTGATGCCACCTCCTGCCCCAACTTCCAACTAGTCACAATTGATCGGTAGCATATAAAAGAAGCATTTGGCTTCTATCAAATTTGGTATGCTTTGCACTAAATAATAAATGTTTCTGTCTCCATCCCCTCTCAACTGTAGTTAAAGTCTATTTGGTGCTATAGGTGGATTTGTTCTAAGCCAGAAAAAAACTAGGCTGCTCTTCCTCTCAGTGAGGCATCGTTGCAGCAATGAAAAGTAATGTTAAGGGAAGCCAGGGCAAAACCATTTCTTTCTGGGCTGGCAGCATCCCTGTGTACGCAGGGAAGTGCTGAGGAGGTGGGTTTGGGCTGAGGAGACGCAGAGATCACTGTGCTGGAGGCGGACCAGGAGCAGCTGATGAGCCGTGATGGGGCAGCAGTGGGCATCCTTAGGGGCAGCAGGGAGCCTGAGGCCCAGGAGAGCCCTGGGAGGACATCTCTGGTGGAGGTTGTCACGCTTGGGGTGTGTTCAAAGAGCTCCTCTTGGTGTCCATCCTATGCAAGATGGTGGGGAGTGTACTAGGAAAGGCTCCTACTAATAGTTCCCTAAGGATGGGCTTTCAACCACCCCACTACAAGGATGAGTTTTATCAAAAATGGGCTCCTCTGTGGTTGAAGTTGCTTAACAGAAGGCTGAGCTGTGAGAAGCACAGGGCAGATGTCCGACTTCCAGGCATCTCTGGTGACAGGATGGTGTCTGAGCAGTTTGACAGATTTGCCTGAATTGTTACAGTGTGCTACAGTGTTAGTCAAGTCTGTGATTCTCAGCAAGGCTGATGAAACCACATGAAGCATCTCACCTAAATTGTGGTTTCCTAATCACCTCTTTCAGTGTATCACAAAAGACCACTTTCTGCAGCTTTTAAAAGTTTACGTGTAAATTTAAGTCAAACCTCATCATTAACAAGTGCCACACGTGTGCATCTGAGTAACAACACCATGTCTCACAGCCAAGCTCTAAATTTGGATTTTGCTTCCCAAAATATGGGCACATGCTTACAAAAGCAGTGGGTGGGGGGGCTTGAAGTAGATGCTTTTTAGAGGTTCCTTCCCACCCAAACCATTCTGTGATGCTGTGGTGCCCGTGGTCCCCCAGTCACTGCTGTCATTGCCCCAGCCTCCAGCAGCCCCCCTGGCTGGAGATGTACAACCTGAGGACAGATGGACATGACAGAGGGGCTGAGGGCAGAGGGAAAGCAGAAAGTTCACCTGGCAAGCTTCATTTATGAGCCTTTGGAATCCTCATTGCTGTTTTCCAGTGAGGCTCTGTGAATAGCCTCTATAAATAAAAGAAGGGAGGAGCCTCATGGGTTGTAGACCTGTACAACCAACAGGTTGTACGCCTGTAGACAACGTGGTGTGAAGTGCGGGACTGCAGGGTGAGCTGTGGCCTCGGCTGTGTGTGTGTGAAGGTCTGGTGTGGGCTGGGGTCTTCTGCAGAGTGTCTGGGGGGAGCTGGAAGTGGAGAAAAGGAGAGATGGGAGCCAAGCAGGGGGAGACAGTAAGGTATGGGTTAGAAAATAACATCATGGAACAGAGGGAGACAAGGGGGATGTGTCAGTGCCAGTCAAGCTGTTTGTCTGGCCTGCACAGGTCCCGGGACAAGAAGCCGTAAGAAAAATGAACCTGCCAGCAAGCGGAGAGAAGCAACTGAGGCAGAAGCCGCTGATGCCGCTTATAGTCTGGGCTTTGGAGGAAGCTGCAGTGCCGGGTAGAGAACCTGAGGTGGCGAGGAGGAGGAAGTGGCAGAGCTCCATGGACACCTGCGCCATGAGGCAGCGGGAGCTGCTGGTGGGACCTGCGGCTCCTGCCAGCGCCAGAGGGTCTACGCTCGTCATGGCTGATCAAATGCAGCTTTTGGAAGCTGCGCCGCCACAAAATGCTGGCTCTGCAGGGCCCTTGGTGTCGGCATGGTGGTGGCTGAAGGCCCTGATCCTTCCAGCAGCAGGCAAATGTGGGGGGGTGGCCTAGGGCCATGGACAGCTGAGGAGGCCGTGTTGTTGTGGGCCTGGCAGGGCCTTATCAGTCTGCGCGTGGCAGTGAGGCCGTGGTGGGAGCCCCTTGGTAGGGTGGAGGTGGGCAGGTCAGCCCCTGCCTACTACCAAGCAGGCCGGTACATCACCCTTCACCCCACAGGTGTCCATCTGTCCATCCCATGTGATCCTCTGCAGGTGTCTGTCCTGCTTCTTGTGCCCCAGCATGTGAGAACATACAGCCTTCTCAGCGCAGGGTCCTACTCACCTCTGTGGGCACTGCCCCGGGAGGAAAACCGCTGTCCTCTTGGGCTGTCACAGAAATCTACTCAAGGGCTTCGTGGCCCTTCCAGATGGGGCTGGGAGGAGGGGGGGAAAAAAAAAAATCTTTGGGGGAAAAGCATTTCCATCTTGGTACGGAATACTCCATCCTTCTCAGGTGTTTGCATAAATGACGTTTTTTCTGTTGCAATAAACCTGCTGTATCTCTGAGATCTAACTGAAGTGGTCTGAGCTGGGTCACTCATTTAAAATATATATGTATATATATATATGTATTTATATATGTATATATATGTTTGCACTTCTGTTTCAAACTGTGTTCAAAGCAGCAGGCTATAGTGATGGTAATTTGTGAGCGATTACTGTGTTTCATCACTCAGAGCTGTCTTGTGCTTTTATACCAGGTTTTCAGAAGGACCCAGAACCCACTTGAGGACGGGTTTTTAGAAGTGTATCCTCTAATTCAAGTAAAAAGCAGAGGAGCAGTTGTATAAAGATTATCAGTTCAGTCATGTGCTTACGCCAAAGAAGCATCTCTTTGAAAACCCAAATACCTGTTCATCTTCAGTCAAAGCTGGTAGTTACTGATTTTTTTAACTTTTAATTATTTTAGTATCTAGATGAATATTTTAATAATTATTTCCTGCCTTTAAATGCTGGGAGAGAAAACACGCACAACACTGCTGGTGGGAACATATTGGGAAAGAAATGTGACTTGTGTCTGTGTGCCTGGAGAGGCCAAATTGCAGTGTGAGTAAGGGTTTGGGGTATGTGAACCTGTCCCTACACTCAGGGCTCTTCCTGGTGGGTCTGAATTTCTACCTCCCAGGTGGGCCACGGTGAGGCCACATGCATGGGGGCCTTTCTGTAGTTTAACCAGTTTCTCCTTGCAGTAATGCCCCACGCTGCTATTCTGGAAGGAGCAGAGGTGTCCTTACCTTGCACTCACCTTGATGAGTATGACCATCACTCCAAGATCTGGTGTCACAGGGGTTTTGCCCCATTGTGCTTGTGGTGGTGTTTCTCTTTTCATGCTCTTGGGAGAGGCAAATGCTAAAAGTAGGAAACCAACCTTAAAGCTAATCTTTAAAAATGAAGTGAAGGATAGATGGTCCTGACCCAAAGGAGCGCTGCACAATGTCATCCTGGGCACATCCCTCAGTCCGAGCCAGGCCTCTGGCAGCTGACCTTTCTGCCCCTTTACTCCACAGACAGCAACAAATGAGAACCCAAATGTGGGGACCACTGCTTCAGCCCCTTTCACCCTGACCGATGCCCTGGGGGTTACCACCCCAGTCTTGGTGCCGTCTTGATGCCACAGTCACAGAGTGAGCAGTGCTGGGCTCCACAGGAGTGCTGAGCACGAGCCGCTCCCTGCCGCCAGCACCCATCGTGGGGCTGGAGCACGCAGCGGGACGCAGGGTGTTTCACAGCACTCCCGCTCTGACTGATGGCTGCAGATGCACGCAGGGGGAAGATCAGCAGCTCAGCTGTCTGATTAATATGTAAATGTACCCAGCTATGTGTGAGTGCTCTTAATGAAGTAACTCACGCTTCTGCCTCCATATATCAAAGGTGATTGATGGAAAAAGCACTTTAGGTGCCTGATGGAAAGCACGAAAATTGTTTTTGTCGACATCTTTCCTTTAGAAAAAAAAATCTGTAGACCTAAGGCTGAGATTTCCTTAGGGAGAAAAAACAACCCAGCCTGGGTTTAATCTAAACTAATCCAAATTGTTGGCCGCACTCCTGCCGTATCTGTAAATTCTCAGATAGGGATAATCCATCAGGATCTCATACAACAATCCACATGGTATCTTAAATAAACCTTCTCTTTGGCTGTGGCTTGCAGCTGACACCTCCCGTAAGTTACGTGGTGGTGTTTTATGAGGAGGGCTGCAGGCTGAGGCAGGTGCAGTGGGGAGGATGGGAGGCCCAAGCCTCGTGGAGGACATTTCTTCTGCATGGCTTTCCCAACCCATTGCACATTGCATGGCAGTTGCTTGCAGCAGGCCAGCCCTGCATCCTGCTGGGCAGTGCAAGGGCTCTGTGAAGTCCAAACCCAGCAGCAGCGAGGGGTTTAGAGCAAAGAGCCTCCAGGCAGGGAGGGAAATGCTACCGCAAGGATGTCACCTCAATGTGTGCCCTGTTCCTGGCCAAGAAGGTGCTGCTGGAGCGCAGGGCAGCGGGGCTCTCCTGCGGCAGCCCCAGTGACAACATGTCCTGGTGAGGACACCCCAGGGACATCCTGCCAGCAGCACTCTCAGACAGAACGCCCTTTCGTCCTGCCCTAAAAAATGCTGCCTGTGTTTCACAATCGCTTTTTGCAAAATAGAGACCATTAGCCTGGAACTAGCTGCAGGGCCAGGGGGAGACTTTGCAGTGGCAGTAAAATTTGGCGAGATGCTGCAAGCTGAGAACTGCATAACATCTGCTCCCCGGGATGGAGCTGTAGAGCTCTCGATTGCTGCAAGATCTCACAAAGATAAAATGCATTATGTTGTGCTGCCGTCAAAGGAATTTCAAATACATTCATCGTGCTGTAGCTCTGCGTGGCTTCCTCCCTGCTGCCGTGGCAGGGGCTGGGGGCTGGTGCTGCCATGCTGCACCCTTGGCTGGGTCGGGCTGGAACCCTGCTGGTGGTGTTGGGTAACTGAGCACCATCGCTCGCTCAGGTCTCAGTCCTATGACTACCTGTGCTGGTTGCTTTATCCCGTCCAAACGCAGCAACCTAGATGCTCACTCCAGCATTTCAGGTATTTCTGTTTTGTTTTCTTCCAGTTCCTCTGACATGGGAGAGTCAGCTCCTCGTGAGCTGACAAATAATGGTTTATTGTATTCTGGATGACAAATTAGTTTAAGATAACTATTAGGCAGATTTTAAAACTTTCAATGCAAATCAATTCAACTAAACATGAAATAACACTTCATAATTCACACAGAGAAATATCTGCTTGTGAGGCTAATGTTTTTGAACAAAGCTCCCTGTGAGGATCACTTACTCCATGCTACAGCAGTGCACGGCAGTTATGTGCTGTCCTGGGACTGCTTGGGCTGGTTTCTCTCCCTCAAAGCCTGGAGGGTTTTCCTGGTCTTTCCCCTGTGCTTTCCCTGATTTTTCCTGCAGTGCTTCTCCAGGCCTTCCTCCTCGCTGTCAGCTTTTTGGCGCATGCCACTGGTGCCATTCATGTTGTGTCCGGAGGGCGTCTTGGACTAGGCTGCCCGAGGGGAGACGCTGGTGGTACAGCCACTGTGTGAGCGGGTCCCCGACACTGAGACAAAGGGTCAGGATTCTTCTTCTGCTTCTCTGTAACAGCAGGAGGAGCTGGCAGCTTCAGTGCCTTGATCCAGACCCGCATCCTCCCTCTGTACGGTCCCGTACTGCCTGCTCCCTCCCACGACAGGTGAGCAGAAAAACCAGCCTGCGCTCCTTTGGGCTGCGTTTGCTGCATGCAGGGCTGCTCTTCAGTATGGAGAGGAAAAAAGGCGGGGGAAAAAGTCAAAAATCATTCATCTCCCTGACAAATTGGTTAAAATACAGTGAAGGATACAGCTTGTGCTGGACAGACGGAGGAGGCTGGCCCACCACAACATGCTTTTGTCTGCCCCAGCTGGGAGACACCTGCACGCAGTGCTCCCATCCTGCCCAAGGAGTAGGAAGGCTGGTGAGGTGGGAAGGAAGGCTCACGGGGTCAGGAGGGAATGGCCACAGCTGGGGGGCTCGGGCTGGCCTGGAGGAAAGGCAGGCTGGGCCCCAGCCTCTGTGTCAGAGCTCCTCACTCATTTTCTTCCAGTGGCTATTCAGTGTTTCTGTGCAGACTGAACTTGAAGAATTTCAGAAAAAATGCTCTTATTTAAGGTTATTGTAGCTCTCAGACCTAAAAATATATATATATATGCATATAAATATATACATGTATATGTATTCACTTTGCTGTCATGTAACAGGCTATTTGTGTAATAATAATTAACCAAATTTTGACTCTCTCTGCTATTGGCATTCAGCCTTTTACAGCCATACCCAGATCTTTTATGGTGTGTTTTTTTTTTTTTTTTCCGTTTTCCAACCTTAACCAATTTTAAAGCCTTTTAATGGCAGCAAGCATGCACCTCATCTGCTGTTTTCAAGCTGCAATTTATGTTGTCTCTCAGCAGCATTAATTCCAGCACCCGAGGTGGGAGAAGGGCTTACTGCTGCCAGGCTGATGAGCAGGACGGATCCGCGCTGTTTAATTAGGAGCAACAGCCGCTCCCCGCAGAGCCGCTCGCGCAGCGCCGGGAGGCAGCCTGAGTATTTTCCTTTTCCACTCTCTCCATCCATGGTATTGGGGGTGGGACAAACACTTCTCATAGGAAGGGGAAAAGAAGACAAGGAAGAAGATGGATGGAGCTCGAAACAGGAGGACGTGGCAAATAATTTGCATATCATTTAGCATTTGTGAGAGCAATCATAAACCACTTACAGGAAGATGACGTGCAAGGTCTGCCTTGTCAGCACAGCACTTTTAAAACACTTCTCTCCTTTCCAAAATAAGTTCTCCACAGTTATTTTCCTTTGTAATCTAGGCACATCCAATCTCCTTCCTAGGCTTTATGAACTAGAATTTGGCATAGCTCTGTTTCATCTGTTCTGCTAAAAGATGGATAAATAAATACAGCCTTATGAGGTGGGACTGGAAACTCTGGAGTAACAGGCTGCTGATGAGAAATGAGTCTAAATGGGGATGGAGGCAGCGGTCAGGTGTGGGCTGGATCCAGCTCGCCTGCCTGCAGAGACTGCTGGTGGCAGAAATCCACCTAGCCCTCCTCTTGGACATCTCCATATCCCAAACTCTCCTATATTTGAGAAACCAAGTTTTTCTTTCTTATAGAGAGGAAAAGGATGCAAGCAGAGCTTAGTGCTTTTCAGAATGTATTGGGAAGAAAAGGCATTTTTGGCCAATTACCAGCTGAGCACTGCAGAAAAGCCATCGTTAATGCAGAAAAAGTATTCAATAAATGCAGAAATATGCCATAGATGTGTCGTGTTTGGGGAAATGTGTTTTGGCCATGGTCATACCATGGGATGGAGAGTCCCACAGTGACTTCAGGCATATGGCATGGCACAGTGTGGCCACCACTGACCCCTGTATGGGGCACCGGCACCAGGACTGGTGCAGCTGCTCCCCAAACCAGTCCTGCTGATTGTCAGTGGTGCTTGGGTCATGGCTGGGCAGCGAGGAAAGCACAATGCTGCTGTGCTGGGATCTGGAAATCGGCTGGGGACATCCCAGCTTGACACCACTGCTAGACAAATATGCGGCAGCGCGTGCCAGGGTATGGCTAATGAAGGATGGAGAGTTATTCCATCACTGTAGAGTTACAGAAAAGAGCTTGATATCTTTTTAATGAGATTGCAAATTAGACTGCTAAAGGTAATAATGTTGTTGTAATTTACACAGATATTTGGTTCTTCGAAGTTATTGATTAAGGATTTAGAATTATATGAAATTAATACAGTATGGGCTGAGCAGATTTCAAGGTGGCTGGCTTATAATCCTCGCAACACAGCTGCAAACAGGGGAGTAGGAGGGCTTGTTTTGTCCTGGTCCTGAGGGGGCTCAGGCCTTGCTCTTTCATGATTTAACATGTCTGTTGGTGGTTTGGGGGAGAAAATGGAATGTTCATAGATGTCATTAAGCCAGAAGAAAGGTGGAGAACAAGGTAGTAAGTCACCAAGGCTGAGCATCAACGGGTTGCATCTTGGCACAAATAAACAAGGTTTGTTTTTTAATAAGGTCAAACATCAAGTCCCTCATCTTGGAAAGCAGCAGCCGGCTGGTTTGCAAGGCAGGGATTTCTGCCCAGACAAGCAGGGATCAAGGGAACAGCTGGGAGATTATGGAGAATTAAAGCTCTTCGTCCAATGTTGTAGCCTAAAGGTATAGGAATAATTTTGTCTGGATAAAGAGGGTAATTGCCACGTTAGGAAAGAAACACAGTGAAAATATGACGTGTGAACATTCCTGGAACACGTCCACTTCTGGATGTGCTTCAGCCTTGCAGGGGAGGCAGTGCTGGGAGCAGGGGAAATCACAGACACCAAGGGGCTGTGCCCTCTGCCCCAGCCTTTTCCTCTTCTGTGGTTGCTCTGTGAGAGCCTGCTGCAACTTTCAAGCATCAGAAATATTTTAAAACCATCCTCTTTCCTTGGGGGAAAGGGGGCATCGCAAACAGCCACCACGTTCCCTGTGAGATCAATAACGCCCTGCAGGAAGCTAAATCGTCCTTTATTAATCTGATGAATTAGCCTGATACAGGGAGGAACAGACCAACAGCATGGAAAATAAATTCATGCCCCGCAGCAAAGCTTGTCAGCTATGGAAATGGAAGCATCTTTCCTTTTATCCATAACAAATAATCTTGAAAGTTGGGCTGGGAGACCAGAGTGACTACTGAGGTTTATCAGTGCTACGTGGACAGAGAAACTTGCTTCTCTTCAAAAAGCAATTACACAATCATGCAGAGACAAGCAGTTCCCCGCTGTGCTGCTGGATTAGAGAGCTTGAATGTCTTCCTCCTCTTGTTTTAAGAGGGCCTGATTCAGCAAAGTACTTAGTACTTGTTTTAGTATCAGAGTCCAAGGGAGCTTGGCTTTAGCCTTGCAGAATCAGGATCATGGAAAAAGAGGAAATGAAGTGGCACCCCCTTTCCATCTGGGATTGAAGAAAGCACAAGCAAGGAGCAACCAGCAGCAGCGCTGAGCAGGGGGGTGCAGCCTTGGCTTTCTGTGAACACGCTGCACACCAACACAAATTACTGTCTCTCTCTGAAAATGGCATGATTGAGCTGTCCCTTGCAACACGTGGACAGCTGTGAGAAAGTCTCTGCCTTGCTTTCAGTTGCATCGATTTAGCCAAATCAGGGCTGGCTATTCTGCAAGCACAGGCTTAGTCTAGAGTTTAGGAAGGTATTTTTGAAGGAAAAATATTCAGTTTGACAACGTGGAGAGACTCTCACTGTGAATTATGCCCCAGTTTTTCTTTTGGGAAGGACAGAGGACTTCTCCACCCAGCTTAATTTGGCTGCTTCCTCACTTACAGCTTTTAACACCTCACACTGATGTGCTGGCTATAATCTCCATAGCCCCTAAAAACAGACCAGGTCTGCAGCCAGCATCAGGGCAGGTTTGTGCGGACAAAGGGGAGTTTTGCTCCTGCCACCGTGTCGCCTCTGCAGTGCTCACATTTGCACACCTACTGGTTCCCTGGTAAAATAAGGATCAGCTCTTGTGCCAGAGCCAGGACTGCTGAGATGGCAATTCTTCCATCATTTACTATTTTCTTAGAAATAAGAATTCCAGATTTTATTTAAAATGACAAGATTTCTCAGTTAAATTTTCAGAAAATACTTCAAAATTTTGATTAGGTTTGGAGGGTGTGTCCAAATTTGAAAATGGTTGGACATGGCAGCCTGGATTGATGGATTTGTATTTAAAACTGCCACCAAGTGTGTGTGTTTGAAGGCCTAAAGGTGCCCTGGGAGATTTCCAGGCAGGGAGAAGTGTCTGGATCATGGTGCATTTCCTCAGGAGAGCTAGGGGCTGCATTTGGCCCACTGAGCTTCAGAGCCCGAGTCACAGACTGAAATACCAGGGTCTCTATTTCAGCTTTTTTTCTTTCCAACTCGCTTTTAAATTCTGTTTGGTAGAAGATACAAATACACAAATGGTCCCCTACAGTCACTGGGTCTGCAGATGCCCATAGACGTTACTGCTTCGGAGGAAGGCACTTTTGCATGTTCAAAACCCAATTCGAATGATTAGCCTCCTGCAAGGGTGATGCTTTGCTCATTTCCCAACCCTGTGGGCAAATATGAATTTTTTCAAACCTTTAATCCAAACTCCCTGATAAGATTATGTAAATCTGGTGCGATTAGGGAGGTTTTTAAGCTGTGATGGGGATATCATGGTCCTCTCCCATTCTGTGAAATTGCTTTACAGCCAGGCCATAATAGCAATGACAGACATGCTTGATTGAGATTTGTCTCTCAGTTAATATATGGAGTCATTTGCAAGTGAAAATGAAGAGCTGTGTGTATCTGTTAAACTGGGGGTACACTGAAAAATTATCCTTTTAATACTGAGCGTGGAGATCCCAAGATGTTGCTATAGGAGTGTACTTCAGGGTTAGAGTCTCTGGAATCTTCTCATTATAACTGTGATTTATTTTTTATTCCCCACCCCCAAAGTAATATTAGAGATTTAGGAGCATTTATTTCAGGTGATAGTGAAAAATGGAAGATTAAGGCAGGGTACTGAGAAGGGGAGTGCATCAGAGACGGGGAAGATGACTCATTTCTCTGATGCACGGGGTGAAAGCTTAACTGAAAGGGTGAAGCTGGAGTTTTATTGTCAGATCCTGAAAAATGACATTTCAGCCTCTCAGGGGAATTCTGCCTGGGCTCTGCCATGCCAAGAACCATCTGCATGTGCAAGAGCAGTGAGGCAGGGATGGTGGCCCTCACAGCAGGATGGGGAGGAAAGCAGCACAATACATGTCCTGGAGGACCTGGATATTCCCTCACAGGTGGGGATGAGCCAAGAAGTGGTGTGGAAGCACAGGGAAGGGTTGTTGTGCCTCCCTGCCAGGTCCCAGTGCCATGTGTGAGGCCGGATCCATTGCTGTGGTGCTGTCAGGGATTTTCTCCATGCAGGCTGCGTGTGAGGGCTCACGAGGCCTCGGTGCAGCAGGGCGAGGAGCTCTCCTGCCTGCCAGGCTCCCCTCCTGCCTGCCAGGCCACTCACGGGCAGCGCGGTGCTAACATGGGCCCCAGCACCACTCGCTATCGATGACGACAACTGGGGGTGATGACTCAAAGCGGAATATCACAACATGAGGCAAGGCCGTGACTCCACCACCAACCTCGCTGCCCCTGCCAGGAGCGCGGATCTTGCCCGTGGGTGCTGGGGATGCCTGGTGGGCAGGTCGTGCCTTGTCACGGGGTGATGAGGGCTCGCTGTGGGGCCTGCCCTCTCAGGGCACACCCAGCCTGACTGCGTCTTGAGAAAGAAGAGGAAGAGGAGGCCAAGTAAAAGAAGATGCATCATGATATATCGACTCATTTTCATGCCCAAAGCCCGTGTCCTCAGGCTCCTCACTCTCTCTCCTCATACTGTACTCAGTTACGTGCTGAGTGAGACAGTGACTAATGGAAGATCTGATCACTGCTCTGTGAAAATCAATGGCGAGCCCTCCCCGGTGCAGGACCAAGCTTTCATGAGGAAACTGCTGCTTGTGAACTAGCAAAGTGCGTGGAAGAAAAAAGAAAAAAAAAGCTTCTTAAAAGTTCTTTGCAGTGATCATTTTTTAAATTCAGAGGCTTGTGATCCAGTCCAAGTGGAAAACCATAACCTTTGCTGAGGAGCAGGCGGTGGAGGGTGCTCGGTCCCGGGTGAAGGTTTGTGAGGTCTAGTGCTGGCCACGTTCCCCTCATGAAGGGAGAGCAGCGCTCCTGTGAGGGACGGTCTTTGGATGATCACTGCCCGGGGCTCTTCAGAAAATCACCACGTTTTGCATTAAGGGCAGCCTTCCTCATATAGTACATTGCTGCAATTAATTGCCTTGACACATGATTAGTACCTGGGGGCAAGGACAGGTCGCTCTGTTGATGGGGCTGGGATGCGTTATTAATTGCATAAACTGGCTTGGCATCAAAGGACACGAAGCAGCGGCGGTGGTGGGTGCTGTGGTATTTGTGAGAGCTCAAGAGATTTGTGGCTGTGCCATGCTCCTTTGCCATCCCGGCATTATTAAGATTCCCTCACTTCAACTGTTAAGAAATTAGCCTTTAAACCTGCCCCCCAGCATGTCAAGTCTCTATGTTTCTGTGCAGTAGGTCTTTGATCTGTTCTCCTTTGCACAGAGAAGGTATTCAGCAACAGGCACAGCATGGGGAGCATCTCACGGGTAAGCAGGTAGCAGAGGAGGGGTTAGGACAGGAAACCTGAACTGGCTGACCCGGGCTCGTGCTGATGGGACCTGATGTTCTGCTTTGAGGCTTGGTTCTATTTTCTGCTGAGAAGTCATTCTGAAAGGAACTAAGTTTGTGAAGGGTGTTACAGGATTTAGCAGAGAAAAGTTAAAAATAATAATAATGCTCATATGGTATCATTTATTCTCTCCGCATTCCATGTAGATGAAACAATTTTATAGCTATTGTTACACTGTGCTGGATCCCTTCGTAGTATTAATTACCAGAAAATATAATACAATTCAAGCCTCACATCCTTCACTAAAATGAACCCTAAAGTATTTCACTGCTGATTATCACCCGTACATACCAATAAGGCTGCTCTGGAGGGCACTCAGGAGGCAGCCGTAGGCGGGGAGGGACGGCAGCATTACGGGGGGGGGATCACAGCACCTGTAGGATCCTGATCTCCTGTGGGTGGGGGCCAAAGAAAAGTCAAAAGAGGCAGGTGGGTATGTGCACTGTAATACAGCATGAAGATGGGGCTAAATCTTAAAGTTTTTTTCAGACAGCTGTTATTTGTGCTACGGGGCACCTGCAGCATCTCTGCTAATCAGGAGGCAGCCCCATGACCTGCAATTTATTAATGTGACTTCTCCTTTTGTCTCCAGACTGCACCAGCTCTGTTGGCAGTGGTTGAGGCTTGCACACCTCTGTCTTGTGTGAGTAGCTCACCCACCCTTTCCTAACCCCGTCTCGCACATCTCAGCTGCTGGTGGTGGGGTCCAGCACTGCCCTCGGCCTCAACACAGTGATGGGAGGCTGGCCTCACCCCTGGCCAAGCGGCACAGCCTGCTAAAATTCCAATTCCTCATTTTGACAGCATCGCTCTCTGCTCTTATTACATTAGCACTAAAGATTGTACGTACAACTTTTTAGAGTGACACCTAAAGGGAAATATGGGTTATGCTACCCACTGTTATTAAGTGCCTGAGGCTCCAGCAATCTTTTTTCCTGTCAGAATTGATTCATTAAGCAGCATATGGAAGTATAGAAGTGGCTTGGATTAGGTTATATTCCCCTTGCTAACTAGATTCTAATTTTTCTTCTTTGTTTTTACTTCCAGTGTTTTGCGTTGTCATAATAAAGAACAAATTGTACAGGAGAAAAAAGACCAGCTGAATTTTAGTTTCTTGGCTCATGCATTTCTAGGGACCTGTGCATTACACTGGACTGACTTCTATATATTTGAAATTCAACATGAAAAACTTCCGTCTGAAATTTATCTTGAGTTATTCCAAATTTCAAATGGAGAACAAGCACCACAAATTTAAGCACATTAAAGAGGGGCAGGCCAGTGTATTGTAGAAGGTGCACAGATGTCCAGAGACTAGAAAACTTGCATGGAAGATTAGGAAGGAAAAGTAGAAAGATAAGCCAGATATAGAAAGAAAATGGAAGGAAAAAAGCATCATAGGAAATATTGAACCATATACTCCCTCCCCGCTCCAGTGAAATCATGCTGCAGATGTCCAGAGCAGCCCTGCGTTGGTTTAGCTGGTTTAGCTGGTTTATGCTGGGTGTGTTTGGAGGTGTTCACATGTTCTCTTCCACCCAAAGTGCTAAAAGGTTGCAACACCCTGGTTTTCACGGGGCCAAGCTCTGCACGCTGTCATGTAGACGTGCAGAGCTCTGTTTTTTTGGTTGAACATCTCCACGTTTGTGTCAAACCTCATAGCACCAGAATTAAAAGCAAACCAATATAAACCACAACACATAAGAACAAGGTGTGCGAGCTGCTGCTGCGGGTGGCCAGGGGCATGCAGTGAGAGGAGTGCACGGGTGGTCACAGCACGTAGCCAAAATGTCATCTGGCCCTGTGGTCTTGGGGTTTTTACATCTCACTGAGTTTCACTCAGCAGAATTTTGTACAGAATTCCCTAGGTTTCTCATTTCTGCTCTCCATTGTACCCTTGGTAACAGTGCAAGGGGAGAAATGACCAAAAACCTCATCCTACCGAGCAGTTCCTTGGGGCCCCACCACATGAGCTCTATCATGAAAGTCTTTTTTTGTTATTTTGTTTTAAAGCCGGGGCTTGGGGAGCTCTGCATAGTTGGAGTTTGGCTGGTCACCGTGGGCAGGTCATTGTTCCGGCTGCTTGAGGTGCTGCAGGTGTGCCGTGCTGCATGCAGCAAAGGGTGGCCTGCTGGTGGTGATGGTCCCTCTGCTCTCAGGTGCCTGTGTGAGGCCATCTGTGTGCAGGTGGGTGCCTCGGCCTCCCATGGCAGTGTGGGGGCTCCAGGTTTGGGACTCAGTGGGGAGGGAGGGCAGCAAGACCGGAGGGAAGGAGCCAGGTGGGGTTCTCCTGCCCACATTGACTACGTGTGGTCTTCCTTCCAGCAGAAGACTTGCTCTACAGCTATCGCAGATGAGTTCTTCCTTCAGCTGAAGCCCCACGTCAGACCATGCGGTGCCTCTTGCTGGAGCGGTGAGTGGCTCAGAGGGCATGGCACGCACAGCGTGTGCCAGAGCCTCGCTAGTGAAAAACAGCAGCCCCGGGGGGGTCACTGGTACAGGGCACCCCATGACACTTCATCACCCCCCCTGCTTTTACTTGCATCCTGAATTTTAAACACCCCCAAGTACTAATGACTTCAGGTCTGCTCCTAAAAGAAACCTGAGAAGATTAAAACTGCAATAGCAGTGATAGACTCATCTGTAATAAAAGTCAAGGGCCCCGTTAACCAAATACTTCATTTCTTAATTCAATTTAAACCCTGCTATGACAAATTCAGTCTTTTGAAGCAGACAAAAAATATTTTCAACTGATGATGTATATTTTAATTTCATTTTAAAAACATTATGTAAAGATACAGTAATGACAAAGAAAAGACGTGTGTGGGTGCTCGGGGCAAGCCTAGTGCAGGCACATTCTTCAAAGTGAATTTATTACCATTTTCACCTGTTATGTTAATCATCAGTCATGTATTTTATTATTGTTAATAGTTAATTTGCATATTAATATTTATAGTTGCTCTGGCCCTCAGAAGCGTGCTGGGGCTCTGGAGAGCAGAGGGAGCCACCCGCACACCCACTGCAGCCACGATGTTCCTGGCTCCATGCGGGCAGGGGTGAGCTCTGTGTGCGGGTGGCAAATTCTGCTCACATCAGAACGGGAGAGTCCTGAGGGCTGGCAGAATTCCCTGTGTCAGAATTTCCTGTACCATTGCTGGTGCTCTGGTTGCAGATGACCCCTACTTTATTAACTTGTTGTAGGCATTAATTGGTGAGCAGTTTTCTGGTTAAAATAGAAGTTGAACCTTTGAAGCAAATGTATGGGACGTGACCTTTATATCTCCTAGTCACTGTCAGGATGTGCTGAGTGCTCTGCACCTTGACATTCAATAAAGTAATAAAGAAATGAAATGTACTAATGTAACCTTTACAAAATAGTTAAAATGATAGTTTAATATTTAATCTCCCAATATAGTGTTAAAGTAAGCTCAATAAACCTTGGCAGTAAATTACATTCAGAAGGAACTCAATTTAAATAACATTATGGTTATGATAGTTGGCAAATTATGTCCTAAACTGCTGCTTCAGGGAAAAAAAAAAATCCAACCAGGTTTAGGGTGGGGCTTTTGACTTTATTCAATTTTTGTATACTAATGGAGCCACTAATCAACATTTGATAGTTGATCTGGAACCTTAGGTCCTTTCTCCCCATATCTCCTGCCTGGACAATCAAGAGGATGTTGTAGACGAACATCTTTTAGCAGCCAGAGCAGATGAATCTTCTGTATTTGAGGCACAATCTGGGTTTCAATTTGTCTTTACAAAAGATGTGCACACAAAAAGGACCCAAAACCCACTGTATTAGGGGAAGGTGAACAAATGAAACAAATGAATGGGTTCAGCAAGATCATACGTTTGCCTGAGAGCTGAAATAATTTCTTGTTCTTCATGTAAAACAGCACGGGTTGCTGGATGGGCATCATGGCTCGGGCTGTAAAATCAGGCTAAGCTTGTACTTGTTGCAAACTGAAAGTGCTGCAGACTCACATGTATAAATGCGTGCTAGGTGCTGGAAATATGGAGTGACAGTGCTATGGGATGATTGAAATCTGTATATGAGCTTTAAGTTCTTTAGAAATGTGTATACAAGACTACATGTTGCATTTCACATGGAGGGATCTTAAACTATTTCACAACACATTTTTTAGAATTGTTTTACCGGAAGTGTGTTTCTTCTGCATTTAGTGGTGATATAGCAGTCTTTATCCACTGGCCTGGATGCAGTTTTGATCTTGGTTTTACCTAACTAGACAAAACGTGCTCATGAAAGTGAGGGACAAGCGCCCAGCATTGACTGGGCTGGTTGCTTCAGTCCATGGATGATATCAGCTTTCTACTTGTTCTCCTGCAAAATTAAACCCTTCTCTGCTTGAGCTAGCCTTTGATTGCTTGTAGTGCTGAGATAGTGTTTGGGCAGAGACCATAAAAGTACTCTGATAAATAGGTAGGGGTAGAGAAAACACTCGTGCCTCCGCTCTGCTCATCTGGCTGCAGGGTGTCATGGTGGAAAGGGACATGTTGTCTGTGGCAGGGAAGTGCCAGGGTTGCTAAACATCAGGAAAAGATGCACTGGTGCCGTCATCTCAGGTATTGCCGGAGGACTGGCTTTGTTTCTTACAGCTGTCTGGAGGTTTCTGTTTCTTTGAAGCTGAGGACAGCACAGTGAAGGTGTGGGAGGTAATGTTCCGTGAGGGGAAGAGACGGAGGAGAATCAGGGCTGATGCTGAAAGGGAAAATGGGCTGAAAGGAAGGAAACAGATCTTAACTTTGGGCAGTGAAAAGTGGATGCACATTGCATACTGGTGAGTGCCATTTTCCAGAGAAATGGTGCTCTCTACGAGCAGTTGATCTGGATTGCACTACTAAAGGTTCGTTGTGTTGTTCCTGATGCTGCTCTAGGCTTAGGTAGTTTTGTATTTTCTATGGAAAGAAATAGCCTGCTGAATGAGTTTTACTGTATAATTTTCACTGAATGTAATTTAAAAAGGTTTCAGTATAACAGCTTTTTATGCCTCAAAGCGAACTGAGAACCAAGACGTCAACAATTAGTGGTCTAGTTTCATGTTATTAGATTTCCACCCATCACGGCAGCAGCGGTTATACTGCACTAACAGAGCACCAACTGTATAGAACAAAGCAAAGATAATACCTTTTTTATGGTGGTACCATAAATGCTTTGTCTCTGCATACCTTTACCATTGGAAGTGAAGAATGACATTTAAACACGTGTGAAGAGAGCATAATCTTACCTCCACAAGGGTTAATTTCACCTCCTTGTGACTGAATAGGAAGATGGAGACTTTTGTCAAGCATCTGTACTTTCTTCTCGATTAAGGCAGATTACAGACGCTTAATTGGAAGGGGTTTCACACCTATGGTGATACTGTTATTACTGTAAAATTAGCCAAGTGTAAGGCATGCCTGCATTCCTACAAAAGTAAGACAAACTTGCTCTTTCAAGGGGGCACAAGTAATAAGAAAGGGGTGGGCTAAAAATGTGATTTACCAGGAAACTCTCTGGCCCCAAATTCCTAGAGGTTCACTGGTTTGTAATCCAGACATGGCTCAATCAAGGGACAAGTACACATCTTGATTTTCTTTTCTTCTCCAGGGGCTTGCCCCTTTTTCTGTTAAGTGAAACATGCTGAGTGGTATCTAGAGTTATCTCATTTCTGTTACTTTTATTTGCTTTTCCTTTTTTCACTCAGTAATTTTTCAGCTTTTCAGTTAAAGTATATACATGCTATCACAGAGTAAAGAAGTTAGTTTGACATCTCTGTAATTTTAGTAAAAAAGGCAACAATTTGAAAAATGTATTAAAAAAATATGATGACCTAAAATCTGCCAGGAACATCCCAGTGTTTTTTAGAACTGCTGGGTGAAAATATTGCAGCAAGAATGGTGAAGAATGAGTTTCAGCAACAGAAAAGGCAAATATTTAATGAAATATTTATGCAAAAATAAACTAAATGAAGATAAAATCAGAATATATTTTGCTTAAAAATTTGCTCTAAAACACCTTGGTGGGGGAAAAAATATCTTATTTGATGAAGAGCTCTCTAGGGTAGAAAAAAATAAAAAAAAACACGGTAGTTTTCTGCTGGTTTTAGCTGTCAGATAAGAGCAGGAAATTGAAGTCAAACACCTACATTTAGCAGCAAAAGAACAATGTGCTGAGTCCATCTGTAAAGGACCACCTGACACGGTCTGAGTGGCAAAGGACTGGCACCCTGTCCTCACCATGTGCCAGCGTGGGTTCTGGCTGCCCTGCTGCTGCTGCGTTGCTCCTCCTGGTGGGCCGGGATCTCTCTGGTGGGCTGAGGTCTCTACAGCAGGCAGGTGACTGCAGCCTGGTGCCTGAAAAATATTCCAGAACACATTCCTCTGTAAGCAAGGCCCTAACGTGTTTTTTCAGACAGCCCTAAGTGTGCTTATGAATAGCTCGTAGTAAAAGCTTCCATGGAGAAAAAGCAATTAAATCTTACTGGCCCGGTGTTTATATTTTATGGACTACAGGTTGGAAAGTCTGAGTGCAAATCATTCAGACACGGCTAACATCCTTGCAATAAGGGAATTTTTGATAAGCACTGGGCAAAAAAAACCATTTTTTTTTCCTGTACTGCCAGAAGTGAGAGGACTCAGTTGTGTTTTAGAGGGCAGTTCCCTTGGAAAAAGGCATGAGGTCCCAGGGAGCAGGGAGTCCAACCTCATCCAAGTGAGGAGCTCAGGATGAGGCTGATGCCCCCAAACACCATCAGGGTGCGTGGCCACCATCCCCACGGGAGTCATGATGACTACACACAAGTGAAACAGGACTCAGGTGTGAGGTACTTCATACCCTGCTTTTAGGAGCTGGTCCCACAGGGACAGCGGCCTTGCAGGTGCTCTTTACCTCAGTGGGCACTTGGTACCTATGTCAGGTAGGCCTGCTAGCAATTTCTCATGGGTGTTATGCCATGTCAGGCAGCAGGTTTCATCTCCAGGTTCCACTTCTGCTTTGACACTAAGGAGGATGACACCTTTGGTGCCTTGAGCCTTTTCCTACTCCTCCTGGCCATTGCCACTCCAGCTTGGGTGTGAGCTGTGGGCCACGAGACCCATAAGAGAGGCAAAGGCTTTCCTTTCAGACTCTGCATCTTGGTGCCAGTGGCATTTTTATTTATCTTAAAATAGAGTAGCAATCCACCACACACAATCTTCTGCCTCTTGTCCTGCTTGTTTACCTCAGCCCTGGCATGGGGGTGTTCAGCCATGCTTTTGGGCCACAGCTTCCCAACCAACAAGGCTGCCAAAGCATGCCAGTCAAGGGGGAGCAGCTTTCTGCGGGCACTTGTGTGACAGTGCTGGCTCTCATCTGGTACTGATCGAACGCAGTGACCTGGATGTATGTGACTCCTCTGCATCATCTGGCCTCCATCCTGTTAATGTCCAGCCTTTGGAAAACCCACTTGTGCCTTACAGAAAGGCCTTAAAGAAAGGCCTTAAATGCACAGAGCCATGATAGGAGGAGGAAGAGCCTCTCTTGGCTTGGCCAGCTCAATTCCATTTGCTCTTTTCTCTCGCTGTATTTGATTTAGCCTGCAATCAATAGAGAAATTAAAAGGATGTGGGTTTAGTCCACCCACAGACTTTCACTGTGCTGCTTGGAGCCGCTGGCTCTGCAGGGATCTGCTAACCTTTGCCACAGCATGCAGCATGGGCCGGGGCTAACCAGCAGGCAAATGCTGGGTAGTCCTTGCCTAAAGATCGCTGTTCTCCAAAAACACTCGCTTCCTGTTAACTGCGGAGAAAAGTTTCACCTGCACAAGCTCTCGCTACGAGCAGGACAGTTCTGTTGGTTTCAGTCAGAATGGGATTAGCCCTACAAATCATTTCACTAACAATGTGGCTTGTGATATGATGATGCAACCTGGCAGTGAGTCCAAGACAGGTCTTCTTTCCTGGGCTGAAGTAAAGTAACTCTACTGCAGTCCTTCGTCGGTGTGAAAAGATACAGATTAATGAGGGAGTTTTTCAGGATCTGTTAGAAAAAAGAAATTTTATACATGCAGGTATTTTAAAATACATAAGCACCATGTATGTGTGTATATACTCATGCCATCAGTTCTGTTTTTTTAAAAGTAATTTTTTTTTTTTTAGGACAGAAATGTTGTTGTTAATTGTTCTTGTTGTTGCAGTCAGTGATGTAGGCCAGAAAAGCAATCTGTGCCCAAAATACTAAGGTAAAACTTTCAAAGAGTAGTTAGTATAACCAGAATTTGTTTTTTTTTTTTTTTCTTTTCGTTGAGATTGTGTCTGCTTTGCTGTCAGCCTGGCTCGTACCATAAGCATGCAGTGAGATGCACGGCTCGTGTGCTCTATGCAAAGTGCTTGGAGTGGACGTGTGCATGTGTTTTTCTGTACTGAGAGCAATACAACATCACTGCTATGGATTCTGAATGATTTATGAAATGAAAAATCTCTCAGTGCAAGGGCGAACAAATGCAGGGTTGAACTGGACTATTTGCTTTAACATTTAGTTTAAAACTGGTTAATAAAGCACCTAGAACCAAAGAATTTAAGAGAAAAATATCTATTTGTATATTTTCCCTTTGTGCTGTTATAAGTAGACTTATCGCTTGAATTTCAAAATACTATACAGTCCAGATAGAAACAGGAATGTGCACAAAGCAGTTTTATTTTGCCATGAGCAATGTTTGGTTTCAGGTGAAACAGTTTGCAAGTCACCAAAATCGGTACTAGCGTATGAGGAGGTGAGCACAGTTGTAAAAGAAATGTGGATTATACAATAAACCGGTCCCATTGGGATCAAAGGCTATGTCCTGAATTCTGTATTTATGAAACTTCAGCACGCTGTCATTTCCCTCACCCTGTGCGTGCAGAGTGGTGCACTGGAAAGCAGAGGCTTCATTATAGACCAGAGGTTTATCCAAGGAGAGCAATTCAGTGTGTGCCTGCAGCTCCCATGTTCCTCGTTGGCATCACGAGAAGCGGTTGGGCACTGCTGAAACAGATACCAGACAAAATAAAAATACACAGACAAGATGGGCAGAAGACTCTTTACCCTGTGACTTTTAAGAGTTCAGCAAAGCCTATCAAAAAAAAAAAAAAAAGTGAATATTTGAGAAGTGACTTGACTCCAGAGAATAAACACTTACAGAGGGGAAAGAATTATGGGTACCAAAGGGCTTTTTAACTTAACTCTGAAAAGTATAACGAGAACCAGCGGATAGAATCTGGAGCCAGACAAATTCAAATTGGAAACATGACCTACATTTTTAATAGTGAGTGTGATTAACCATTGGAACAAAGTACCCACAAAGTAGTGGATTTGCTCCTCCTGATGGCTTCAAATCAAGACTAGATGCCTTTTTGGGAGATAAGCTTTAGTCAAAAATAGTTATGCTTTAGTCAAACACATGTTAGGGGGCTCAGTATAGAGGTAATTGGAGAAATGTAATGGCCTGTGATATCCAGGAGGTCAGGCCAGATGGTATAATGATCCCTTCTGGTCTCAAACTCAGTGAATCTCAGAATGAATATAAATGCTATCATCTGGATGTGCATTTGAAATAATTGCAGGAAGAGATTAGACACGCAATTGCATATGGTTTGGAATTGATAAACTTTCCTCCCCTCCAGAACAAAAGCCCTTATTTATGCCTAATTACATGGTGCTGTTGTAATTCAGATAAATATCCATTAGGAACTAGGGTAGGATGTCAGCAAATCAATTTTAACTACTGTGCATGTGTGTCATGTGGAAATCTAGTTTTTAAAGCTTTTATTCAACTCCAGACTTGCTCGCATAGGAATATATCCAGGAAGAGCTCCAGAGTGGACATTTAGTCCACCCGGAGAGTGTCATTATGTGATTTAGCCCTGTCGACTTTGAAGTTGGTTCAGCTAAATCATAAAGACGTGGAGGTCCTGGTCCCCAAAGCAGCTGGGTGCCTAATCCTCATGACTACCCGTGCATTGCCGAATTTTACGGGAAAGGGTTGTTGAAAGAGTAATAGCGGAAAATAAAAAAGTGCAAGCTTCTATGAGTAGTGCTGTTCATGCTGACATTATCGTAAATGGCATCTCTGCTTGGGTAAGGCACATGCACCTGCAAAATAGCCAGCTGTTGCACTGCTTCTGGAGAAAGAAGTACGAAATAGTAACTGGTAAGAGAAACCGCATTAAAACACAGATAACTTTTAATATGAATTTCATCATGTTATGTAGCTTTCAATTTTAGTGTTATCTTGCTCAAAAAACAATCAGAACAACAGCACAGGTAAGCTGTGAGGCCACACAGAGGAAATAGCTTTGTTAAAGTTCACTGAAATGTCATCATTTATGGTATGTGTGTGTTTACCTGTGCTCAGAGGACAAAAATTGATGAGTATAAAGAATTTCATTCATAAAGGTCCATAATCTTTCGGATTCTCAGTCTCCCCCATAACCAGCTCCCACCGACAGCACCAAACATGCACTTCCCAAGTGATGAGAAAAATCATTTTTTCAAATTCTGAGCTCTGTACAGAACTCTACACAGCACCTAATGTTCCACTGCAGGAATTAATATTGCCGGGTGAGGAATGCTCCCCTGGGCTATCTATTTATTTTGAAGGGGGCAAAAGCCTGGATCTGCAACCTCCCTCACACTTACCCAAACATTTGGGTAGTTCTGTGACAACTCAGTTTTATAGGCTGGCCTTTCTCTAAAGTGAGTGAGATGTGTCCAATTTATGCATCCTGGAGTATAAAGCTTGGAACCTGCACCTGAATCCAAACTTTATTTATTATAACTCTCTAACTTTTTTTTTTTTTTTTTTTTTTTTTTTTTGTCCTCCAAGCAACACATATAGAATATCACAAGTAACATGAAGGCTGCAGAAATGTATGCTAATGTGTAAACCTTAAGTCAAACTTTCCTTGGATTCTCCTTCTGTATCGATGCTCAGAGACCTGTAACACATTAGTTAACTATAGCCTGCTTTTTTCAATCTCTCTTATTTCAGCTCAAAAAGGTGACATGATAATGGTGACTCTGCAGGTACTCTGTAGTATAACCAATGTTTTACTGAATCTCAGTATTACTTTCTTATTTGAATAGCAAGACTGTCTGCAAGTGCTATTCTATACAGTCATTCTGAATATTTTGTTAGATTACACTAAAAATGAAAGTGACACGAAATAATGAGAATCACATTTAAAGTTAGATGTGTTTTAATGTGGCTTTTTGCCAGTTAATTCTTTTTAAAAAAACATTGCAATAGCTAGTGATTCTGAAGGTGCTTTTTCAGTACTTCTACAGAGATGGCATTTATGATAATACCGCTGTATCAGCAAAACTACCAATATAGATATTTTACTTTTTATCTTGATTTAAAGGTCTTTATACAAGGCTTTCCTATAACAGTACTGCAGCAGCATTAATTTCGTAAAGGTCCTGAAGGTCATTCTTATTTTCAGGCAATTAACAACATCCAAGAATTTTAATGATGCTTTGCATTAGTGTTATTATATCCAGAACTGTTACAAAATTCAACAATCTATGAAAATGTCACTGCTAGGTATGAAAGAAGCAGCTCATCTGAAAATGAAAACCAGCTCCAGTCTTTGCAGGTGTTCAACAAACTTGAAGTGATTTAATTTTGTCTTCTCTACCTCCACTTCTCAGGCACTTCTACAAGTTCCGGCACCTGAAATACCATCATATTTGATTTTTCTAGACAAAAGAAGTGGTTAGATCTAATTATTTAAACTTAAGTACAGCATTTGGTACTGTGCCATATGGAAAATTATTAGCTAAAATAGGAGATGAGTACAAAAATTGAAAAGTGGATAACAAAGTGAGTAGTAGGAGGAGAAGATCAGTTCTGAGGGAAGTAGTGAGTTTCCCAATCATCAGCCTTGGGACTGATACTATTTAACATTTTTTTTATTAATGATGCTGGCATAAAAATAAGTGTGTGCTACTGGAATTTACTGATGGCATAAGGGAGGGAGGTACTGTCACTGCAGAGACAAATAAATCTCTCATTTAGGAAGAACTGAGTGACCTTGAGGACTGGGATAAGATAAATTGGATGAGATTCAGAACGATTGAGTGCAGGATCATGCAGCTGGATCTTGTTAACCAGGTTTCTACTACACCTGGGTGCTCAGGGGAAAGAAATGACTAAGGTGGGGAAAGACACAGACCACGCAAAGCAAAGGATTTTCCCTGGGGTAATGAAATGCATCAGTAACACTGTATGAAGCACAGGTTAGATTGCAGCCCGGATAGTGTACACTGTTCGCAAATGATTCACTTCACACCTGGGAAGCTACCAAAAAAGACGATTAGAGTGCCCACAGGAAGGGAGAGCCTTAAGTGTGACAGGAGCTTGGCAAAATGAAGTCTGATGGAGGCCACTCTAAATACTGCATAGGCATAAGCTCCAGGCAGAGAAAACATCTATTTAAACTAAAGGACAACATTGGCACAAGAACAAATGAGTATAAATTGGTCATGAATAAATTTAGGATGGAAATTGGAAGCAGGTTTCCAAACAACAGAATAGTGATGTTCTGCAATTGCTTTCCAATGAGAACAGTGGGAAAAACAACAACAACAAAAAACCCTGAACTACTTTTAAGACAGAGTATAATGAGTTTCTGAAAGGGATTATATGATGTGTTTGGCTAAGATAGCAGGGAACTGGACTTGATGGCCCAAGAGGTCTGTTGCAGTCCTGTCTTTCTAAGCCTGTTTTTCATGGCCAAGTAATTCAGAGCACTGTTAAGTGCTTCCTTTCCTTCATGTCTTTTTTAGATAATTTTTCACAGTGTGCTGCAAGCACTGCTGGACTGATTTAGTCAAGGACCAAAACTCTGTTGTCCAGCATATGCTGAATACTCTACAAACCAAGCAAGAAAAGGGAGTGTCCAGCATCCTACAGGGCCAGGCCTGGGGTGCTTAAAGAAATCACCAGTACCTTGTCCCAGAAACCAGCATTTCATTACATCTTAAAGCTGCATATCCCCATAGACAATACAGCTATAAATGGATTTGTACAGAAACCCTGGCTTCGGGGTTTGGCCAGTGGACTTCTGTGGGTTCCTTACCCACAAAAGCAAAGTTGGGTGTTTACAGCTCTTTATTTTTCAGTAATAGCTTCATCAAGCAGCTGGGAGGATGTAAGCTGGCCTGGTAGTACAGTGACTCCCTTATTAAGAGAGTTTCTCGTAGTCAAAAGTTTTATGATTTTCTACATATGCTTCAGTTGAAATCTGATGAGTGGGAAAATGAGACCTGCAGCACTGGGTGACTCTGGCTGTTTTTCCTTTCCAGCTAACTACACACAAACTTTTTATGAAATCAGCAATTAATAACAAAAATAGGTTAAGAAATTGAAAAGTTAGATGAAATCCCCAAAAGTACAGGTAACTTAGAAAATGAGAAAAAATAGGCAGTAGATTCACAAGGGAACAAGTTCTTTGCTTACACCTTGTCACTATCCACATTAATCACATTTGCAGTAGGCAGTAGCTCTACTTTGTTGTGCAAATACTTTAACAACAGATTTTAAAAAATGGGCAGGATAGCTGAGTCCCTAGGTTCACATCAATGGGGTAATGAGCACTTGTGTTACCAGCCCGAAGAGCCATAAACATGGCAGTGGAAGTTTTCAGTCCCTCTTAGGCTGGGTTTTTCCAAAGCTGTCTCAGTCCTTTGGTATCAGGCAGGGAGGCTCGCTGGGGTGCCCCTGCAGGGAACACGGTGACACTGGAGCTTGGCTGTAGGCGACTGGGGTGCAGCACCCACCCACAAGCTGCCCAGTGACACAATGGCTGCAAATGCCCATCCCTCGGGGGGAAAAGCTAAAAGTAATTTGAAAAATGTATTTTTAAGGGAAAACAGTATCAAAGGTCAGAAATGAAAGACATGAACTTCGAAATGGTCAAAGAGAAAATATTTAAATTGATTCAAACTTAAAAGGAGCAACCCTTATTTTATTCTTTAACTATTGTTTCTTGTTCCTTAAGTGTGTGCGGCTACAGAGAGTTTTTTTTTTACCTATCCTAAACTTCAACCAGGACACACTGTTTGATGAATACCTCAGTAAGATGATCTTATTTTACCCGGTCCCGTCAGCAAGCTCAATTCAGAATGAATCAGTCACAAGCAGCGATCACAAAATCATTGTATTTTTAGTTTGGTCATCCTCATATGCCCAGCTGTGAGGACATGGCCAAACCAGGGATGAATTCAGCCCTAAGTATGTGGCAGCCTGGTGGGGCTGGCCTGGTGGAGGGGCAGGGCCACCTCAGCACTGCTCAGCTCCAGCAATACACTCAGTTGGGTGGAAATTGCTTTGGAATAAAAACTCACGTTTTCAGCCTGTTTGCAAACAGACCCGTGTGCAAGCCCAAGAGTACAGGGGCTCTCAGGTGACAAGCACGCTGAGGAATATATGTGTGACCACAGCAGCTGAGATAAATAGCTTTTGCTCAGAGGTGTCTGGATTTCGGCTGCCTGCATGTGCGGGTGACAGCAGTGCCGATGGCATCAGGAAGGATGTGTGGGGCCTCCCTGCCCACGCTCAGGCTGCCTGCCTCCGAGCAAAACCAATGAGCATTAGCAGTGGTTAAACACCACCAAAGCCTACGAAAATAACTCCTCATTAGGTAAATCAGTCAGGGTCAGCCTTTCTGGACACCAGGCCGGCCGCTGTGGAGCAGCGTACCTGAGGACTGAGGTGAGTGGCCTGGTGGGGCTGTGAGGCCAGCTTGCCGCCTTTGGTTTCTTACCCTTGTGGATTTCACAAATAAGAGGTTAAAAAACACATCCCTGGTTCGCAGAGGGCCTTCAGGGTCCTGCCTCGCTCCTCTTTGCCCCTGCTTTTGTTCATGCTGGTCACTGCATCCCATCTTGGCCGAGCAGGGAGCTGCCTGGGAAGAGCAGGCCTTGAGACGGTCCCTCAGCATGTGGGCTGCAATGCTGCAAGGATGTCACAGCCTGCGAAACAGCAAAATAAAATAGGGGCAAAGGAAAGAAAAAAAAAAAAAGCCATACAACAACACGCCGACAGAAAGCAAAGACAACGTGTTCGTTCCTCACTCTTCCCTCAGAGCTATCTCGCCCTGTGCAGAGGCTGCAGAAGTGTGAACACATCCTGTTTACATCTGCCGCCCGGCTGGCGCGACGGAGGGGAGCGTGCGGCGGAGGAGCCAGCTGAGGTGCAGGGAGAGCCGGCCCTGCCATGGAGGCACTGCCCATCTACCACGGGAGCATCAGCCGTGAGGCCGGGGAGAAGCTGCTTCTGGCGGCGGGCACTGACGGCAGCTACCTGCTGCGGGACAGTGAGAGCATCCCGGGGGTCTACTGCCTCTGCGTGCTGTGAGTGCGGGTGGACGGGCAGCGGTAGGGGTGCTGGGGACACTGCGGATCCCAACCTGGGCATCCTTGGCGTGGCGTGGTCCCATGTAGTGAGTCAGAACAGTGTCTGAACATGGAAGGGCGGGTGAGGTGCCATGAAGGGCTGAGAAGCTCGCCTTTGTGCCTGCTATCTTCTGCTCCTCCAGTGCGCTCATGGGTGCACCCACAGCATCGCCAGCATCACCACTTATCGGGGAGAGCAGCGCAAAGCGTTTTGTCACACAGAGTGTGCCTTTGCTTTGGGATCCTCTTGGTCAGGCTGGGTGTCCCGTGAGCCATTGGGCTTGGAGTGAACTACCTTTAAAGTACGCAAAATACGAAGTGGTAATATTTCATCATATAGGGTGAAAGGTAAAATATTTAATGGGATGGTCTGTCAGAGTGGGGATAGAGAGGTTTGCTCAAGAGAACTGGGGTCTGTAAAGTCATAGAACCTCATTTTAATGAGGCATTTTAATTACCCTACTTTTGGCATAGGCAGAGGAATGAGAAGTCCTGAGAGAGACCACTGTACAACAAATCACCATAGCACCAACGGAACAAAGATGTGTCTGCCAGGGCTGCACAGACTGATGAGTGTCGCGTTAGTAGGAGAAGAAAAGCAAGAGAAAACTGTGTTAAGGCCAGAAAGAAAATAGCTAATGGTGAGCAAAGCGAAAGGGCACTTTGGTACTTCGAGAAAAAAAAAAAAAAAAAAAAAGCAGAGGAAGAGTCCTAAGTCAGGTTTTCCCCAAAGGTCTTGAATACATTTCCAACAATATGCAATTAAGCCCTGGGTGAGCATTATTATTCCCCTGTTGTAGAGCAGTAAATGGAGAGATGCAAGAAGGTAATAGGCAATCCAAAAATACACCACCTTCTTTTAGTGAAAAGTCTTCATGGCAGAAGATGTATTCTTTCTTCTCTCATGAAATCAGGTGAACCAAGAGAGGTGCCTCTGCTAACAAATACCTCAGCCCTTAACAGCTAGCTGAAAAATGGGACATAAGAAGCATCTTGAGTTAAATGAAAATGCAGTAGACATAGCAAGAGGTAAGGAGTGCTATGATTCCAGTGATGGCAATAGGCAATAAAAGCAGAATCTGTTTTAAATAACCATCAGAGGAAATGGTGATATATCTCCTTTAACACTCAGAACTCAGTCAGTGCAGGTAAAACACCAAGGCATTAGAGAAAGGGTCAGGCAGAATGTTATAATGCCGCATAAAATAGAGAATCCTAAAATTAAATCCACCGTTAGTCTAAATCAGGCTGTAAGTATATAACAAGGTTTTTCATTTGTGCGCAACAGTTAGGATTTTTTGCCATGTTAGTGGTAATTTATATCTTTAGGATGAAATTTCATGAATGAATTAATATATATATATATAATGAAAATAGGAAGAACAGAAAGGATTGCTAACTACAGCAAGCTTTGGAGAAAAAGATAAAAGACCAACCTAACTGTTTCTGGAAATTATGGACCACTCATGTCTTCATGTTATGTCACATTCAAACATATATATGCTAAGCAAAGGGGAAAAGCAAAAAATATTACTGATGAATGCTATGCAGGTTTCTTCTGGAATGTAAAACTTTTTTATTTTTTTTATATAAGCCACAATGTATGAGGGAAATTGTCAATATCATCTTGGATAAATCCAGATTTAAAAAGAATAAATGAAAAATATTACAATGAATATGGTCCAATACAGACAGTAAGGTGGCTGAAAAATGGTAGAGTTAAGCCTTGGCTTGAATGCTCCCTAATATTTCAGTTTAGAGTATTATGTAAGAAATAGCGGATACAGTAAGCAACGTATCACACAATAACTTTGAAGACAGGTATCATAAAAATATCAGGAAATGGTCTCACACTGGAGATAGCAATGACAGCTTAGAGAAATGTGTGCCATAAACTACAGAAGTGCTTTAACAGGCAAATTTACTAAAGCAAAGCACTTCGGTAGAGAGTCTGGAGGAGCAAGTACAGAAGGCATTAGAGATGTAGATACGTATTCAGTGGAGGATGCTAAGCCTGGTGTTGGCAATGGACCAAATCCTCCAAATTCAAGTCTGAACAGCATGCACAGAGATGAAACAGGTGACAAGCACATACGTGCATGAGAGCTTTGGTAAAAACCAAGAAGGAAACAAGCAGTTGCTGTATTCACTCTTTATTAAAAAGAAAAGAAAACAGAAGAAAGCGTAAGTACCTCTCTGCTTTTTCATACTTCCTAATAGATAACAGAAATTACAAGGAATAACAAAATTATTCAGCAATTTACATTTCTGTTCAGAATCTATGCTGATGATCACTCTAGAAATACCTAGGTATATCAAGTCTCTGCAAAACATGTGTTTACTGGAAGTACTGAAGCAATTTTAGAAACCTGAGAAACAAGCCTGGTGAACCACTAGGTGTATTGCAAAAAGTATCTCAGCTAAACAAAAAAAATAATATCTTCCCAGTGAAAATTTCTAACAGCAGTGAAAATGTTTCATACTGACGGTGATGTTTCTATTGTTCGTAGAACAGAAAAAGAGAAAACTGTTCCCACTTTCCAAAACCAAAACGCTTTCAGTCTGTCTTCTTTCACCTCTCCCTGCACTTCCCTGGAGAAGTAAGACAAAACAAATCTAAGAAACCCCAGCTCCCCAGACCCCAACCATCTTAAGCATTTTATTTTATTTTATTTTATTTTATTTTATTTTATTTTATTTTATTTTATTTTATTTTATTTTATTTTATTTTATTTTATTTTATTTTATTTATTTTATTTTATTTTATTTTATTTTATTTTATTTATTATTTTATTTTTACCATGGGGAAGGGAGAAGGGACTTGACAAAACTGAAATCACAGTTCCAATAATGAGAAAAGAAATTTTGGATGACAATATTTGATCAGCTTGAACGACACAGGTGGTTGCCCCGCATGTCCAGCTCCAGGTACAGCATTTAGAAAGTCCTGTGATTGCCTTTGCATTGCTGTGGCTCAAGCAATGCCTCCCCTTTCTGAAAGATGGTGTAAGTTTGTGATGCCAGCCCCCACTGGGCACTCCCAGAAAGCCCTAACATATTTTGGCAGTCTTTGAGCCTCCTAACACATGTAATAAGGGCAGCGGTGTTCACAGTCAGGTTCACTCACCTTTTGCTTTTTCAATTAAAAAGTGGAGCCCTGACCTTTAAAAGGGAGAAGAGTCAAAGACTTCAGGAATGCCTTGCGACTGACGCTGATTTTACAGGGCAAGCATAAAAGGGACAGGTGGTAGCATAAAACCTGACCTATAGAGATGGGTAACTGCGGCAGCAAGGCCCCTGTTGTCAGCACATTTATCTAGAAAACTCTGCTTTCTCTCTTCTTTTTTTCTCCTGAAGTATTCTTTATCTTCCTTGAGTGCTGCTTTCTGCTGCCCCAAGTCACGGTGTGCCTGATAGTCTTCAAAGAGAGAACAGTTTTTGGTGTGGCTGTACATAAAGAACCCACTTTCAGAAATATTTTAAGACCACAGTTAAACTATGCATGGAAGAATAGAAGGGTTTTGATTTGGACTAGGGTCCCCTGGGGCTCTTGCAAACAAAAATGCTGCCTGCATCCTTTGGCAATGCTTTTTTGGCAAGACGCTTCCAAGATCTTTGTGGTATGGATACCACTATTAAATTGATAATACATACTTTAAGGATGTCATTCATTAGTGTTTGAAAGTGTCAACGGAGGAGCAGGATCATTTCCTGAAATTTGTTTAGAGTTGAATAGAAAGAAGATTTTTGCTGTTCCTTACAACAGGGATAGAAGAAACGTGTATTCTTTAAAAAAACAATGTACACATTTTACCTGTAAACATGCTACATTCAGCACTCTGAGGTTTTAATAACAGCATACAATTGTTACGGGAAGCTTTCTTTACTGGTACAGTTTCCTTGTTGCTCAATATCCCCCTTGATGTTTTCACCACCCTCAGAAATCCCTTGTGCATGTTGCTCCTAATGAAGTCAATGGGGGGACACAGGACACGATAACAGGGGCTAGGTTGGGAAGCAGCCTCTTAAGCTGTGCCTGAAAAATGCATGAATAAAATGCCTGAGAGTACCAAAAGCGCCACTTTCCTTTACAGATATATGAGAGCACATGCAGAAACAAGCAGCTCATGCCTGAATTGGCAAAGATAAAGCAGTTGTAGTTTGGGTCTTAAGATTCATATACTTGAGCATGTTAGTAGTTGTTTCAGACCCTTAAATATTTCTCAGTGAACGTTCAGCTAAACATGACATACTTGTCAAACTGTATGTTCAGATCGTTTGTTTGAAATCAGCCATTCATGTGCTGTGCTGCATTCAATTTGCAGGGAATAATCAAAAGCTGGAATTGAAAACTGTTTAGAGCTCTTGAAGCAACGGTAATGGCAGTGGGGATAGGCTGCAGTCCCATCAGACTTTTACGTAAGCTATTTTTTCTGTCACCATAACCGCAGTGCACAAGTTCAGGCAACGTGCTGAAACTTTCTGATGCGGCAGATGTATCAGGTGTACAGCATGAAGGTGTGATACAGGATCACGAGTCAGCTTTGGCTTAGCATTTCTTTTGTTTCCCATGTAATATGTTTGATAGAAATGGCAGAATAATTGCATTTATTATAACACTGAACATAATAATCATCATCATTTAAAATGTAATTTGGAACAAAAGCTTCTATCCGAGGAGGAGCCTCTCAATTCAAGGTTGCTGGTGTAAATACCATGCACTATTTTCAGCTTTGAAAAAAAAAATTTTACAGCACAGTGGAGGTATTTCAGCTCCCTGCTCATCAGAGTGAGCTTCATCTTTGCCGAGAAAAACGTGTCTAATGGCCTTCAGGTATTCCACTGATTTTCCTGGAAAGATTTTAGAAAGGTAGACAGCCTGAAGGGTGGGTAGTCACTATGCTAACCAATCAGTAAATGACAGAATGAGTTAAATTGTTAGATGACAAAACCTAGATTAGCTCTAGCTTGATTTTCCAGGCCTGAGTTTTGAAGATTTAGTTCAAGCAGTGATTTCAGGTCCAGGGATTTTATGGTCAGAACTGTGCCTACCTTGCTCGGAGAGAAACAGGAAATCTAATAATGAGCTACACTGAATCACTCCCAAGCAAACCCAGAAATGTTTTGTAGAAATATGAAACTGTCATTTGCAGTGCTATCAACAGTGTTTTATCTATTGCAGTTCTTGTGAGTTTGGTCTAAAATGAAAGAATTTTCACCAGATAACCTTTTATCATAATTTTTTTTTTTGCCTTGTGAGGTACTGTTCTGGAGGACATAATTATTCATGAAGCTTAGCTACTGGCTAACCATAAAATAAGCTCCTTCCTTTTACTGTCTCAGATTTGAATCAATTCTTATTTTATTTCCAAATTTCAAGAAGCTCCTGTTTGAGGCATTGCTTTTGGCTGGACCACCTTCTACCAGAGCATCATACCTGCTCAGCAAGGCTGCACACTCTCCCAGTAGGTAAATCAGCAGCTCTTCTGCCGATTGTCAGGAGTGCTCGAAAGGTGAAGATGCTGACAATCTTCCACAGAAAACTGTGTATACATAAACTCGCAGGCATTTCACAAGACTTGACATGTCCGTTCAGGCTGTTAATTTCAGAAGAGAAAAATCAAAAGAATGCGTTTCTTTATCATGCCCTAGCATCACGGTAGCTCACCCTAGTAGCAGATTCAGTATCATGGGTAAATACCAGAAAAGCATTGGTAGGGGAATCAGAAGTGTAAACTCAGGGGGGTGTGTATAGAGTGCTACTGTGAGTTAAGCTACAGTAACTCTGTCAGACTTTTTGGACCGTGTAAACACTGATTTAAGCTATTTCATTCACTCTTGCTGACATAGAGCTTGGGTCTTGCATATCAGCTCAATGCGAGTGCTATTTCTTCAGCTTGGGTTAGCTGATGGGTGGTAATTGCTAAGTTGCTGTACCTTGATTGTGTGTCTGAAACCTAAATAAGGCAGGAACCAGGCCGCTTGTCAACCAGAAAATGCAAATTCCAGGACAGACTGAGGAGCTACAAGTTTAAACAGGATTTTCCCCTACATTAACTAACAAGACTCTTTGGCCTTTCCATGATTCATAAACCAAGCAGAAACATAACAATTAAAAGAGGAAAAAGAAAGCACTTTAAGTGGATGGCTGACTTCAACTGTTTTGTCTTCTCAGTGGCTGCCGCCACCACCACAGCAGGGAGGCCGTGCAGTATGGGCTGGGGGTCCCCGACGAGTACATGGCGAATACGCACAGGCTCCTGACACTGACGCGGGGCTCCCCTGCTCTCAGAGGTTGGGTGCTCTGGCAGCCATCTCCCACCTCCGCAGCTACTCCCATTGCCCATGTGCCCACACCAGGGTCACCCCCTGGGATGGGGTCACCTGCCTGGGCTTGGTCCCTCCAAGCAGGAATTCAGGAGCAGATCTGCAGCCCAAATACTCTGGGTGAGGCAGAAGCAGCCGTAGCCAGACCCTCTCAGGCTCTTGCATGCTGTTTGCTATGTGCTGCTGAAACCCTGCTCTGAATACAGGAGTAGTGATTCCCCCATGGGCTCTCTTGCAGCACTCATCTCCATAGTATGACGTGGTGTGTAAACATTATCTCAATTTGTGAGATGAAGAGTTTGTTAACTCTGTTTCACACATGAGAAACTGTGACACAGGATGCTAAGGGCTACAGTACCCTTTGGGATCTCAGTGCGAAGGTGACAGGAAAGCATTTTGATAATACCAGGAGTTCAGCTGTATGGCCTGCAGACTTTGCTTGCATTGCTGAGGGCTGTTCCCTTGTTTCTTCTTTTGCTTCCAAATCACCCATCTTCACCCCTCCTCACCTCTGGCTTCTCATGCGGCTCCCAGTTGAAGTCCCCTGAGGCTTCACCTCCCTTCACCCTCTTCCTTACTCAGACCGACTCACTCAGGGCTTCAGTTTTCATTGCTGTTTCCCTGTCCAGCTTGCACAGAGGCAGCTCCCCATCTTTCCTTCCATAAAGCATTGCTTCTCCTACCATGTCGCCTTTCCTGGCACTTCCCCATTCTCCATACCTTAGAGAAGTCTGAGGCAAACACCCCAGAGACAAAATTTCAGCCTGAAGGGCTGAGACGTGACAAAGTTATAAGCTGAGTTTGGGCAGTATGTAATGCTCTGGACCTCTGTTCATAAACCATACCACTGGCTTGTCCCTAACCAATTTCATAAAGGGAAATTCTCAGGTAAGTCCAAGACGCAAATGTGCCAGGTAAGAGGAGTTTACTAGTACAGTGCAAAGACATCAGAATAAGTTATGTGAAGAGGGAGAAATTGATGCCATTTATTGCTGACATGGCTTTCCCCCTGTCTCTCTGTCTTTCTCCCTTTATATTTGTTCCATTTTGGAACCAGAAATGAATACAAATTAGTTTAATAAAATTTCCCAACTGAGATACAAAACATTTGGAAATGATTTTAAAATACACCATGCAGCTGAAATGTCATGGTTAATTTTAAGATGCAGCATGCAGCTAATAACCTCTGGCTATTTCAATGGTGCAGAAGATTGTAATTATTCACCTGTTAAAGCAAATGCTGCTTTAACAAGTCTGATCACAGTTGAAAAGGAGGAGTGGAGAGGACAGTTAGACAGATGCTGTCTCAGTATGTCATCTGTGAATGATGCCTTTGTAGCTCTTTGGGAGGAATTATCTAGCTATGAAGAAAAAAGCTATCATACAAAATGGACTGTTTCCTGTAATAGCAACTTTTTTGAGAATTTCCTTTGACAAAGTTTTCCCAGTTATGGTATTGCAATGGGGACAGTGCTAGAAGAGTTCCCAGCTGGTATAACACATCCTTTCACATGGGGAAAGAAAAAAAATGTTAAACGAGTTCAAAAAAGTCATTAATGGTAACCAAATCACTGTTTCCTCAGTGCTATCCAATATTATTTTCATAGCAATGGATGTTTTCTTCTTGCCCTCATCACCGTTTTGGCATTTTTTGCCTTTGATCAAGAATCTATGGGGCACCATTCATCATGCCGTTAATTCATGATTGCTCCCATCCCTTGTGTTTCACTGGCGCATAGGAGGAGCTTTGCAATTGTGAGTGAGGCTTGTGGCAGTCCTTGGGCAGAGTGAAGGGATGTGGGGAGCCTTCTGCTGGATCTTTCCTGGCTGTAAGGAGATGCTCATCGTCCAAGAAATGCTGGGAAGCAAGTGTCACCGTGAGAGTGCTCTCTGAAATCCTTTTCTCAATTACATCTGTCCACCTCCTGCTGGTTTTCTCCAGCAAGGAGACAAATTTAGGTCACTAAACTCAGGTTGAGGTGGACCTGGCCTGCATCTGACCAGGCAATGACCTCAAAGCAGGTCTGTGTGAGAGGCCCCAGCTGATGAGTGCCACCCAATGCCCGGCTTTTGGTTATAGCTATGTCTCCACACCACATACAGGAATATTGTGTCACACTAGAAGCCTTTATTTCTGTCATGAATTGACTAAAATAAAGAAAACGGAGCTGTCCCCTAATGGTGGCTGGGGATTTTCTTGTGTCTAAGCTCCAGTAAATGCTTTTTCCTGATGTATTTTCCTATTTGGAGGCAGTGTTCTACACAACCTCAATTTTAATATTTAATTTTTGTTTTTAAGAAAAACAGCTTGATCTGCCTTCATCCCACACTGATCTCAGTAAATGTTGGGTAATTTAAATCATAAAAAGCTTTTTTGCAGGAGGCTGTGCCCATGTAGCACTGAAAAGAACTTTGTATACCAAAATCATGACGCTCAAGCGTGGAAGGTAGAAAGCACCTTGAAGTGGTAATGAAGTAAGTTCCTGCTGTTTAACAGAAAGTTTTGATAAGATCACATTCGTTAGGAGAGTACTTACCAGAAGAGCTGCAACTCATTTTGTGGAAAGAAAGACACCAATGGAAAGTAGCAAAATGGGAAAATCTAGCTGTTCATGTTCTTTACAAAACGCATCCTTTGTGCATTTCCTCAGAGAAAGCAGGCGTGGTGGGTGGTGGGCCTGGGCCATCACTGTTCTATTCTGTTCTGGCTTTGTTTGCTGATGGCTTCAGAGCCAACAGATGATACCATTGTGTTTTTCAGCTTAAGTGCAGTAAGCCCCCTTCATGCCTCACATTCTTTCCTCTTCTGGGAAAAAATGTAGATTTGTCAGATGAGTGCAGAGCTCCCACTTGTGCTTGCAAGGCCGTGATAGGAATGTCATACCCCTCCCGTATTCCATGCAGTGCTCAATAATTCCATGTTCCCAAAGTCTTGCTCCTTTCTCTGTATCTCAGGGGCTTTTATCTGAGATATTCTTTGAGTTTTCTCTAGGCTTAGTTGAGTTATTTTATAGTTGGAACTCTTTTTATACATGATAGGTGTCTACTGCATAGCTCACCCGTCTTTGTCCTGAATGTTACTTAATCTGGCCTTTATTTTTCAGCTTGTCTGGCTTACTAAACCCATTTGGCAGAGTGCTAAAAGCCATCAGACATTTCAGAGTCAGGGCAGCACCCCAGCCCCTCAAGCAATTCAAGTTATGCAATCTCGTAGGAAGAGAAAATGAAAGAAACAACAGATGGCAGCTTTCTGGACAACTGAGCCATTTCTGGAAAAAAACGGATTTTAAAGAGATTGAAGCAGTTGGCAGGCTTCAGGATAACCAAGAACAAGGCCTGGTAATATGCAGGGTATTATAAAAACAGGAGGCAAGAGAGTGAGGTTTAGATTTTTTACAAACTGATCCTGTTTGTTTTGAGGCTTGAAAGAAAAAGATTGTGGAGCTGGTCAGATAGCTGCTTCAGAGAGAAGGGACAAAATGCCAAGGTGCCTCTGGTATTTCCCAGCACACTGTGGGCTGTAAAATCCTAGTTCCAGTAACCACGGCTTAGCTGGTGATCTAAGTGCCCAGATGAAGGAAAGACCCTTGTCATTTTCAGATAGATAGGGCTGCTCTTGAAACACTGAATACATAGGCTCCCAGAGGTTTTAAGAAAGGACATGATAGTACAAGGTTGTCTAAAATGGGAGACTGAAATCCCAGAATTGTAGGGGTTGGAAGGGACCTCAAGAGATCATCATGTCCACCCCCCCTGCCAAAGCACGTTCCTTAGAGCAGGTTGCCCAGGTAGGCGTCCAGACAGGCCTTGAATATCTCCAGAGAAGGAGACTCCACAACCTGCCTGGGCAGCCTGTTCCAGTGCTCCGTCACCCTCACATGAAGAAGTTCTTTCTCATATTGTTGCGGAACTTCCTGTGCTCCATTTTGTGGCCGTTGCCCCTTGTCCTGTCCCCACAAACCACTGAAATGAGGTTGACCATATCTTTTTGTCTCCCACACTTAAGGTATTTATAAACATTGATAAGATCCCCCCCTCAGACTTCTTTTCTCAAGGCTGAACATACCCAGGTCTCTCAGCCTCTCCTCATACGGGAGATGCTCTAGGCCCCGTATCATCTTCGTTGCCCTCCGCTGGACTCTCCAGGAGATCCCTGTCTTTTTTGTGCCGGGGAGCCCAGAACTGGACACAGTACTCCAGGTGAGGCCTGACCAGGGTGGCTGCATTGCCATGGGACAGATGGGAGAGCAGTGCCGTCCTTCTGTATCCTTCCCTCATTCTGCAACCCCAGTGGGTTTTTCACACCAAGGGCTCTTTTTGGGCCCCTACAAAAGTCCCCAAAGGGCTGCAGCAGCTGGGCTTGCTGGGGGAAGCAGAGGCAGCTGCTTTCTTCCATAGGTTCCCAACAGGTGAGCACAGCCAGCCAACTTTCAGGTCCACATGGCAGCAGGCAGAAAGCCATGTCTGTGGGGACGCAAGACGAATTGGTGCGTGAGGTGGTGATGTGGTCGCACCCAGAGGAGGCCGGCGCCTCCGCTGCTGCACGGGGAGCTTGCCCCCGCAGCAGCCCTGACGGGAGGGAGAGGCGGCATGTCACATGCCTCCGAATGTCATCGTGCTGGGAGTTGAGCGGTGGCGGGGAGAGCTCACAAATCATGACAGGGATTTTCTCTCCTGCTTTGTGGGGTTATAGCAGTGTGACAACTGTTAACAGCTTCCTGCTCAGGTAAATTATACCAGAGACCGCTTTGCAGAGGTTGCTTTAATGACTTTTTAATAAGAATTTATCCAGGAGCCGTGACATGGAGCGTAAGTAATTGCAATCATACGCTATCTGTGTCATTGATGGTTTCTGCTATTTTGTAATAACTACTACAATACTGTGTATAATTGGAAAGAAATGTATTTTGTTGTTGTTTTGGTTTGTTTGTTTGTTTGTTTGTTTGTTTTCTAAAGAATAAGAATTGATCCTGAAATAGTGAACAGTCCCTAAAATCCTGCTGTGTATTCATGTAAATCTATGTAAAATAATACATGGTCTTTTTTATCTGATACCATCTAAACTAATGTTGCACCCATGGAACTACCGTCAGTTCTCTCTGCTTCTGAGTTAAAATTTGGTTATTGGTATAATAATCTACCATATAAATTATTCACTGTATTGGGTTCTTAAAAGAAGCAGGACTGAGTCTGGATGTCAGTATGCCTTATGCTGTTAATGTATGACTCCTTACTCTTGAAGGAGTCAAATTAGATTTGAAAAGATAGAAGATTTCACACTCTTATAAAACTCTTGTCAGTGTTTGAGAATTAGGAATGTACTCATAAGGCAAAAAGTAATTTACCTGGATTTTGTGGTTCTAGCTTTCCAAATAAGTTACATTCATGTTATTGCTTCTGGGAACATCTGCATTTAAATAAATCATAGACCAGCAAGATTATATGCCAATAATTCACATTTTCTTTTTCCTGGCAAAGTATGCCCGGTGTTTGTCCGTAAAAGGAGGTCACTGAAAAAAATAAAATAAATAAAAACACTGAGGCAGGAATCAGGGCATTGTCACTTAACCTGGAATAACTGAATATTGCTAAAAGAGATCTGAGTCAGACCAATTCCCTGATCCAAAAACCAAAAAAACAAAAAACACCAAAACCCACCAGTGCGATGAAGATCGCATCTGGTCTGTGTCTCAGTTTTCTATTGGCCTAGAATGTTTATGGGTGAGTTTATTGTTAAGGAAAGGTTAGCAGATGAACTGATTCCCCCTAACAGAGTGAAACCTAGCAGTAGAAATGAGTAATAAATATCTGTTTTTTGTTTGTTTTCCACAGGCATCAGGGTTACGTTTATACCTACAGAGTGTCCAAGACAGAAACTGGGTCCTGGAGTGCTGAGGTGTGTACTTCTCTTTTTCTCTTCCAAAAACTTCTCTATCCTGTTTAGTATTAGTATTGATTGAATGAAATATATTCAAATTATTCATGTTTCTGCAAAGTCTGATTTTCATTGAAGGTAATGATCTTGAATGAGCCCATCACTAAGATGTCTTGGTGCCGCTTCTGACAATTTTGAACTCATAAATTAATTCCCTGTTACTTTTCAGCTATTGCATAATGCATTAGTGCATTATTTTGCATCATTTTAAATTACAAAAATATTGTGTTTTTATAATTTGACAAGCACAATCAGTATTCAATTCCCTTCTATCTCACATACCATGAACACCAGCATATTTAAAGAAATGTTTTTCAATGTGCAGTTTTAAACTTAATTTTTCTTCAGATTAATTTATCACAGGTGCAATATGGTATATATGGTAGCCAAAACTTGTTACAAAAATCTATTTTCACACATACGATAAGAAACTGGTAGTGCAGGTGCAGCGTGACACTATTTGCGATAGAGAGAACAATTGAGGTTGTTGGAATCTAGATGCTGGCCTTATTTCTTTTATGAAAGTCTTGTTCTTTGTATGTAGTCAGCGTATTACTCCATAATTATATTTCTGTTTGCACCTTAATGAACACCGATATACAAACATAAAAAGTTGCTAGACAGGCATAATGCCTTGGCCATTGTGATAACAGAAATGGCTGTAGTGCTCTGGTGTTACACAGAATCAGGTCAGGGAATAAAACCAACTCACATTACTGCAGAGTACCTAATGATCCGCCTCGCCCTTGGGAGCGGGAGGAAGATTTCACTCATTTATTCCTGTAAGGCCTTGGGAGCAAACCCTGAGGGTTTGTGCTGCCCAGGAGGGCTGGGACAAGCAGTGGTGCCCAGACAGGTGCTGGGACCCCCAGGGCTCTCTGACTGCCCGGGGAGTTCCCTGAGCAGGGCTGCAGCCTGGCCCTGTCACTGCAGTGTCTGGTGTTTGGCCTGCTACAGCTCCTCCCATGACCTCTACTGGCTTTCTGCACATGAGTCTTAGGCTTTTCCTGGTTGTGTTGAGGAGAACTTTATCTGTGTTTCACAACACAGGTGTCCAGAAATGTGCCTAACAAGCACCACAGGCTCTGGGTTTCTCTTGTTGTGGTGATTAGAAAATTATCCCTCTTCCAGCCTCCTACCTCCATGGCGTGAAACCTCTCCTGGTGTGGGGAGGCCGCTGTGCACTGGTGTGGGAGGAGAGCACCCACTGCTCATTAGCTTGCTTTAAGCTGGCAGGCAGAGGGGGCTGAGGGAAGGGCTCGCTCCATCCCTGGATGTAGTTGCATTTCTGAGGACAAAGCTTCTGCATCAGGACCCTGAGCACCGCCGTCCCCTCATCTCTCGCCTTTGGCTTCACAGACGGCACCTGGGGTTCACCGGCGGCTCTTTCGGAAAGTGCACAACCTCATTTCAGCTTTCCAGAAACCTGACCAAGGCATCATCACACCCCTGCAGCACCCAGTCGTCAACCACGCAAAAGTTGCATGTCCCGCAGGTACCCACAGGGAGACTCAGCTGAGCAGGGCCCTGTATGGTGGGGATGGAGGTCTTGGGCCTGTTTGCATCATTGGCCTAAAGGAGCCAGCACCAGGGCACTGACAAAAATGTGACTTATTAGGGGCTGTCAGTGTGTTCAGAAAATTGTTTTTGAATTTGTATTCCTGAGTGATACTCTGGCGTATGTATTCCTGAGTGATACTCAGGAGGTGGCTACCTGCCCTCCCCACCACTGTGGCTCTTGTAGGGATGGTTCATCTGATCTGTCCTTTCTCTTGCAGTGTTCATCCTTCTGTATTTTTGTGATTATTTTTCTTTAGGGAGAAATGACAGCCGTGACTTCTACCTGCAGCCAGCACGAAGCCATTTCCCAGAGTGACATGACTGTACCTTCCAGTACTGCCTCTAGTCCATGCTCTAGAACAGAACAAGCTATACGATAGTAAATACAACTCCGTGAGTTTTCCTGTAACATTTGCAGAAATGTGTTTCATAGTTTTTCTATCTCAAGGTTTAGAAGTTTTTAGTTTCAAAATGTTTTGATTTTTTTTTTTATGAGCGAGAAGACAAAAAAATCAACTACTAAATGGTGTCATATCTTTTTTTTTTTTTTCTCTTTGTAATCCTAAGTGCAAAATATTTTCTCACCTCAAGACTATTTCCTCTGTTTTACATGACTTGACTTTGGACTCTTCTGTGCTTTGTTCTGGTTGAAATTTATGCAAAACTGGGCAACGCCCCTTCTGTAGGCTTAGAAAAATGGCTTATATTGAGGTGTCCTTGCCTTGAACACAGACTTGCTGTCTGTGTGACTATCATTCATACAGGGCCAAAAATATTCTGGATGTGGCCCCAGGAGGATCCCCACTTCTCCCATCATACCGGGCATTCTGTAACTCACCAGAACCAGCCAGCACTGCCTCCATATACAAAATTTATAGTTTGTGCGGACACTTGAAAGCTTTAGCAATGTGCTGAGTAGATGAGAACGAGTAGTGAAGAACATAATTCTTTGGTTTTTAGATATTCTCTGCACTTGAAAAAAAAACACCCACTGCATATAATTTTTAAAAAATAAATTATTTTTGCATGATATTTTCTTTTCTTTCCATATTGTGTGTGTTTGTATGCTGCTGCTGCTGAGCTCCTGTGGGAAAGGTTTACATCCACAGCACTTGTCAGCTTGCAGAATTGGAGCACTTGCTGTTTAAACTCAGTGTCCTGCCTGAACTGTCAGACAGTAGGCAACATTTGTAAACAGACTTGATGTCCTACAACCCTCTTGGTTTGTGTCGTTGTTAGTCATGCTTTAACTAGCTCAAATGGTCCTAACTATCAAAAAGTGTGATTCTCCTGCACTTCTTTCCAAAGCACAAGACTACAGTGACTGCAAATGGATGACAAAAATATATATTAAAAAAAAAAAAAAAGAACCACAACCAAACAACATCTGTAAACATTGTATAACCACTCATAGGGTGCTTTGGATAAATGTTTCATGCGTATACTTCCAAGTTCTTCTGTGCAGCTTAGAAGACTGGAACCTTGTGCTAATAGGTAAAAAAGGTTTTTACCTTTTAATAGGTAAAAAGGTTTTTACCTATTTAGCAAAGAGCTAAATGGGCTGCCGGCATGGGCATTCAGCAAGGTTTAGCTGCTCCATGCAGCATTTATGTTTGGATTTGAGAAGGTTGGAAGTTTTTTTTGTTTGTTTGTTTTTTCTTTTTATTTTCCCCTTCCTATAAGTGGCTGCGTATGAGAGAGAGAGAGAAGTGCAAGCAATAAAACATTCATTTGAAGGACAAAATGCTCCTTGTAAACCCTCAACGGGAATAAATGCAATAAATAAACAGTCCTGTGATAACAGGAAGCAGTGGACAATGCTGTTGCAAATTTGTGATGCTTGTAGTTCATTACTCAATGTCTGTCTAAATTAAGGCCACATTTCATTTGTAGTGAAATGTCCTGCCTCCCCTCCCCTTCAAATCATATTTTACAGTGTGTGTATATGTTTTGCACTGTGCCTCCTTCTTACATATGCTGGCTGGTTGAAGCAAGGGCTTTGTCTTAATACAGGGGCAGATCCAGAATTCCAGGATGATTTACTCTTTAATAAAATATTTAAAAGCTTTTTTTTTTTTTTTTTTTTTTAAATTTGTTACATAATTCAGCAGATGTCAGCCATGGTGATTCTGAACTGAACATTACCAGCACTGAGCGCAACATCCAGCACCAGCTGGTTTTCTATCGGGTGTGCTGATTGAATGTTTTACTCCTTTTCTGTGCCTTGAAGGTTTCTGGGCTTGCTGTACACCTGCGGCGGATGGTCTGTGGCTGCTCCTGGTTCTGTGCTCCTGCAAACCTGATGCAAACTGACCTGCTGCTGTGTAAGCAGAGTGCGTGCCCCTTGGGCTTCCTGGCAGAGCCCCTTTGCTTTCCAAGTGCTGTGTCTGGACACAACCTGGTTCAGGCTGGCCTCTCTTGGGACAGAGGAGCCAAGAAAAGTGTGCTTGGAAGTGGCAGATGATTGTGCCATGGTGATAAATATGGTGGGGAGCACCGTGCCCAAGGGCTGTTTCCTGTGGAAATGTCACAAGCCAAGGCTGTCGGTGCTGCATGGTGCAAATCCTGCAGTGCAACAGCAGCTCTGTGGTGCAGTGAGCTAAGGCTAACTGTCTTGACTATGGGTGAATCCAGAAGTGCATTGTTATTTTTAAAAAACTACATAAAATAGGCCAGAAGATGCCATTTTTTTGTTTAAAGCTGAGAATGTTGTTTCAGTTTCTGATGTGAATTATTAAGACAGAAGCTTGTTTGTATTGTTTCTTTTGGGTTCCCAGGAGTCTGGAATTGCTGTAGGCTTAATCAAGGTGCAAACAGTCAGAGAAGTTCATGCTACCCATGGGACAAGGAGTTGGCATTTGGTTATAGGAACAGTAATATGGAAATTACTGAGATTTCATGCATTGACTTTAGTATGAAAATCTACAGGTCCTTTAAAAAGCAGCGCCCCATTTTGTGGACACGATTTAATTGGGAAACATCTGTAGCACCTTTTTCCTTCCCGCCAGCTCCTCTGGGCTCCGCGACACTGGGACGCAGCTCCCTTGCTCTGTCCTGTCCTCCTCCAGCCCTTGTGCTCCTGCCTCTGCCACTGGTTTGGTGGCTTCAATGGGGGCTCTGTGTCCTGGCCTGCCCTGGCACAGGTGATGCTGCTGCTACCTGCAGGCTGCTGCTGATCCCCCTGCTTCAGCCTCTACCAGACCCTCCCCTGCTCCCTGGCTGGGGCAGGGACAGGCTGCCTGCAGCACTAAACCAATACCATTGCCCGGGGTATTATTTTTTTTTCCATTTCCACTACAGCAGCCCTTCAGCCTTGCTTCTTCCTCATCCAACACTGCCCTCACACTGGATTAGCACCCAGCCCAGCTGCTCCAATCTGATTTTCACCATGTACCTTTTCCTTTAGCCTTAAACACTCCTCCTGCCCCTCCAGTTTGATCTCTCCTCCTCTGGGCTGCATGTGTTATTTAAATTTTAATTTATTTATTTTTTCTTATGTGCGTACACACAGTCATTCATCACCACCTATTTGAAGGCGGCCAGGAAATCAGAGCTACTGAATGTGCAAGATGCTTCAACTGTGCTGCTCGTCCCCTACCACCACTGCCACCTTCACCCACGCAGTTCTGGGGAGCGCAGAGGCATTGAGCAGCATTTTTTTAATGCTCACATTTACTCTGATCAAGTTTAGGAACTTGTATGCAGAAACAGGCTGTGATTTTGCAGGCAGTGCTATCAGAGTTATATGCATGAACTTTGGTGAATCAGAAGTATAATTAGATATTGCTGGCAACACCCTTGCAGCTTTTACATCAAACAATGCTGTTTGAAGCCCTTATTTTACTGTACGCTTTTTAATGACACACTTAGAATATCCCAAATACATGGTGTCAACAGAGACAATGTCACGTGTTATCAGTTTGCACCTTTATTTTTTAAAAATGAAATAGTCAAAGTACTTTCTTTTTCAAATATCGACACATAATATATTAACTTTCAATATTTACAGCGTGTTGCTGGGATGTTCTTGTAGAAAATGCATGCTTCTGGCCTGAAACCCAGAGCAAAATGCATCAGACCATTTAACTGCAGCCATGTAACATAAACCTGTACAGTATCCAGTCACTATTCAGCACAGGAGTTAGAGCAGGAATAAAAAAATTGGGACCTATTGTTTCCTAGCAACAAGGCTGAGGCTGTTATAACACAATTTCTGTAAGATTAGAACCTCTAACTGGTGTCAGACAGAAACTGAACATCTTGGCATACATTGTAAACATTTTACTGTTCATGAGAAAGCGAAAAAGGAACATTACTTTGACATATATCGTATGCTATGCTTCTCTTTCTCTTTTATTGACACTTCTGCCTGAAGAGTATGAAGACTTTAATGTGTTATCATGGTTCATACAAGTAAAATACTGTCAAGGACACAATCTGATATACTAACATTTATTAAAAGGCTAAAGTCCACCACGAGATCTAAGGAAAAACCGGTAACTGTCGAACACGTTTCCTTAGACAAAGAATGGCAGGCGATGAATGCCCGGACACATCCACATGCGTCGGACGCCACCGTTCCCCGTTTCTGCTGAGAAGTGATTCTCCTTAAGGTTGGGACGCGTCTGACCTGTTAATGGTTTGTGTCAAGGACAGGTTTGAGTAACAGTCAGCATTTGCCGGGGAAACCCTTACGGCTGGCTGCGGCAGCCCGAGCCGAGCACCACTGCCTTGGGCAGCTCCCCAGAGCAAACTAATGCCTCAACAGGACTCTGCCCATCTTGTTTTCCTTCCGCTGAAATTGCGGCTCCTTTGCCTAAATGCTTTTCGCCTCGGGATCTGTGCCTTGGCTTCCAACACCACCAACCACCCGAGACAATTGGCAGGGACTGCAGGGCAGAGAGTAGCCGCCACTGAGAGGACCTTGAGGAACCCAAACTAAACGGCTAGAATGGGTATACCCGGTTGCACATTGACCAGTTCATATACAGTTATTTGGCTATGCTCTACATATATATCTATATATATATTTATACCTTTGAAATGTTATAGACTTGCTAAATAAATATGAAAGCAAAGGAAACATTACGTGTACACACATTTTGGCTGTCATAAAAAATATAGCATGTATTTCTCATGGTAGGTACTTTGCTACAGGATAGTGTGCAATAGTGGTTATTTTATTATTTTAATTTTATTTTATTTATTTCGTTTCATTATTTTATTTTTTTCCACTTTCAGAACCTTGTTTGCAGTGCAGAATGCTAGCATCAAATTATCTGATCTAAAGAACAATACAAATTTGCATGCCATTATTTTTCCTTTTTGCTTTTTCTCACTTGGGTCTCTAGGCTATAGTGCAAAATAATAATAATAAAAAAAAGCAAACAAAAAAGGAAAACAACAAAAAAGGGAAACTACAAAACAACAACACTCAGAAATTATTCTAACTACTAGAAAAAGAAAATGGAGACTGAAATATTCCCTGCCTCCATCTGAGGTTGTTCAAGAACAAGATGGTCCAAAGCTATTTGCTATAGTTACAGTTCTCACAACTCACTGCTGGCTGGCCCACACGGAGCTACAACTTCAGTCTCCAGTGCTCGTTTATCAATACAATTTCTTTAGCATTGTCATCTCAACACAACATTATTTTTAGCTTCCTAAATTACTGACACTGTTATGATGAAAGCCCTTTTTTCTTTTGTAACAGGGCCACGTAATATCATGTAATTCTTTAGACATCCATATTCTTGTAAGAAATATTGTTCAAAAATGTCCACCCAGGAACTGGAAAAATGCCGAATTGACTTTCAGAGACAAACACGTTTCACTCTTTGACCTTTTGGCATAATATGAGAACAACAGTAATCAAGGCAGTATTAAAAAACACAGCTGTAGGTAATACAAAGTGCATTTCCTGCATATAATACAAATATAACTTTCAGAAACTAAAGGCACAAGCTAACTAAATATGTATTACATACTAGAAATGCACAGTTCAAGGTAAATCTAATAGCTTCAAATATTTGTTTATAATGGATATTTAAAGCAGTTTGAAAATGATACGTCATTAGTGAATTGCAAAAAAGTATAATTGCTTAAAATATAAGTAAAATAGACTCTAATATTTGACATCTTGGATCAGTGATAAAATACATCATCACATTTATGAATGCACTCTCTATATACAATTCATAAATTATTTTTCCATTGATTAAAAGCATATTAGAGGCTCAAGGATTTGAAGGTCCATTTTTAGGCTGGTGTGGAGGTATTCAAATTCTCCATGATTTTTATGGAAAATTGTGGCAATCAGAGCTGTCAAAACTGGATGTCATCAGCTCCAAATTCTGTACAATAGTTAATGATGAGCCTGAGCAAGGTGTGTACATGCAGGTTTTGGTCCGCAGGCCCCCCTGGCTGGGGGCAGAAGGTGGTTTTGGGTCTGGCTCTCACCCAGCCGCATCCTGCACCCCCAAAGCTGCTCTGGCTCCCCGGGGGAACAGAGGGAGTTGGGGAAGAGATGCTGGAGGCACAAGGCTGAGACCTGAGGCCAAGCCCTGGAGGATCCAGGTCTCAGGTTCCAGTTCAGGCTCATCCCTAACTTTGGTACAGTCTGCTCCACCTGCCCAAAAACAAGGAAAAAAAAAAAAAAGGAAAAAAGAGGAAAGAAAGGAGGAGAGAGAAAGAACGCACTTTGTTGGCTTCAGGAAATCTGAGCAGAAATTGTTTCAATATATTTACTATGTCTGTTTTGTTAGAAATGTGCAATAACATCACTGTTACGGATACACAGGCTCTATAACAAGACTTCTAGCTTCCTTGGAAAGTCAGTAAAGGAAATGTGGTTACCCATCCCTCCCGTGTGCCCGCCCCCCACCCAAGCTAATCAGGTCTTTTAAAAATGACAAGCGAAAAGAAGGATCACCTACTCTGCTATGAAATAACTGTGCCAGCAGCACATGATACCTTGGGAAATAAAAATTTCTGCCCATGCAATATAATGCTTTTCTATGTGCTCTAGATATTGAGCTGGAAAGTGAAGAGTTATCCCCGAAATGTTCTACATTTATCAACATATGTACTATCCACACTTAGATTCATCAACTCCCAACCCACCAATCTTCTTCAGACTCCGAAAAATGAATAATACAACGGGATTATCAATTTGAGATGAAAATAACATGATGCCTAAACCCAACACCACTACAACTTCCAAATGATCTGTGAGAAGAAGAGTCCTGGCCCAGTGACTACAGGCAGGACTGATCCTGCACGGCTGCATATTGCTGCACCACGCGGATCCTCCCAGCTGAATAACAGAGGTTGTCCCAAAAGCACCGAGATGAAGCCCAATCCAGAGCATGCCGACATCAGGGGGAAGACCCCTGTTGACTACAGTGCTCTCAGGGCTGTTTTGGACATCTCTGGTACCTGGCTGAATCCCAGCTGTGCAGTGTGACCCCACACCCCTCTGCAAAGAGGATCTGCAGCTCCACTGTGTTGCTGGACTCCAGCACAACCCCCACACCAAGGCAACCAGGAGAGAAGCCCCCGCGTGTGAATGGAGACGCAACATGGTGTTCTTCACTGACTGAATGAGAGGTGGCCATGGCCCAGCAAAGGCAAAGCTCATATGGTACAGCCTTTATGTGCTGTATCCATAAAAATACTTACAAACTGTCTAATAAAAGTTGGGTTTTCCAGGTTAGAAAATCCCTTAGATCACAGCTGTGACAGATGACACGCGCAGGGTTGGTGAGCAATGACAAAGTTTCCGTACACAGTCTGGGTTTTGTATGCAATCCCTTGAACCTATGTGAGATCTCAATGGGATGAAACTACCCAGTAAATACAGGCTGCAGAATCGGGCTCTGTAACCTTTTAAATAATTGGTGAGTTACTAAATCAACAACAACAGAAAAGAAGTGGTGTTTCTTTAGAAGAAGGCAGAGCACGCTGCGCTCTCACCTGCCCCGCTTGGATGCGTGCTCTCACCCCGGGCTGTTCGTGCTCTCATGCAGCTATTAGCTCTGCTTCTGAAAGGTTTGAATACTGCCACACAAGAACTAAAAATCTCCACTGTCATCTCTCAAAGAGTTAAACGAACAATATTAAAATACCATCTTCTGTCACATTTAAAGGCAGTTGGATATGTTTTTTTCCTCTATATTTATATATACAGAGTTCTGATCTAGAAAAACCAATACAATAAACCATTTTACGTTTAAAAACAGGCAGTCTTTGGTGACGCAAAGGCAGAGATTTTCTTTGTTACCTTCTGCCTATTTCACTCTGTCTCATAAAGTGAATATTATTGGCACTGTCAGAAAGTTCAAGATACTGCTCCACTGACAAAACAAAATATCCATCGTAGCCTTGTACCCGCCCAGTGCTTAGAAGCTGTTGTTTCTCTCCGTCTGTCCATGCCCTAATCCCTTCTTCCCCTTCCTGCAGCCGTCTCTGCTCCTTAGTCCAGGCCTGAGCCACGGCTCTCTGCCTGGCTATCTCTAAGACATGGTTCTTTTCTTCTTCTACAGTTGTTCCATACCGAACGTTAAAGCACAGCGCGCCGTGCTGGAGCTGTATGTCAGCAAAGCGTCTAGTCCTCCCATTGATCACAGAAGTCATCTGCGACACTGTGACGTTGACGCCATTCTCCAGGATGCGTCGTCCTCCGGTGTTGCCGATTACGGCCAAATCTTCCTCCAGAGACCCCAGCTTGATGAAGTAGTGCGTGTCTCGGCCCTCTATGGTGAAGTGCAGGTTCTCCAGATAGTGAGCGTTGTTGAGGATGGCAGCGATGCGCCGGCTGTCCTCGTTAGCCACACCGATAATGTCCGCTGTCACTATACCATCCTTGATAGCAAATTTGATGCCTTTTCCAAACACTGAAGGAATAGCTGCAAACCTCAGTTGCTTCATGCTCTCATAGCACTTGCCATCACTATACCTGGGTGTCATAGGAAGTTGATCCAAGGATATAAAGTTTCGGAGTTGCTTTTGTAGCTCACACTGAATACCAAGGATAGTCTGGAAAAGAAAATACAAACAAAGTTTGCAGGAGAGGAATATTGTAGTTCTTCATGGTGTGTCACAGTTCCTACCAATATCTCAGCTGCTTAAAATGGATCTCCAATTATTTCACAAAACATCTTGCACATCTACAGAGCCTGGGTATTTGCACAGGCTTTCTAATCACCTACGGTACCACTTTCTGTCTCTTGGACTCTTTAGTTTCTAGAAAACAAGTGGAAAACGTGTTTATCACAAATGCTGTTGTCACACTTATCCTTCCTTTTTTCTTCCTCCCCTTCTTGAATTGTCACTCTAATGGCTGGTCTTTCAACTTATAGGCAAGGGGAAACCTGAATTCAAATCTGTACTCTCTCACATGATTGTAGGCAAATCACTAGGTCTCTGTGTGTCTCATTATGTCTTCTGTAAAACAGCAGTAACAGTTTTATAGCCCATTCTTTAAGGAAAGCAAGCTGTGAAGGTCTCAAGACACTAAAACAATAGGAACAAGGGAAGTTCATCAGATCTGTACATCTTCCTTTCCATTGTGGCTAAAAAAAAAATCTCCCTCCAACTGTCTATTTGTCTTTTAACACTATACCTATCACAATAATCTTCCTGTGCCTTTGTAATAGCTCCTTTAATATCTCAGTGATAATTTTGCCTGGACATGCTCCTAAATCTGGAACCAGCTCTGACTCCCCAACCCTCTGCACACTCTTTATACTCACAACTCGTTATACTTCCTTTTCCTGACTAAATTAGAAGAAGGCATCTTTTCTCTCTCTCTGTAAAATTATAGTTCTTTGTTAACAGATGCTCTTATGGTTAAATGCAAAACACAAACACCTGCTCAGAACATCCATAGTCGGTCCTGTTGCAGTTACATTGATTGCTAGACCCTGTGAGCTGCTGCATGTCTCGTCTTAGTGAAAACAAGCTCTGGGGTTTGAGTTTTACAGACTCCTCCACAAATCCACAGCAAGGTTTCAGTTTTCCTGCAAAGACTATGCAGAGAAACAGACTTGTAAAGCTGTTTCTACTCTTGGTGATTTTGGCTTCTTTGCTACCTATGGCTTCTTTGCTATCAAAGACAAAAAACTGGTGTTTTAATTCTTTAATTCCATAAAACTTTTGCAGTTCAATTTGCGCACAAATGTTTTATCATTTTGCTGTGAAGTTTCTTCACTGTGTTCCTAAAAGCTTCTCTTTAAAACTCTAATCTGATGCCAGTAAATAATGCTTAGTTAGACTATTATTTGCCTTGTCTATCACGTTGAAAATAGTCACATTGTTTCCTTGTTAATCAGCATTTTCTAATCAAATTGTTTACTTCAGAAATAGAAGCAGTTGAACAGAGTTTATGCTAACCTTTCCAGGATCCCACTCTTGGGTTTTTGTTTGAAGCTGTAGAAGTTCATATGTTGTCCCCAAAGCTTCTATCTCTGGTTTTGGGAACCCAGGTAGTACATTGTGCAACTGGAAACCGAACAGCTCTAGCCAACTTCCAATGTCTACAAAATAAATGAATAAATAAATAAATAAATAAAGATTCAGGCAATGAGACATGTAAGTCCTAGAAAAAGTGAGTGTAGTCTACAGAAATTCAAGCTATGCAGAAATAATGATTTCACATCAATTTATGTTTTTAGTACTGGTTATAGCATTTATTTCAGAAAACAAATTATCCGATTACAAAGCATAGCAATACTCTAATCGATTGTGTACCCACTTTCTACTTATAATGGAAAAAAAAATAGAATTATGCTGCCTCCATTCTTCCCCTAATTTTAGCATCTAGAGAAGAAGCAGATGCAGCTATTAATTATTTTAGTGATTACTAAAAGACTATAAAAACAGACGAAGCTCTGTAAGTTGTTAGCTACCAAAGAAATAACTTTAATATATCTAAGACTAGAGCCAAATACTAACTTTGGATGTATATAAAGGACTTCTGGAGTATTAAATCCATATCAGAATCTGACCAAAACCTGTATTTTTGTAAGAAATGTGTTACTTTTACCTGTTGTATACTTAGCGACATCTTGGATCCTGCCAACTGGGTAGTTATTTTCAAATGAGTAGAGATTAAATGGTTGTGGGACAGCATTCAGGTGTTTCCATATGTGATGGTTTGGAGTTGTCCACCGACCAGCAATGACATCATAGTCCCGCTGGCCCAGATGAACCAATTTAGTGAGAGAATCATAGAGCCCTCCATGAAAACCAATGATAACCTGGAAATCTGGATTAGTGTCCTGGTAGATCTCTCCATATGGCGTGTACAGAATTTCTTTTATAACTTGGCCCCGACTGCTAAACACTGCTAGAGGTGTTCCAGTGTTATCACAAGCAACGTAATATTCTTCCCCACTGCTTAATTCCATTGCAATGAGATGACCTTGAAGATCATAATATAGGGATGTTATTTCTGAGCTAGTATGATTGTACAAGTGAGTAACTCTTATTGGGTTGGAGAGATCAGCATAAAAGAACTGTAGGTGTTGTCCCAGGCTTGATTTGCTTGCAACTCGTCTTCCAAGACCATCATAGCAGTATTGCACAGTCCAGCCAGACACTTTGTTGTATGCTTTGTTCAACAGACCATTAGAGTTGTACTCAAAGATCTCATTGCCTCTTTGCCTGAGAAAACCATCTTCATCCATTTTATATTGAATTTCTCCAAGTCTGGTAATGCGATCTCTAAGATCGTATCTCAGAGGAGTGAGGCGTGCGCTGTTTCCATGGCTCAGCAAGTTGATGTTGCCGTTAAGGTCATAGCTGTAGCGCCACTGGGTTTTATCATTCACAGACACAGTCTGAAGTTGACCATCAGCATCATACTCGTAAAAATATCTTGTTATATTGGCATCCACACCTACGCGTATATCGCAGATCACCATACGACCCATATTATCATACTGAATGGTCATCCAGTAGGCAATAGACTTGAGAATTTCATACTGTACTTCGATCACCTGACCGTTGGCACTAAAAATTTTGGTATGCTTCATCACAGTGGTGGTTATAACTTGGTTTAAATCATAATTAATCACACTGAATTTCCCAAATTGTTCTGTCCTGCCAGAGACATCAACATAACGGTACAGATCAATGGGCAGAGGCGTCTCGTTTATCATGGCCTGCATACTCGTGACACGGAAATTGTTGTAGCTGTAGTCAAATCTGGCATTTACAAGCCCTTCTTCACTAAACCTGAAGATCTGGCGACTGATAAGTGGACCTGTCCACAAGAAACAGAGGAAAGAGGAAAAGCAAGAAAAGAAATGAATTATGTCCATAGTACACTTTACAGAACTAGCACAGAGAAGCTATGAACTCAAATATACCCTTCTCTTATTGCTACTTGACCATCTCAGACAGTACATTAACTAAGAGTATGTTAGATTATTCTCTCACAAACCTTTATTAATGTTTGCTCTACAAAATATTTGTATTTTATTAACATTTGTTTAAATGAATGCTATTTTATTCATAATTATAATTCCTTTTTACTTACAAGATAATTCTAAACTGAATTTATTTTACATGGTGATTTCCTTCCTCATATAAATAGTCCTTTTGAATTTATGTTACATTATGGTATAAACAGGGAAACTTGCAAACACAAACAATAAACCAACTTGATTTAGTATTTAGCAAATATCCACACAGTGGAATAAAAACAATCAAACATTGTAAGCGCTATTCCAAACCAAGCAATAAAAAGAAAACTGTATTTCAAATGGGACAGCTATATATGCCTGTGGACACAGACATAGACATATACACACATTTTTTTTCTATTGAAAAATAAAAAATAAGATCTTGTAGACATAAAAATAATGGAATTTCATGCCAGGTAAATGCAGGATCAGGACCAAAAACTTTAGCAAAGTAGTTACAGTTACACAAACCTGTTTGCCTGTATCTGATGGTACAGATGAACCCATCATGCATTAAGTGTATGGTTTTAATAACCCCAGAAGATTCCTCATAGGTAAATGTGACTTGAGTAGTATCATAAAGGATCTCGGAAAGCCGGGACTGCTTGGTGTACTTGTAAAGGACTCTGCGACCTGTCCCGGGATACAACGTTTGCAGGAGCTGTCCATCTCTGGTGATATCCTGGATGAAAGCCGCGGTGCTGTCCGGCGGGGTGTAGATGTTGCGGTAGTACCCAACAGACAGCATGGTCTGCAAGGCATGGCGCACCATGCTGGGCATGGTGACCGAGAGCAGGTAGTCTGACTGGTCGTACTCGAAGATGTAGCGGCGCTGGCTGTGCAACAGGAGCATCACGGACTGCAATCAAACAGGAAGGGCAGTGTAAGTGGCTGATCAAGCAAATTATTATTCATTCATCTGGTGAGTACCTGAAGATTAAGGAAATGCTGAAACAACCATCCTCTCTTGTAGGTTGCTCTTACTGTCTGTGTAGCTCTGGGTAAAGCTTTCAACTTCAGCAGACCTGGTCAGCAAGGTGGCATAAAGCAGAAGGAGAATGATAATAAGGCTAGAGGTAAGGACCCCCAAACTGGAAGGCAGATGTGGCTCTCAGTGCCATTTCAGCCTCATGCTGACTTGCCATGTTGCTTTGAAATATTTAGGTCATCCTCCCAGGAAGCTAAAACAGAGGGAACCTCTTCTTCAATCACAGGTAGAGCATCTGTACCAACAGATGTTTCTACAGGAGGTGGAAAGGCGAACCGTTCAGTGGTGTGTACATGGTGTTTAGCTTTTATTGGTATTCTGCATGGCTCTAGCACAGACCTACCCCTTCTTCTGTATGTCTTCTATGAAATGTACACCACCCCAGAGGCCCCAGTATCCCTGTGCTTACAGAAGGATGAAAATGGTCTGCAGGTTTTTTGGTGTGACTACTTCTCTCTCTGTTTTTGAATGTTTAAAAAGAATAAAATTTCTACACAGGTACTTGATATTTTGCCCTGGGTTGGTTAATTGTGGCTGGTCAATGAAATATGTTTTTCTTTCCTTTTTTTTTTTTTTTTTTTTTTTTTGCAGATGAGTATGCAAGCATGGCAGACATTTTTCTTTGCAAATGTTTCTGTTTGGTTTCTGTAAACCTCTCCACCAGTCCCGTGCAAGGTCACAGCATGCAGCATACAACCCTGCTGGTGAACAGTCACTGTTGAAACAAGCATAATGAAAGCACAGAGTGAAAATGTATGGGAGAGCTTTGTGGCCTTCCTGCATCCCTGGTGAGTGGCCTGGATGTTTCAGAGCGCTGTGCATCCTTGCCCCAGTGCCTGAGCTCAATTGGAGAGTACATCCTGAGGAGTTCTGAGCTCACGGCCCTGTAAGCAAATTTGTTGGGCTTTTCTAAACTGAGACACCATGCAAAACAAAGTTTTACAAGGAATGTGTGATTGTGCTTTTTCTTAGAGCATTGGGAAAAGAAATCAGGAAAAAGGCTTTTTTTTAAATTTTATTTTTATTTTTTCCTTTTGCCTCCAAACTCCTCAGCGGGAAGAAAATATCGAGTGCTCAGCCCTGTGATGTGTTAAGCAACTTTGTTTGTAAGGCACTGTGCTCTGACAAATAACCAGAATGCTCATTCAGAGGAGAGAAGACAGGCTAAGCCCGGACCAGCCTCTCTTGCCCCCTGACCTGTAATGTGCGTGCCCTCCTGCCCTCCTGCCCTTGCTGATGGGCACCCGCCACCTGCACTCCAGCCCAGGAGCCCCAACACATCCCAATGTGTGCCAACAGACCTAGACACCAGGCTTTTTCCTGATCGCTTTACTGCTGGTCTGCCAAGCACTTCTAACACACACGGAGTTTATTTTAGCTTCACCTTCAGTCTACAGTCCCCAGCCTGCAGTAAACCACAGGCTGAACTCTCTCCTAGCACTGATGTGACACTGCTCTCTATATACTGCTCCCGGGCCTATTTTTAAACTGTCTGCCATTGAGAGAGTATAAATAACAAGATCAGAAACATCTCTAATATAATTTTAGTGCCCCTGTGTGCCATTTTACAGCACTTTGTGGCTTTTCCACTTTTGTCCAGGATAGTAAAAGCCTAGACAGTAGAAGGGTTGGAGACTTACTGTCCTATCTAGCCTACTAGGGACACTATAGAGAGAAAACAAAATTAATTCCCTATTCATCCTAATAATATTACAATAGGTTTTTGCACTATCTGCACAAATTGGATCCTAATCGTTTTAAAGGATTTCAGACGGGAGCTGGTAAAACATCCAAAGAGCTGTCATGTTATAAGAGCAGCCAAAGCCTGGTCAGCCACGTAATGACTGAGGTGACAACATCAAAGCCAGTGGCAAGAACTGGGGGCTCTGCTGGAAACAGGCAAGTGCTGGGCACGGCCACTAGATGTCATTTCTGTCCAACACACACACACAGCTGCTCAGCGAGTTTGTCTGGAGGTAGACAGCGGGATTTGAGATGTAAACTGGAAGTATTCAGGTTTTATAATACCATCAGCTAATTGAGGAGAGCGACCAAATCAAGAGAAGCCCAGTGTCATCAGTGAGAATTAATTCCAGTACTACCATCACAGGGCTCTTGAAAACTTACTGGGACTAACCCTGGAAGGAGGAGAGCTTTTAGAAGACATACAATTAACTCATCAAGTGGTAATAAATGGAAAAGTAAATAACTAGGAGTTGGAAGTGAACTATATAATTGATTTTTTGATAAAAGGAATTATTGGGTCTTATGAGGTTTCAGACAACATTTAGCAATCATTACATAATTAACACAACGAGCTATTGACTTTAATGGGCCACAAAATGATATCTCAATGTCTAATTTTGACAGTGAATTCATCTTTCTTTGGCACAAGTAACAAATTGTGAGGAAAGCACATTAAATAGCTGGGAGATTATGTCCACGGTGTGTATGGCTTTCAATAATTTAGTGACAAATTACAGTATAAATCAAGCCTGACGCTACCTGAGTCAGTAGGCTTTTGTCATTTGCTCCTACAAGATCAGGATTTGTCCACTTGTGCAGAATTCCAGAATGACAGGTTTAAATCATATGGCTTTATTTATAAGCTCATCATAAGCTATGAGCAAGCAAAGTGTTTGGAAAGATAAAATGCATGCATCTTTCCAAAATTACGGTCCATTAGGCCCAAAGAAAAAATAAAAGATTCCAAAAGGCACGTTGCCCAAATATTTGAAAGCTGTACTAAATGCCTGTTTACTTGCAATTTGAAGAAGAGCATACAGATAAAAGGAGCCCTGACAAATTTATCTGAACCAAACTTCTGAAGCTTCCAGGGTTTGCCAATCTTGTTAACAAGTGCAAGAACCATACTGCATGCAGACAAGGAAGGAATCACATTTTTATGGATCTTTTTTTTTTTTTTTCTCTGGGTTAGATTTAAGTTGTTTTGAGGATCAGGCTTACAAACATTCAAAATAAGTATAGCAAAGTTTATCTTAAAAGTACACATTTGGAACTTTAAAATATATAACTAACTTCAAAGTCACTGGATTTCTTGTGTGTAACACCCCCTATCAGTTTTACCTCACCTGCCCCCTCCTATCCTTTCCCTGTGGTTAACAGGTGCAGAAAAATGTTCTGCAAACTCAGGGTATAATGGATAGTCACAGATGTTGCTATTTAAAAAAAAAAAAAAGTTTTGAAGGACACTGTTTGAATATAATTTCACGCTGAGTTCTGGAAGCTTTAAAAATACAGGTTGGCTTTTTGGATTTGAGAGACGAAATAACAAATGAGATGCTTGTACAGACAAATGAGATGCTGTTCCTGAGACACAGCATTTATGCCGTCATTTCATGACCACACACATGAATGAAAATTAGAATACTCAGGTAATTTAGACATGAAGTCACTATAAAAGCAGGGCAATAACTCATTTCATATTACTTTATGGTTTTTCCCCCAAATGGGCATCATACATACTAAAGTAATCTGTCTCCTCAAAGTATCAGTCCATTTTTTACAGCACAGCACTAAACAGGTGCTAGCTTGCACTCACTGGTGCATAATTTTCGCTTAAAAGTGTGTTTTTGGGGATGAAACAGTTCCATTTTGATGACTTATTTCTTTGACTACTTTATACAGAATGGCAAAATGTTTTTCAGTAGTTGGGAGTGTCCTTTGTTCACTTGCACTTGGAGTGAGACAAAGAAGTCATTTTACCTACCGATTAAACAGATCCGAGCTGCTAATAACTTTCTTCAGAATTAAATTATGACAGGTTTGAAGTGATGACTATAGGTCTAAGCACCTCCAGACACATTTTTCTCTGGTTATTGTAATTGCATGCATTTTCTATAAATCTTATATACTATTGCACAAGATAGCATCATAACATAGCTCACAATATAGTATCTCTTAGTAATTGCATGAAGAACAAATATTCTTGCCTTGGTAAAATGATCCACTTCTAAAATGACTTACCTTTTCTAAATACGTGTAACTCCATATTTTGCCATCTGCCCATGTTCTGGAAATTATGTTCCCACTTGGATCATACTCCATTTTCTCAGTCCAGGTTCCTCTTTGGATATAGGTCACTAATCCAGAGTGTGAATAAGTGATATTGACCTCATTGTATTTGCTGATGGGCGACCACAAAACTGGGCGGCCTGTCTGGTCATACATAATCCGAAGAGTGAATTTTCGATGATCATCATAAATCTTTCCTGTTCTGGTTACATGGTCGAAATCAATGGAGAGCAGATTTCTATTGTGGGCCTAAACACAAAGATACAGGAAGGTAAGAAGACAACGTACCTTAATTACATATGACAGAAACATTTCTGTGTCAGTTCTAATCAAGATGTGCAATGGCTTAACAGTAGGATTGAGAATTTAGGGCATACTAAAGGCAGAAAAATAGAAAAACATTCAGATGAGAAACAGGACCAAGAAACAAAATGCTGTCTGCGTTCAGTGTTACATCATATAGCTGGACACTCTCTATGTCCACACACTAAACTTTCATCGCCACTCCTCTTTTCCTAAGCTTTTCTTCTTTTTTCTCAAAATTCATCTATAGACAGACTTTGATTCCAGCCAAGGACATGTAGTTAAACCCCAAAATTACCAAAATTAATCCTAACTCACCTTCTCTCTCTTAAGCTCCATTAATATCAATAGGTCAGCTGCTGCTGTGGGATAGCCCACGCTAGGTCGCATACTGATGCCGAAGAGCGAAGAGCTGTGCTTGCAGCTCCCAAAAACCCTACTCACCAGTGTCCTCACACTTCTTCCCAAAAGCAGCCTACTCCCAGAGCTTGTGAAAGGCAGTGGCAGAAGTGCCTGCTGCCAGCTGTACTCCTTGCTGCAGCTCTCGGAGCACATTTGGGACCTGCAACATTTGCTAACGTTATTGTGTCCTTTGGCAGGGGAACAGGCTGACTGCTTCGACCTGCTAGTGCTTGTGGTCCAAAATTCTCGATTAGAAATGAAGCTCAAAGCTGAGCCATACTTCTGAAGACAAAATACGTTTATCCAGTGCTTTCATCATTCAGTCACTGGGCAGTCACTCTTAAACTCCATTTAAATCCAAGTTATAATTTAGAAAACCATATAACATTGTTCACTGACTTGTCATTTTCAGATCAATGCCCAATGTGCTCATTGTATTAATGGACTGCATTTTATCTAATCACTTGTATTAGTCTATTCCAATTAATACATTCCTTACAGCAGAGATGATGTTAGTTCAGGTGTTAGCACTGCACAGCACAGCGCTTGCTCCTTCCTGAGACCTGGAGGCATAGCAGTAAAGTAAATGGTTAAGAATACCTGTTTAATAATTCAAGCTGTGATCATATGGTGGTTGTGAGTAGAAAGAACTTTATTTTTCTTTCCTCTTTCTGTTTTTAGATACAAAATAATTTAAAAATCTAGAAGAAGCAGGTGTTCTTTCTTCAACTACCATTCCTGTGGTTTTATATACATACATGTCTAACTCTAATACTGTTCATTTACAATAGCTGTAAAATACCTATATACCCCTGTAGACTGCTGTAACTATTACAATTTATGCTCTAATGATAGCTAAGGAGCCCAAGTAAAATGTGATGTTCAGCTCAACTATATTTGCTTGTATATATGTTTATGATAATATATTTCTTTGCAAACTTATTGCAATTTCTGAAAAAAAAAAAACAACACAACAAACCATCAGCCCTCTTGGTGGTAAAATAACTGAGAAGCAAGCAGAAGATATACTCTGGCTCATATTCATTTACTGTCTATGTACATATTTAATGTTCTTATTGCTATTATTATTATTGCCATAGTATGCAGCTAGGAGAAAGGAAAGTCTTGAATACAAATTGCTTGCAATCTAATTTTCAGGAATGATATAACAAATATGAACGAAAATCACACAGAGGCAGAATTAGCAGTAAAGAGGATAGCAGCAGTATTTAAAGGCTCACGCAGTTAAAATAAGGTTTTTGGGGACACCATTACTTCCTTTATATTCCATATTTTATGTCTCATTTGTTTACTTTCTTATATTAGATTTAAGTTCAATTTAACACCCTTCTTAAGGCAAGATGCAATGACACATGGGTAGCAGGCTGCATTTCAATGCTGTCATTGAAATGCTGATTTCAAATTCCAGTGGCTTCCTAGAGATGGCTCCTCCAATGTACATGCAAGTCAGTAAGGAGCCCCTGTGACAGACTGGAGCTCATGTGCTCAGTTACAAGCCAGTAAAAACTGGTTCTGAAAGCAATATTGGGTTAAAATTTCAGCTGACAAAAATAGGGAGAAAATTCAGCTGAATTCAATAATAATGTTAGTAGTTCATAAAAAGATATATCTATTATTTATTTTTAAACATCCTTTGGCTCTACTTCCATTGATTTTATGGCCAGAAATTTTGAAGATGTAAATAAACACATAAATGTGCACTTCTCTTGACTTTCATTCTCAAACGTAAACTGTCTAAAATGTGAAATCAGATGAGCTGATTGTGTATTTCCCTGTCTGTGTTTTCACTTGAGTCAACGTAAACTGATACATAGTGGCTGAGGATTTGACCCTATCATTAGAACTTGCTGCAAGGCTGGTAAATAAAGGGAGATAATTTACTAAATATGATAATAAATAAAGCTGTCAAAGCCTATATCTACAGGACTTCTGACTTGAATTGAGGCCAATGAGTTACTTCCATTTTTGTTATTAAAAAAAAAAAAAAGGTAAAAACAAGACTGGCCAAGCATTCAAGCTTTCAATTTTGTAGATACTCAGTTATAAAACCTGGATGGCATCCAACACCAAGTTCCTCTAAGTTATGCAAAAGACAGGAGGGAGCAGAGCTGAATTCCAATCAGTATATTACTATGCATCATGCTCATTGATTTTAACAACAGCTTTGCTTCTTTTTTAGAAGTCAATTAAAATAGCAGTTCAATTGATAAAAAAGAAGTCTTGCTAGATTAAGATTGATGTTAAAATGCCTGATTGTACACAGATTTATTATTAATATAAAATGCATACATGCCTACAGACTGTTTTATATACTTTCAGAAAGCGCCAGGGCTGGCAGTTCTGCACTTCAAGGAAAACTCTGATTAATTCCTGTTTCCCACATTGATTTAGATACTGAGATAAAGTTAGATGTCTTTTCTAGCATTTCCGTTAACTTACTCATTTCTGTTCGATTTAAAGAGTAGGGAATTCACACCATGCAAAATTTCAACTCTTTAAAACACAACATTTACAGCGTTATTCAGAACATGCTACCAGTGGCTTCTATCCAAAAATTTTAGACATTTTATACTAATACAGTGACATGACTTTAAAATGGTTGTTAATTGCAATTAAGAATTAAAAATGTTAGGAACTGGCAGAGAAAGAAAAGCTTTCATCTTTTCAACTAGGTCATCCTTCATCTCATCCCCAGTTACCTGCCTTCTAATTTATACCTCTTAGCATTCAAAGCCATTTTATTTCAGTGACGGTATCAGGACTGATCTTTAAGCGACATCTTTAAACTAGATTTCTATTTTTTTCCCCAGAAAACTCTTCCATTGTGCTTTTTTTTCCTTTTTTTTTTTTTTTTTTTTTTTTCCCCTTTAACTAAGGGCTCCTAAAAGTCTGCTCATTTCCACTGAGAACTGGTCCAATCCCCGGAGCTTTCCTTTACATACATTTTCAAAGTTCAGCATAATTCTTTTTGCCCTACATTGCAAGCTTTCTAACACACGTCCTATTGGGCCAATCATGGCATATTAAGTGCTTAACAATTTTATTTCTAAAATATAACTCGCTAGAAGTTTTCAGAAGGTATCAGCAGAACCTTATCCAGGATAAGGGCTGCTATCGACGCTACATTTTTTTTTCCAGCAGTACTCAAGGATTCGTCAACAGCAAGCATTAAATCCCCTTCGCTATTGGCTTACTAATTCAAACAGAGAATAAGATGGTATTTTTGCTCCTGATGCCCTGCATAGTTATTTTAATAACCAAGTCACCAAGGAAAGACGGTGTCTCTGGGTACATCCTGCTGCTCCTTTGTCTTCCTCCCCAGCTAGACTGCCACAGCTCCTTACACCTCCACCAGCTCCCCACTCCATTAGCATCCCATGCAAACATCTCATTCCTAAAGCTGAACTCCAGGACCCACATATCTCACCTATCCTCCAAGGTCCTTTTTATTGGCAACAGCAGCCTCAAAAGTCCATTTCTCCCTTTCTCTTGTGCTTATTTGCATGGTGTATCCCATGCACAGAATACTTCTCCTCCTTTCCACTATGAAATCCTCACATAATGTTATCCCACCAGGTTCCCTCCATCTTTTGTCCAGGGGATTTGAAAACACTGTAATGTGGGCAAGCTGACGTCCTTCTGGGTAGGCAGGTACACTCCATAAAGCTCCTTTGATCGTGGTAGGCATGAAGGTTGGTTTCTTTCTGGTAGGTACCAAAAGAAACTTACAATTTACAGAAATAACGATGCAATGATCAACTCCTGTGATCTAGTGGATACCTTTGGAAGGACAGAGAATATAGGACAAAGGCACACCAAAGTCATTCCTACACTGCATACCCTCGCTGGATGGAAGGTGAAGGGGGAGGAGGAGGAGTACACAAGTGCTTTTATGCACCAGCAGACTGACCCAGAGGCAGGTCAATCAGCAGAGCTCTGCATAGCTTCAGGTTTGCAATATTTCACTGAACATTTTAAGCCTTCAGACAGAGTCCATCTAATCCTGACCAATTTGTGCATTTCCTCCCCAGGAAATTTTTTTTTTTTGGCAGGCAATATTAAGGATCGTGCAGAAGCAAGTGAAAATGAGTTAAAAGATCTGGCAATCAATTTCAACAACAGAAAATATAAACTGCATAACAGGAAAACTGCAGGATGAAGTACTTTAAAATGTAACTGTGATGAACCACTTGGCCCTGGCAAGGTAAGCAGAATAGATGACTGACTACGACCTTTCCGTTTAAGACTTTTATTCGGCAAGACCCTTAAAAAAGTATGCACCGTACAGTTACTTAACCATAAAATCATACAGAAGTCAATCGATTAGGTAAAGTGAACCATGGAGGTCACAGCTTGAATCCTGCCATTTTAACAGCACATCTTTGCCATTGTAATAAGTTCAGCAACCTCTCTGGACAGGGCTAAATGTGTGTGAACTAGGATAGAAAGGAGGCAGTCAGAGGATGGGAAAGAAAAAACCCACAGAGCTTTTTTGCACTTGCAAGATCCTCGTAAAGTAATTGTGACTGCCAAGTCTGAAAGATGTCCTTTCAAATGGTTTCTTTACACACGGTAATCAGTCTGGCCATATCATCCAAGCCTTGGGTTTCTGATTGATAAGCACAGTTGAAAACCAAACTGACACACTTTTAAAATAAAAAATACATGAGATATGATAACCAAAAAGAAATCCAGAGATTTAAATAACTATCTCTGTATTTTCAGAGCTAACAGATGTACCTTCAGAGATAATACTTATCCAGACCTGCTGTAGTTAATAATGCAATATTTTAAAGGCCAAAATTCGCATCTGTACTACTGGTACAGACATTTTATGGAGTATTCATGTGAAAAACAGAATGGATTTCATAAAAAACTGTTCTGCAAGGTAGCAGTCTCTTTGAGCCTTAGTGTTACCTAAATGCTGAATGTTGACCATCTGTCATTGTAATCTGTGAGTTCTCCTGAAAATAAATATACACTACGTATGCACTGTTAAAATCATTCTTATTAGAGCCATACGGTAACCCAGCCAGAGGGTGTGAGGGTGTCTGAACATATGCGGTGCAGGGCAGAATCCACAGCCTGTCTGGATACATGCAGAGGCTCTAAAATACCATGGCTTGCAGGAGATGCCCTGGCCCAACACCCAAGGTGTGCCCCAAGAGATCCTCTGCACTGGGCAGAGGCTGGCACCTGTTATTTCCCCCAGCACAAAGAGGGTAGTTAGATCTGAGAGGCAGAATCTGGTTCCAAGTCTGCCGCTGTGCTGCAGTAACTACACATTGTCCTTTGCTCACAGCTTCTTCCTAAGACATAATTAAGTTCTTAGTTGAAAAAGAAGAGGAAGAAAAAAAGCAATTATGTCTTGAGGTCAAGTCTAACAACCAAAATCAAACAGAGATCAAACATCCTGTCAAGCGTTGGAGGAGTTTGGTTTTGAAATTCATGGCTGGGGCCCACCATTGATACAAACTTTCCATCGCACTTCTTACAAAGTAGAACTTTTCAACCCAATTTTAGTTCAATGGCTTTCAAAGAGAACACTGCACTTTACACAAGAGGAAGCCTTACCCTTAGCCTTCTCTCAAACGTGGAGATATTGCCTTTGGTCTGCTCCCTCCTTTGCCTCCATTCAATGAGGTTTGAGTTATGCTCTCCAGGAAGGGAGATATTGCACTTCCCCAGAGTGGGGCTGACGACTCCTGCTAGGATATGAGGCTCCGTGTTAAGTGTGATTTCCATTCCGCTGGCAAAGGTGACTCTCAGAGACCCATCTGGGCTGACCCGGTAGATATTCTGCGTGTTATCTGTCAGAAAAACAACAACCCGAAACAGGGAACAGAAAATTTCAGATTTCCAGCTTTATGAAACAAACGTCAGGTGCAATGTCAAGCCTTGTTTGCCCCGAGTATACAGATCACTGACCAAACACCAACAGCGGTGTGATTTTTGGAACCTGGAGGTCTTCACGTGTCTTAAGAGCTTTTTATTACATCTGTCCTGATGATTTCCATTGTGAAAGTTCCCTGCAGGAGGAATGAAGAGTTTTTGCTTTTAGCCTAACAGTACATAAACTCACGGGCTGGGTTTTGATCACCGATATTCTGATGATTTTAACATGTTAGGATCTGTTAACAGAATAGCTCACTGCTTGAATGAACGTAAGGGGTATCTTGAGATCAAACAGGAAAGCTGTTTTCAAAATGTCTTAAGATGATGGCCAGGCTGCTGTTCTGCCCCTTTTCCCTGTATCACTGTACTAAAACCTTCTCCCATTCCCTGTTAGCAGCAAGACCCTGAGGCAGAGGCTCAGTGACAGCCAGCCACGAGCCCGTGGGCTGGTGTGAGAGACCCTCTGGGAGAGACCCAGTCGTTGGCAGAAAATTGAATGGCCCAGCAAGGGTGGCACAGCAGGCAGCTCCAGAGGCTCAGCACTGTGCTGCAGAGGGCAGCTGGGATGACAGCTTATTCCTCCTCCAAACACGGCCAGAATCACACTGAGGGTCCACAGCAGGTCTCCAGTGAAATGATGCAAAGCCACACAGTCACCATACGCTTCCTGCCTCTTGCCTGTGCACTGTAATGCCTTCACTGCAGGCACAGCTCTGCCACACCGCCTTGCATTTGGCACAGGGAAGGGACATGCACACAGGAGGCTACTGTGGCTCAGCTGCCGGGGGGGGGGGGCACTTCTTTATGAATATGTATGTTTAGGGTTAAGGGACAAAGCCAGTCTCACCTTTAAAATGTAACTGAGCACCTACCAGCTAGCGACTTTTTTTTTGTGATGCTAAGAAAAAGCATCTTTTTCTTAGCTGTTGCACACCAGCTGAAGTAATTGGGCCAGACCTTCAGGCGCGAATATATGGACAACAGTTGGGTATGTCAGAAAGTGAAGATAATAGATATTGCATTAAAAGAGACTTTTTGACTCAGAGGTAAGGATACAATGCCTGTTGTTTATTCACGGATTGCTTCACAGTAGTTTTACAGAGATATGGAAATATGCAAAGTATATGAATTCATAAATAGGATAGGTATAATAACAACTATAGCTGTTCATTTCTTGCTCTGCTGGTGGTGTGCTAGCTCACTGTTCTGAGACACAAAGCAGTAATATCCCTTCTTTGAGAAGCTTCGTATTTAAGACAAACATAATTGGGCAGTCAGCAGATGATGCAGAGAGCAGGTGGGATCACTTGGACAAAGCCTAACAAGTGATGCTGCAATATAATATAACATAATTCTTTCCATTTATTCAGTGTTGTCTCTGCAATGCAGTAGTGAAGAGGGATGAGTGAATATCTTGTGAGTTCTTCCTATTTTTTCCTCATACAACTAAAGCTGAGAATGAAACACATTCGTGAATTGCTCCGAGTTACAAAGCAGACCTTCTCTATAACAGGCCTGCAAGAAATGCAGACCTATTTCCCAGCACCAGCTCCCAAAGCTTCTTCCCTTCTTGTTGAACAACCCACTTGCTACAGAAAAATTAACACAGAGGAAAAAAGATTGATTAAACTATGTAAACCCAAAACTTAGGGGATGAATCTGCACAATCTGAAGGAGGACACTGCGGCACTTCCATTAGGCAGAGAGCAAGTTCTTCTCAAAAGATCCAATACACCAGCAGACTGAAGCTGCCAGGGAAATACATGTGCACAGGGGTTGAGTTAAAATCTCAGTGCTGAGGCAGCCACCAGCAGACATTGGTCATGCCTTCCTCCTTCCTACGAGCACTGCCACCAGGTCACAGCACTACCAGAAAGAATGGGAGAGGGTGCATAGTGAGGGAGGAAGGCAGGCCACTTTCTTCTGTGCTGGGAACAACAAGCAGCAGCTGTCTGCTGAAACAAGAATGGTGTCCACCCGCTGCAGCTGCCTGGCTGAGGCTGAAACCCAGACAGAGGGGCAACAACCTCCCCACACAGACACCTACACCCGGACAGACCTCCTGAGGACTGAAAGAGCTGCCCAGACCCTCAGTTGCAGGGAACTCCAGAATCTGGAAGTTCCTCTAGGGCCTGAAGACAGAGGTGGGTGTCATGGGTGACAGTGTGCCCAGCTGGACAAATTTTTTAAGCAAGTTCCCATGCTGCAAGAGGAGCTCACCAGGCAGCATAGGATCCAGGAATCCAGGTGAGAGACTGATGCATGGCATCGTACTAAAAGAAGGGAGATTTACATTAGATGTTTGGAGGAAAGTCTTTACGCAGAGGGTGGTGAGGCACTGGAACACGCTGCCCAGGGAAGCTGTGGATGCCCCATCCCTGGAGGTGTTCAAGGCCAGGCTGGATGGGGCTCTGGGCAGCCTGGGCTGGTGGGAAGTGTCCCTGCCCATGGCAGGGGGTTGGAGCTGGATGGGCTTTAAGGTCCCTGCCAACCCAAACCATTCTGTGATTCTGTGAATTCATGGCGTTGGCCAAACAAAGCATTTCAGTGCTAAAACAACAGCGGAGCAGGACACTTTTTGGTCAGTATTTCTCAGAATAACAAAGCTCAGTGTATTACGGGTCGGTCCAATTCCCCTGAATACTGATGTGGGAAATAGCGCGTAAAGCATGGAGCCTTCAGTGATTTTAGTAACTGGAATCTACCAACGGGACTTTTCTAGGAGGAAAAGCATTCACTGGTGGTTTGTTCCTAAAAGGAACCCCAGGAGAAATGTAAGCAGTATCTAGCTATTTGAACTGAAGCAAGGAAGAAACAAATGAACTAATTTTAGTGTCTTTTTGTCAAACAATTAAGAATGCAATAATGTTCAGAGTTTTAAATGTAATTGTAAGGGAAGAAATAATAGAAACGCCTTAATTACCTTGTTTTAAGGTATATATTGTAGAGGTAGCTGAGAAGTTTGTGGCTGTGATCACGTTCTCTCGGTTTGAAGTATCAAGTTCCACTCTTGTCAGTTTTTCAGCATCACTGTGGAAACTGCTGACTTCCCCAGTTGGGAATGTCGCGTTGGTCAGGTGGCCATTGGAGTCGTACCTGCAGCACATGATGTTAAAGTGAGCCACAAAAATACATCACTGTTGTCTTGTATATGCTACTACAATTAAAAAAAAAAAAAAAAGAAAAGAAAAGGTGGGGGGGAAAGTATTGTCAACACGTTATGAAAAAGTCAGTAAGTAATTCAAAACCTCTGGAGCACTGTTTCTAATGTGTCTCTTCAGTTCCACAGATAAACAGTTCGTTCTTTCTGATGGTTCACAGAGAAAACAATGCAGAACAATGGTTGGTGCTTGATACTGTTCCATATTAATGCCTCCGATCTTCAAAATCTTATTGATCCAAACACATCTTTACTCATCCAAGAGAGCTCACTGATACTGCAGACGTATTTGCATGAGTAAAACCAACCCATGTTCATAAAATATAAGCCTACTTGTGCAGGTAGGAAAGCATAATTAAGTTTTCACGTTTTATTAACTGTCTCCCCTCACTCACAAAGCATTCCTCAGCTGGTGTATCAACTGGCAAAGCCCCACTGCCTCCAATGGGGAGCTCTTCCAATTCACATCAGCAAATGAGCTGGCCATGTCTTTCACTTTCATGTGCTGGCATCCTTTCTTTGGGACCCTTATTTACCCCTAATTACTCATAGAAAATCTGTATGCCACAAAAAGTATTGGTGAACAAAATCAGGAATTTTCTTTTCCACCCGATATAAAGAAAAATAGAGCAGCTGTTCTTTTCAAATGAAACACTGGAGAATGAACGTATCGAACATCTTGCATTTTTTTTTGACAAATAAATTCATTAAATGTTAAATACAATATAATCTTTCTCTCTTTCACCTCTTCCTGCTGTCATATATCACGCGATTTCCTCGCATTCCTCCCTCGTGCCACTCTGTGCCAATTGACTGGGTGCCACACCCAGTGATTAAAACTGATTCAGAGCACTACTTTTCATAGTTAGAAAACTCTGTGAATGTTGGGCAATTATATTTCATTTACTGCTTGATCAAACAGATATGACAGCTTGCTAAGTTACATGAGTCTTCTAGCATACCACAGAAAAATCCTCAAATCATGCATTTTTAAGGTGTAAATGCAGACAGTTTATTGGGATGTAGCTGTGCTTATGAGTCAGGATGCACCTCTGCTAAGGACCCACTTTTGCTGCTGGATGCTGCTAATAATGAGATACACAATTCCCCGTGTAGCTGAAAATGGGAATCATAAGAATCACACAATATCCTGAGTTGGAACAGACCCACAAGGATCATCGAATCCAACTCCTGGCTCTGCACAGGAGCACCCAGAAATACAGAATCATAGACTAGATAAGGTGCTGAACAATTAAAATGAGGCTGCAGAGCACATGCCAAGATGGTCCCACTAACTTCAAGGAGAACGCTCAGCTAAGTGTCTCAGTAACAGTGTGACCATCTACAGGGCTTTTTTATTCCAGATTGCTCCAAGAAACCAGCCCTCTGAGGACAGATTCTGCCACCTTTCACATGATGAATAGTAGCACACTTGGACTCTGTTCTTATAGGGAAATGTCCTACCCATACTAATAGGGGCAGAATCATGACATATTTCTTAATGTTAATTTGGTGCCCAGTTATGCCACTGTTAATCATGCCAGTGACTCAGATAATTGCATTGATTTCAGTACTCACATGAGGAAGTGCTCACCAATATTAGAAATGCACGTTTGGGGATAGAGCTTCACAATCTATTTGCATTTCTGTGTGTAGAACAGTTAAGAGTTGTATCATTTCGAAGTGAAAGTGGTCTAATTTTTTCAGAGAGGGTTGTTTCTTGCAGGTGTTTTCTTGTCCTTGATTTAATAGAGGCCCAGTGCCCCCCTCCCCTTTTATGGCTTTAATGATATAATATTAAAAAAATAACAACCTAGATGACTGAAATTGTACATTAGCTATAATTTTATGCAAGAGCTCTTTCAGTACTTCCATTCCATCAGATTAGAGTAGATGGATGACAAGTACTTTTGTAGGTGGTTTTCTACCTCTTAATAATCTCCCTCTGTGAGTGAATCTGACATCTAGGTAGATGTTCTGAACAGTCCGTTATCTTTGCTCATATTCCCAAGTATGTGTGATATGTGTTGTTAAACAAACTCATCCCTATTTCAGCTTGACAGTGCTATGGGTTGAACTTTTGGATGTGAATGCAAAACTTGTTTAAACAGAAAAGGTGATTCTAAGCAATTGGAGAGTTGCTCATACGTTAATCCTCTTGGCTCCAATACTATGTTTATACATGACTTGAAGCAATTCACATCTAAGTTACCCTTACCAAAAAAATCTAATTTTTAAAGTGAAATCAGGTGTCAGTTCAGAATGCGACCTGTCTGGAAAGAAATGTTTGCTTAAAGGATGACTAAGGACCATCATCCCCTATGACCTATTAACAGCAAAAAGGGAAAACCAAGTCCTGAAAACCCATCTATTCAGCACAGCATTCGTTATAGTCAATTGTCGCTCTGACTGCAGCAGCTTGGCTGACACTGGTATCTCAACCACTCAGGAAGTTGTAATATATTACGAAGATGACTTGAAATATTGGCCTGAACAATAAATATTAATAATATGACTTCACTATTTAATCTTGCTGTTATTTTTGTAACGTTAACAGCTGTAATTCTGTTAATTCTACCGACTGATCTAGATTGGTAGAAGTACACGGTCACGCAGTCGGTACAACTGAAAGGACAGTGTCTTTCCAAGTATCTCTGCATGAAAAAATCAGTATTACATACAATGGCAGGCACCTGCAAGCAGGCAAAATCCTTTAAAAGAAAATCTCACTAAGCATGAGTCCTACTTTAACAAACTACTTGCCAGAAGACAACAGGCATGAGCAATAATTGTCTGAAAAGGTTTACACTCAGGGTCTGTTGGACAGAATAAGAGTACTGATATTAAACCCACTGAGAAGCACATGACTGCACATAATCTGCTCTAACAATCAAGGCCCTGCAACAATGCATGTTGTTCAGCATTTTAAGAAGTAATAGATGTGACTTGGAGCTACTGTGAAAGCTTTTTGAAAGTGTCATTGGTCCATGGTCGGGATTGATCCCATCCTCAGGTAGGGATTTAAATGGATCAGTCCTGGTGCTGAAGTTATTCCAAGGAAGCACATATTTGAATTAAGTTCTGCATATAACAGGTACCACTCTTCAGTCAATGTTTAAACAGCACCAGCACAACAGTGAGCTTTGTATTTTTGCACAATACTTTTAACTTCTAACAGTAGGTGCCTGATAATGAGACGGGAACCAGGAAGGCCCTGTATGGTTTTGTTTTCCTGCTTATTGTCAAAAATGGCCCTAATTGCTTATACTTAGATCAACTCTGTCAATTCAGCCTGCTTTCGGCAGAATAATGGAAGGCAGAATAGAAAAACATTCCCTTGAATAACAAATCCCATACTCTAGGCAGCAGTTTTCTCTGCTTTTATCCTACTTGCAGTTTAATAAAATGTAATTCTAAAAAAATGTAATGATGGTGACTCAGCTGCCTCTCCAGGTGACTTATGCAGTAACTCATTTCTCCTCAATGTGTGTTCTGTTCATATCTCACCTGGACGTCTTTTCACTTTTGTTTTTGACCATAAACTCCCATGCCCTACAGAAAGCCGGCATAATTCTCCTGGAACTGTGAACTGATAGTGCAATGTTAACATATGACATCAATCACTTGTCACATCCTCTAACAGGGATAATGACAATTAATTATAAATAATGAGAAATCCTGATACTTCACACCTCTTTACGAATCAAACATGAATTTTCTCTTGGGTTGCTCTCTCTTTGGGACCAGTCTGTGATGTTCTGACTGTATCTTTACTGTCTTGTCTTGCTCTTAAGGAGTCCTGTCAAATGTCTCAACCTCTTGCTTGTAAGGCCACTCCTGACACATATCCTTTTGCTATTACATACCTTTTTTTTTTTTTCCTTTTCATTACATATCCTCTTCCCCTGCTGACAGGACAAGTCCACTCTTGTGTTTGAACATTCCTTCCACTGAGATTCTAAGTTTCTTTTGTAACACTCCCTTCTCCTATGAGTATAGTAATTTTCCCTTTTTTGCCTTCCTCAAGAATTTTGCAAATCTTTGATTCATATCACAACTTGCCTCTTCTTCTTTAGATACCAAAAATTCCAAAACCACATTTGCATTTAGAGAAACAGAGATTCACAGTAATGAAATATGAATGACGTATAATTTCAGGCATTTTTTTGCTACATATAATGGGCACTACGCACAGAGCTTTTACATATGACAGGCACTTAAGAAATGATAGTGTTTCATATTGTAAAAGCTTGTACAACAGCACTGCTTGTCCTTTCTCATACAGTGTTAGTAGCAGGGTGTCTTCTGAAATTACTAGAACTGACTCAAAAAAATTCAATGTTTGTTTAAAACAGTGTTCCTTACAACAGGCACTTAATGTCATGGACTTACTCATACACAGTTGTCCATCCATTTTCATCGCTTTTGGTTGCTAGAAGTCCTGTGTTTCCGGGATATGTCATCAGAGCCAGGTTGTAGCCTTGGGCATAAACCCTTTTCAGAACCCCATTGCTGCTTATGGTCAGCCAGTACACCTGGCCGCCCGGCACCACGACCCACAGGGGTAAGCCGCTCGTGTCTCTGCGGATGTGCACTGAATTCCCATTGCTGCTGGTGATCGTGCCGATATCCCCTTCACCGCTGTAGGTGAAATTGTAAATATAGTCCCTCGTGATGAGGTTCAGTGTGTGCAGGTGGGTGCCATTGATGGTGAACTGATACAGTTCTTGATCTGCCGGTGAGGCAATCTCGTACATGTTCGTGTCACTGAGGTGAGCCTTGTTCCGGCTGACTGCACGGATGCGAACATTTCCAAGGTCTGCTACATACAGCGTGTCATCAGGAGAGACTGCTAGGGAAGAAGGTGCTTTCAGCTTTGCATCTTTGGCATATCCACCATCACCTGTGGGAAAAAATGGCAGTTTCAGTAATCTGTAATGTCTGTATTTAAGCTGAATCTCGAAGCCTGCCACACTGCTTCTCCTCAGGATCATTTACTTGTCAATAAAATAGTATCTTCTTCCCATTAACTAAACCCCCATTGTCTAAAGTTGGTGCAATTCTAGATCAGTCTCAATAAAGACAAACTATAAATTATCTAATTTACATCATTTCTGCTAACTCCAAAACCCTGTTGCTCAGGGAAGTATTGCATGGCAAAATGTGAAGGAAAAAAAATTATGACAGGTAAGTTTTGTTTCCTATTTCTTGCCTGTTGGTATGTAGTCTGAATAGAATTGTGATATAAATAAAACAGAAAATAAAAATCAGTAATTTGGTTAAAATGACAGTGAACCAAAGATTAGTTTGTACTTATTAAAAGCTCACACTACAGGAAAATAAATTATAATAGCCAAAAAGGGCCTTCAAAATCACCCCTTCTGATATTACTTGATAATTTACTTGGTATATATAAATACTGTGTATTTCAAGGTTCAGGGAGGATATTTGCATGACTGTGGGCTGTATATGCATATCTAAATGACTTTACATGGCCAGGATTTTGTGTAACTAACAAGAAAGCATATTAAGCCTCACTCTTGGAGAACAACATGTTACTGTTTCTATTGCTCCCCTTCTCCTGACCGAAAAATGCAATTTGAGGGAGATTTTCAGCATACCCTTTGCTGCCTTGGAAACAGACAAATTAGCTGGTCTCTCTGCCAGCCTGACCCTGCCTTTCACCAACCCAGCACTGGCACAATCATTAGATTTGCCACAGGTTTTATTTTTTGAACTGAGGGGAGATTCCCTCAATAGGAGCACTGGACAGCATCCTATTCAGCCCCGGTCAAACAGAGGCGTAACTGAAGCTGGCAGCTTGTGGCAAAGCTCGTGAGACTGATTAGCAGCTCTGGGTCAGGAACTCACCTCCCGTGGAAGACCGCTGACATTTTTTTTCTCTCATTTCTTGACATACTTAATGTTTTCTTGTCAGTAATTTACCTTTTGCTTGAAACAGGGGGCTTAAGAATTATGATGGTATTACGAAACTGAACAAAGTAGTTCTTGGAGATGACAAGATGATAACATACCGCATTCCTCTGTAGATGGGAACACTCTCCTTTGTTCTATCATTAAATACATTTGTATGAAAAAAAAGTCAAAATTAGTTTTGTTGCATTTAGGGGAGAGCTGTGCTGCTGAGAATGCCCAGGGGCGTGGTGTGGGTCTAGGACTGGTGGGCCCCGTTTGAAAAGCACAAGGAAGCAGACATTTTGAATAACATGTGCTTGTATCATTTAGCTAGGTGTGCCGTGGGACACGAACAATGGGAAGGTGTGAGCTAGTGCTTTTCACTGGATGTGGAACATTCTGGTACTCTGTGGTGAAGAAGGCTGCCTGATCCAGTAGCATTTAGGTGCAATCTGCACTGGGGCTGATACCATCTTCAGCATGAGTAAAGCTGACACAAAAAAACATACTTGGAGATCATTTTGAATTGTGTGTAATCTCTGTATTCAAACAGGAAAATCTAAACCCACCCAGAGGTTCCAGTGCCAACTGAAAGACTCACATCTCTGCACCCAATGGATTAAACAAAGAGCTGCTGATAAGGTTTTCAGTTTTCCAAGAAAACTGAACTATTGCTTAGTTCTTCTTCCTTCTGTCACTTTGCTGGTCTGCAGCTGTGCTGGAAGGTCTCAACAGACCCGGGACAGGAAAAAAAAAAAAAGTGTTGTCTTACCTGAAAAACAGTCACAATTAGGATCAATCTTGCAGTCACAATCTGATGGGGCTCCAGCGATTACGGAGATCTCACCGTTGGTTGTGACCTGTTGTATACGGTTGATCTTTCTTTCATCTGTCTCTGCAATGTAGAGGATCCCACTGTGAGACACAGCAATGGCTCTGGCTGACTCCAGGGTGGAATGGATGGCCACCTTGCTGACAATGAAGTGGTCGATGCCCGGCACCTGGCAGTGAATGGGGCGCCCTGCAATGATGCGCACGCGCCTGTTCTCAGAGATCTGCAGGACGATGTTGTTGTCCAGGATGTACAGTGAGTTGTCTAGGGGGTTCACTGTGAGGTCTGTTGGCCACTCTAGCCGCACCTGGGAAAACAAATTGAGGGGAAGGCAGGGAAAAGAAGACAAGAAAAAAAAAATGATTACAACAATAAGACAATTGTGTTCAACCATCTCTGATGACCATGTCATCAAGGCACTCAGTGGATTTGCCCACTGCTGCTATGCTACTATGGGCTACTAATTGTGTTTGGCAGAAAGTTCTAAAAGCATACTCTTTTCTGAGATCCAGCACCAATATGAAACTAAACTTGATTTCAAAAGTAATTTTGCACCCTCTGAAATGTATTTGCACAAGTCCATTAAGGACGGAACTTTATTATACCTTGTGCACTCATGCAAATAAAAGCATACACTTCATGTCACACCATATCAGCCAGAAAATTCTCCAGGTCTGAGTGTTATTGTTCCAAGGCTGCAGTCAACACTGGCAGAGTGGAAAACAGTTAGAGGTTGTCAATGTCCTAACACTTTAATTGACCGTTAGCACAAAAGGAAAATGACATAGTAGGAGAGTACGACACATTGCCACAATTTAGTTACCAGGCCAGAAACGTTAATAAGACTGATGTGCCATAAGAAATACAAGCTCATTAATTCTTTGTAACACAGTAATACACCAATATATCAGACTTCACATAATACAGTAGCTGAGCCATAATTACTTATAAATGATTTTGGTTTGTCAATTCAATATTTCAGTCATGGATTAAGGAAATTCTTCATACTTAAGGTGAGCTTTTTGCCTTTTTCCATGCAAGTGAGAGTACCAACCAAGCAAAGTTTCCAAACTGCGTTGGACGAGATGCTAGAAGAATGACCTCACTCGCCTGATGCTTGTTGCATCAGGATCTGGAGGAATATAGCATGTTCCCAGTTAGAGGTGGGGCAGTCTGTCACCCTGAAAGACAACTGGTAGGGAGGCTGCTGTCTGCAGAGCATGCTTGCCACAGCTTCAAACTCCTCCTATTGAGAAAGCTCAGTAAGTGGTGGACTGGGAAACAGCAACGGAGGACACTGGTCCCACTCCCCAGCTAATGGCTGATGGAGGATTTGGGCTGCAGCTTGTCTGTGGAAAGGTCAGAGAACAAGTGAGTTGCAGAGATTGCAAGACAGTCTATTTTTGTCTGAGGGTGCTTTGCTTGTTATCCTTTGTGAAGAGATGGCTGCTTTTATCTGAGTGGAATTTTTCTGGACTAAATATTTCAGCTATCAGAAGAGAATAAATGCCAGGCTAAAATGCAATGGATTTATATGCAGTTGTCACAGAAGCTTCCACTATTTCATTTACCGATTTGGTTGCTTTTTTTTGTTAATTTTTCCACTGCACTAATTAAAAGATCTATGAACGTAGAGACTGCAGATGCTAATACAATGCTCAGTGCTGCGGAATAACATATGGCGGAGCGTGTGGCCATTGCAAGCCACCTGCTCGCCTGGGGTCAGCTCAAGCACCAGGCTGAAGGCCAAGTCTTTGCCTTTCGCGAGCATCGGTATTTCCTGAACAACCTCATTTCCACGAGTACATTGCTGGTTTGATAATTGATGCTTTAATAAAGCGAGGGCACTGTGGCTACTGTGTCTTGCCCTGCGTGGTTACATGGTGCACCACATAATTACGAAGGCTCACGGAGTAATCAAACTCCTCCTCGTGCCCAGTCCATTTTACTAGACAGCATAATAACTGGCATTAAGACTAATGCTGTTGGGTTCAAGATCTCTTCTGAACCAGGTGGTAGAGTCATTCCAAATGATGATAAATGTGGTGAAACGGTTGGAAGCGGATTCCTCCCATAAAGGTGCTGAATTCTGGACGTGTGAGATTGCCTGGATTTCACCCAGTGTGTTAAGGCTGCTGTACACAGAGCTGCTAGTTAGTGTTTTCCTCGCTTCAGCTGAGAGCTCACTAGGAAGCTGAACCCTCTGCAAGGCTATTTGCAGGAAATTTGGAAGAAACATATCTGCAATGTACCTTTAATGCTGAACATTTGATTGCTCTATCAAAGCAAATGGATTATTTTTAATAGCAAACAGACATCCTTAACTGCAGTGCCTCCTTCACAGATCACTTTGCTGTAAAAATAATCTTTGATTAACCATAACTAGATTAGTAGTGAGAAAAACTTCGGGCTGAAACTACCTATTTTTACCATAATGACTCTGCATAACACCTACCATGTTTTAATACCTGGTTTTCCTTCATGGACCAGGCATGTTGTCTTTGCCCCAGTGACTAAATTGAATTCCTCCCACTGTGAAGGTATGTCTAGTGTCTTGCAGATAAACAGAGACTGATTTGGACCAAAACAACTTTTTCTCTGATAGATTTGAGGCTGATTTTGTTTATTGAGGTAGAACAAGCTTTTATGGAAATGTCCATTTCACTTGCAGCGTGGTGCCTACAACCCACGAAGAGGTTGAGCCTTAACAGCTGTCATTATCTGCAAGCACATTTGCTTTCATACTGATCACTTCTGTAAATCTAGCTGCATTATGATAAAAATAGGTAAAATTTGAGCTGGGGACATGTAAATAATTCTGGTTACTACACCTGACCTGTCACCTAGCTTTTTGCAAAGCTTGCAGAAGGATGGCTACAGCTTCTCATTCCTAGGTTTAAAGCAGTCATGGATGTATTAATGTCTAATCCCAGGTGAAATATTAAAGCTAGCATGTACCTGTCTGGAGGCTGCAGCATAAAAACAGCTGCTGCTCACTGCAAGCTCATGCTAGTGCAACTGGAGGGAAAAAGAGGCCAAGTAAAACAATCAAACATAGAAACAAATACAAAATGCTGAGCATTCTCAATCTGAGAAAGAATTTCACAGATTTAGAAAACCATCTGTATTGCTCTTGTCGGGATGTAGCTTCATGGCATCTTAAGCCTGTGTGAGCTGGGGCTGCTGCCGTCTCACCTAGCCCTTCTCCCCCTGCAGCCCCCACAGCAGGACTGCTCTTTAAGTGCTCCTGCCGTCTGTGGTCACACGTTGCTGGCTAAAAACTAATCACCTCAATCAGCTTAAGCTGAAGTGTAAGTGCACCCTTAGGTTCACTGTTACCTTAGGAAATCACTGGTTGTTTCTTTTCTTTGCGAGCAAACTGCCCTCTGGCAGATTTCTGTGACCAAACCATCAGTTGTGCTTCATTCAAAGCCAATAAACATATTACGGAGAAGCACTTAAATTCTCATCTGATATGACTGTGCCTATTAAAAAGTTTTTCCAGACAAAAAACTCAGTTAGGGTTAGAATATTAAATCAGTTAATGTATGTTTAATCTGAAGCAGAACTTCACAAGCCCCCGTAGAGAGCCGTCTCCCATATATGTATTTTTTTTATAACTAAAAATTGTGCCAACCACGAGTGTTTTTTCTGATACATGATGGCTTCTTTTTTTAAGCAGTGTACAGAAATGGCATTGCGGATTACCCCGTTATAAACAAAGAGACAAGATTTGTTCAGTAGCAGTCAGCACGTTACTTCACAGATCGAAATTTTCAGGTGACAATCCCGTTTTAGTTCACCGGAGATTGAGCATATGCAATGGAAATCAGTGCGGAAACAAGTGAACCCTTGAGCAATGAGACCTTTTGCATATAAGTATTAACATGTCAACTTTTCTGGGAATTCAGCATTTAACTGTCAACATAAAGGTTCCCGTTATATCTAATAATCAATGTCTGGTTTGAGAAGTGCAAAATTAACACCTACTGGTCTGGCTTTCTAATACATTTTTTCATGTCAAGTGTTCTGGAAAACACAAAGTGCACTAAGATGATTTCAATTTAAATGAATTCCCTCTGGGAGATCTACATTTAGGGAGATAAATAGCTCTCAGACCTGATTGATATTTTTTCCTTTCTTGCAAATATATTCATGTGTTTGTATAACTATCTACCTACCTATCTATCTGGTTTTGAAAACTTGAAATATTCCTCCCATAGTAAAGGATTAAAATTAAATAAATAATGTGAGTTTTTTTGCAAAGCAGCATTCACTAATATACTTCTTGAACATACACAAACACGGGCAAACATTTCAGTGTTAGTTCGTGAAGAATACCATTTTGCTTTTGGTTTTGACCATATGGCTAAAACTTGTGCACGTTTTTCACAATAATTTACAACTGTGGCATTTTTGGTGTTATTTGAAAGAAATCAGATCAAACACACTCTACAGTTCATATCAAAGTAAGAAAAGTAATGAGGGAAAAATTTATCCTTGTACACAGATGCAGATTTCAAGAGCTTAACTGTTCGAGGTGCTGGGGTAAATTTCACTAGGATAAACTTCATTTATCGTGGATTAAAAGAAGCTGCACAAATCCATAAAAAGGCTCCACCATTGCTTTGATTTCTTGCCATGCATTGCTTGTATGTTTTGATTCAACATCATGCAGTAGCATGAAATTCATGCCAAAATTTTTTTGATAGTCCTGACTGATGGATTACTTCCTATCTGTACTGCTCAGCATCAAGCACTTTTATTTATGCTAACTTTGTGTGCGTTCAGCTCTACGATATGCATTCGCAGACCTGATCACCACCTCCTCCATATTTCTCTGTTGCTGCTAAATTCGTTTTCTCATCTCCTCCTATATATACTCACTTCAGCTGCTGTTTCCAGTCCTACCCGTGTTTCACACCACAATGTTATTCTAAATGGTGTTTTACTGTTTTTCACTTTTCTGTCTAACCCCTTCACTTTTCTTCTCCTTCCCTACGTGAGAAAAGGCTTGGAGGAAGGACTTGCCCAGGTGGTCCATCAGGGATGAGCATGTAGTTTGCAAGGCTGAAGGAGACTGGTTCTGCTTCCCTGAATGTTTTACAGGATGTCTCACTACATATATTTCTCTCTATTTTCTCACAGTTGACAACCACAGATATTTTTTCATCATCTTCTGTCAGTTTGATCTCACTTCTGGGCTCTTTCTTTTGTTGACACTGACACTGTCAGCTCCTCTCAGCAGCTTAGCTTCTTCCTTAATGGCACACAGAGCCACAATTCAGCTCATGCGGTCTGACACAGGGGAACACTTCCCCATGGTGGGATTACAGCTTCCTCCCACGCTGAATGAGCCTTTGTTTCTCATGCTCCTGATGCTGCATATTATAAAATTCGGAATTATACAGTTCAGCTGTAGCAGCCCCTGCTCTAAACTTTACAAATATTGCTTTCTCTGCGTTCATCGTTCCCCAGTGCAAAACCCAAATAAATGAGTTTTGCAGCCCAACGACCGCTTTTTTCTACCCTAGGCTGGGAAAGCAGCTGTGGCACATTTACAGATGCAGCTCAGAGGTTTAAGGCCACCAGCTCCCCGGGATCATGGCCCGGGTACTCTGCCTGCCAGCCTACCTCTGCCGTTAATTATTTCCAGTGGATGAGGGAGCAGCGGAGGAGTGCAAATGCAAGGACCACACCACCGGTTTTCACTGCTCGTCTTCCTTTGCTTGCCACAAGCTTCGCTGTGCTCTGTTTCCAGCTCTCTTGTTGTTTCATAATTTCTTATGATTTTTTTTTTCTGTTTCACAACTTCAAAGACTGTATGAGGAATCTTGGGTCTACTAAATTGATAGGAAGAGTTGATTTCTATGGGGACAGGTTTCACGCTGCCTTTATTTAGTAACAGAAGATTATCCAGAAACACATAAGCCCATTGACTATGAAAATCAATGGGACTTAGATTCCTAAGCCATTTAAGTCTGTTTAAACATGGTATCCATGGTTTATACAGGTTATGAAAAAAATACTTTCTTAAACACCCAGAAGGAATTTAAGAAGTATTTCTAGCTGGCTGGTACCTCTGAGAGGAGGAATCTGAGACTCTTCAATTAAAATGTCTGAAAATAGACCATGAATTTAAATCTAACCCAAACGTGTCCTCAGTGCTGGAGTGGGAATAGCTGTCCTCCAAACACACCTCTACAGTTAATTTGCATGACCAAAAGGAGGGAGAGGGAGTAGCTGGAAATCCAGCTAACAGGACTATCGCTGCTGTCGCTCACTTTCTAACTTGCACTGCCAGGTACTGTGCTGGGAAGATGAGATGGCACAGAAGTAAGATTGCATAAATCTCAATACCTCTCTCACTAGTTTTGGCCTCATCTTTCCATTCTGGGTCCAGAATTTATGGATGCAGAAAGCCATTGTGCTGCCAATGCAGAAAAGGTGGGAGAAAGATCTTGAAAAGCTTAAATTGAGACAGTAATTAAAAGCTGTTTGAGAATAGTGAGAGGTGGGACCTAGTATGTTGCAATGTCTTTTGCTTTCAGTAACTCCTGAGGTTTATGAAAGCATCTAGCCTGAAAACTGAGAGGAAGAGAATATACACCGAAATGAAATTTCCAAAACTGAAAAAAACTCCAGCTCACAAAGAAAGCAAAAACCCTCCCTGAGAGCAACACCAGCTGCTGTGAACACATCGCCCAAATATTCTGGCTCTGCCCTGAACACTCAGTCAAACTCAAGACTTTTTTTTTTTTTTTTTTTTAAATTAAACCTTCCTACAGGCTTGTGCCCAGAATTCTGTGATTCTGTCTCTGCAGAATCGTGAGCTGTGACGGCAGTGCTACTCCTTGGGCAGCTCTCCCCTGGCCCTGGGGATAAAAAAATTTCATGGATAAAAAAATTCTAGGCATGAAAAGCAATTGAAATAATTTGAGTCCTTACTTTTTCAGAAATTATCATCAAGATTAATTGTTATCATAACATGATTTTCTGCCATCGATTTTTCACAAGTATTTACACAATAGATACTGAAACTGAGCAGAATCAGTGTAATCCAACTAGCTGTCATCTTGCATTGAAAGCAAATGCATACTGCTCTTAGGCTTCAAACAGCTAATAAAAGTACTTAGGCATCCTGCATTTTGCAGAACAAACAAGAAAACTGTACGCCTTGCAGAAATTCTACGTAACTATCATTTATATCGAGTAGATACTTGCATGAAAACTCACTGGAGAGTATTTGATCCTTGTCTGAGACTATAAGCAGGCATTCTGTTTTAAATTTTTGTCAGCTAAGGGCATTGGTTATTGCTGTGATGCATATTTGGATTTGCATTATCAGATTGTGCCAGAAAAGCATACAACGATAAAGTTTAGAACAATAAAGTTTAGTTCTCAAGAAAAATCCAAGATGTATTCAGAAAGGCTCTCAACTTCTCTAGCAGATCCTGGATCTCAGGTTCTCAGTATTTTCTAGATCTAGAAAGCAACAGGAGTCTCTCTACACAGTGCTAGATTTAGATACTTCTAGAAACTGTTTTATAAAACTTTTATTTTCCTTTATTCCTTAAAACCCAAAAACAGTGAAACAAATAGTATATGTTATGAATCCTCCTGGATGGGAGCATGCAAAAATCATTTCACAATGAAATGACTGGCTTACGACTAGGCTACTTATACCAAGTTTCAATCATCTGACCTCTCCTGATTCCCTGAATTTTTGACATACCCTTCATGAACCATTCAACGTGCTTATTATAGTTCATGCTAGGAATAGCAAAAAATGTTGGCTTTGTTGTTACCATTGATATGGACACAGAAATCTAACTCTGAACTGGCAAGAAAAATTGAAGAAGAAACACATATGGATGGAGGACGTAGAGGGTTTTACATCATATCATCACTTTCTCCAGTTTTCACCAGAGATATCTACATGCTGTTCAGTTTTCCATTTTGCTTTGAGCAGTTGATTGAATGGCTACTGAGTGATGTTCAGATGCTTATGATTTTCCTGCAGTGTGACCTACATTGCTGAACTTCATGAATTTATCCTCCAAGGCAGTGTATCATTTTGCATGCCGTTCCTGTCCCAGTGGAATCTATCAGCAGGAGATGAGGCCCAGTTTGTAAAAGCTGCATGTCCTTCAGACATTTTTAGCTAATTTGTTTGCAAATGTGAGCGCTATTGTCAGAGTAACATATTGCATAAAGTGCTGCTCTCTGTCATTCTGTTTGCGTCTCTCTGTGCCCAAACTTGAGAATGCACACCTATAAATGCAACCTCTGTATGGCATGCTACAAATGGATACAACCAATTTCTGTCTTTACATTTGCTTTTTTTTCACCCTCCACTAACACAGTGCCTATTCATTCATTTTTACTTGGCAGAAACAATGGTAGAAAAGATGCTGAAGCCAAGCCAGCACCATGAAGAGGAGAAATCAGGCGTTCCTCACTGCCATCTCCCAGGCACAGCCCCTTACTTCCGTGGTTGCCACAGCTTGCTTATGTTTGACTTCAGCAGCTTGTAAGGATAAATCAGTCCTAACAGTAATACTGGAGATACCGCTAATACCTCCAAAGCAACACTTCTCGGTACTAAAACCTTTTCAGCCTTTGTTTATAACTAGCTTTGAGACCCAACAAGTACCCAGACAGCAAGGGAACACCACCCTCTAGAGTTCCTTCATGCTGCCAGGCTTCAAAGTCCTGCCCTTTGTAAGCAGTTATTATTACAGGGTTGTTTTGACAGGATCTACAGACTTTCAGGTTCCCCTTAGCACCTGGAGCAATTTGCAGGCCAGACTGATCGCCATGCTGGCTTTTCTGAACCCCCTCCCAGCAGCTGCTGTGGTGCAATGCTTTCAGTCATGCAACCATTCCCACACTTGCTTTTATAGTTTCAAATGCAGCAGTTTGCAGCTATGTAAAATTTCAATGACCTGACAATAGAATTAAATGCCTACGTGTTTTTATTTTTCACTTACACTGGTTTTATTTGTTTAATTTCAGTAAGCTTTCACCTGACCTGCCACGGAGAGACCAAGAGTACAAAGCCCAGCTCTCACTCTGGTAGGACAATCTAACTCTGACTTAGTGCAATAATTTCTTTCCCTGCAGCACAAAACATCTCTGAAGGAAGCACACCATCACCTTTGGTGACTGTGGGCCTCAAAGCTCTCTTGTATTCAAGCTCCAGACTTATTTGGTCTCCCTCACCCTAGTTCTGCGCAACATCTCAAAATGCCCAAAGCAGAACACACTGGGCAACCTGAAAGATTTGGAATAGAGGCAATAAAGCCAGCTCCAAGTGAAGTTATTCACTTTATAACACACAAAACCTGCTGCATCTGTGCCTTTTACTCCACAGATTGTGTTGGGTTGATTGGTGAGAGGACGAGAGATACACACACTCAGTACCAGCCCTGACAATCTTAGAAAAATGGCTGAAGTAGTAATCACCTCCATCAAAGCACATATTTCTTAAATTACAGGTAGGCATTATTACTAGTGGATGTGGATGAACAACTGGATTGAAAGAAAAGAAGGGACACTGCCTACTTGGCTTGCCTCCACATGCTTCCACCAATACCTACATTCCCTTCTCATCAGTGGGCTTAGGCTCCTGGAAGACAGGGACTGGGCTTTCACTGTCTGACTACTTATGGTAGCTCTGCAGGACACGTGAAAACACATATACATACATGTATGTATATAGACATAGTTATATGTGCATATATAGGTATCTATTAAGTATAAATATATTCTTCATGCATACATTTTGTCCACTATGTCTCCTCAACAGATGAAAAAATCAGATATAGTCATGAATGTATCTCAACCATAGTCATGAATGTATCTCAACCCACCGCAGATTCTCACCAGCCTGGCAAAGCTGCACTAAAAATTTACAGCAGCGTAATTCAGCAATGCAGATACAGGACCTCTGCCATAAATAACTCATCACCAGACTCCATCATGCTGAAACCATATTAATCAGAAGATATAATCAAAGGCTACTTGTGCATACAAACTAAAATGTGAAGCAGCCAGAGGAACTGGGTGCTTGAGAAAGTGACAGGAGAACCTCAGAACTAGCCAGCCCTGGTTGCACCCAAGAACACTGACACAGGGCTGAGCTGTTACCTTCTTGCCAGCCATCTACTTCTTGCAGGCATTTCTTCTTGCAGTTTGTCATTAGGAAAAAAAAAAAAAAAAAACCATCTGTGAATAGCAAAAAGTCAGATAAAAATCACAAACAGCAGTCTGTCAGGTCTTCTCTTCACCTTGGATCACATGGAGTGTACAATGCTCCATTTCTCAACAGTGAAGAAAAAGAATGCGATTGCTGAAAGAGCTGATTAAAATGTACATAGTATTTTTACTCAGTAGTAATGCATTATTTATGGCAGATAATTGAAATAAATTGCTGTTCTACAGGTGACCAATAGAAGAAGAGCACTTCGGACTTTAAGGAAGAAATTGCAGCATGACTTCATCGCATGGTATCTCGCTTCTATAACTAACATTTCAAATTCAGTGATAGAATAATTTGATTAGAATATAAATTAGCTGTGATGAAATCATCCTGCTTTCTGTTTGATATTCTAAAAATCACATTATACACCTACAAGTCTGATTCATGAGCTCTCGCAGGTTCTTTTCCACCTTAGGTCCTAATCCTATGAGCCTCCTTTCTCTCAGTTCCTGTTAAAGGGAGGGTACTTAACCTCTCCTCCATCCCTGGGAAAAGATTATTTCATCTTCTACCTGAAGATCCTTTTTTAAAAAGGTTTTCAGCTTGTTTTTTTCTTCAAAGTATGGATACTAGTGACTGCTTTTTCCTGCATATGCTATTATCACTGGAATTATTTTGTACAGGTTTCTGGTTACCAAAGACTGACTACAATTATTCGAAGGGGGCTCATTTCAGAAAAGGTTTGAAAATGCCTCCATAGAGGCTCTGGCCCTGACCTGCTTTGGTCTGTCCTTCAGAAGCACATACATCCTTTTAGGATAGTTGCTCCCTGCTACTCACTTGCCACCCACTACCCTTTCAATTAAGCTTGGCAAAGCACCCAAAGAGAAGCCCTGGTTCCACTGAAGTCAGTGGCAAAACAGCTGCTGATTTTGCTGGGGCCATGACTTCCACTCTTGTTAGTTCCTCTGGTACTCCAGCAAGGGCAGAGAAGAAAGGACAAGAAATCAAGCAGCGGAGTAAAAAAAACCAGAGGATAGGACAACTTTATACTGGAAAAAAAATAACAGCTTTTCTGGACTACTTGATACATCAAGAATTAGAAAAAATAACAATAAAGCTCTGGAAGTCTCCTGTGAGGAAGACCACAAATAAAGGGCTAATAAATCATCGTTTGTGCTTTGTGTACTTTCTGTTCGGCGATTTCAAGCATACATATAAAACATGCTTCTGCAAAGCACTGAGATACACAGCGCAAGGATTCTGAATATTTGAGATGCATTAGTTATGCTTAACTAGAAGAGCATGGCAAAAAGCCTCACCCAGGTAGAGGACTAAAAGCAAATGAAGAGCAGTAGTTTTGCAATGCTTTGGTACAGTGAGAACCAAGCTGCTGCTTTTTGATGGCATGTAGCTCTCTAACACAATGACAATACTAAGTACCGGGTGTTAAAACAAGACAAGAAGAAAGCATTTTTTGCTTTCCACTTTTACAAGAATGCAGTTTAAACTGTCAAGTTTGTAGAGAAACTCCTAAAAAGACAGCGTGTGGTCCTCCAGCCTGTAATACTAATGAATTAATTGGCTCTCTGTAATCCTGCAGTTGCTTTGTGCTAACCTGCTCTCACCCTGGCTTGAAAGTACTTCAGCCTAGAATCATTTGGGTTTTCTGCCGGCAGCTCACTCCCCCTTCTTCTACCCACTCATCAGATCATGTTTCTGTCTTCACATTTTCCTTTCCTGTCTCCAAATGCACCCAGGGAAAGTCCTGTTCAGGCTGCTTGCTCCTATGAGCAGCCCCTCACCACTGCTCTCAAGTGAGGTCACCGTGTCCTGGCAGCTTTTTGTTCTGCTCAAAAGGCTTCCACAATGCCACTGAAGCATATTGTGCCTGCGCAGATGCTGGTGGGTAACGCCTGCAGCTCTTGTGACTGCGGGAGCAATGTCAGTGTTTGCTTTGTTGAGAAATAAACTACATTTTAAAGCGATTCTGCTCATCTTAACTACCATTTTGCAGCATTCTGTTGCTCACTTCACTATTTCATGGAGGTCTTCAACAGAACTACTTACTGCTCTCTCCTCCGCACCAGTCATTCAAGGCAGGCTGCCCAGGACATGGCATTCTTGCCACGTGTGTGTCCCTGTCCAGTCACTCCCCTTTAAACCCTACTCTAGGAATGTGCCTTTTAATTTGACCTATGTAAGCAAATTGCCCACATAAGTAACGCTGTCACATTTTTACGAGGGAGCAAAACATTTTGCAGTGTCACTGAAGTTTATGTGAAGCAACACGATATAGATGGTTCCCTCACATGGCGAACTGCTGAACAAAGGCTGATGAAGTGCAAATGTCAAGAAAAAGTCTTCAAACCAGACCTTTCATTTTGGAACACAGCAGTGACAGTTATTAACACCATCAATCAGGCTGGAGCTATTGCTTTGGCACAGACTCATGCCTAGTGGGACTGACATCAGCTTGAGAACAAGGCTGCGGTTACAGGCTAAGAGAAAGCTCTTGGGATTCATTTTCTGTTGCCTTGCAAATGTTTAGTCTCTCCATTTGCAGGGAATGTGCTCGAGATTGGTTTAAACTATTCCCAAACACTAACTGCACAGATATAAATGACTCGAGGTTCACAGTGGTGGAAATTCAGCCCACATATTTCTCAGGGGAGGAAAGATAGGGGACAAAATTGCAAGATGGTCGAAATAGCTCCTAATTCCCTCCTCAGCTCTCACCACAGCAATGGAGGCAGAAGAGAAACAAAGCTTATCGCTCAAGCTGAGGTGAAGTGTTTTTTCCTTTCACACAAAGACTCCCACAATGTCAATATAACTTCTATGATCACTGGATCTAATGAAGTCCGTTTTCTTAAGGACTTCTGTCTCATGGCTGACTGACTTGGGAGTTTAATAAGATCCAAGCACCAAATGAAGCTTCTCCTCTGAATGGGGCATTTATTAGATCCCGAGTGGAATCTCTGGAGTTTAATAAAAGAAAGCTCATGCTGCAATATTTCCTTTTGAAAGGGCAGTTTAGGTCTTTCTCCTGCAACTGGCTTAATATTTTTTATGGAACTTGTAGGAATGTAATTGCTGTGAAGGCTGGTATTCCTCCGCAAATTTGTTGGAAACCAGCCAAAGATTTTGATTTACTGGGAGGAAAAGAATACTGACAGATGGACAGACAGACATTCCCACACAAGCAATGCATTCTCATTTGTTATCAATAACTAGGCTAAAAATTGTTATACACCCTAGGGATGCAGCAAACACTATGAAAGTGGGCACATCTGTGGCAAAAAGCAACCCCTTTGCCTTTGATCTAGACCAGAACTGAATCCAGATTCATCAGGCAGCGAAACAGACTGAGGATCCCCTCTCTTCTCCTTCTTTCACTCTCCACCCCAGTCTCCTCCCTTAGTACGTCTGCCATGGCTTGTGCCCAGGAGGCTCCAACACAGGTCCTGCTGTGGGGTGACCACCCCCAGCCTGCCCATCGCTGGTGCATGTTCAGAGACCAGCCAGCAGGGCAACAATGTGAGAAGTCAGTACGAGTATTTCAGACCAAAACTTATGTCTGCGATTTAGAGTGCCTCTAATAGTCTTTCTATCCAAAGGGAATTGAGAAGTTAGGTGCTGTAGCAGGTAACTTTGTTCTCTTTGGTTGGGCTTCTAAAGGAAATTTTTGGTAGAACATAAAGCTATGAGATGAATCAATCCATGGAACCTCCAGATTAGATGCAAATATATAAGGTTCAACACGGGTTTACTGTTCACTTAACTATTCACTTAACCTACAACAAAACAGCTTTCAAAGAACTTAATTTGTTCTTTGGGAGAATGGGAGCCATTCCTAGAAGAAGCCAAGGACCAAGCTGCAGAGGCAGTCATGTGAAAAGTCCAGCATTCAGATTCTGGGTATAGATAAGTGAGGTGAATATTTAAATTCACAAATCAAATGAATACCAACATCCCCTTTTGATATTCTTGAAAAATGTTTTGCCTTTAAGGTTTAGCTCTTGCTCATGTGATGGTATTCAGGGTTTTGTGGACAGCATTTACACATAATATGACCAGCTCTACCACGAAGGAAGCTACTGGATAGCTAATCCTAATGTAAGTGACTGCCAAAATCCTGGCACCTATGGTGAGTGCTGAGGATATACACACATGTAAGGCATATTCACAGATCTGGTTCTGAAAAGCCATATTCTTTCCATTTTCTCCTTATTAACTAACCGAAGAACACTAAAATAATTGGACTTGCATGGCGCTGAGAAGAAAAGTCATCCAAGTTTTGTACATGCAGAAATAGCACTGAGAACACTAGCATACCATATAAATACCTCAACCTAATGTCCTTTTCCTTCTAAATTCAGATTAACACCCTCACAGTGAAGTATGAGATCAAAGTAATTAGTCAGAGTTTGGTGCTTTATTTGCCACAACACATAATCTTTTCAACCCCAGCTGTCCTTACCCCCACCCCTCTCCTTTATGAATGCAGAATACTATGCTTAAGAATGAGAAGGCAGTGAATAACAAACACAGAATGATTAATAAGAAGTGTTTCTGTCAAAACTGATATTGGAATAAATGATTAAACCCGTCATAATCAACTCATATATTAAACTGAATGCCTTAAAGTGAAAGCTTGTCATTTATAGTAGTTTTCGCAATGGGCAGTTATTCTATGTGTTTACTTCAAGAGTACATTTTTGTATTTCAGTAAATCAAGAAATATTGATTTTGAGCAAGTCATTGATTTTATTGTCAGAGCAAATTTAGCTTTGAGAATTGATTTTATTAACCTATTTCATAAGTCCCTCTCAACACACAATTTGTGAGCAACCCACATTCTCTTGATGTAAATGCCACTTGTAATTTAGCCAAAAAACAATTTAAGTGGAGATGGCCAAACTCATTTTTCATTTATGTTTATGCCATTCTGGAAAAAACTCAGCAGTCTTGCAAGGATATACAATTGTTTCTAAGTGAAAATATCATTCCCTTATTTTCAATGATATAATTTCAGATTAACAAACTTGACTTCAATGGGATGTGGTTATTTCATAGAGTTTTCTGGTTATCAGCAACAATTTTGGAAAAAAACACTACCAAGCGAATTTGATATACCTACTTTTCAGAACATGCATTCTGGACATTTATTTAGCATCTGTGTTTTACTGGGTACGTGTAAATAGTCAAAATTCTGTATTTTGTGAAAAATTTCAATACAAAGAATCACTAAAGAACCCACAAAAGACCCTATCCCAACTGAATGCTGATGTCCTAAGAGCAATATGAAGAATTTGTTTTATGACATGCTTTTTCTTATCTATGATTTTGCAAAAGTTCTTTCTCCATGGCATTGGAACTGTGTTGTAGAGTAAGGTAAACTAAATCTTTTTCTGGCAAGTAGCCAGACCACCATAAAACAGGATTTTAGGGGACAGAGAGATTTAAAACTTTGGTATGTTTGATTTCAGCCCCAAAAGTTTACCTTTTTAATTTCATTTTCATTTTAAAAATAAAACCATTTTATTTCCACATTTGCCAGACCCCCTGTTGTAAGTTATTTGCTAAAGGGTGTTTGCATTTTTTAAAAGGCATTGAAAACCATCAAAATGAAGCATCACATTTCAGATTTAGTGAGACATTTTGTTGCTGCACAAAATGAGGAAAATGAGCAACATTTGCACATAAATTGAGAGTCACATGTTATATGACCAGGAAAAAAATTACGTGTACAACCCTAGATACAGATCACAAGGAGAAGGCAGGGAGCAGACATTGCACCTGGCACTACTTCTTGCACCTCAGAGATCTCTCATCTGGTTACTGATGCCCCCGGCAGATGTTATGTGTATCCAAGAAGTGAGTAAATATGCTTCAGGCATCTCTAAGTTCCATGAAGCATCACTCCTGCCAGCAGGACTGTAGCAATGGAGCTGAGAGTCACAGTGCCTCCATCTGAGGAGCACGAGTTGCTTCACTGGGTTCCTGCTTATGATCTGCAGGACTGACTATCCTGCAAGAAGAGGTGCCGGAGCAGAAGCCAAGGTGCCCAGAAACAATATCACCTTAAAACAATTAGTAGGCTAGTGTGAGATTGGGTTTAGCACAGCTAATCCACTTGACCCTGTTCTGCTTTACATGGAAAAATTACATATCTGCTGGACCAGAGAGAATAAGGAGGCTTGTCTATCAGTTCCCCTCCCTGCATTTCCAAATACTTAGTGACATGTGAAGTGGAACGAGGACATTATTTTCAATTTTGACTCTAGCAATACAATCCCCAAGTGCTGCTGTGATGGTAGCATCATATTCCATTGTTTGTCCCTGTGAAATTTGATAAAAACTACCCAAAACATTGACCCTGTATTCCACATGTATGTGATTACAAGATCACAGTAAGCTGCTATTATTCAAATACTACTCAGAAACTAGGAACAAGACCTTGCAATTGTTATACAGCATATTTTAAGTGATTTTGCAATTGTGAAGGATTGAAGAAAGGGCAGGGAGAAAATGAAATGTAAAATAACTGGATCCTGGTTATTAGCTTACACAGTCCATAATATATCTTTTGTATGCTACATGAATGCTTAAAGTTTTCTTCAAGTACAGCTTTTCCCTCATTTTGAGTCTGATCGTTATTGGCAAAGGCCAACCCCTTCCTTGTGCTATCTACAAGCATGGCTCACTGACTAGTCAGGAGTACCATTTATGTTTCTTCATGTTTATCTATATATCTTTTTTAGTATAAACTAGAGAGGCGGTAAGTGTGTTTTAGTCCAATTTCTTTTACACTGCTTTTGAAATAAGAACTGAAAAGCACTTTGAGAAATGTATTGAAATGCAGTAGCTTCACTACAGTACTGCTATTTTGTAATTACTTACTGTAATGCTCTTCCATGATTTAGAATAGACTTAGATGTCAACAGAATATATATTTTTTCCATTTAGTAGTTCAAGCAAATAAGTCTGAATGCTGGACTAAAGGAAAGCACTCTAAACTTCTCATAAACTCCTTGGAAGCTGTATCTCAAAGTAGCAAGCAACTTTCTAAAGCAGTATATATTCATTATATAAGCACCTCTACAAATTCACATGCAACCTCCTGGATAAAATCAAGTGTGTAGTTTTGCATTTATATAATACACCTTATAATAATAGTGCGAATGGAAGATCCACTCCATACTGCGCGGTTCAGAATAATCTGATTCATCTGGCATATTCTGATATATAACTGTTGTATGAGAAACCAATCCATCTGTCTCCACAATGCAGAAAAGTGACAACACATGAAAACCAGGTGTCTACCTGAGTGATGTCCATTCCAGAGTCACAGCTCAATGGCTGGGTTGATGTGAGGCCGTTCGAACCTATTATTGTTGTGATCACACCGTTCTCATCAATTTTCCGAATCATGGTACCGTCAACGAAATAAATAAATCCATGCTTATCCACAGTGATACCTGGATGAAAGGGTAAAAAAAAAAAAAAAAAAGTGTGTTAACATCGACATTTGCTGGATTAAAAAAAATGTTTCTTCTCTTAAGGCTCTGAAAATGTGATGATTAAAAAAGTATAAGTCAATTTTTTTCTACCTATTACTTATTTGAGGCTTATACAAATTGTATATGGGAAGATCCTATCTTTCCAAAGATCAGACTCTCTTTGACTCACGTAGAAAGAGGGAAGGTGCAAGGAAGAAACAGAACAAAGCAGCAGATGCTTTTCTTGTAATGTATATACATAAAATTACGCTCTTCAACAACTTCATGGCCATCATCACAGAGTGGGAAAAGATTAGCTTTTCTAAAAGCTTATTTTCCACTTGATTTTTCTTCATTTTAACTTTCTTCATTCTCAACCAGAAGCAAATTTTTTGTATTACTGTATTGCGTGACTTACTGGAGCATTTGAGCAAGTAGGAAGCACCCACAGAAAGCGAGAACAACTTTTGCAGTCTGGGGGTTATACATACCAGTGGTACAAAACAGGCTCTGCTTACCAGGCGGAAGGAGTACCTGTGCTGCAGAATGAATTGCGGTGCAGTGTTGCCCAAGACACAGTCACGTACTGGAAACAGTCTCATGGCAACACCAGGCTTCAGCAGGAGCTAGTGCTGCTCTGCCACTGCTGGGTCTGCAATAGCTTTAGCACCACTGCATGGCAAAGGAGAGGTGGCCCCTGAAACAAATGTGAGGGCTCTGCAAAGGAAAGTTATTGGTCTTCTGTATTTCAGTGGGGAAACTAAGGCACAGAGTGCTTGCTGTCTCCCACTGGCAGTGCATGGTATCCGCTGTGTCACAACCTGTGCCTGACCCTGGTCTGTCCTAGTCTAGCACTTTCTCCCCAGTTCTTCCTGAATTCAATATTTGTCAGACTTTTCTATATTGCATGAAATGTAAGATCTTTTTTTCCCTGAAACGTTGAAAATAGCTAGAAAAGCACTTCTATTCATGTTAGGTTTGTGAAATCTTTTCTACTGAACCCGTTCCATTTCTTGCTTTAAACTACTTCATAATTTCCCATTTAAAGTTGCATAACTTTGCAATTATAGCAGCTGCTGTGCACAGCCAAGCTATTTTAATAATGAATTTATGTTCTGCTACACAGAAATGAAAGGCAAAGGACTTGAACAGATGGTTTGGACAGTGGCTTATATGGTTCTTGATTTTTGTCCCCTGCATTTACCACAACTGAAGGCTGCATGTTCTCTGAATTTACAAAACACTTGTCTGCACGCCAGTTTAGGATATCACACAGCAATTCCATATGACATTATATAAGAGAAGAAAAATAAATAAATAAATAAAAAAGAATTCCCCCACCTCCCAGTCCCATTTCCTTATATTTAATTTAATTTCTTTAAGTACATAGGAGCAGCTGTACCTCCGGATGAGGGGGAATAAGCAGTGCAGGGGACAGGGGCAGGACCAGGTAGCCCTGATGGGCAATACATATCCTTTTGGGGCTGAGAGGGGGACAGTGTCCCCAGACCCTTGTGTACATCTATACCCAGCAGCTGGAAATGCGTTTGAGTCTATGGGCTGTCTCTTAGAGTGTTACCACCCAGTGGCAGGGCCCCAAAATAAATTGCCCATGGCCACTTTTCTAACAGAGAGTGTGAATAATGTCAACACCAGGTTCTACAGAGAGGCCAGTAGGATAGCGAGAGCTTGCCTCTCCCCCATGACAGACGGTTTCCCTCCCTTGCTCTGGACAAGGGGGCTGACGGTCTTGTGGGGCCAGGCCTCAGGCGCTCCCCACCACAGCACCCCGCTCAGGCCCTGCTGTGCTTGGCGTGATGTTGAGGCAGCGTGCAAAGGCCTCCTCACGAAAATATCCAAAGGCCACAGCTGTTAAGTTTTTAGTGCCTAGCACTCCTACTAGGTCCAGTTTTCAGGCTATCAGCATAGTGCTGCTAGTTGAAATTAATTGTTTGAAATTGGGGATACAGTGTATTCATCTGGCTGCAAACTGCTGTGAGAAGACAGATACTCATTGCCCTATCTCCTTCTCCTCCCTGGACAAAAAACACCTCTGGACTGCTGAAGCGCCACAGGATACAGAGTAAGGCTACATCAGTCTGTTATGTTAAACTGCTGATCAGTGAAACATCAAATTCTTCAGGAACAGAGATCACCTGGGGGACTGAAATCACCTGGGGCCATTCAGTTGGAAGGTTATAAAAAGGAGGAAGCAAGCACTCCCGTTTTAAGGGCTGGCTTCCTGTGAGTTCCTGAAGTGTCTATCTGGTGGTGGTGCCCTCAGAGGATTTTTGCTTTTTCATCAGAAAGCTAGGGTATGTTTAGAAACTTCTGGGTGACTGGCAAACTTGTCTGCAATCTGTTTCTAAAAAGTTAAATCATAGCCCAAAAGGCTGAAGGTTTGAAGGTGAGCTGAGGGAAAGGGTGTGTCTGAAAACCAAAGGGGTTTGTTCTGGTGTGTGGGATGAACCATGTGTCCCAGTTGCTGGGAAGGGCTGCACCCCATCTGTCTCTCCCTCGTGCTTAAGAGACCCATGTATACAGAAGGCTAGGCTATGAGGTGCCAGTGGGTTGGGGCCTAGGAGCCAGGTCAGACACAAAGCCTAGATATGCAAAATAAACTGTAAAATCTCTTGATGCAAATGAGTTGCAAAAACTTCCAAGCTAAAACTCTGACTGAAGCAAGAAGAAATCCAGTCTTATTAATGACTGTGTAAATAAGGAATTGGTTTTACAAATCAACCATGCGAAAGTGACTGTACCTTCAGAGGTGGTCTGCAGAGGTTTTCCTGACAATTATTCCTGAGGGCTCAAATTATGACCTGCAGTTTAGCTTGTACATTTGTAAATTTTCCCTTTAAAAAATGAGAAGGGTTATGTTGACACCCCCAATGCAGTGTGGGGTCACAGAACAGGCAGAGCCAGGGCTCTTGGGCACCTTCTGTGGGGACACTCCAGGTCCTTGCCATCCTGCCTGGACTCTGCACTGCTCTCAGCAGCTCTAAACGGTGAGGCTAAAGCACGCTAATGGATGAAATGAAAGAAAATGCAAAAGGTGCTAGTAAGCCATGCTAGGGCTTCTTGGATGTGAGGAGGTTGGTGACAAAAATCTCTTCAGACTCAGCCTCCTAACTCTTAGTACTTTCTTGGTAGTCTCTTCAAGACTCCTGAGGGAAGAAAGAAGTAGTCATGCTGGATTACTGTGATGTGGATGGTGTAAGGAGCAAGGAACACCTTATGTGAATGGAGCTATGATTGTTGGGGGTGTTTTCAACCTTAGTGATAATGCATTGTGGAGCTATATCACATGGGGTATATCAGACATAGCAATACTTGATGGGATTTGATTTGCTTCCCAGTGTAGCTCACAAGTTCAAGTGAGAAAGCTGATGTGTGTGGGACCTACAGCACAGGTGTTGTCTTGGGGCCTTGCCCTGCAAGGGGAGGGAGCTGCATGGGCAGCAAGGAGCTATGCTTCTCACCTGGGCAGCACAGCCAGATCCATGCCACAGATAACACAAGGCAAGTGCATCTTGTTGGATGCAACTTCCCTGTGAACAGATGGCTATATTGGCTTCAGACCAGCCATTATATAAAAGTCAAAAATTAAGCAGCACTGAAAGATGCTTGGTTGTGTTGCTGAATGGATTTCAAATACAGACTGTATAAGAAAACCACAGATCTAGCAATAAGAGTACATATTTGCCTCTCCAGCCATGGCAGAAAGGCAATCTATCTGCAGGGGAGTATATATGCCAGTGGGGCATAAACAACTCCAGGTCTTTAGTGTTTGAACTAAAGGCAATAAATATCTGGTACTTCCTAATTAGCTAAGTTTCTTCAAGTACCTGAGTATATATGTTCAGCAATGAACTAGTGCTTTCTCGTGTATACTAAAATTTTATCCATTTGAAAAAAATTACTTATGTATTTAAGTCCTGTTGACAAATGCCAAATATGTCATCTGTTAGAAAACAAAATACAGATTCGTGGCTGAACTGTCCCAATTTATTCATTATTACAGTTGGGTACATTAATGTTCCTGTCACATCTTGCATGATGCCTCATATAATCTGTACTCCAAGAGCTTATTTTAATCCTTTTCTGATGTACAGTGTAATACAGAATTGAATCACATGCAGCATTTCATTGTGTTTAATCACTGGGGAACTTGGAGAGGAATCATGCACGTGCCAAGTGTAATGAATAGCTCTGAGTGCAAGTTTCAACACTGCTCACTCACTGAGTGAAAATGGTCTTTTTTTATTTATTGCTTTTGTTTGCACTGAGAATGAAATGTGGTTTGTATTAGGTTCTCAGTCTGGGTCCAGTTTTCTAAGGAACTGTAGCACCAAACTATGTCCACCTGCTCCTGTCTCTGGGCACAGATGTGGCCTACTGCACAAATGACAATTAGCTTGCTTGGATGTAAGATTCCTCCTTAAACACTGATACCTGAGTCATGGCAAAGTTAACAGGTGCAAATATTTAGTCTTGCTCTTTGATTCAGAGCTGAGCGCAGCCTGTTTTTGAGTAATGTGCTTGTACTGAAGTACAAGTTCTAGTCATGTTTAGTCACTGGGACTGTATTACATAAGACCATAATTTGTCCGTGAATTTAAAACAGTAGCTCTTATGATGGTTATAATCATTGATTACAAATCATAGCTCATTGTAGATTCGTAATTAAATTAGAAAATATGGATTAAAATTAATACAGCAAGTTCCCCATTAAAACAGATTATTTTTGCCCCACATCATAGCCCACACTCGCATTTTAAGAGACTTTTTGGGAACAAATCTTTTTTTTTGAACATGTTAATGAAATGAATAGCAGAGCTATATGATGCCCACTTGTGAAAATCTACACTTTCTTCTCGGCTAAAAACTGCAAATGAGTATTTTACATTAAATTCTTCAGAAGTTTATTTAGAAGTTTTCATATACGAACATCTAAAACTACTGTTGAAGATGGATAAAAGAGAATGCCACCTTCTGCTGAAGAAAGACTGTATTAAGAAAAGTTGTGATTCTCATAAAACTTTTAATAGGAAGAAGTGAATCAAATTGGTTAATTACCATTTTATGGTTGGTAAAAGGGCAAATTACATGCCATCTATTTCTAAACTTCTAAATGTCTCTGGTGCTTTTAATTAAAGCTGCCATCTAGAAACTACTAAAGCAATTTTATGCAATTAGTTATTTATAGGTTACCATAATACACCACTCAAAATATGATTCAAGTGATTTGCAGTCTGGTGCTTTGTGATCTTTGTCATCTTTACTTCGTTACTGTCTCAGTACTAGCAGCAAAATGTTTAACAATTCTTTGTTGGCTGGAACATGATTTCAGTACTAGTGCTTCAGTGTTGTTCTCTTTGGAGATGCCTAACAGCAGAGCTGGAGCAAACAGCATTTTAACTACTGACTGAAAACATCCTGCTTCTGGTCTGAGACGTGATGACTAGGGTCATACTTATTGCTGACGACAGTTAGCAGAAAAGCAAATAATGTATGCATTCAGATGAAGGTTGGAGGAAGTTTAGGAAAACCTACTTTCCAAAGAAAGTTCACTTATGTTTTACAGGCCTCTGAAATCATAGGTAACTAAGGCAACGGGGGGAAAAAAAAAGGGAATATATTTTGCTGAATCCAAAATTGCATGAGATGAATTTTTTGTTGCTTTTGATGCACAAATGACAATCATTTGAGGCTGAAAGTTGGTTTATTCTTCTGACTTTACATGGTACTACTGAAACATCTCACCACATTTTGCTTTCCTTTTTGAATTGTATAGGAGGATTCAAAAGCTCATGAATTTGTAAAATGGCAAAGATTCCTGAGTGAATAGGGGTTTCATTACATGTGGCAAGGGCGTCTTGTTTTCATGAAAGGCTATATTAAGAATTTGGTGTGCATCCTATTGAAGCCAACAGAAATCTTTTAGCTGAGTAGGATCAGGCCGTAAATGGCTTACTGTCATTTGAAAAATGTAAAGGTTTAGTCTGAGCAGTTTTCTTGCAGCTTTATTTACTTTAGCAAGAAGCGCTGCAGATGGTGAACAAGAAGACTGATTATTTCAGGATGTAAGCTGCTGGGGTGAACGTGTTTTTAAAACCATGATTTTTTTTAGTAGTGTTTCTTTAGTAGAATAATTTCAAGCAAAATGAATAAAGCTATGTTGCAAAACTGATTTTTAGTTTAAGCTTCTATTTGTGTTGCTAGTTCATGGTCATACATTTGAGTGGAAAAAGCATTTTATGCGTGGGATTTAGAACTTACTTCAGCCTTTTACATTTCCCTTGTGCTTGCTTAAAGGTCACTGCATCTGTAGTGAGGTCACTGCACTGTATTCAGGTAGTCTGTACTCAGTGTGCAATTCTTAATTTCTTCTGCAGGAGTGGCTCTCCACATAGCTTGCACAGATGTGTGAGCATCTATCTTCCAGGCCTAGAGTCTGGTTTGGACCCAGGAGTCAAAAAGCAGACACTGCAGGGCTTTAGATGCTTAAATCTTCAGATTTAGTGCTTGGGCTTCCATATGTTCTAAGTCACTTCTGTACCTTAAGGTTCAATCATTGGAGGGACTTGGTGGTTTAAGAAAAGTTACTTAGCTTGTTCTTCCACACTAGCTTTCCTGTGTGCATGTTCTGAGGCTGCCTCAACATAGAGTAATTTAAATCAGATGTTAATCTAAGTCACTTTTCTTGGTGTACTGACTGGAAAATACTATCTCAGCAAAAATCTGGTAACTTGTTTGTCTCAGCCTCTCTCTGCCTCTGTCAGTTAAGCCTGGAAAGTTACAACTATTTATATGTCTGGTTTCAGAACTGGTTTCAGAAAGGCAGGGTAAGTGTTTAATGCCTTTGATCCAGGTATTGGCTTTTCATTGTTAAGCAGAACAACTCCCAGGTATTTCTATTAATTGTAGTGCTTACTGCTCCAATATTCAGTGACTAATCTAGTAAAATCAGGACACTATCCCTTAGTGCCTTATTATAAATATTAACGCAGACTGTTCAAATGATAATGTTGGTGACTAGATATGCCACAAATACTTTTTAATCAAAAAAATTCCCCTACACACCAGAATTCCCCATCCCAAAATTAAAATCTGTTGCTTAGTAAAGTTCAAGATATTAGAATTCAGTCAGTGATTAATATCTTGTGTAGTTACTTCTTCATTTTCAATATCTTCTTGTGTAATAAATGTGTTCAGCTTGTCACAGCTCTTATTTTATGTTCCCACCTTGTACCATTTCACATTTTGCTTAAGTACTTGGTCATCTATTACATGACTCATTAGTCTGAGTTCTATACAGAATTAAAGGAAGTTGCAGTAAAAATAATATATTGAAGTTCAAGTTTCAACTACATCACCCATGCATGTTTAAAAGCATCTTTCAAAGTCAGCTCAAACACAATTGTGCAAGATGGATGTTCGCGAAGCCCCATCTCTAGTCCTTCATAGAGAAGTGGGAACAGACCGAACAAAGCCCCACACATTTGTTAACTGCAAAATGAAAGCTGGGGTAAGATCAAATCTTAATTGACCAGTGTGACTTCACGATGTTTTACTGTCTGGTATTCAATCCTGGTCACTTGGCAAAGACAGCCTTGCCAAATAATGAGAGATGAAAGCAGCTGAAAGCCTTAAATAGTCAAAAATCTATGAGACTCTAAAAACAATACTCCAAATAACAAAAAACAACCTACCTACCAAAATAGAAAAATCCGAGTTCAAAAAAGTTAAAACAGCATTTGAACCAACTTTCATTCAGAAAAATAAATATATGAATTTCCAATTGCAGACTTCTGAGGACTTTACCAAACAGGATTAAGTTTCACAACAGTGTTACACAGTAGGTATCTCTAATCAATTTTACAAATGGATAAACTCAGTCATATAGATAAGCCTCCATTCAAAGTCACAAGCAGGCAGGAGCAAAAGTAAGAATACAACTTCTGAGGAGTAACTAACCAAGGTGAGACAGCCACTAAACAGTTCCTTCTCAGATACCAACCTTTCTACCACATAACACAATTGTTATTTATTGCAGAAAAAGGGAACGTTTGGAACAAAAATGAGGCAGATGGAAAAAATGGAGCCAAAAGTAAGTTCTACATCAGCTTAAAAATAAATGTTAATGTTGCATGGTCACTGAAGAATGCATTTGAATATATTAAATATTTTGACAATTACTTTGTCTTTATCTGCATTATGAGGTATACACTTTTGGATCATAAAAATCTCAGATGAAAAGTTACATTAATTCATTTAGTCCTGTGATCAAATACTACATAACGCTGTGTTGCTTTGTGTTCAAATATCTTTAGATGTGGATAAGATGTTGCTGAATCTCTGGACTCACCAGAGATTCTTTGTCAGTTTTTCCTGTCTTCTAGAAAAAAATATTTGCATGTACATTTTGAATGCATTTTCAGTAGAAGTGTGACATCTTCTAAATTAATAATTACTCCATTAACAAACAAAATAAGTGATGCAAAATAATCACCAAAATATATTTAAGTATATATACGAGTTTTTAATTTTTTTTAATAAATACCTAAATCTATAGGTACCAGGCAACTACTTCCTACTGCTTTCAAGGTTACCCAGTGTTTTAGTGTAGAGGCAAACAAGGATGTGCATTTGTAAGGCCATCATGATAATGCACAATTAATAGTTTGTGCTCTGCTGGTGGCAGAGTTGGTGCTGCATTATGCTAGGCCCTGCACAAAAAGGGAATGTGCCAGTCCACAATTCCTTGAAATTAAATCTAAAATCTAAATCTAAAACCCAGAGCACAGAAAATGACAAACAATTTCAATTTAAACTGATATAATTTAGATTCTTAAATCAGCTGGGAGCCATTACCTGAATTTGCCAATGTATGAGCCATTGTTAGCTTACAGTTAATTTTTTAATTTTTGCTGGCTGCCCCAGCACTCATGAATTGTACTTTTTATTCCTCTTAATGTCTCTGTGATTAGCACCTGTTGAAGAAGCCAGCTATGCATGAATATTTTAAAAGTAGATAGCATATTACGAATTTTCAAAGATATTTCCCCAGTAAGAAAGATGAAACCACTAATTATATTGTAATTTGATATGATCAATTGTAATAATACGTTGATTATTTTCCTGATAAAGGATCCGAAAATCTTTTTCATCTATTTTTATAATTGATTCATAACATTAATAAGCTTCCTGAAGATCAACATTTATTTGCACTTACCTCTCACATAACTTCCATCATTAAAGACATGTTGAGGTTGTTCTACCAATAATTGTGTCACTTGCTAAGCCTTAGAACAGGATTATTTGCTTGTCCTAGAAATGTTTGTTTGTATATATACATTCGAACTTCCTACTGCTACACAGCCTTCCTTCATTAGCTCAGGAAAAACAATCAAAACTTCCTTAGAGCCAGTCATTAGGAGTGAGCAGTGTGTTAGAGGGGGGGCATGTTAAAAGCCCACTTAGGCCTCTGCCACTGGAGCTGTTGTTTACCCTTTGTTCCAGGGATATTACTGGGAGCTGATCAGCTGCTTTAGAGGACTGAATCCAGACATTTTATCTCAGTTCTAATTCAAACTGCAGTTCTAATGCACACTACAAGGAGATTAATTGTGCTGCTAGTGAGGATTCAGGCTTCATGTGCATTTTGCCTGTGACAATATAGGATGTACTCAGAAAGGCTTCAGCAAAATGCTTACTTCAAATGGAGCAGGTGAGATGCTCGTATTTTAGAAAGTGAACTTAATGAGGAAGGACAAATGAGATTTCTCAATATACTTGATCTTACTAGCTGTTTGATTTGAAGAGCCCTGACTTAAAATGTGTAAGCCCCACTAACATTACCACAGTCATCCAAATACATAAATAAAAAAACGGACTTTACAACAACACTATTTGCTTAGAAGTTAAATATAATTAAATGCTGATACCTTGCAACAGAAAGTTAATTAAATAGGAGTGCTGCCATACAAGAAAAGAGTATTTATAATCACAGAATGGTGTGGGTTGGAAGGGACCTTAAAAACCATCTAGTTCCAACCCCCTGCTATGGGCAGGGACATCCTCCACTAGATCAGGTTGCCCAAAGCCCATTCAACCTAGCCTTGAACACTTCTAGGGATGGGGAAACAAAACTATCTGGAAAATCCGTTCCACTGCCTACCACCCCATAGCAAGGAATATCATTCAGTTAGAATCCCACCTAGCCCTCCCACAAAAAGGGTCCAGGACAGAATCGTTTGGGCAGCCCTAACCTTATTTTGGCAGCATCACTCAGGCTGGGTGTCTGCGTTTTTTCTTGCCCTGAACCCTAACCTTACACACTGCCCAGGTCCAACACAATCCCACGTAGGGCTCCCAAAAAATTGGCCAGGACTGAAAGGTTTGGGCAGCCCTAACCTCACTTCAGCAGCCCCTGTCACACTGGTGCTCTGCTCTTTTCCTCTTTCCAAAACCTAACTGCAGCTCTAAACTGAACCCTAGACAGTACTCAGGTCGAACTCAAACTCCACTTAGGACTCTCACAAAAAGGGAGTGAAAGAATTTGCATCCCACTTCAGCTGATTCTAGTCAGAGTGTTCTTCATATTCAAAAGATGAATGAGCTTTATAATATTATTTAGCTTTACTATGGTTAATCACATCATATCACCTGAGACCAGTTTTTGCATATCCAGTTGCATCTGAATTTCTAAGTAATGTAGGAGGATGAAAGCTGATTCCCCAAGTAGTTTAAATACTTTTCTTACCTCTTGGACTGTTGAGAGATGCCTCTGATGCTCTCCCACCGTCTCCACAGTGACTCTGGTCAAATGGAAGGCACTGATCACCTGTTCCTGCCACCACATCAGCATTTTTGGCCAGATCCTTTGTTTCAACAAGTGATTTTGCTTTGTAAACTTTTCTGGTGTTGGTATCTGACAAGTAAAGGGATTCTGACACTGGGTCAACAGCCAAGTAATATTTATGTGCAGGACTTGTACTAAAAGAGAACAGAAGACCATCAAAGTTAAATTGTTTTTCTTACTCATCTTTGGTCATGCTAGCCGGGCACTTGTATTCTCCTACTTATCTCCAGGTGTCTTTTCAGTGATTTGGGGATGGGAAGGTGTAAGTGACACCAGCTATCACGGTGCTCATCCGAGCACCACTGTTGAGGAAGAAGGAATCAGCAGTGGCCGTAGGGCTTGCTCAGCCAGCTTGGTGTCAGGTAGAGAGTTTATGCAGAGAGTGGTATTGCTGTTGTTGGTCTGGCCAGTATAATGCTAACTGGATTGACTTCAGCTTATTTAATAATTACTACTTCCAAAAGCAATGTCATTTTTTCTATATTAAGTCTTAGTAGTCTTGGCACTGAAAACAAATCTATGACTTGCAGCAAAGTGAATCACTGACTGTTCTGCATGGGTACTAATACCCACTCTTGGTTATTTTTATCTGTTTCTAAACCTTAGGAAATATGAAGGTATGAAATATGGTGCCTTAATTCATGCTGACTGTATTGTCAGGAGCGAGGCAGAAGGCCAAGCACTGTCAGTGCAACTAGGCATGAATTAATGCACCATAATTCATGCACTGAAGTGCCTTATTGAGCTTATAAAATGTTATTTAAAAAAATATTTACATACGTTAATTAAATGGTGAGGATCATAAATTCTAATCAGAGCACTGGGCTGCATCTTATTAGCAAGTAAGACTTTTTGTTTCTTTTAGAGTACAGAGTTAATTTCCATTTTGAGGAAATCACCTAGGCATGTGGCACACCACACCAGTGCCCCAAAACTCATGAGCCTGTGCTGCAGTCCTGGTTATAAAATAGAATCAAACCCTGGATAGGTGTAGATCCTTCAAATCACTCAGTCCATTACTGAAAATGGAGGAGATGGGCAGAGGCAGAGATGTGCTCGCTGCTTGGCAGAGCATCCAGGTCTCAGGCAGTACTTTTACCACTGCAGAGTTTCTTCTGGGGAAGGAGGTGATTTCTGACTGTTGGCTGTGTGTGATGACCTTCCTGTAACTCTTTATGGAATTGTCCTATACAAATACACTCAGGTATTGCTATGCAGATTTGTAAGACTGATAAATTGCTATCTTTTTGTTACTGAGTTGTGCAAATGTTAATACCTTAACACTTAAGATTGCTGCAACAAAGTTAAGAAATGAGATTTACTTCTCTCATATTTGTCAGTCTTGTTGTATGCTAGGTTTGGCAATGATCTTCTGCAGACCCAGGTTTTTGTGCCACCACAAATCAGGAAAGGAAGAATTCAGACAGTACAGTGCTGAAGAACTGGTAGAGGCTCCAGGACAGATATGTAATGCCTGAAGTAACACTGACTTATTTTGCTGACTAGATTCCAGGTTGATGTAGTCTCTTTAAATATGAAGCTTTTGCTCGTTTGAAGCAGATACTAAGCTTTATTAGTCATCTATTAGACAGCTCTACCTTGCTAAGCAATGTTTCAAGCAAATGTAAAATACTCAACGTATCTTTTTATTTTATCAATATGAGTACTCTCTCTATATAGCTAAGAAAGAAACCTCTAATGGACAATCAGTTGAAATCTTTATTTGATTTCTTAGCAATCAGGCCAATGTTGTACCATGGTAAATGTGACAGCTTGGGCCTATTTCATTGGTCATTCTCCATTCAAAAAGGGACAAACAGCACCTCTGATGATTGGGTCACAAGCTAGACTAGCTTAAAACTGACCTTAGTCATAAGCTTCTACAAAAGATGGGGATATATAAGCAATGAGATATTTCTACAGTTGGGGAACAGATGTGACACCCAGTCCAAGGAAATTCAGGGAATGAGAGAGGACCACAGTATGATGCAAAATGAATAAGTGGATGAGCTAAAGGCAATTGATGCTGAATTGCATATCACCATTATTATAAAATTGTTTGTTAAAAACATTGAAAATCATTTATGCTCTCTGGAGTGATCTCTGAAGAGACTGACCAGCTAAAAGATTACTCTTTAATAAAATACTCCCATGGAAAAAGTTGCAAGGAGAATTCACAATGTTAAATAAACATCTTCTCTGTCATGCAGAAACTGTAGGGAACCAGGGGTCATTATATACCCTCCTTGTAGACACATTTTCTGTCACACTTGCCATTACATTTAATAGACTGTTTGTTAAAAAAAAACAACTGTTATCTATGCTTAAAAGCCTTGAATACTGAAATGTTTACAGAATTTTAGTAAAAACGGAAAAAAATCAAATTCTCCTCATCTTTGCAGAAGTTTGCAATCAAATCTAAATCAGAGCCTATTTAAATTATCCTATTAAAAACTACAGGAAGTAGCCTAGGATTTATGATGAATCTTTCCAGAAAAAATGGTAACAGGCCTGTAGTACAATTTATCCCTGTAACCTCAAAGTCTAGTTTTCCATTTGACCAGTTATCAGATGCCTTTCAATGCCCCTAGATCTTATTAAAATCTTGAAGGCAATAAAATTTAGAAAACCACATAGGATGAGTCGTTTTTTAAACAGTCAAAAAAACAAGATCAGTGTCTTCTGTATCCCACTCTCCAAACTACACTTTTTTTTTTTACAATGTTTTCTTTTTCCTGGCAAAGCCTTTTTTCCTGCTTTTTTGGAGACTAAAGATTGTGTTGAGGATTTGGATTTTGAGCCTTTTCTTTCTTGGCCTGTTACATAACAACATCCAGTTGTTGCTTCCATGTGTTTATGTGAGCACCCTAGAACTCTCCAAGATGTGCATAACCCAGTATTTATCCTTGCTGTGGCCTTTACAGAACAGCACAGATTGGGACTGATGAGTGCTCCTCCGTACCCTCAAAGACTGCAATAACTTCAAGTTATTTCCTCAGGTCTTCCATGGATTTTACTTGGGTAGGATATGGATAGAGGCAACTATGATTTTCTGGTTAATAGGACTGGGGCACTTGTATATTTTCACAAATAGAATTAATTAAGGCTTAAGCTTATCTAAAAAATTATCTAAAAAAAAAACCCAACAATTATAATGTGTAGTTATTTAAAAAAAAATCTACTTTACAAAAGAAACGCCCAAATTAAAAACCTGACTGAAGTTCTGAATGCATTACAGAGTAAGTACATTCAATTTGCTTCTTTTCATTAGTGTACAAAGATACTGATCAGGTTAGTATAAAGGCAAAAGGAAATGATCCTTCAGTTAAAATATAAAACCTTGCACTAGAAATTATTCCATTTTTATTAACCTTTCATTGTAAAACATATGAAATACATCTTCTATAAGCAGGCTGGCAAATAACCTATAGTATTCAATAGCATTCTAGTGGTTACACCAAGTAATTCTGACCAGTAATCTCAGCCCGCAGAACTTATGTTCAGTCCATGCAGCACCTCCTGCTATGCCATGCAGTCATTAGCTTAGCTCATTTATCTCATTTATGTACTTAGATGCCAAGAAGTTTGTTTCTAAGGGTACACAGCGTCTTGGTGCCTCGCTGTCTCTTCCTAGCCATCAACGTCATTTCTGCAGGTGGACTGTTACAAATCCCACAGTCTATTGCAGAAGCCTCGTGTCCAACACTAATTCTTACTTTTTTTTTAAACAGCTTGCATTGTAATGTCAAAATGTTTAATAGAAATGGGAAAAGTAACTTGCTTATGCTGTAGCTGGAGGAAGCAAGGACCAAGCTGCGATGTGCTGCCCTCAGCTTTGGGACTGTTGTGCTCTTAGAGCACCCCTCCATAACTAAGGCAGATTTTAAAGTTCAAGTATGCTAGAACCACTAAAGCACAGGCTCTTGGGGGATTCAGAAACCATTTTCTTATTCCTTAGTTGCCAGACCCCAGTTTGCTTGGCTGGCTATATCTATGATCATATGAGCATAACATGAAAAGCATAGGACAGCTATGAATAGCATTCCCAGCTTGCAGGTTCAAACCTCTCCATTGCTGCTTGGTGATCAGCAAACAGGTTTTTAGATCAATCAGTTGATCAACTGATTTGATTCCCTCAAAGGGAACAAACCAGATCACCTTAAAGGTGAATTTGATTTACATTTTTATTTATGAAATTCAAAGTGTTTTCCTAAATAAGAACTTCTACTAGTCAGGTCTTTTGTAAGACATGTTCAACATGTTTCACTTATTACTGTTAGCGTTTTTTACTCACCTGTGTCTTGTGTCTCTATTCCTAGTAAGACAGACCGGTTCAGGTTTAAAAAAAAAAAAAAGACAAGAAATATTAGTACTCCACAACACTATGTTCTTTGTCTAACTGCTGTATACAAATAAAACATTGTTTTTCCTGGCATTTGCTTCTTTCTCTCAAAATCTGTTTCCTTTTCACCACCCACCACCTTCACATTTTCAAGTTCATTCTGAACAATCAACCCACAATTTCATTGCCTGCAATGTTAGCTAGTTAGAAATTCATGGGTGCTAAGTAAAAGAAATTTAGTGCATCGGTGTCCAAAATCTTTCCTGCCTTCCCCTATGCCCTGAAAGGGAATCCAAAGCAGGAGTCAGTTGCAGGGCAGTTGTTAAGAGTGGCACTGGCCCAGTCTGGGACACATCAGTCTGCAATGCCAGGTTTGCTCATCTGCTTAAACCCAGCCAGATCCTGTTACAGATAAAGAACAATTTAATTGTATTAATTTATTTCAAACACGGTAAGTCTGTCTGCAGCCGCAGTGCTGTGATCTGATGTGACACTGTGAATATTTGCTATTGAATAGGGGTGGGGCATTTTTCTAAAAGCTTCATGGAATTTGAAACCTTTTTGGGGAAAATTGCAAGAAAAGCCCATATGAGAAGGGGATTTTCAACTTTTTTGCGGGATTGCATGAAAATCCCAACAAGAATAATAATTAGCTTTATTAATTCTGTACTCTGTAGAAATTCATTATGCAAAATCTGTTCTAAGCGCCTCTTAGGATGCCTTTTTAAACTGATGACTTGAAACAATGCATACATTTTCTGATGACCAGGTTTGACAGTCAGTGAGACACGTGTTCAGGAGGCAACCAAATGCAGATGCCTCTTTAAAGCACAAAGAAAAAATGTAGTTTTCATAGGTGTATCATAGCCAGGGTAGGGAACACTAGCCAAAGCTAACCATATTTTTTTTTACCTTAATTCTAATATGCCTATAGAGTTTCCAGAGGGAAAGATCCGTCTGACAAAATTGAAGTCTCCGATGTACAAACTCCCGTCAGGCCCAGAAGCAAGAGCAACTGGGGCAAAGAGTTTATTGTTGAGTGCAAGACCGTTGCAGTTGGAGCAGGAGACACTCCTCTGGTGTCCATTGCCCATCACAGTGGAGATGACTGGCGGCTGCTGGGAAATGAACATGTTTTCACCATTTCCTTTGTGTACAATTCCTAAGGGGGAGGAAGGGGGAGAAAACAGGAGACAAAAAAAAAAGCAGATGTATAGTGCTTAAACTATTCTGCAATTTGGGCTTTTGAAATCCTACAGAACAGCAGATTGGCAAAATTGCAACAGCCATCAGATCTGTTGAAGGCTGCGTCACAGGGCTCCACTAATCTCTTCCAATTTTGTTCAGTCCCAAGTTTCACCATCGCTGCTTTGTCGATTAGTGGTGAGTGGCCATTTTAAAAGCCAACATCATGAGGAGAACTCATGGTTACTTAATGCTCTAACAAATTGACTGTTAATTGCAGTGCTGTCTGATTTCTCAGGGATTACTACTTTAATATTCATTTTATTCATAAATTTTTATTAGTTAGCAGAGGAATTTCTGAGGCAGTTTGAATATTTAATTAAAGGAGATTAATAGCAGGACTACTATGCATTTTTCACAAAAGAGCACTGAGTGGCAGTACAAAATCAATATTCAAATGTAAATGTGAGTCCTTCATGGTACATAAAAATGGTGCAGACTGCAGCAAAGCCAAGCTAGAAGTAACTCTGAGGTACAAGCAAATTTCTTACCAATAGGAATATATTACGTGCTGCCATAAAGTTTAAAACAACTTTCCAACATGTCAGTTATTTCAGTACTGCTTTGGGGCATACATTATTGACTCTTCCCAGCTTTTAGGTTGTTAGCACCAGACCCAGTGCAAACATGCATTTTCTCAGGTAGATATCTGCAGTGTTTATTTTAAACAGCAAAGTAATAATATATTTAAGAAGTACCTTTTCAATGGCATATTATTGTAAAATTTTGACTTTTTCTGAGTGAAAGTTGAGCATTAAAATTTTCATATTTCCCTTAGAAATCCCAGCATTTCATCAGGAAAAAAGTGGCATAATTAAAGGAATAAACACAAGGGAATGTACTTTTGGAGGACTCTTCCTGATGCTCTGAGATTTGGGGTGCTGCAGTAAGGATACATTGAGACACTTCAGTGTTTTCGTGAAGTACAGTGGATGTATCTGTGTGTGTGCTGTCTCTCTCCACTTATGTAAAACTCTTTTTGTGGCTCTCAAGTAAGCCAAATTAAAATTCTCAGTGGAATTATATGTGTTACCACAGCTGTTTTCAAGAGAGTTCTATTAAAAAAAAATCTGAACAATGAAGGACAGAATATTTGTATTTGGTTGAACATTGGCTTAAAAAAAGGGCAACTTAGAAATATGCCAGCAAAATTAATGGCAATATCCTCCCTTACACGCCAGATAAAAATACAGCTAAATGAAGATGCTGCCCTTTGTCTGAAATTAACAATGTAAAGGTAATCGTTCAACTGCCTCATACAAATGCCAGTAAATAATTAGGGCTCTGGAGAATATCTTTTGCTGTCAATAAATGTAAGCATGTACTTAATTTCAGGCTCTCGAGCTGCTGCTTTAATTTTAGCCAGTGCTGTGTTGCACTGGGGCTAGAATTACTGTAAAGCATAAAGTCCCTTTAAAAGTACTCCTCCTTCCCACAGATAAATAAAAATGGAATCAATACACTTGCCCATCAGAAGAAAAATTTAATTCAGAGAATACTCTGAAAAATCGGTTAATAGTGCATTTGCTTGTATTCAGCTGCGTTTTTACAAGGACTTCATACAGGAACTAGCATTTATGGTATGTGTTCTCCTCTGGATTATGAGAAATACCCTGAAGATCTTCCAAACTGACTGACGCCTTTCTCTTAGAAAACATTCAACTCAGATCATGTCATGAATTGTAAGGGATCGACCCTCTGGACTGAAGGAAAAGTAGAAAAGGAGTTCAGTATAGCTGAGAAAAGGATGGGATCCTCTGTCAATGTGAACTTCATATTGATGCAAAAAAGTATACATTTAAAATCTTTAGCTTGCGGTGACAGCCATGCATCGGAATACATATTTTTCACATCTAAACTGCAAGAATCAGATTTTTTTTTAGCTAATTAACATGTAGCACTAGAGCATTGTTTTTAATTGGTACGGTTTCTGCACGTCAGTTCTTGTCCCTCCAAAGCTTAGACTGTGCTATGAAGTCCAACTCTGTATAATTGTATCTATTTATTCCACAACTTTTCTATTCTATTTATTTTGTAACCTCTCTAAGAGGAATAGCTTTTATGGAGAGGGAGATAAGCATAGCCACCTCGTCCCTGAGCAGAAACAGCGCACACATCAGCAGAGCTGCTGGAAGCAAGGCTTAGTGGCTGAAGTTAAATATAAGTTCTTCAGGACTAGTTAACTCAGCAAGCAAAGTGGTTTTAGTCTGAAAGCAAAATTGCAATTTGCAACAGAGAATTTTTAGAAAGACATTTGTGTTATCGTCCAATGCTATTTCTGTAGTTAATCCAGTGACAGTGTTTCAAAACTGGATAAATTTCATGCTTCTCAGAAGTGCAGCTCTCCATATGTACAGAGAAATGCTTTAATTAAAAATGAAAATCTCAATATATTCATACTTGAGAAGGCTCTTCATGCTTTTCATTTCACTCACAGCTGCATGGAGATAAGTCTGAATTGTGTAATTCTAGGTTTGAATCATATTCTTCTCCTCATTATAAGTATGGTTTATTTATCTGAAATCAACAAGCAGTTCACTAGTTTCAAAATCAAAAGTGCACTAGTTACTTTTATCTTTTTTTGGTGATAAAGTTGACTATTTAGTTTTGCTGATTTACTATGGGCCTGCAGGCTGCTCTGTTAGGTGTGTACTAGCTATGATAGTCATCGTTTGTCTGTTCCTAACTGCTTTTCTAATTCATATATATCTGAGTGAGGTGTGCACTATTATGCATAATAAAGCCTATTATGGTCATGAGAAACAGGCAAGACACTGCTCTGCCTGGGCTTTGTGCTCCTCGCTGGAGATGCCTACACATGCAACCTGTGCACAAAGTGAGACTCGCTGACTGCAAATCAAGCGTGTGCTTACACCCTGCCCGGCTGCATCTCTGTGCATAATGGATGAAGATCTGAACACCTTCCCTCCGATTTCAGCCTTGACCATGCCCAGCGCACTGGGAACACATGAGGAAGAGGAGCGTGTATGAGAGGCTGCACGTTCGCCATTCTCGCTGTTGGGCTGGGGAAGAGGGCACAGGCTTCAGATTTCAGAGGAGGCGCTGTGTGGCTGACAGGTCACTGCTCACCAGATTTCCTGAGAGGCTGTGCCACACAGCTGCGATGGGCCAGTAAGCAATTTGTCACCACACACCCCGTGCTCTGGTTTAGCCTCACTCGCATTATAATTGTCTGTTTTACAGAATCTGAGAACATGCTAGTGCCTATAGGGTGAATGATAGTAGTAACCACTGCAGTTAGCAGATAGTCATATAAACTGGACTTAGTGCCAGCAATTTATTCTTGAAATTAAACTATGCAAGTGGTAAATTGGCACTAAGGAGGAGGCTATAGGGCACACAGTTGGGGGCTGAGCTGACTGAGGTCAGATTTCTCTTTGTGTTAAATGTCAATAGCTGGCATTTAAAAGAGACAATCTATACAAACCAATAAGACAGGGCATGAAAGAACTGCTATTTAAAATGTCAAACTATTTTAAATCAAAACAGAAATCCAGATAATTTACAAACTAAATCTGACCTTTTGTATTTGGAATATTTATACTGTAGCTGTGCATTCAACAACAGAACTTGTAAAAACCTGGCAGACATACATCTGTACATGAATCTTCATTACAGAAGTTTGTAGGTGGAAACAGATTTCAGTGGACAGACTCCCAGTAGGAAAAAATTGAGAGAACTTCACTGAATCCAGCACTAGAATGATTTCTGTGATCTGAAATCTGACCCCAAGTATCACAAGCAAAGTGAGTTATCTGTTTATCTGCAAAATCGTATTTTTTTCTAGTTAGCATCATTTATAAGTATTGTTTTAATAGTTTAATCTCACTAAGACTTAATTCCTGATTAAAGAAGTTAGGGGAAGAAAAAAAAAAAAACACAACAAACAAACCAGGAATAAAACAAAAGCGATGAAAAAACAGATTCAAGTCTCCATGCTTGAAGAATCTGTATGCAGCATTAATGGTGTGACATAAAAAGCATTTGCAGATTTTTTTCTAATGCTTTGATTGGATTTGAATGGATTGCTTGTCCCAAAGAGTAACTGTGCTTCTCTGAAAAGTGGGCAGCAACAAAAGCTTCTGCACAGTGGACTGGCAAGGTGGTTTTAGAGTGCCACCTCTCACTCAGCTGTTCCATTTCCATGCATGTTTTGTCTCCCTAGAGCTGTGACCATCAACACTGCTACTAACCAAGGTTAGTCATAGGATGAATTAGGAATGTAGGCACTTCACTGAGAATATAACACACCATAAACTGACCTAAAATGTAGTACTTCCATACCAGCAGTGTGAAAACAAACCTAAACGAGCATGCCCTTTTCCCATCCAAATGACCAAACTGTCCAATCACCAAGCTAGTGATCACAACAGTTAGGGATATTAGTGTTTAATACCTGGGAGCCAGAACATTAAAAATATGCTTTCAGATGGCATTTACAGTTCATTTCTCAATAAAGGATGGTGCACATTCAAAGAAAGAGGATTAAACATTAGAAACAGTAATACTGAAAATCTGAACAATTAATTCCTTTAAAATTTGTATTCTTCTTCTGTGTGGCCAGTTAATAAAGTAAGGACTTACCACTTTGTGGATTTAATACATGGTGTTTGTTTATGGACCAGCCTCCCAGATTTGAAGCATCCATTTCAAAGCCTTGAAGGATTACTGTTCTTTTCTCCCACAGAATAAAATCAGGACATGTTTCATATTCATAACCCACGGACACTGTAAACAAATAATTAAAGATCTATCAGTTTAGTTTTTTCTCTGTGAACTACTAGGTAATTTTCATTCTAGGTTTTGATATTCACCGTTCAAGTAATGATGTCATTAATTTACCTCTGCCTGATTGCTACTGTCAAATGGAATTTTTAAACAGAGTTTAAGAGATTAGTATGTTATTACAGCTATGGTTACTACAGTTTCAAAGCAGAGAACTTTGTGTTATCAGTTATAGATTGTCTTAAGAACATAAATCTCCTCCAATGACTTCTGATTCGATAGTTTATTGTATTTCTGTGAATTATCTGAGCAGTAGCCTAAATAGAAAAACAAAATCCAGGTTAAAACAATCTGGCTTTCTTTTTTGCTAAGTGTGAGCATATTGATATTAAATTCTCATAAACTGGATATTTTTGAAATGTAGCAATCTTTAACCTAAAGATCATGCTGTAATTATAAGGGCTGTAGTTGGGTAGAAGTGGATTGCCAAACTGAAAGTTATGTTTTGACATTAGATCCCAGAAGTTTGATCTAGGAAATATTAACACATTTTAGCCTTTCTAAAATAAAAATGCCTTCAAAAATATTTTAAGATGAAATACAGAAATATTTTAAGAAACACTCTTTTCCAACATTTTCAATATTTTCATCTCATCTTTTCTACCTAGCAGTTCTAGGTATGTTTTACCTGAACCACAAATAGTTTTAATATCATCAAAATTCTCTTACTGGATTCAATTAAAATATTTTGACCAGCTCTATAGTATGGAGCATTTTTGTTTTTAAGATAAATCTTGTATGCAAAACTGAAAGCTGTTCCTTACATCAATTTTACTAGCAGAGCTGCTTCATCAATTCAGCAGAAAGAACCTGCTTTTGCAGCTAAACTTTGACTTGTAACAATCATATCTCAAGTACTGTACATACTGTACATTTAAAACTTATAGGTTTCAGTCTGGATGCTCTGTTCAATTTTTCACTTCCAGGAGCGCTTTTGACTAAAATCTGCAATCTTTCTAGGTGACTCCCTGGTCTGAGTGCCCAGCTGCGGGCATGGAGCCTCCTCCAGAACAGCCACTGACCTCCTGTGCTGGGATGAGCCATCAAGGTTCAGTAACTGAACATGCTATTTTCTAGGTGTTAATGCAGGGAGAAGATAAAGGGCAGATTTTTCCTATGAAGCAACCTCATGCTCACCTACACGTTAGCATCTTTACTCCATTCATGCACTTAACACGTTCAATCCTGGGTCAGCTGTATATACTTGAGAAGAATAAAGACCTATAATACAGTGTCACTCAGCCTTGCTAAGTGAACCATCACAGACCCACAGGACAGACCTTCAGCTGCTGTAAGGTACCATGCTTTAGGTCAAGGGAGGCATAACAATTTTCACCAACTGAGAATCTGTGCCAATGGATCTACAGTGGCACACTTACCAGCACTGCAGCTAACGCTGTAAAGTGCCTGCTATTCCCTGCCTATAGTGCCTGCTATTCCCTGCCTATAGCTGCTGTTTCTGAGCTGCCAAATACCCTCTAGAGATTACAGTCCCCTTTCTTAAAAGTTCCTTCTTCCATGCTCGCAGTTAGTGTAGCTGCCTTTTTGTCCCTTCCCATCAGTAAGCGACACTTAGACAAACATTCACTTCGTATTTACAAATATGTTTCTATGCATACTTATATTTAAGAACAAAATCTATTCTGCACACTAAGAATTTTTGACAATTTAGGCTCCAAAAAGGAATTTTGGAGTAATTTTAACACCGGATGTCCCAAACCATCTAAAGGAAGGCACTGGTCTGCCATCCATGAAAATTTCCTATCAATTGTTTTGCATGCAAAATAGTCAAGGTGAAGTGTAACAATTATAAAGGCAGCTAAGCAACTACAGTGCTACTAGAAAAATAAATATTTTGTGTCTGGCAGGTTTTGAAAAACACTGATTTTGTAAGTGAAACGACAATCTCTACTTAACCTCATTGTGCGGTGTTACTTTCTGGTTAAATTCATTTATAGCCCTTTTTTTTAGTTGACTGAGATTTTACTGCATGAAGGAGAAGAACTGTACTAGTTATCTCTTTGGACGTTAACAGCCAACAAGTGCAGTTGCAGCCTTAAAATGGATTTCAAAAGATTTACTGAAATCATCTGTACCAAAAATCTACACTTTTCACACAATTTTTAGAAGAATCAAGAATAATCTGTTAGTAGAGCCAGCATATCATGGTTTAAGGGCTGTTGCTGTTTCTCCTGCTGCTCTTCCAAAATACAGGTTAAAAATAAAAGACATGATTAAACACGACAGTGACCTCTACTTCAACTTCTCCTGAAGTATTTGTACTTATCAGCATCTTACTCTGAACAATGAATATAAGGAACTCAGCTAAAGTAATAAGTAGAATAATAAACTGAGAGGACCTAAGACTATTCTCCTCAAGAGTTTATATTTGCATCCGGAAGGGTAAATCCTTGCATTCCACTTCCTCTTGCTGTGGGGAATTCAAGGACTTTCAGGAGAAAGATTGAGCATGTAGGGAGTTATACAGGAGCATTTACTGAGGTTTCTATTGAAATCTCTCCTTTTTCTATGTTAGGTTACAACAGCATGCAAACTATACCATGAAGATTTTGTGGCAACATTCACGAGACCTTATTTTTACTTAGAACAAAAAATTGATACTTTATCATTTCTCCTGTTACTTTGAGAAAAGAAAATGGCCATGTGTTAGACTTCTGGAATAGATTAAACACCAGCTAACATTTTCTATACAAATTTAAACAAAACTATTTTTGTGTTGAAATATGCTCAAACTCTCCTTTTCTGTAACTGGTTACACGATCATTTCTGTCAGTAATCCTGAAGAAGAATAAAGATGTTTATAGTAGTTATAAAACCAGAGGCAGATGGTTGTAGTCCTGAGTTCCAAGACTTCAACCTGCTGCAATTTAATTTAATTAAAATGAAAATTTGAACAGAATGCATTATTAAATATTGGTAATATACTGGAAGAGAAAATTATTTTGACAAAATTTATATAATGGGTGCCGATAAAGGTCCCTGAGTACTACAGTGTGTCAAATTAAAGCTTTATTAGAATCTAACAAAGCATGCTAAAAATGCACTTAAAATATAAGGATTTTTGTCTCTATTTTGCAAGAAGCATGGTTAAACTAAACTAAGCAAAAGAAAAAAAAAGCACCAATTAAATAATTAAAAAGTTGTTACCCAGCACCATTGTGTAAGCTTTATTCATATTTAAACATATAACTCACCTGCTTCTAATTTGGGAATCTACAAACATCTACAGTCTACTATAACTACAGTATCATTTAGAAGATGTTATGTATTTGATTTGAGTTGTTTCGAATTCCAGGCACATACTGGACCTGATGATCATAAGAAGACTCTTAAATGATGGAGAGGGAGCTGGCATACCTAACTTTTCCATCTCAAAAAGGTTAGTGTTAACATGTATTGACAGACCCTGAATACAGGGCTTGTGTAAATGAGACAAAGAAAGCTGCAAGTGGCTCCTGTGACATTGCTGGTCCTGCCTGATCACCAGTGGGTGTCCTAAAAGGCATGCTGGAATTTTGCTGTATTTCTGGATTTGCAGAAATATGTATATGTGAAGGCAACAACTCATTTAATACCTTCCGTCACTGCAAAGTACAAGCAGAAAGCTGTATCTGTAATGAGCTAGGGCTGGATTTGCCCCCGAACAATGAGGTTCCATGAGATGAGCTGAAAAGGATGCTTCTGTTCCCTGCCCCATACCAAACCCAGGGGTCCAGAGCGCTGTGTCAGTGCCAGCACCTACTGTCCCCTTTGTAAAGCTGTCCACCCTTCTGCATATGTGATCTGGATGTGGTAGATTGGAAGCAGGTGGGATAATGCAGCAACTCAGGATGCCTCGTGCTAAAGGTGGATTTGATCTCTTTAGGCCAATTGTAACGTGTGAGCTACAGCTGAAATGAGAAGACCCATGCTGCTCCACTAGCATTCAAAGCAGATCAGGAAACTAAAGAAGCTGAAAATTTATCAATTATTTTCTGGTTGCTTCAGTTTTCAGCTGAATTTGTTCCTGATCTGGCTCATTTCATGATCAAATGTATGTGAATGGTGGCCCAAGGGAGAAGGAGGGAACACAGGAACATCCCCTCTGGCAGCAGCCTGTGCTTCTGTCTGTTTAAATAGGCTGTGGGACCACAGCCCATAAAATAAGCTCCTTGTTTTCTGGTATATTCCTGTGTGCAACTCATGATGTAAATCATACTCTATTTTTGATTCTAACATTATCCTTTGCTGACAGCAATGGCTACATCTGCACCATTCTCTAGGTAGGAAAGAAAGTACTATCATCCTCCTTTCTCCCATCTCCTCTACGCACAGCTGCTTCACAGCCTACCTGTCTGGGAGCACATGATAACAGGCAAGTACAGACGTGCTGGGAGCTGCCAGAGCTAGCACAGCCTGGACGGCACCTTTTGTCTTTGCATGGGCCAATTTGTAGGCACACTAACTGCAAGGATGATGCAACAGGTCCTTAACAAAGCTTCTGGCTGCCCCTCAGCACTTAGATCTCTGGAATGAGGTGCATTCCTTGTGAGGATGGTTGGCTTCATGTAGCTCTTGCTATTCTTATTTTACAGCCTGATCCTGCCAATGCTTCTTGCTATAATCCCTCTGACTTAAAAAGCAAACCAGAACTGCTAAAGAAGTGAATAAGGCTTATTCACAGTACTAAGCTCCATTGATAAAATAAATAACCTTGATAGAAAGTATCTGTAGAATTAGTCCATTAAGGAACATAACCCCAGAATCAATTAAAAGAAATAGCAGGTCTTTTAGAGACCAAATAATGAAATTCATGACAACAATGGCTGGCTAAATAGTATTTTCACAGACAGCTTTTCTGTTGCAATTCTCAAAATTGATGCTTGTGCTGCTTGCTAAAAAATGATGAAACGTGGTATTTTTCTTAGAAATACTTTTAAACAACAAATCAAGAAGTCTTAACTGTTGGGGATATGAAATGTAGAAAGAAAGGATGCCTAAAAGTTAGAATTTTGTAAACCCTAAGTGGAAATGACATTTTAAATGTCACAGCCAAAAAATGACAGAACCAATGACACATCAAAGGTCATATTCAAAGTAACATTCAAAAACAAAGACAGCTGAATATAATGCCGTTAGTACATAACCATTCTCAGAGGGAAACGGGGATTTGCAAATTGATTAAATTGGAAAGACGACATCAGAGGAACAAGAAAATAAATGTTCCTAGGAAATCACATGGGTCACCTTAGCTAAAGAGGCATTCGATGTAAAAACAATGCAAGTGTGGTAACAAAATTTATAAGCTCTATTTTCCTGGCTTTGTGCATGTTAGTGCTTCTGCTTATATCAAGGTAATTCTACATACCCATAGCCTCTGCCAGACCAGAAACCTTCTGTCCATATATATCTGTCTTATTCCAGGCAAATGTGTATACCAAATTGGCTGCAGCAGGAAACCATTTCTGAAGCAGACGTCCTTCAACAGCAACTATCAGATGTACTTTTGTCATTCCAGAAGGGATGGTTGCGTGTGTCAGAATAATGCGCAGCAAAGTTTTATATCCTGGTGTTCGACTGCTCAGATAACTCAGCTTCACAAAACTCGAAGGGATTGGGATTTCCTCCTGGACCACCTTGGGAAAAAAAACAACAACAACATGAAAACATCATTATATCTATAGCCAGGAAAAAAGCACAATTATGTTTATTTGTAATAACAACAGATGCTTACTTTAGTTTTCACAATCACGATGTGAACACAGTACCACTTACAATGCTGATCTCTTTTGTGTTTATTTGAGCAATGCAGTAGCCAGGCATATTACAAAATGTCCAACAATGAAAACTTAATGGATGGCAGTCCATCTATTTCGATAAAGAACCTCTTCCTCTAATTCTTTATGTTTATCTACTGAGGAACAAATACTACCTCTGCGGTCATATAAGCATTACAGCTCTTAATGCTCTCTATTATTTGGTTTACTTGATGAGCGTTGTAAACCCAAATGCAATCAAAAACAATTATATATATATATATTTTAAATATGCACACACTTCATACATTACTTTGTGATTTGAAGACACTATCCTGCTTTGGAGGCAATAACTCTAACCTGGGGAGAGCTAAGAAAGAAAACAAACCTTCCTGCTACAGCAGTTTCTGCACAGAAGTGCTGGCAGTAAGGCTAAACTCCAGCCAGAAGGGGCATGGTCTAAGAAGGCACAGCATCGGAAACCTAACGAGATAACTGGTGACACACAGCAGCGAAGATGAAGCAGCATGGGCATCCGTCATCTCGCTAACAGGTGAATGCCCAGGGTGTGCAACGGAGTTCACATCCTGCAGCACTGCTGTCAGTGCCATTGTCTGAATCACTTGGATTCAAGCTGGCGTGGCTCGGCCCACGGTCGGGTAGTATCAGTTCCTGGCTGCAATGAAGATAAGCCCTCGGCAATGAGAGGCACTGCAAGACTGTGAACTTGTGTGGGAAAAAGAGAAGCTCGGCCTTGACCTTTTGAATGATGGACCTCGGAGCTACAAAAAGGGAGTTAGCTCTTGCGATCTCGAGAGAAAGGAGCTTTTATGGGGATGACTGTGATGTGGAACAGACAGGAGAAGAAAGCGGCTTCTAGGAGGATGCCAGCACAGTCACTCAAAACCCACTGAAAACCTTAATAAGGTTAATGATTTTAGTCTATTTCAGTAATAACAAGCCAACCTGTCACAATGTTACATTAGTCAAGCTTGGAAAAACACAAACTGTTTTGTTTATATTCCCGTTTTCCTATCATTCTTGTTTAACAATATATTTCTTCACTTTCCAAATACTCGTATTTACATACTGCAACAGTATCACTGTCATAGGATTGCTGCAGTACAGCTGGAGGCCTGCCAGTGCTTGTTGTTTCAACATATGAAATGTAGTGTTGCCAGGGAAATCCTGCTCCCTTTATTGTTCCTGATTTGCAGTGTTCCCCTTCTTTCCTGCTGACATCCCAGCTGCCCCCTCTGTCATGCATTTGACATCTCTTCTTATTTTTAATAGAAAAGCAGGAAGAAATATTCATGCATTAATACATGTTAATGTGTCTCCTTCTCCTATTATTCTAGGTTATTTTTCATTCTTTTCCCAGTACTGTACAATACGAGCTGACACTCTAAGGACCCTCCAGTGCCAAAAAAGGGACTGGGATCAATTTCTCTCTGAGTAGACTGCATCTTTGGGTACCTCACTTTTCAAAAAAAAACAAAAAAACAACCAACCAAAAAAAAAAACACAAGATGACCTCATGTGAAGGAATGTAACCCAGTTTTTTCTTACTGATGCACATCAGTTATTCTTAACTAACATTCTTAGTGCCACTCAGTATGTTCTGTGAAGCAACCCTGTGGCCATCAGCTGGCTGAACCACGATAATGTTTTTACAGGTACACAGATGTTTAAACATCACGGAGTTCAATCAGAGGTCTCTTACATGTAGAATAAAGACCCTTCATTGTTTTCTCTTCAACACTTTGAAGAGAAAAAAGTAACAAGGATGGAAATATTCATATCTGTAGATAGCCTAAAAAATACTCTCCATACTTGCTTAGTGAAATTAAAAGAGAAATCAAAAGTGGTCTTATTGCTTGAACTCTAACTGTTCAAACAACATATAAAAAACTGTTGGGACTCACGTGATCTGAAACAGGTATAGTTGTATTGTGTTGGGCATACCACTTACATAACCTCTTTTAAGTCCCAAATAAAAGACCAGTTAAATGCAAGGTTAATTACAAAGTGGTTCTAAACACTCAATGGAGTCTCAAGAAAAAAAGACATTTAAATATATACAACCCAAAAGATCATGTTCAAATTGCTTTGTGTTGGTGTGTAGAAAGTAGTAAAGACAAGCAGCTAACATATAGCTGGAGATGCTGTTGTAAAGAACTAGCTGTGAATGGATGAAAAATCCCTTGGAGTCTTCATAGGATATTGGGTCACGTCTCACACTGATGTATGGTGAAGTTGCGCTGTTTATCTATAACTTAGGAATGGTTTTGTGCACCACTATAAATGAATCGTGATTTCAATAATAAATCATGATAGGATTCCCCACCTCCTCCTTCTATTTTGAGGTAAGGTATAACGTATCTTAAAATATTAACAAAATATAAAGTAAGTGAAAAACATCTTGCATAACAGTACTAAAGAGATCTACATTGGTGTCATTGTGATAAGTGCGTAACATCACAGCAGTTAATTGCTCACTATTTGCTACCATCTTTTTCACAGCAGCGCTTTCAGAACTTTCTAGGAACAAAGGGAAGACAAAGGGATACATCACGTCTACAGTGAATACTCATCATACACCATCTCTACAATTTAGTTTTAAAGCCTGAGATTGCAAATTTTGAATTCAAATTGTAAACACTGATTTCAGTGATTTTTTTTTTTATTTTTTAGCATGTGTGCATTTGGTGTCTACGTGTTTTTGTGTTCACGCATATGGAATAGAAGTCTACATGCCTTGGGCAGAAATGATGATCAAAACTGTAATGATACCACGATGATATGAATAATTGGGGGATATGAATAATGGGGGGCAAATTTAACATAAATGCATTTGTTTGACTTTCAGTGTCAAAATTCATTGTTACTTGCATTATAACCAAATGTTTCCATGCTAGAGATGTTTTGTCACCATTACCAAATAATTTTGTAGGTTTCATTAATTAAGTCAATAGTAACTTTTAACATTGTCTAGAACTTGTTCAGCAAACAAATTGTTAATTTGAAAGTAATTTCATTACCTGTAGCTCTGGAATAATGGTTCCTCTTTCTGGACAGGATCCTCCAAATGCTGTCAAGGGTGAAGGGAGTACAATCGGATTTGGGCTGATAAAACCACTGATGTCACAAGATGGTATGTCTGACTCCGTTCTTTGCATCACAACTTTGTCTACAATGATAAATCTATTCCAAGGCAACCAAAGTGTCCTTTTTTCAGATATGAAAGGAGATCTGTCAAAAACTAGAGTGACAGAGATGCCTCCAACAGCCACAAGGTCAAAACTGGAAAAGACAAAACAAAATGCTTTGTTTCTTCTTGTTTTATCATCACATTTCCACAACTTTCAGTGCATCACAAAAACATTATATTGTTCATTATGGCCCTTAATTTACCATGTAAAATCATTCAAGTATATCTTCCTGATGTCCCCTTAGTATTCAATGAAGAAGATTTAGCTCTGTGCTTTCTCCCTGTATGCATCAATAGCAAGGTATAGTACTTCACTGTTATTTTTCCCCTCTCTCCTCTATTTATCAACCAGAACTGATATTAACAAGTCATCTGTAACAAAAAAAGTGTGGACCCAGTCACTTTGGATTATACAAAAAATTCCTGGCCAGGAAAGAGATGTTTATAATCTATGAAGGTACAATACACAGGATAGGTCTAACATCCTGGTAGGACTTTTCTTTCTTAACATATTCTTTTTCCTTTTTCTAAAAGTTGCAGGAGAAAAAGGTTGAGTACACTGAGCAGGTGACCCCTCTGTGCAGGACATGAAGAATTTTGGGAAAGATGCCGATTAATTGCAGTGAGCACTGAATCACCTCTTGTAAGTAAGGCAGGTGATCTGGGAGCTACCATGAAGAACCTTTGCAAATATGGGCTGCAAAGCAGTGAGACACAGAAGGCAAGATATACATGGTCTCAATTTTCTGAGCTTCTGACATCCACAGTCAAGCAACAGAAGGTAATATGTAAATAGATACTTCACCGTCTGTATTATTGGATGCATCTATTATGGAGACTTTTGATGGTAACAATCTGTGATAAGAAGTCAGACCTAATTATGCATATCTCATCGCATTTCCCAAATGACACCGATTATATTCACAGCAAAATACAGGTAGCATATTTTAATGCAACAACTATTTCCAGACTAGAGTAAATAGGAAATGGTAATTATTAACTTTCAGTAGTGCGATTTGAAAGTCAAGAAACTAAGGTAAAATAAATATGCATGCTCTTTACGATTATAAACTAAGGCAAACAAATAAACAACAACAACAAAAAACCCTGTAGAAACAGTGACAAATTATACTCTTTCCCTGCTGGAAGATAGCTTCTGACTTCTTGTCATTCACAACACAGCCAAGAGAGATGAAGTCTTACGCAGCCTTTAGCAGCTTAATCCAACTGAAGTTCAGGAGCAAATCATGACCCTACTGCCAATGGATCATGAACCCTGGAGTGCAGTACAGAACATATAGGAACTTATCTCTCTGAGAACTCATCTCAGTCCTGCAAGGTTGGGGAAGAGAAAAGAAGATGGAATTGTGCAGGACTAGCTGCAGAGCAGCAATTTAACCATTCTGGCTCTGGGAGGAGTCTGTTCCCACTTTTACTTGTATGGCTCGGGTGATCAGCTAAAGGAGTTAACTTTGTTGACACCTCAATAAACTACTTGCAAAATTTACATCTGAAGACAGAAAAAAAGAGGGAAGACAGGGAGTTCTCTGGAAAATTCAACTACTGAAAATGTCAAGGAAGTGCTGGTACAGCAGTACTGTCAGAATTTGACTCCAGGTGTTTGAATGTCACTAATCTTGTTGCTGTACATTTTTTTCTCTCTTCCCTTTCTTCTGTGGTTCCTTTACCACACCAAGCTCTAAATAATTGTGCTCCCAGAGCAGAGGGTCAGATGCCATCCTGAGTCCATGCTATGAACAGTGATCTCCATGAGAATTTGGCACATGCACATGTGGTGGTAGATGGCCCTAACTATAAAAACATTACACAGTGACAAAAACATCTCACCTTCCATCTTGTCGACTGATGGTGTATCCATACTCATTGTGGTGTAGGAAACTGACATTCACTCCAACCAAAGGTGTTCCATCTATTGCTACCACCTGGCCTCGAATGACGCATGCACGCCTGTAACAAAAAGAGTAGGGGGCAACATGTTAGACACATCAACAGGGTGAGAAGGGTACTGACTTCAAAAATGGTGCTACACTTTCCCAAACAGACAGAACTACTGTGATTTCATCATGACTTGATTTTGAAAGAAAATTCAAACAAGCCCAAAAGATTGATTTGGAAAACCATTATCTCATGAAGAAGACACACAGGCTGTCCTATGAATCGCTGGTGTATCAAGAATATATTTCCATTTCTAGCCATATTTCAGGACACCATTTGTTCTGCCACTGAATACCAATGCAAAGGTTTCACTGATAGCATGATTTAGCTTGCTGCAGCTCTAGTGGTGATGATTTGTGAAAGAAGAGAATGAAACCTCATTCTCTGCTGCTAAGAATAGGGCATTACTGTCTGTTAGAAAAAAAGCTGAACTAATGCGATAAGGCAGCAGTGAGACACATGGTCTTTGTTGAACTTCAGAAAATTATATAGGTAAATCTAAAGAGCGCCTAAACAGGCGTAGCATATTTTCTGAATCCCCCATCACAGGTTGTGTCCTTTTAAACTTCCTCTAGGACATATCAGACTTGTACACTCTTTCCAGCATAAAAATCTTCCCATTCTAGTATAGAGGTTGGAACACGGCAGCACAACAGAATGCATCAAAATCAAGAGGCAGGAAAGTGAACTCATTACTAAGTGGGTCTAATTGAAGGCTGACAGAATCATAGAAAATAAGAGCTGAAAGGAAGTACAGGACTTTATCTTGTCCATTCCTTTGCCTCAGGTAAGATCAGCTATACCTACATAACTCCAGACAGATGCCTGTCTAACTCTATATCTTCACCAAGTAACCCATTCCCATGCTTTTGTGCGAGTGCTTTACTCATGGCAACTTTTTCATACTGTCCAATCTAAATCTGAACTGTTGTCCTTCAAAACTGTTACTTTCACCCTAGAATGGACGTGGTGAAGAAATTACTCTCTCTTTCGCAGCTTTGGCATTTTATGTATTTGAAGACTGAAACATAAAGGAGACAAATCTCACCAAGGATGAAGAATAATAAGTGAAATACTCTCATGGTGCAGATTAGGACCTAGGGGGATTTTCTAAGGGCTTACTTACACAGATACATTCCACTAAAATACCTTTCAGCATTTTGCCCCATGCCCTCAGGTACTCTACATTAGTACACTTCTGCTGGCTGCAAGGATTCAGGTTTTGGGAACTAATGATACAATCGTATCATTTCCTGGAAATATGGTTTCAAATAATGAAGTGAGCAATGTAGTCAGAATCCTTTTGATAATGTTAAGATGTGTAGGGTTGAAAACATTAGGATGCCTATAGTAGCCACTGTTACTAATTACTATAAACAACACATTTAAACATCGTTATGTTGCCCTCTCAAGTTGAAAGTTCACATTAGACCTCAATAGACACACCCTACCTTTGTGGAGTGAATATGTATTCTAAAGAAAAAACTTAACAGCTCCTCAAATGAAAATTATTTAAGAGTCTGTATGTAAACTTAAGAAATATCCCTTGAGAGACTAACTGATCATGAAATCATGTACACAAGTTGGAGACCATAAATTTCTGAACGTTTTGACTTGTTTCCTAAGATCCAGAGCCACTTGACAGAACATTAATTTATCACTATGATATCACCAAACGCAACTGATGGTGACAAAATGTAACCGGTACAAATTAACCCCTTTGTGAGTACATCATTCACCACAGTCGCTAGTAGGAATTCTGTGCTCCCAAGACATCAGCAAAGGTGCTGAGAATTCCCAGAGGAATGGGAGAAGCTGCATGAACACAAATATGCAAAACAGAGCTCCGATGTACCACCTTTTCGTCTTCTGCATTAACTAAGTTGGTTGTGCCTCTCTTTGTGGGCAAAACTTGCTGCTCCAGTGGAGGCAATGAAGCTCTTGTGCATCTCAACAGACTCACAAGACTCACTGAAACAGAACAGCCAGGTTCAATTACTCCTTGATTTATTAGAATAGAAACTACTGATTTCTATTTTTTTCTCATGCTTCTGTCATCAACAGACCTGCCTTTCCCTTTCTAATCCCTTTAATTAGTGCACTCCATTTGTTTAAAAAGCATATTGGTCTGAGAGAGCCCTTAGAGTCATCATTATTTAGTATATTATTCTAGAACTCCTGTTTGTTCATTCACTGATTCTTATTCCACACAAACCTGTCTTCTGGCTCTACTCCTTCCTCATATTTTATCAAGCACACAGATTTGTGTGATAACAACTCATCAAAGTCTTCATTATTTCATACACGGTCTCTTTTCTCTACTTACTCACTTCTTGTTATTCATAAATAATATTAAGAGACTTATCTTTCAACTTTCTTGCTCTTTATTCGTCATATTTTACAAGCCACACACATTTACAACATGTGATAAAGACTCATAAACCTCATTATTCTACATTTATCTGTATAGAACTGTCTTTCAAATTGTTTAGCTTTCAAATGTTCCAAGCCTTCCTGTGTGTTGCTACATTTGTCCTCATTATTTACTGTCTTTTTACTACCCACTCAAGTCGAAGAGTCTTTACTCTTTGGCCTCTTCTTGAATTACCAGCACCTACTAAGTCTCCAACTAGGCATTTGATCAGAATTACTTTTATTTTTTGCATTTACTGCAGGCATTAAAACCTTTTTCGGTTACTTTACAGCCGGCACTTATCCCAGGGGCTCTGGGAAGTAACAAACCACCCCCAGGTTGCAGCAGGCTGCCTCTCCTTTCCCACTGCCCTGATAGCTCACAGAGTGGACAGCCGGGCTCTGAAGGGGAGGCACACTGGCTTGCGGAGTCCCTGCAGCTTTGCTGCTTGCAGAAGACTTCACTTCATTCCTTTTCTTGCTAGAGCTTTTAGAGCCCTTTCCCTGCAGTGATGTCACTTTCAACTCAACCTCCATTTCACAGTTTCCTTGCTTCATTGTTCACCCATTTTCTAGATGAGCCTTGGACCTTTGCTACTGCTCACTGCTTTTCTTAATTTTAACAGAGAAACCTCTAAAGATCATTATGTCTCCTTGATGTGCTGTTTTTTCCTCTTTTATTCTCAGCCTCTAGGACTTACTCTACATACTTGTGACTGGCCTGCTTTTACTTCTCATGTGTGATAACAGCTCATGCTATCTGTCCAACAGTCACTTAACTTGCATAGACTGCATAATCTTGGACTAAGGCTGCCCAAATGTTTTAGCTTTATAGTGAGTGCAAAAATGTCTTTTCCAATTTAGAGCATCTGAGAAGGAATATGTCCCTTATAAACTGCCTTGGTGTTTTCAAATGTATTAAAAATGTTTCTAGTCCCCTGGTACGTTGTACTAAGCCTGCAGCTCCAGAGGGAGCAGTCAGCTTTTTGAGAGAGAGCAGAAATTCCTCCGGGTTGCAGGTGGCCTAAAAAAAGTAGGATTTCTCTGTAAACACTTCATGGGTCATTCCACGTGTAACTGAGGAGCTCAGCTCTGCGAATGTCTGATCTCTGCCATCAGGCAGTTTGTTTGACATCTCTAATTTAAAACATAAATAGGAGTTTAAAATTCTAGATGCATTCTTTCACTGCTTGTAAAGCATTTTATTATTCCGCCACCATCCTGTCTTGCTCTACTACTTATTTGTTATTTTTCTGCTTTTGTTTTGTGTGCTGAGTTTCCAATATTCTCTGAGCACCTCAGGCTGAGACATTAGGCTCAGATGTGGAACTCTGTCAAGCAACTTGTGAATTCGCAAGTGTCACATTACCAGAAGATGTCATTTACTGTATTACATTTCTGATTAAAACCTTCAATCAGAGAAATTAAGCTAAAGGCTAGTAAGGTACATTCATTTCTTCCTGCTGACAATGTTGCTGAAAGCAGCCTTTGAAGGGTAATTAATTCAGTACCATGCACTGGACCCCTTTTGTAGGCAATTTGCAGTGAGTCAAATAGCTTGCCAGCAGCATGCATTAAAAACACTCGGCAAAGAAACAAGCTGAAAACCTTCCTGAGAAGGGAAGTTGATAAAAACATTTTAATCCGCTACACTGTGCTACATGCAGTGGGTCAAAATTATTCCTAATAATTCCTAACAATTAACAATATTAACAATTCCTAACAATATTAAATGTTTCCATTTATTCAGAATTTGTCTAATCTGCCTTTAAGCATGTTACTGTTTAGGTTGGGAGCAAGTCAAAAACCCCATACAAATGACAGTTTTGACCTAAAAAAAAGCAAAATATATTTTGAAAACATTCAGTTCCTTAACATTAATTTTGGTCTATGCATTGAGCCAACACACTGACTATGTTGTAGAAGACAAGTGTTTAAAAATTATATCTAATCTGAAGTCTAAGATGCAAATGCAAAAGGATAGATATCCCAGCAGTTGTCAGAACAACTAATTTCAGTATGTCAGGTGATGTTGAAAATGCCAGGATATGGCAGAGACCAAACACGGTCTGTCTGAAGGACAGAGATATCTTCAGTGTTTTTTTGATAGCTTTCCCAAAGCCATTCAGTATCAAATTGGCTTTATCTACAGTGAGATTCATGCAAACATCACCCATATTGGAGTTTCACTGACATACGCTACAGTAAAACGCTGCACAATGTCATTTGAGTCAGAAGACTGAAAACATCAGATAGATGCTTCTTCTTTAATCCTCCTAATGATCTCAGAGACTTGCAAAGGAGCTTTGCAAAATTCTGTAATTGAGCACCAGTGGGAATGGATGCCAATGCTCCAAAATAAATGAATGGTACTATTTCGTCTGATCCTTCCAGTGCTTCTTGTTGAATCACCAGTCTTTTAAGTGGCATTGCAGGCAGCCAAGAGTTAATATTATCTGCATGGAGATGACTTCTTCAGCAGTAGCCAAAAGGAGATTAAAAAACCCAAGCATTCTTTGGTCTTTACCAGATCAGCAGGATCACAGATTTCTGACGTAATTACTGTAGTAAATGTTGTCTTCCTATGTTTTTTTTTTTTCAATAATCTTAACTCCCAGGAGATGAACAGACACTAGATGACAGCCAGATTGACTATGTCAGAGTAAGATTTCTGAACAGAGACAGCACAGCTAAGCATTGCCTCCTTCTGAGACTCTGCTTATCTGTCATCCTTAAGGAAAATTCTAGCTGTTTTAATAATGTTTGACTTATGGATGAGCAATTTTTCAACAGCCTGGAAGGCTTGAGGATCAAGCGAAGTGTGGACCAACGAACTCCTTAGGGTGCCCAGTACATTGCAGATTACTGTTGACAAAACCCAGGAGACATGGCACAGTGCGAGTCTCAAGGCACTGTCCTCATTCTGAAGATACAGACAGCCCCATTTGAATCACAAGGATCTTTTCAGCAAACCAACTAATTTCTTTTCTGTGGGAGGAAATTATATCTGGGGTGTGAACAATGCACCAACCCAACTATAACTTGTATTTCTTTGTATTATAAAGTCTGAAGTATCAAACCATGGCGAAGATGGGCTGCTGCTCACACCCAAGCCTTCAAAGCTCTCGATTCTCCAAAAGCATGCCAGACATAAAGGTAAAGAAACGAAATACTCAGAAAAAGCTTTTAAATCCAAGTTAAATCCCATCAATGATAGCTTTAAAAGATCAGTTCCTTATATCCATAAAAGCACGCTGATGGGATTACTTGCAATCTGGCTGCTAACATTTGCAGTGTCACAGAACACTGTACAGGTGACTTGAGTGCTCACCTCCTTTGCGAAAACACCTCACTGGAAGGCATTTTGATGAGGGAAATCTTTCACTGGTGACTTGTACTTTAAACTGCAGTCTGCCGTGCAGCGTGTACAGCCATCCAAGAATCTTGTACCAGGTGCAGTGGCACCATTCCATTAGCAATGTACGCTCCGAGAGACCCAGCATTGTCAGGTGGGTGCTTTTTGTGTAGTTCATTTTCATGCCCTATTGTTCTACATATTTATAATATCCTGTTCCATTTTTAATAGTGATTAAATGGTTAGGTATTTTAGACCAATAAGGACTGTTTACATATTTACTAAATTAAAAATGAATAAGTTACGAAGACAGAGTGCACTGAATTTGTGCACAGCTATGGAATGAAGTCGAGGTTGCAACCTAAGTGCTATCTACTGTGCTGTGAAAAAAAAAATCTTATGCCCTTATTACTGGAACATGGTTTATCTAATGTATAGGCCTAGTTGACAGGGTAATAGTTAGGTGATGTGGATGATTTGTAGATCTCTTTGTCAGCATGTAAGTTAGAGCTTCCCAGGTGAACTACAGCAGAAAAGCTTATATGTCCCTATATTTCAAATGTTCAAGAAAATAGGTGTTTCCAGGTTTTCGAGCAAGTAAATGCCCCTTTCCTATTGCAGTCTTTTCCTGTTAAAGGGCACGCCAATTACACACTCAACAATCACACACTACTGTTTGCATGACAGTTTAAGAAAAATTTGCAGCACAAAATGGTAAACTTCACACTGTTCTATCCATATACAGTTAAAAAAAAAGTTTTTTAATTAGATAACCAGATTATATGTAAATAACACGTTAAATAACACAAACTCTGTTGGGCAGAAAGGTGACTAAATACAGCATGTATGAATCTAACTCATCTTTCTGCTTCCTGCCCTTACACACATCTACAGCACAAATACCTGAACTTCATCCCACTTATTTTTCAAGTACAAGATGGATTACCTTCCACAGCAGTCAAAGTTTTGTTAATGAGTAGTAGTGTTTGTTACCGTGACATTTTTATAATCTAGATGGGTGATAATGGGAATATGATATGTAAGACTCTCAGTAGCTGACTTCAATATTTCATTGCTTTTATGTCTAGAACAAACCTTACCTGCTCTCAAATGAGACATCTCCTGGGATCACATGAGTGCTTTCCTTCCCAATAAGGAATCTGATTCGATCATAAAAGAGCCTTGGAGGATGCTGAGAAAAAGGCGGTTGGCTGTGTTGTATAAGGTCAAGGGGATCAGGCGAACCCTGGCAGAGAGGACTTGCATAACAATTGTTTTGCTGACAACAGTCAGGGTCTACACAGTCTGTCAAGCCATCTAAAACAGAGAGAATAGAAACTTCAGGAAATTGAGTGATTCTGAGAACAAAGCACAGTGTTTGCTACTGGAAAGCACAGGAGGTATTTAATCAATTGGAAGGCATGCTGATTATGACACATTCAAATTCAATAAGGCATGTATGTACATGCTTAATTCCGGGTGGCTGTTTCTCTCTAGTCATTAACACTGTATCACCTCATAAAGTCCCCACAGAACAATGACAAAACAGAAGCTCCGAACTAAGGGACTATGGAAGAGCAGGACTGCACTACACACTTGTTAGTCCACCAAGTGCATGACCCACCCTGTGCAGCTGATCTCTCTAATAGACCTTCACTACCCCTACTGTCTGTTCACACCTGTGAAGAATATTCGCTAACCAGTCTGCAATAACGCAGTCTGAAATGTTGTCCAAGTCTCTTAAGCATCCTTACTGTAGTAATAATGATAATAAAAAAGATCCTTGTTGCAGTTTTCTGACTTTTATTTTAAGAACTACAATAGTTATATATGTGCTTTAAGATGTTTATTTTCATTTATTGGTCGCGATACTAGAATGATCCAAAAAGGCAGAATCATGACTATAGTCCTTTTGCAGCTGGTGATAAACAAACCCCCACCCTGATGCAGGCTCTGTCCCAGTGACCTGACAGGTACAGTCTTCTCCATGGATGTTTGCCCAAGGAAAGCAAATATGAGAAATGAAAACAAACCTATTCCTCCTCCCTCCATTCTTCAAGCATGAAAAACAGGAGAAATAATTGATTTTTCAAAAATCTACATTTCTTCAGGGACAAACTTACAGCTCTCTTTGGGGGTGAAAGTAATTTACTTAAACATCCAAATTTTGTGATTAGAAGAACAGTGAAGCACTGAAGTAAATCTAAATTAAGCACCTAAATAAAACTTAAAATTGGACTATTGGCATTTAATTCCATCTATCGGCAGCTTAGATGTCCAAATTGCCTAAATTACATACTCTACCAGAAACACTCAGACTTAATAAGGTACGTTGAAATGCCCAACTATCTCCTTAAACATCCATTTTATGACTTACCAGTTGCTAACTTCCTTGGACTGACAAGCACACTAATGCATATAAAGCAAGATTAAGGCATCATATCCTTTAACCTTCAAAAAAAGACATCTCTTCTTTGTATTTTTAACAAGGTCAGTCTGTATGAGTGTGGAGTCATCATATCACTGTACGGATTTCCCTTGTGTTAAAATTGGAATGCTACAGCATCAACATACTGTCAGACATTTTCACTTCAAACTTTGACTTTTCCTGCTCTGTTCATACCAGTGCTTTGTGTCTATAAAACCCTACCTCCTCAGGGCAAACTGCATTATCAAAGAAGCTTCTGTAGCTTTGTCATTGACTTTAATGGGTGCAAGACCAACCCTCAGACAGTTCTGCTCTTTTCTCAACAGAGCACACTGCCCTGTGTGAGTACTCAGTAAATAACAGCATAAAATATTCACTTCGAAAGGAAAGAAAAAGCCCTTCAACTGAACAAACAAGTATAATGAAATGGGCTTTCCTGGAATCTGAAAATCCTTGCCTGACCTTGAACAAGGTGATTGTTTGGCTAAGCAAAAAATATTAACAGATCTGTCCTACTGCAGCTGGGAAATCAGATAGAGCAGGCTAGTTTGTGTAATGACGAGCCAAGGCAACCGTAGATAGCTAACAGCAATAATCTGAGCCCCTCAGGTCTAGCAAAGCTGGCATAGCTACAGGTCAGTGCTTCTGCATTCCCCCAGTCCTGGAAGACAACAGGCATATGCCAGCACTGGGAGAAGAGCTTCACAGGGTAATGTTGAGTTTATTGACTTTCAGTGTAGTAGTCACTTTATATTCAAGAAAACCTAAAATACTATTGAGATCTGTATGAAATCAGGAAGCTGAAACAATAAGGGACCTCCCGTTTAAACAAAGCCATACATGAAGCAGATGGAGTTAGCAATATAAACCAGGGGGCTTTCATTGTGTCCTGACAGGAAAAAAAAAACAAAAAAAGTAAAAAAAAAAAAAATTTTTTTGGAGGTTGAAACCTCAAAAGCAAGCTTGGAACTGCAAGGAAAAAAAAGTCCTCATTGTTTCTCCTTTTTTTTTTAATCCAAGGAATGAGACACAATATTCTTAACAAGTGAACTGAAAAACATCAAATTACTACTATGTTCTCAAAGTCTGTAAATATTAAAGATTTCTACCAGACTTGAAAAGACGATGAAGGAAATAAAATCCTTTGCTTTTACTCTGTACTTATAAAGATCCCCATGGAAGCTCTGATGTGGTTAGGTGTAGCCACTCAGGATAGATCTCTGCTGGTGGAATGGAGCAGTGACAAGTCTTCTTCAAGGAGCCCAGGTACTTTCTGGAAGGAACTAACTTCTAAAAGCTGACTGCTGTCTACCTGGGAAATTTGAAAAACATTGGTCGGGCAGAATAAGTACTAATCATGAAAAAGACATACTTATTCCAGAATAACAGCATCCGTGGGGAAGCTATTTTGGAGTAATTTATTCTGCTGTAGCTACTCTGATTAATTTTTTCCTTGTCAACAAGCTATTAGATGTGGGAACTTAGCTGACCTGATTCTCTCATTTATGTAAGAAGCAGAAGTGAAAATTCACAGAAGTATTAGAATCTGAAGATTTCCTTAGAAAAGAAATAGATATTGAAATGACAATTAAACACTTTACAGTAGCTTCCTCTAATGGAATCCTCATTGTCTTTTGCATTGGTCAACAGCTTACATGCTTGGCAACAAGCACTCTGCATACATGCTGTATACATAAAGAAACCAGGCAAAGGGGAAGCAGTTTTCCATTTTCCAGCCAGGCTCTATTTTCATCTTTTCTTTGCAAAATGACTATCTTACAAACTCATACAGATTCTGCTAATGGAGTTATTTTGGCTTCAATTACTTGCACCTGGTTTCATCTGCCTCTCCAGGCTCTCAGGGCTATGAAAGGGTGTTTCCCTCTAGTGAGGGTGTGAAGTCCCAGAAGCCTTTCTGAATAACCCAGGGTGGTATTTGTCCTAACAGCACCATGAATTTATGTACTGCAGCTATTTAAGAATTTTTAACTAGAATTGTCACAATAGCACAACTTTAGCTTTTTTTCCAACAATCAAACAGAATTTAGAAAAAGAAAACAGGTTGTGTAAAACTGAAAAATATTTTTCACACTTTGCTGAAGTAAAAGAATAAAACACCTACTTTGGGGCCAATGTGGAACCCTTATTCCAAAATAAATTGTTTGTTCCACTTTAGGCTCATTGAAGCCTTGTTTTAACTTAGAGGAATTAAAAAAATCTAAACCCCCCAAACAAACATTTCACCTTGAACACATGCACATGAACTGTTCTGAGATTTCTGAACAGAACTATTCCAGTACAAATTATTGAGGGCATCTTGTTCCAGCCTTCGCACATACATAGCTTGTCTTATTTGGATTGAGTAATGCAGAAAAGTGAAGATATACAGGTTTAAGCCTCCGGTTGCAGAATATTTCCTAAATCAGATATTCCTGCCTCCTATAAATGTTTTCTTTAGCCATTATCGGGCTGTTTACTACCATAATTCAGCATGATGCCCATTAAAAGAAACTTGGTAAACAAACTGGTACAGAATCACAAGTTACATATGGAGGCAGTTTATGACAACACAAATCATGCTAGTAAGTGCACGTGAGGATACCATTTCCAACAAGCCAATCATATTTAAAATGAGATTTTTAATCCAGTAGAATAACCCAGAAAAAAAAAATCTTGTTTATAAGCTATAGAATCAAACTCATTCACTTGCAAATGCTACAAATGCCTTATTTTCAATTCTCAACCAATGGTCACATTTTCTTTTAGTTAAGTTTTCATATCAGGAACCAACTATTAAAAGCTCAGTGTGTTAAGAAAACAGAAGGGTTGCTATTAAATCTCAGGACACAACAGTAAGGAGTATGAACAAACCACTACAAACAGCAAAAACTGTAATTCATACAGCAGGGGAGCCTGCATGCTGGAATTTTTCCTGATGATTACAGACAGTGCATCACAGCATAGGTGTAGGCTAAAATGTATTACAGGGGTGTAAATGACTTAGGTTTGTTATTACTGTTTTTAAAATTTATTTTATATAAAAGGCACTCAGGGACCTTCACAGTGATTATATAATAAAGTGATTCAGATTTTGGTGAAAAAATTTTCAAATTCATGGGACAGCAAGTGTTACAGTTTCACAACTTCCAGGTACCTTGTTCTGTATGCAAGAGGTAATGACAGACCTTTTTCTTTTTCTTTTTTTTTTTTTTTACAGTAAACTAGACAATCAGAATATTTTTAATATTACTGCTAAAATCAAATCCACAAAGACCAACTTGAGGATAAAAAGCACTTCATAGAACTCTTAAATAATTTAAACAACTTCAAAGAGAACGCAGAGCATGCCAAAACAAGCTGCTCTCTTTTCAGTCACAGCACTCCTCCCTGCACTGCTGTAGCAGTGTTAGGAAAAGATTTTCCCATTTCCTTGCTGGTGAAGAGATCCTTTTGGGAAACTTTCAATAAGGAATTATATTATTATTTACCGTGTCAGGAATTCGTGTCAATGTAATCACACAATGTTGTTCAACAAACAATATAAACTTTCTTGGTTACACAGGTTTTTTGGTATTTAATGTGGTGGGAAGAAGACACAAATGTGATGAAATGAACTGTATGGAGTTCTGTGGATCCACTTCTTCCTTGGTTACTCTCCAAGAGCCTAACTATTTGCTGACCAGATTTGGGCAAATCACAGAGTCACAGAGTCACAGAATCACCTAGGCTGGAAGAGACCTCCAAGATCACCTAGTCCAACCTCTGACCTAACACTAACAAGTCCTCCACTAAACCATATCGCTAAGCTCTAAATCTAAATGTCTTTTAAAGACCTCCAGGGATGGTGACTCAACTACTTCCCTGGGCAGCCCATTCCAATGCCTAAAAAACCCTTTCGGTAAAGAAGTTCTTCTTAATATCCAATCTAAACCTCCCCTGGCGCAACTTTAGCCCATCCCCCCCCAAAAAAAGAAGCATTCACACAACCCCTGAGAATTGGCAAGAGCTGTTTTATTGCCGGGACATCTTGCAGGCAAGCCTGCAGGATGTCTGTGGTGTTTGGTGGCTCCAAGCTAATGCTTGCGATGGAACCTGAGCAGCGAGTAGGGGGGCTCGCCGGGCACTCCTGTGATGCTGTTGCTGCTCTCGGATGGCAGAGCACAAAGGCATGCTGCAGGAGTCCCAGGTCTCTTCTGGCCGAGGCGGATCCAATTCCATCCGTTCCTCCACATCTGGTGGATCCAGCTCCATGGGCTCCATGGTGTTGGGCAGAAGGCTAAGCCAGCCCTTGCCCGAGACTGCCCAAATGGGATGTCTTCCATCAGGAATGTTCTCAGGCCAGGGTGCCGAACCAGGGGGTCACCCAGTTCCACACCTCGGTCCCATGCCACTGTCGGCTTGATTTTCATGCATGGGTCCGAGGCTGCCATTTGGCTTATGGCCATTACTGGGTCCTGCACTGTGTCCTGGACTATAGGCACGCCTCTGCTCCCTGCAGCTGTCTGCCTGATGTTCCTGACTTCGCCCCACATCACCGTTGCTCCTATGGTAAGGCCCAGGCTCTGCAGGGTCCCCCAGGCCATTTGGGTTGCCAGGGAGAAAGGCTGCCCCTCGGTCACAGGGACTGCCCTGCACCTCCCATCCTGTTCCCTGGGTTTATTTTTAACACTGTTTTTTAAGTAATTTCATTCAATTCTTTACAGAAAAGAACAGAAGCAAGGTGCATCACAGTAACAGTATTTTGTATTAGAGCTTTCCATGCACTGCACAATACTTATATTAAGTCCTCAAGAAATTAAAATAACAGTTGGAAAAAGAAAAGGTATTTTGTTAGCTGTGGAGTCATCCTATTTGCTAACAAAAAAACACACTAAGAGAAAGACCATGGAACAAGTCAAATATTTAGGGCCTGGTATGAATATCTCTATGCCACCTACATCTCAAATCCTGGCTTTCCTAGTCTGCTCATCTACCCTTGAATTACTTGCAATTCAGGGCTGCAAATACAGGGAATGTCACAGTAACGCACTGCTGAAAACAAGTCGGTGTTCACAGTCAGTACAGGTTTTCTAGGTGGTGGAACACCACGAGGACATTGGAGAGGCACCAGGGAGATCACCAAGACGGAAGCAAAGAACAAAGCAGTTCCCATTGCAGCAGCATTACCTCCCCCAGCTCACCAGTGCAGCCTGCAGCAACTTTCACCACAGCTTCTTTTCTACTAAACCACCGAGACGCTTTATTGACCGGATAAGGAAATGATAAATTCAATTGAACTCTACCTCCCACATTACTGGCTTACTTCATTTAATAAACTACCCCTATCATCAAATGCTGGCAAGCAAAACGTACATAGGAGTAATATTTAAAGTTGCCATTTTTCTACTGTAAAGTTCAAAGAACACACTTCTCACCTCTTCAGGCTTTGTCACATGTGGAGAAGGCACTGCTAACTAACCTACTATTAACTACAGTAGGTTTGAAGTTCTGTAGTTAACACCAAAACCAGAATGCTACAAGTAGCAGCCTATATGCTTATGCTTTACTTGCATATACATATATGCAGACATATTCACAAACACACGTTACTAAGAAACACACATGCTCACTCACATGATAATTAGAACCATCCCCAAGCAATATATTGTATTTAGTTTTAATAATACCAATGCCCTTCGCTTTCACTGCTTCAGAGCGACCCAGCAGTGCCCGTGTCAGTGCTGTATCTCTCCATACAGATCCCAATGAACGCAAGGTAGGGATGGAGCTGTGAGAATGAATATCTAGAACATTTTCACAGAAAGCAAAATGAGCTGTAAGTTTCTCCCTTTGGTAAGCAGATTTTGTTCTCTGAACTCCTTATGCAGGACAACATAAAAAACTCAATACCAGAACTCTGAGCTCTTGAGGGATTTGGGCTTTTCAGTAGTTACACTCACACAGTCAATTGCTGAACACTACTGTGATTTGTGGAAAAAAAATCCACAGGAGTCTTCAACTTATATTTGCTTGCTTGCTTTTACAGTTTTCAAATAAGCATTAAACAATGCCTGTGCCAACTTGTTTCACCGCAGGCTCAGTTAAGCCCAATTAGGGTTGCCAGGAATCTGAGCAAACTGAATCAAAGAGGAACTTTGGAAGAGACTAAGCAACGGCAACATTAATGAGACTCTACTGCTTATTTGTATGCATTAATCCAAGCGGCTTCTCAAATTTTAGCCGTAATACACAACATGCACCAAACTGTGAAGCTGTTAGTGGAGAGCGCTGGTGTTGTCTAAGGACAAACCCACCGTTGGGTCTGTGGAAAGGCTGCACAGCTTTTTGTTCAATGGGCACTAGTGGTGTTTGGCCTTCCATACACAGGAGACTGCAAATATATCAGGGTATGATTTTCAGAAACTAAGCATCCCTGGGGAGCTCTCACTGCTCAGCAACAATGAAAACCATTCCCATCAGTATTATTTATATTGTGTAATAATAGCATATTACTTATATATGGACTCAATATCCCTGTGATGGATAGGTTATTAAAATGCCAATGGATAGGTCAGGAATACATCAATATTTTAGCAGCGCTGGCTATCTACCAAGGCTATGCTGAATCATATGTTTTCTTGTGCTTGGAAAAGCCTGGAGAAAGCTGCAATAACTGTCGGAAGTGACTGAAGGGATATTTGGAAGGGAATTCAAAGCCTGCAGTAAATAGTATTTTCCTTAAAAACAAACAGTCAATATTGATTCATGAAAGAAAAAGAAGATGAAAAGTGATCCAAGCAAACTTAAAACAGAGACCAGTACCAAAGAAATTAAAGGGAATGACAGGCTGCACCTTTGAGCTTAAGACAACAACCTGTACGTGCAAGAACAATGTAGGAAGAGTATCTGCAGGGGGGTTGACAGGGCGGTGGGCTCAGCTGCACGCTGGTGCCCAGCACCCTGCACGTCCCAGTGCTCCGCCTCTGCAGCCATGGGACATGGATGCTCATGTGCACAGAGCTCAGCAGAGCATTTCCAAAATGTCTCCTTCAGCTACTGAAGCTACCAAAGAGAGTCTAAATAATGGCAGAACAGGAGAAATGAGCTGCTCAAATGAGCTGAATGCTCATCTTATAAACTGAAAATGAAATCACGTCAGTCATGACAATGAACGACTGAGAATAAGAAATGGGGAATCCTGCAAAGCTGAGGAAAGCCATGGCGAGGGAAAGGCATACCCCACTGCAAAGGACATCTTCTCGACATCATGGCATTATTTAATGGACATCACCCTGCTAACAGACTGCAGATGTACTCCACGAGAGCAAGTACAAACCATGTCATCGTACATCTGTTATAATTCTAAGACCTTTCCAATGATATTTGTACTGATATTTGAGCAGGTAAACATGCCCTTAAGTCTGCAAGAAGGAAAAAGCTAACAGAGAGTTATGAGAGGGAATGGCAAAGACAGCTCTGGTACAGTCAGGGCACGAGTACTGTGCATACTAACAGGGCTCTGAAAGAAACAGTGCTCTCTCTCCCTGCTCAGGAAGGTGTTTCTGCATGTGTTTAACCTCACCACCACGGATAACTCAGTGCTTCAGCATCTGCAGAGCTGGGACCTGTGAATACGCTTGTGGCTGATCTTTATAGTAGTGCAGCAGTCCTTGAAAGAAGAAATCAAGACTTCCTCCTTCACAGAGCTTTTGTGCTGTTGCTACAGACTACACAGTAATGCTAACACTTCCTCATGCCAAATAAACGACACTAGTTGATCCCTGCAGTTGGAACTGCTAGAACAAGTGTTCTTCTGTGTTTCTATATTAAAGTTACACATTTTTTCTACCATGTATTTGAATGTATTTTTAAATAGTAAAAATGTTAGGGTTCCAGTCTCTGAAAGTAGCATATAATAAATCAACTGGAAGCTACAGAAAATTATCATGCTGCCTAACTCCTGGAAGTAGAGTTTGTTTGAAGTTATATTTGTTCAACATTACAACAACTTTGTTCTTTGGTTATGACTTCCTCCAAACAAACTCAAAGCACAAAACACCTCCTAAGGACTGATACACAAAAGCTTGATTTAAACATGATTGGAATAAATAAGACCTTTCCTAGGCAAGAATACCATGAGATGGACTGTACGTGGTGCTAAATTAGGTCTGGAACATGACCTTATGGGCTACATGCTGCTGACTGTGATCACATCGTAACAGCTTCAGCAGCGACTACCTGTCAGCGGAGTTTCGGTAACTCAGCTAAGTGCATGCTCTTAGTTCACCACAACTGCAGGCAAAAACTTAATAGCTTCCATCTTTATAAGCCTAAACGAGTTATGGAGCTTGATGGATGGGAACTCGTTATGCCCCCATAATATTCTCCTAGTCTAAGGCACAACCTCCCGGCAAGTAGGGCTTAACAGATAATGTCATGTCTCCTTCCAAATTTCTGTTTTTATGTATGTATACAAACTCTGAAACACTAGGAATCAGCTTCTGATTTCACATTAACTTAAAACTGGTATAACTCCAATGACTTTAGGGGAATTTTTCTAATTTACACTTATGCCAAATCAGGTCCTATGAACTTCATATATAAAGAGAAGTGGTTTTAATATTTAGATATAATTTCCTTTTCTTATATAAAATTGATTGCGAAGGAAACTTAATTACATTTAGCCCATCTGTAGTTGTCAGATTAATTAAATATTTCTCTCTGCACTTATCTCTAATTGTAATGTCAACAGAGCTGTCCTAGTACATTATGTTGCCATTAATAAAGAAAAAGAATATTACTTTTAAAACCTGCAGTGAAATGATGTTAAGTGTCTGCCTTAAACTGACAAATTCAAGGAGATCTAGAGTTAAGACTGCCAGCTCTTTCAGTAACTCACTGTTACTGCAGAATATAAAGCATAGAAAATCACAATACAGAGCTGTTTATATACAGCCGGTTCAGAGTGTATCAGAAAATGGTTTACACACATTACAGAGAAAACAGAATTTTTGTGGGCAGGTTTAAGAACGTACGCAATTGAGTCACTGGCTCAGACAGCAGGGGAGAGCACGAGACAGATGGGAAAGCAGGCAGGAGGGCAGCAATCCCAGCTGTGGGACCTTGTGTGAAAGGGATACACAGCGGCGTAGAGGAGCCGGGAGAGTGGGCAGAGACATGGCTGTCAGCGACCTTGGAAATAAGGTGAAAAAGGAAGGATGAGAGAGGAATAAGGCAATTTTGAATGGGATTCAGAAAAGAGGATGCTTCTGCCAAAGGACAGCGTGGTATTACAGCCCACAGGATACAAAATCAGAAGATCTCAAAATATATCTGTAAATGAGGAATCATCACTGAGTCAGAGTGTTTCTATTGAGGTCCCATAGTGACCTCAGCTCTTGGCCCTCAATCAAGCTTAGTTTATCAATGACCTAGAAGAAAATAGACAATCATTGTATTAACTTTTGACACGATGTTGGGGCATGAGATCTCACCCAAGACACTGAGATGGTCTGTAAGCGTGACACAGTAAAATAGCATACATTTCAACACATTCCAGTGTACAGTCTAAGGAAAAAAAACATAAGCATGTTTGGGGCAGATGCATTTATACACTGAATGAGAAACCTGCACAGCTCCAGGTAAGGGGGCAGGCCCGCTGTAAAGGATGGTAACAAGTAAAGGACAGGAAAGCAATAGCCCTTCTTGACTGTCCAGTAAATCAAGTGTTCCTAAAAAAGATTGGAAGACTACTTAATCTAAGAAGAGCCATCGAGGAATATTGTGGCTTTTCTGCCACTGGAAAGTTTGAAATAAAGACTGGATGTTTCTCCTGAAAAAATGCATTAGAATGTACTACAATGAACTGCTGGAAATGAGGCAGAAACTAATTCATGAAAGAAATGTGTTTTTCCCACTAATCCTAAAATTTACACAGCTCTGGAATGAATCAAGGCTACAGAGATCTGAGGTAGGGAGCACCTAGCAGCAAATGACCTGGTTCAATTGGTGGAAAAGAGTGAGCGATTATTTTAGCACAGGGCTCTCTTTATAGTGCTTTCAAAAAATTACTTTGCATTATCTTCTGCACTAGCTTATTCATTGGTCATTCAAATATAGGTCCAGATAATTGCAGGAACTGTGCTGTGTCTCAAAGGTAACATTAAGAAACAGATTAACAATAACAAAAATAATCTCTGAATGTATGCTTTATGTTTGCAAATATATTCACTTATATTAACATAAGAGTAAATTGCGGATGCATTTTGACAGGCATGGAGTATTAAGATAGAGTGTTTTTCATTTGTGTATCCATTGGATATCTCTGTACATGAGGTATAGTGGGTATAGTGGAAAGGAGGTTAAAGAAATGACTTGTTAAAAGTTTTTTTTTTTTTTTTTTCCCCAGAAAACATTCAAGTGCTAGAATGATGGGTATGGCACATACATAAATTCTGCCTTGAAGAACACCTAACACACGGGTATATTCCCTCACTGCACTGGTTCAGATCAAGTCAGTGGAGCAACCATCTTGTGTAAACAAACACAACATTGTTATTCTGTGATAAAAAGGAAAACGTACACCAAAACTACAGACTCAGGTGGGAATTGAGGATGTGACAAATAAACAGAGACATGAATTATGTATCATACCTCCATCATTGTCCAGGTTATCTCCACACACCATTTCCATGACAACGTTACATCCCGAGCCACTCCAGCCCACTTGACAAACACAGTGCCATCCGTTCTGATCAAGAGTGCACCTGCCATTTCCATAACAGAGACCTGGGCAGCCATCTATAAGAAGTAAAAAAAGCAAAAAGGAAAAAGCAAAAAAAAAGCTCCTTCATCATGGAGGAGTTTTCTTCTCATTTTCTTCTCTTCTTTTAAAGATGCAATTATTCAGTAACACTCTTTAATGTAGGATTACACTTGCTGCCTTCCAACAACAGCTACACAGATCCTTTGCAAGCCATTCATACTCTTAGCTAAATATGGAAAAATCCCCATCCTGGTCGCTCTTTTTGCTTGCCCAGAAATCACTTCTCATTGAGAAATGAGGATTTTTTTTTTGAGGATTTTAGCATGTGCACATGAAAAAAAGTATGTAAATGTGTAAGAAGTTACTTAACAGCCCGCTGTGTCCATCCCTTTCTCTGTGTATGGAAAGATGTTGTATAACACAAGAGAATGTATATACATACTATACTCAATGTTGCTATCAAAGGTATACATGGAAAATATTATTTAAATGACAAACTGGCATTTTGGAACATAAACCTATACACTGCAGGGAGTGGAGGTGATCTTTTTATTCTCATCATAAAGACTGAGCTGAATGAGAAAAAGGCAACTAGATTTATTCTACAATGCAGTAACTCTTCCTACAGAAGGAAAACAAGGGAGCATTTCCTTTCGAAGTCCATTTCTACCTCCTTCACGTTACAGCTGATTCAAATATGACAAACACTTGCCCTTTAGTGGCTCTGGTTCTAGATCAAAACTGGAGCAGTGACTGCAGCATCCCCTGGATTGTATGCCTTTAAACTCTGAATTAATAGTAATTTGGACGTTTTCAGCTAGATCTCTTGCCTTCTCACTGAGGAATTGTCTCTTGGATGTGTACACTCATGTCCTGCTTTCATAGATTAATGCCAACACAGACATTTGTCAAATCCTCGCCATATCACACATGGAGCCAAAGGACAATGGATAAAGCCCAGAAATAAGCTTAACAATGCAAGCAGCATCCCTCCTAAGTGTTCTCCTCTCTCTTTGGTAGCATGGATTTACAGGACTCGAATGCTCTCATGTACTTGAGAGTGAATATTGACACTTCGGTGTTACCAGGGGGAATTTGTTTTGAGGAAGAAAGAAAAGGCCTCAGAGATGTTCCCACAGGACTTGGAAGAAGCTGACCAGAGAGTCAGAAAATATCTGCAAATGATCTGGTGGGTTGCAGCTTAAATACCAGAATGTAGCACATTTCTTAGCAACTTCACACCAGACACATCATCTCTCGCCTCCTCTGGACAGTTTATCTACCACATCTGCAAAGAAGGAGAGAGGGGAGTCTGAGCCTCCTGCTAGGAGGAGCTGGAGACAGGTGGCATCATTTTGTCATGCTGGAACTCTGGAACTCACTGCTTTAAAACAGCATGAGGTCGGCAAGCACCTGATATACCATAAACCCCTATTATTTGCCTCTTTTGTGGAGCTGGGAGAAAGGATGGGATTTGAAAACTGTTCTGGGTAAAGAGGATGTTTTTCCACTTCAGTTTACTGTCCTGCTGAGTTAATTTATTTCTTGTACACAACTATATTTTGCTGCTGTGTGTGGTTGTCATCTAAGACTATAAATGTAATCAAATGAATGCCTACATGATTTTATTATCATCCTCTAATTCTGAAGAAATGAATTAATAAATACATAACAAACACTCAGCTCTTTTTGGAATATCGGCTAGTTTGATATTTCAGCTCGGAGCACTTTGGTAAGGGGTCAGTGTGCATCATTGCTCTGCACAGCATGGCTAGGATGGAGGGACTGCTGCCAGGCTCGGGGAAGGTACTCACACTGACATGACCAAGCAGGACCTGAGGCAAGGCACAGAAATTAAATGAACAGCACCAGGCACAAAACAACATAAATTTTAACTCTTGTATCAAATGATTCGAAGAGAACTATATCACATCTAGCCCAGCTAGCTTTAAAAAATGTGTCCTTCTCTATCTGTGGAAACTTCAAACACCACTGACAAAAAATATATATTTTTTTCTTCTCACAGAAGACAGGATCAACATATTTTTTTCTAGCAAGTCCTCAGGTCTGTCATTACTTTGGAATGGCAAGTAAGAGCAAAAACCTGATTTACCTACCATCAGATGGCCACATGAAACATGCTTATATTGCAAATATAAGCGTGCTTGTACTTTGCAAATGAGTTGAGCACTTTATTCGTTAAAAACTACACATTTTTCTGTAAATCTCTCTCTGTATATACATATATATATCTTCATGAACAAACATTTGATCTATTTTGGCAAGTTAATAGTACAGAAGCTTGGACAAAACAGATAACACAAAACATTCCATTCCCAATACTTTTGTAGCTTTTCATTATTCTTTTGTAATGCTGATATGAAAAACTTACCTCGAACAGCATCTAAGTAGTGAGCTTAAAAAAGAAAAGAACAAAACTGAGATGGATTGAACTTCTGTATCAAAATGAAAATATAGAAACCGTTTGCTTATGGCTTGCCACCTGTTGGTTAGACATAAAGCGTCTCCCTCGTACTGCAGTCATACCTATTCCTACCACTGTGATCAAAACACACTGCGTGCAATGTGATTGTTCTCCATTTGATGACAAGCATGCAGAGGACAGCTTGGACCCCTCATGGCAGAGCCTACAATGTGAGTAATAGGGACGGAGCTCTTCTTCTCTTATTATAGATTTGTTCTTTCTGGATCTGCTCTACACAACCTCTACAAAATCATGCCATTTCTTCTTCACAGATCTAAATCTATCTAGATTTATCTATCTAGATATCTATCTAGATATCTATCTAGATATCTATCTAGATCTTTATCTATCTAGATTTATCTATCTATCTAGCAAATCTGATTTTGTTAATTCTAGAGCCTGAATGGAAAATTAATTATCTTAATTATTAATTATATTAAAATGATAAAGATTAAACAATCTACTTTATTCAAGAAGCAAGCCTGAAAGCTTACGCTGCTTATTTCTGAAAATTACATACCCTATGTGTATAAACACTTAAAATATTAACAAATAATATTGCTGTGGGCCACTTTAGAGAGGAACACTGTTAGATTTTTGCAAAAAAAACCCAACTGTTGCATTTCATTAGAAATATAACTATTACATTTGTACAGTAGAGAAATTACTTTTGAAAAGATTTGAAAGTTTTACCTTATTAAGAGTATTGTTAGAAGCCAGCTATAGAAAAACCACCTCTAGTAATATGTAAAATATGTAAATCCTCAGACATGAAGGCAAGAGATTTAATGCAAGACTTACTTAAGCTGAATAACAGCTTCATCCCCTCACACCTTCTATTTCTTAAACATTTTTCCCTTTTTCATCCATGACTCAAGTTTCCTATAATGAGCACAACCCAGTGATAGGTTACACACCTAAACTTTGTGTGCTTTAAAAAAAAATATTATTAATTCTTCAGTGTTAACTCCTCTAAATAGAATGCTGCACTGAGTTGCCACTCCGTTCCCGATTCTGGCTCTCTGTTTTTCCAGAATGTGACTTAACTCACACTGGTGGCTCTTGCAGATCTTTGTATAAATGGTTAAGGCTTTATTAATTTTATTTCTAGAGGTAAAGGGAAACCCTTACCGATGGTGCAGTGGTCCCCTTCCCATCCAGGGCTGCACTCACACTTCCCGTCTTTGCACTGGCCATGCTCAGCACAGTGTGAGTGGCAGGTACGCTCCTCGCAGGTGGGTCCCACCCAGCCCTCTTCACACTGGCATATCCCTCTTGAGCAGACCCCATGGCTGCCACAGTCCAGGGTACACAGCTCTGCAGAGGATTACAAAATACATAAACAAGCAATTTCATATTGCAAATATGCTTTGCACTGACACGAAATATAATCACTTCTATATTAACACCAATCATCGGCTGGATCAAACAGGGGATTTTGTTACCTGGTAGAGACCTTACACAATCTGGCTGCATCCTTCTTTAGCAGTTACTTGTCAGGTCATTTATTTGCTTGGGCTGGGGACTGCAAATGATGGTTTTGCGCATAGGAGGGCAGTGGTTCTCAAACGGACCATCAAGTGACACATTCCCAGGACCCACTGGCTCATTTCTGAAATCTCTTATAAACTCAAACACCGCCAGTAGGATGAGTTAAAGGACAGAGTGGCCTGCTAAACACATAAAAGCAAAACAGTCTTTGAGGTATTCAAATGTCTATAGTGATGGTAAAATGGAGTTCTCTTTCAGTAGAAAGAGCTACCAGGAAGGTGCCAGCACCCACAACCACGGCAGCGTACAGCATCATATGACTTGCAGGCCACCCACAGCTCTGCCTAGTTCTGAGACAGCTCTCAAGGTCTTTTTCTGCCTTTTTTTTCCTTCCAGGCTGTCACCAGTCACCTGCTAGGAAGGCCAAGAGGCTGTTTCAGGGAGCCAGGAGCACCTCCTGCACTGTGCTCTGAGCAATTCCCCTACCTGGGCAGAGCGGAACGGCGCCTACAGCGAAGTGGAAAAAAGTCCTGAATTGTTTCAATACATCACCATATGCCAATTGCGATTCTACTTCCACTTAGACTAACGTTGTTCTGCGAAAAGAATGGCTTCATTATAAAAGGGTTCTGTGCAGTTTGAATTTATTTAGAATAATTAGTGTCAGGAGACAGAATTTGCTTGTTATTCTGCAATTAACCTGCCACAGAAACGTTTCCTCCTTCTTCCTCTTGCAGAGCAGCTGATAGTACAACAAGTGTGAGCCAAATAACTGTGTCTGCTCTGATTTCAAATGTCAGCGTTACATATTTAGTTGTGGAAAGATTCTTCCCTTGCCAGATCTTAAACAATGATCATTTATATCGTGGAACTATTGTATATAAACATTCTTAAAAGCATTTGTAGTGACAAATGCTGTCACTGAACATACCAAGCCAAGTTTTTAAAGTTGAAATTGAAATCTGATCAATTCTAATCATTTCAACATAAAGAGGAAAACAGCACAGAAACTGAACCACACCATGACACCACACCATGACAGCGCAAATGTGCCTGGGCTCTGTCTCGAGTTAGGTCCTGGCCCCTCTTTTTGTTACCAGCCTGGGCGATGCACGGAGTGCAATTGAAAGATTTGTGAGGGGCAAACTGGCAGAGCGAGGTCAAACTCAAAATCACTTTCAGAAGCTCCAGATGTGGTAAAGAACCTGAGATAAAATACAATGAAAGCAATTGCAAAGTAGTGTGCCTGAGGAAGTCATAATCAACTACATAAAAATAATTAATTTTACTATTCAGACAGGGACCCGAGTTATATGGAGTGCCAGATAAACACAATTATCTGTTGCTATTCCCACAAAAGAGTAAATTATATGCCCTTTTGTATGTAAGACAAGGAAAGAGACTGCTCTGCTACACTCCGCTACAAAGATGCCTCAAACGAAAAATCTCTGCTGAGGCTGGGGAATTACACTCTAGAAAGACTTGATTGCTACCTGCTGATCATGTATTAATCTAATCCTTCCTGTCTTGGGCCATGTGCCTTCAGGTACCGGGCAGGATTTCTTACCCCTTGCTGCATAATTTGGCTTGATATTTTTATTTTGTTACTTGTTTGGTCCGTGGAAAGCTGGGAGCGTGCTCAGAGGGCAAAGGACTGCAGAGGAGGACTTGCTTTGGTACTTTCTTGGTATTAAATTCACTCAAACACTTCCTGGTCCTAGGATCAGGAAATAAACTGATCCCATGAGGTCTGGGATCACAAAAACATCTGCCCCTCGATCCCTGCCCCTTGGCCAGCCTGGCAGAGGACCACTGGCATTACTTTGACTTACCTTTACAGCACAGGGCAGAGGCAAACTCCTGAGAATTAAATCTAACAAATTACCAGCTGCATCAAGGATTTAGACTGCTAGAGGGATGCCTTTGATCTCTCCTGATCTCCCTGTAGTTCATTATAATTATAGCTTTTGGTATTTTACTCTAAGTGGCACAGATTGTTAAGAGGATTTTAAGAAATGTTCTGTGGCTTACACTATAAGTGGAGTAGTGGGTTTTTTTTTGACCCTTCTGGATTGAGTGCCTACTAGTGTTGTGCAGTTGTGGGACTGGCTTAGTTCAACCAATGCCAAAACTCCAGCGAACACTCTAGGCATCAGCGCATACACATGTATTCATGGCAGTGTAGGCTGGAAAGGTTGAAGTGGAGCAACTAAGTGATACACAGGGCTTCTGATCTTGTCAGCAGCTCGAGCAGCTACCTCCACTTCTCTAACTGTACATATATCAAAGAACCAGCTGCAGAAAACCCTGAACACGTTCCCATACCTGGCATGCACACCTGCCTTCCCTCTGTCTGTCTACCCAGCAGTCTGATCATGACATCTGCATCGTCCAAAGGAACCAAAGAAATAGCAGCGGGAGGAGATGAAGGCACATCCCTACTATGGGGATGTAGACCTTGAGCACATTTCCATTTTATAATCCAAGGAAATGGACTTTACATTTTCTTTACACTTTTCCATTGTTTTCCCCGTGTTTTCAGCCTAATTTATCTACTTCACACAAGGAATAAAATGTTTACACACTACTTAAGCCCATGAATTCAATTAGATTAATAAACTGGAGATGAAAGACTTCCTCTCTCTTCAAAGAGCATCCTAGACCACTCATTACATACTGTAAGCACCAGATTAGAAAAAAAAAAAAAAAAAAGAAAAAAAGAAAAAAAGAAGTGTTTAGTTTCTTAGTTTGGAGCAGACACTTTTCTCAGTCCCCCTAGTCATCCAGCTGCTCATCCTTTATGGTCACCAAGGCCAATTTTGAGACTTGTTTCAATGACTTAATACAAGGTTTTAGAAATGCTGTTTACTGTGATAATGCTGTCTTCTGCCAAGCAAATCCCAGATTCTCCCCAGACTTCCCATGAAAAGCAAGGAAACCAAGCCTAACATCATTCTATTTATGCCATGGTAGTACACACAGCTTTAATTCACAACTGATACAAATAACTAAGATTAAAAAAAAAAGTGTTATTAGTTCAGGTTGTCCTGTTTTTAAATGCAAAAGAATTCCCGTAGATAAACAAGTACAAAAATATCTGCATAGTAGGGAGTCACGTTAGCATCTGTGTTTGTACCGAGAGACTGGGTTTCCACAGTAAACTAGACACAATGAGACACTGAGTGGGTGTTTACCATGTAGGAAACAAAACAACAACTTGAAATAGGTAAATGGCTTCAACATAAGCTGATGAGGTAAAAATTCAGACAGCATTGAAATCAGACAGTAAGTCAGACATCATGCAGCTGCTCTGCTTGTTGGAGCATCTTCCTCTTTGTGTAGCAGTTAGCCCTATAGGATTCATAAGCACCCCAAAATGCAGTGGGTGCTCAGCAAGGAGTCAGATCAGCAAGGCAATGGCTTTGAGCAATGGGTAGGTGCAGCAGCTGAGCCACTCAAAGATTCTACCTCTGCTGGAAACAGTCCCCCTCCTCTCCACCCATCTTCTGGCTCCGTGGGCTCTGTCTGGAACTTATTATCTGAAACTGTGGTGAGCTGATTCATATCATCGTACTGGCAGATAATTATTCACTTTATTTTTATGGGTTAATACCTGACAGCTTGCTGAGCTGAATCAGCCCACTGAGGGATCAGAAGAGCAGCACAGGTAGGGGAAGGGAAGAGATGCAGATCCCAGCCTGGATGGGGACTGCCCTGCTGAGAGCCACAGCTATGCCCCCAGACAAGACTGCAATGGACAAGAGCAAGGGGGAGGTGACTTATTTAAGGTAACGAAGGAGGCAGATGACAAGAGATTACAATTCGGATTAGTAAAGGGGACTCTGGGGAATATTGTATTGCAAGCCTTTACTTATGCTTTTAGATCAATTGTCAATCATTCTCACAGTGCATGGTGCAACACACAATTGGCAAGTCCCTCAATTGGTGGTCAGGTTTGTGGACTTGTGTAAAAGCCTTCTCTCTTCTCTCCTGCTCCTGCCCGATGCCTGCCTGAGCTCCAGGCAGATCTTGAGCGCTTGCAGAGAGCTGGAGGCTGCTCTGTGGCCTGGAGACCAGCTCTGCCGTAGCTGTGAATTTTCTCTGCTCTCATGAAACCAACAGAGTCACCCTAATTCACACTAATTAAGGGCCATGTTTCAGTTTTTGTACCTGTACGCTTGGCAATCAAACCCAGGTTCTCTAAGTGTAGAGCTGGAAAGTTAATTTCCTTATTTAAATAAACCTCAGCTGTGCAGATTGACTGCGAGCAACGTGCTGGCAAATTGCTGGAAGCTGGCCTCAGCCGACCCCTGCAGTTTCTTATAGACTTTCATGAAATACAGTATTTATCAAATCTAAAATTCAGATTCCTCAGACTTAAACCAATTAATGAATAAGACACTTAAAAAATGTTCAACTCAAGCAGTCTGGAATCTTTACTGACATGTCCCTAATTCTGAACGTTCATTAATTTTCTTGGAAGAAGGCAAATGCGAGCTGTGAAGCATTATTTGTACATATTCTTCAGAATGAGACAAATATGTTGATCATTCCTGAGCTAATCGAAAAAGCATTAAAAATTCACTCCACACTCATCATTTTAATTATGTAAGTCAACAATAAGTTCTTTTAAATGTGTTTTATAATAAGTTTCTACTTATGTGATATGAAAAGGGAAATTAAAGCTAAATATTTTATAATTTGCAATGATAAGGGAAGATTTTAATGTTAATTCAACATGTTTCAGGAATAACTCAGAAAATCATGCTACGAATACCAAAATATATGTAAACAAAAGGGGTCAAATAATATGAAAACACTTTCATTTTACTTTTTTTCACATTCAATGGTGAGTCCTGTCTAAACCCTTAAGTATCATATTCATAACCTTGCTATCCATTTTTTAATAAGTGGATTTCCATAAAGATTAGAAATTAATCTAACATGACTTTCACCCAATATGCTTGACTGCTGGAGGCAGCAAAAATCACCTATCCAGACCTAATAAAGAAAGTTTTTTCAATTTAAATATACATTGCATTTAATAAGCTTGCATGATAATTTCAACAATGTTCCTGAGCTTTTTAAATTACCTTCCCACTGTGTCCTGGAGACAACTCTGTTCCAGCTTTCATTTTCAGCAACTGACTTTATTAATATAAATTTTTACACCATAAAAAAGTCCCAGATTTTCAAGTTTTGAAAGTTTCAGAAGCACTCGAGCTATTTTTTTCCAGCGCAACCTAATGGAAAGCTGTCCCCAGTGGTTACCTGGCAGAATGCAGTACAGAGGTTTAATGTGGATACCAAGTTTTACAAACCTGTGATACGAAAACGTGCTATTTTTATGGCATAGAAGGTGCTTCCTCCAGCGAACAGAAATAGGGTTTCTGCGTGCAGGAGGCAGCAAACGTGCATTCCTGAGCAACTTCTGCTACATGTTCTCCCTGTCCTTCACACTGGCAATCAACACCTCACAGGAACTTGTGTGAAATTTGGTATAATCAAAAAAAAATCAGCATGACAGGTCATCGCTGAATGATAGACAACTGTTTGTAACAAAAAATAAAGCCTCTACTGTCAGAATACTAAACTAACACGCACAGTCCCGACGTGTATCTATGCACGCAACACAGTTTACCTATTTTAATGTAAATTTAAAGATGATAGTGCTGCAAAGGACTTCATGTGATAATCTCTAGCCCATCCTTTTTCCAAATTCAGTCATAACTGGCATCCCTTAAAAAGCTCCCATCAACAGAGGACCTACAACAGCACCGAGTAATCCATACCATCACCAGACTGCCCTGACAAATATTTTCTCTATCTAAATTTCACTTTTTTGCTGCAATACTTCTTGTCCTTTTGTCCATGGATCATATGCTTACATCTGATAATGGAATTAAATATTAAAGGTCATCTCGTAATATCCCAGCAATTTGTCCATTTTGAATTTATTTTATTTGAATGACTTCAAAGCAACACATTAATATTAATTATATGAACACTAAAACTATTCCATGGAATTTATTTTCACACACACCTCCAAAAGCATTTCCACAACCATTTCCAAGGATTCTGCTCTTGGACTAAGTTTGACATGTGTCCACCCCAGTAAAAAGCACAAAGATGCAGATTCACCTTACCCAACTTGCGACATCAGTATCTGAAATAGTTTTCTATGGAAAATCCAGATCAAGTTCAAAACAGCAAAAATATATCTTGCCGGTAGTTTTATTAACACATTAACACACAACGATGACATATTTCTACCAAAGGTTAAACTTCTCCACACATTGTTTCATTTCAAACCTTTTTACTGTAAGCTTTATGCAGTGAACCTTTTTGGCATGTTGCTTCACAGATATCCAACTCCCTTTCTTATCTTCTTAGCACAGCCCACAACACACAAAATTAAACCACTGGAACTAAAATGCCATACCCTCGCTGTTTGTTACTCAGGATGTTTTGCCATCAATCTAGTGCTGATTTTAATTGCTTTCTGGAAATAATCCTACCATCATCTCACTGAACTTGGGTCTAATGCATTAAGTACTCTATAAATAGCGATTCTGGCTTTGAGTATGAATGTTGCCATTAACATTATTGTGTACCTCCAAATATATGAATGTAATTTGATTAAAAAAAGACCCGTAATGTAACTTCTGATAATATTACACCTATTCTGAAAGTATCTTTTCCGCACTGGGGATCCTCAATGTGCTTGAAAATTTACTTCTGTGAAAAGTAATCAGCGAGCAGATAGAAAGGTCCAAGAGGCAGATACAGCAGAGGCAGGGGGGAAATGGCAGAAAAACTTTTTCCCTTTCTTGGATCTTTTATCACATTTCTTTTTTTCAGCTTTATTTTTCATCTGATGAAGAATATTTTCTTCCTGATCCAAATCCAATTTGTATATATAAAAAAACCTCACCCTTTATCGATTTCACTGTGGTTAAAAATGGTATTTTTACAGTGCAAAAATCTAATCAATACAATCTTATGAATCTGGATTGGTAATGGTAAACACACTAACAGATATTTCATTTCAGGGAGCCAAAGCTCTGCAAATTGATACCACTGAAAAGAATTACTCATTTGCCACTGGGTATATCTCTGTTTACCCAGCAATAGTATTGGTGTAAAGCAGAATACAATTACACTGTGCTTGACACACAGGGGACTTGAGCTGCAGAACCTGTCTCCTCCTTAGAGATGATACAGGTTGGCAGGTCAGATAAGGCCTTTGTGGGAAATGTTTAAAATAAATGAAGAGAAGTGCAACCTAATAGCAAGGCAGATTAGACTGACACAAGGGTGAGGAGAACCACACAGTACTCTGACCAGCGCTCTTTTTTTTTTAATACCCTGTTTCCCAAGTAAATGTTTCCTTGTCAATTTTGGTCCTGTTTTATAATTTGTCTCCACTATTTGACGTCAACTTGTACATGTTGTAAAGCAGCGAAATTACAGTCGTCACTGGAGAATCATACGCTGACTAATAAGCTCTGAGATCCTTTGCAACATACTGAGAACCACAAAAGGAAATGCCTCACAACATCACCTTGTCTGATATTTTATTTGATCAGGAGACTAGTAAGAAAAAGCAGTCCAGAACAATCTATCCTGAGCAATAATGAATGAGATGAAGGCTATGAAAGCTGTGCCTTTGTGTCCACTCACAGAGGAAAATGCAATCCCCACTTCCTTGTGCTATAAAGCAGTTGTATAGGGAAATGGGAAACCTGTAGAGTAAGTAACAGACTGACAAGAAACAGGATGGGCACAAGGCAATATATGATAATGATGAGAAATATGGAGAGCAACCAAATGGTTTTGTAGGGAAAAAGGAAATGAGCAAAGAGATGGCTCAGTAGGTACATTTAATAAAGCTTCTTCACAGGCACAGCCTGAACTAGTACAGCACCAAATGAAAACACAGATTTTGAGACAGCTATTTTCAGCAAAGGTTCATAAGATTGCGCGAGTGGATCAGGGTACATCTTTATACAAGCACCAAGTCTTTCATGATAGACAGAAGTATTAACACAAAATATGGCTCTGCTCACGGCATAAAGTTTTCACAATTATTTAATTAGTAAATTTGATTAGTAATATTCAGTGAAGTAGTAATGATTTATTTAAGCACTGTTTGCAAAGAGAAGGCACCATCTTTAATTCACTGGCTTACAGGCCGACCTTTGAATATGAGTCAACTCACAAAAATTGCCCCAGTGAGTGCTTGCCTCACCCAGGCCACGTGTTCTATATGGTAGATATATCTGCTGACTTCAGTAATGAAGATATATTTTACTTATAATACCGCCAAAAGGTTTAAAACACTGAAAAGTTGGGCACTGATCCTATTTCTCAATATATTGCAGGAACATCTATCTTGATACACCTGTGTAAAGGCAATGGCAGCTCAAGAGCAGCACAGATGCCCTTGTTGACCAAACCAGACACAGAGCTGGCCACATGAAGGAAAGAGGACAATGATTTGCATAACTGAAATCAACATGTCAGGATGGGTGTTTCAAAAGGACATGCATTCATTTTCACAACTTCTTTTGCAGTGAAGAGCCAGATTTTATCAACAGTCAGAAATAATAGATTGAGTAAAATAAGCCTTAGGAATATTGTGTTCCCAACAAACAATTTGTACCACAGTAAAAGATTAAGAGGAGAAATCAAAGGCCATTACCAGCTTCTGAGCAGCACCTCAGTTTCACAATCACAAATAAAAATCAGCTGAAGAGGCTGGAATTGCCTCCTCTCTTTTTAGCACAAATGAAGAGTTTCTTGGGCATATTCAACAGCCAAGTGTACCAAGTCCTTCCAACAGACGCCGGGAATGCAGCCTCAATTAGCACAAGTCATACAGTGCTCGACAACTTACTATGAACCCTGCTTACATGGGCAAAGAGGAGACAATTCTACGTTCATTGCCGTGTTTGTGAAGATGAGTACAGAGATGAAGCAACTCCCAGCAAATAAACCGTAACTTTCTCTGTGTCAGCAGCACACACAGAAATAGCAACATGCATCTGGCAGCTGCTGTTCTGCTTTGTTGCTGCTAAAGCGAAGACGCAGCTCATGACTTGCATTTTTCTGGCACCAGGGAGAAGCAGCACACTGTGCGTGCAACCCTGGATTTTAAGGGAGAGCTGCCATCCTACTCAGCATCCCTGGCACAACTGCAGTAGTGCTTTGTAGATTTTAAGAAGTGAAAGAGTGGCCTTCATTATTTAGCTCTCCCCTCTGTGCTGCACGTATTTTTCACTAACTCACCACTTCTCCCCCTTTCCTCCTCGGCCATGCAAACACAGCTTTGCTGAGGCAGCCCCGTCATCCCCAGGCACAAGGAGCTCCAAGGGAAGCAGCCCCTCCACTGCGGCTCCTCGCTCAGCACAGCTGCCGGGCACACAGCCTGGCTGTTTGGTAGTGAGGAGCATGGGTGACCAGAGGTGGAGCTGAAAATAAAATGTGTCCTGTGAACAATTTGCTTTCTGCAGTCCATCAGAAAATGATTTTGGATCACAAGGTCACAGATAACATTTTAATAATCTGTTTGTAAAATGGCCAGAGCTTCCTAAATTGAAGAGCAACGTACCTGAAGGTATGCTGCAGCTACAATACACAAGGAGTTTTTGCTCTATCAGCCCTAAAAGGGTCTTGCATAATTACAGCAAGCCTAATTTTATTTAAAAAGTGTTACTTGAGCCTAAACATTTAAGCAAAAATCCTTGCTTAAAGAGGGCAGAGACCAGGAATTCCTTAGACGTCTACATATATTAACCTTGCAACAATCTACACAATCAGAAAGTTTAAAAATGCAATATGCAGGAGAAAAGGTTTCCATGATTTTGACTTTTATCAATAGCAATTTCTTATTTTCAAAGGTAAGTGAAACTTACAGAAAGACTGCTGGATAAGTGTATTGAAATGCAGCATCTATTTTTGTAGAACTCTTACCATGACGATAAAAAAACATTTTAAATATCTGCTTTTCAGGGGCCTATGCAACACATTTTGCATAATAAACGTTCTGAAATTCACTGAAGGACAAAAACTCTAGCTGTCCTAGTGCGTTTTTGTGCTCTTGCTCTAGTAAATCCCATCTGTGCTTTTCCAGCTGTGAGGAAGAGAAGCTGTCTCCTGCTATGAGCTCCTTTCTTTCAATGCTAGTGGCATGGCTAACTTGTCAGAGTTTAATCACCGGACTTAGCTTAGCAAATCAAAAGTTGAAGATTTTGTAAGAGATTAGTGCTCTCTTGTCCACCTAGGCCTTTTTTATTTTCCCTCTGCTATAGCATCTACAGCACGAGCAGAAGCTTCCCACAACTTCCCTACTTTATAAAAGGGTTTTTGTGGAGCATGATTCTTTCATATTCATAATCTCCATCTTGATATTTTCTTGCATAAAGTGTTCTCATAAGTCCTTCCCATATGATATCCTGTTAGTTGTTTTACCACAAAATAGATTTTTGTATTAGATGGACTACCATGTAGGTGATAAAGGTGAGATGCACAAAAGGATGCAGGCACCTAACTACAACTTTAAGTGTCTAAATCCAAAATTTAGATTATTAAACCCTTTGCTCAGTTTACCTCAATCTGGATGTGCTTAAAACACTTTGGCACTTGAACTGCTACTAAAATCCCACATATTTTCCATGTTTTCCTACTAGATGAACACCTAACTGAGATCATACAGCCTTATTTCAATCTCTCTAGTTTCACAGTCCACAAGATCCTTACAAAGTTGTTATCTATAGCTCCTAATCAGCGTTACCCTCAAAACAGATCTACTGGATTAGGCCTAGCACAAAACATACTGAGGTTGAAATTTCCTGCACACAATGGACTCCCTATATAGATGCTATGTTAAACACAGAGAGGAAAAGCTCTGCCAGCTACCTAAAAGGGAGGACAGACAGGGCCATATTGTTGTTGCCACAACTGTTCACGTACCTTGCTCCTGGACAAGGGAAGAGCTCCTGGGATAGGAGAATCCAGACTTAGGTCTGGGGATGCCACCCAGGGGAATAAGTAATACCTGCCTGTGGACAGACCAGGTTTCACAAACCTGATTTAAGTAAATTATGCTTACATTTGAATGAGGAATATTTCTACTAATTGCTGTACAAGATGCAGACAGCAATAGATTACGGATCTTAATTTTCAAGAAGGAAAAGGGAAGGAAAGAGCCATTATTTCTGGCATATCCGCAAAATAAGCAGCAATCAGTTGAAAAACAACCCAGGCTTCCTCACTGTATCTCTCATACCCTTGACTTACCCTATTTCTTAAATCAATACATGACTACATCAGGTCTTTCTGGTTCCCACTGGACTGATTTCAACATGTAGGAGAATTAATTTTTATTGGAGTGCTTCTTCACTGCCTTAAATTTCTCATGTTTTAAATTCTCCAGTAACACATATTAGATGTTCCAATCACTAACTACTAAGTTTTTAATAGAAATCTTGCTCACCAGACATCTTTTTGCAAACTCTTGCAACTCTACAGGAGATACAAATCAAACTAGTCACACATCGCTTTTTTTGTTTTAAATGAAATATACAGTAGTAAGAAGAGTCTTTCTACAATGTCAGACAACATACAGCAGGGGAAACTTCAATCATCCTTTTAATTAGCTGAGCAGTAATAATCAAAGCTCCTCACAAATTAAAGAAAGAGGACAGTTAGATGAAATCAAGTAAGTCCATCATTTCTTCAGAACACAACATCAAAGGATGATTATAGCGTAATTTAAAAGTTCTTGAGATTTGTCAGAAATAGGGAGTAAAAGTGCCAACATGGAAAAGAACAGTCTACAGAAAATGTAGGATAGGTTACCTCACATATGGAAGAAATTTCAAGGATACTTTCACTACTGTGAGTTGTTTGTAGTGAATACCCTTGGCCTTGGCAAATCAGAATGACTGACACCCATAATTTGCAATTTCCTAAACCTGAAGAGTTTTCTGATTGCGATGAAATGGTTTTACCTAATTATTTTTTCAAGTTTCAGTTTTTGATGTTTAATTTTGAAATCAATTTGAGATGTCTTGAACTATATTAATACACTGTATTATGCCTTCATTTCTTTTTGAAGCACTTCACTTTAAAAAATGCATACTTCTAATGATTTTTAAATTACTCTACTCTGCACATATCAATTTACAACAATTACAACATTTTGCATTTTTCAAAGCACTTCAGTTTTAAAGAGGTTTTATGCTTTGCAAGATACTGAAGGAAGAGGCTGCTGATCCATTTTTACCCTTTGTAAAATTACCACCAATCTTACTAGAGAGCTTAACCAAAAATAGATATGCTAAATATATACCATCTACATATAATCATTTTAGGATGAATGTTTTTGTGACTAAGAACTGCCAGTATTCTTTTCCTGATCATAATTAGGTTGCTTCAGCGGTATAAATGGATTCAGTGGAATTATGACAAATGTCCTAGAGTAACGAGGACAGAAACTGGCCTACTTTGGCTGAAGAGTCCAGAGAAATGAATACAGGACAGGATGTCAGAGGCATCAGCTCTGTCACAGATCTGAGAACAGAGGGTGAGTTTTTTCCTTCAATTTGTTGATGATGCTCCTTCAGTTTGCCAGTTTCCCTCTTCCACCTGACAATGAGTAGTCAGTATTCTCAAGCTTGATTTTGTCTTTCTGAAACATACTGCCTATTTTCCTCAAAGGGAAATGACTCATTAGCATCAAGGGATTTTGGATGACAGTCTATAAATAAAGCAACAAAGACCCACAGACAGTAAGTAGTAAGTTGACTATACTGATATGCTGGTGAGATTAAAATCGTGTACTATCAGTCTTCCATCCTACTATATTATTTTGCCCTGAAGTCTCTTTTGATCACCCTCTGACTTCTTGTCCCAGCTTCATCACTGCCTACATGAAAAAACAATAATGGGTAAGAATGTGGGGGCAGTACCAGGCTAGGAAGTTTTCTTGTAATATTTTTTACCAGGGTCCCAAGGAGGCAGCAAAATTCCCTATACAAGGTGGGTCTGGTCGGCATATCAGGCCCTCTGCTTCCCTCAGAAGAGTCACCGATGACAGTAACTCACCTTTTTTTTCTCAACAGAAGTGGTTGTGATGTGAGGGTTAGGCTGACCACACTTTTTTGATGCCTCCAACATAGATAGATCATCATCTGCATCACTGTTTGACTGTCCACAGTCACATATCTATTGTATAAGGGCACCCGGGAAGGTGAGGTAGGCCGGGAGGTGTTAGGCCTGCTGCTCTGAGCACAAACCTGTCTCCATTTCCCACCAACTCTTCAGTCACTGCCTTCTGCCTAGTGGCGAGAGGGCAGAGGACCCTCTGTGTTGTGTGTCGTGACTGGCTCATACCCTGTCCCAGGGATGGCAGAGTACAACTCCACCAGCTCATCTTCTCAGGTTCTCTGACCCACCTGAACCAACTCGCCTCTGCATGGAGCTCTGCCATGAGGCTAAACAGCTCTTGTGCCTGGGTGCACCTCCTCCAGGTGTGTTCACTGCTGCCCTCAGACACTGACAGAAAACCCGGGCACGCCCTGACCCGAGGCCTAGATGGCCACCTGTCCCCTCAGGAGCTCTGTCTGGGCAGCTGCATTGGCTCCTGTGGGCACAGGGGATGCAGAGAACACTTTCTGCTGGGTGGACACCATGACTGGAGCTCCTTGAGAGCATACGGCAATGGCTGTCTGAACTGGCCATGCGAGGCTGCCCTGCTCTGCACCTCCTGGACTGACACCCCACGGTCCCTAGGGCTGTCTGTGGAGGTGCATGGGTGGCTGTGTGTCCCCCAGAGGGGCTCTGTGCTCCCCAGGGGCTCCTGACTCTAGAAGCCCTGGTAGGCTGTGATCCCCACGTGAACATGCCCGCCCCAGGGCTTGTTGTGTGAGTTGCCATAGGATGCCTAAAGTAGGAATAAACTAAAACTGTGTGAGGAAACTAATGAACAAGATAGTATGAGAGACATCAACATGCCTGCCAGTGGTCACAAAACCCCACTTCTCTGATAACGCAGAAGACAGTAGGCATGCAGAGGGGTATTTTCCCCACTGGTTGATGCAGGTAAGAAAAAATAAGTCACTTTTCTTCAAGGACTTCATCAAAACAGCTTTGAAAGTAAGACAAACGTGAGAACTGTGATCCCAGCACACAAGATAAAAGCTTCTTTACCACAGTTATTTATTTTAGCTTTGTTCCCTTACTTAGTATATAATTGCCCCACACAGCTGACTCGACAGAACTGTTGGAGTTTAACAGCTCTCTTTGAGCTACAGTAACTTCATACTAGAACAGAATTAATTTCCATATTTTTTGAGGGAAAAACAACTAGTAAATTGCTAGCACCTTTCCTAATTATTTGCTTCATCAATGGAAGTACTATAGTACTACTGTCCTTTAGGGAATATTTTTAACAAATAATAAAATACACGATAAAAATGAAAGTAAGTGAGGTTCTGCTGAAAGCCAGTACAAAGTCTGTTCTTATTAGAGCAGTACCATATCTAACAGTTGCAGACTGAAATTACAGGTTTTAATTTTGGAGTAGGGAATGAATGCAGGGTCTTTGTAATAAACACTCAAAATTATCAGCAGGTCAATATTTTGTTGCTTAAAATGTTGTCATGAGGTGATTATAATTATGGATTGTAAATATCTGAAAGGAAATTTATACTGGTACAAGTGTTCCTTTGAATGATGATTTCTGAGAAAAACTGGTGACTTGGACCACTAGTTGTATTTCACAGTATTCAGCAAATCTGTCACTCGGATCTACTCTGTACTGGGATGTGTTACTCATCATCTGAGATTCTCATTTTGTGGGCTTCAGAAGAAAAAAAGTAGTACGTACTTTAGTAATGATATGCTCCATTACAGAGTAAAATGTCCTGAGTGCACTCATTTCAAGAAAACAAAATGTAAACGTACAAAGCACATAAAAAATCCATTTCAACTCTTAATCAAATTCAGTGGGATTAAACTTTGATGGTCCTCTAAGAAAGAACAGAGTTTTTATCTCAGCATGAGAGAATGGTTGGCCATTCCTGTTTAAATATTTTTGACAGAGGTTTCTTACTCATGAGTCACTGGATTTTTTTATATCCTCCCAGTCTCTCTCAGAGTTGTGGATTCCCTCAATGCACGATCCTGACAAATGCTCAACATCTCATGAGAGAATCCTGCTTAACTTCAATCGAAGCTAGGAGCTACTTGCACACTTGCAGGACTACCGTTCTTGCTGTCACACATCAGGCAGTCGGCATTCTTGTTGCATAGAAAAAGCCATTTTATCCTTGTCAACAGAAAACCAGTTGCTGCCAAACCCATAGGTATACCTCCGAAGAAATGGGAGTGCAATGCCATAGCACCCCTGCTTCATCCCTGTGTTGTTTTTCAAATTAACACCAGCACAGCAATAGTAACTACTTTCACAAGCCAAACAGAAAGCCTAAGCTTTTAATAGGCTTTACTGAGAAAGAAAAATCTCCAGCATACCTGTTGAGCAGTCTGAACCTGTCCACTGCGGCTCACAGCTGCAGAGTCCTGCATCCAGGAGGAAGGTGCCGTGCCCTGAGCACTGCTCCTGGCAGACTGGCAGTGACGTCTCGCAGTTCACACCGCCCCAGCCCGCGGAGCAGTGGCATTCCCCTTGAACACAGACACCGTGGCCCGAGCACATTGGATCCAAGCAGTCCTCTGGAAAGCAGTGAATATACAGTTTAGAGCATTAAATTTGCACCCTTACAGGGGTTTCCTAGTGACATACAGCATCAGGGATTCAGATTAATTTGCTGATTTTTGTGCAAATACTCCAACTGAAATGATGTTAACAAATGCACATGGAAAAATAGTCCATGCTAACATCTCTGCAAAATTATAAGCTAGAAACAAGGCAAAAAGCAAGTGCATAGACTGGTGGAGATCATATGATTCTACTTATCTTGGATATTGTCTAAGTGTTAAAAAGCAGATTCCCTGGACAGGTCTATCGATCTTAGTCAGGGAAGTTTGTGTTTCAGTAGCAGAGCTGGGAAAGAACTGGAGCAATTAACAATTAAATTTCTACAACTGTACATTGTGTTTCAATTCAGGTATTTGTGCTTTATGTTTTATTCACATCTGGGAAAAGATTTATTCTTTCATGTTTCTCTGCAAAACTATCACTACAGCTGGGAATCTAATACAAAAAAAAATAAAAATGGTCATCCACTAAGCCCTGAATCGTGAGTCTCTGAATACTCACTGTAAAGAAATCTCATACACTCATAAAAAGTATGTGCTGGGCAATTGCAGATAATGAACAGATTCATAAAAGTCATAACGTACTGATGAACAATTTGCAAACAGACAAAGAGCTAAATTTGTTCTCAATTTGGATTAAACTATTCTTAGTGAAAAATTCAGGAGCTCTGTAGAAGAATTTAAATCAGATGGTTAGTCCTGCATAATCAGTATATTCCTTCATCAAGATCCAGCATTTCTTTAACAAGACAGACTTTGAGGAGAACACAGCCTGCCTTCTCTGGGGGCTTCAGTAAGACTGCGGAGGTGGAGAGGAATTTGTGGGGTGTTGGAGCATGCAAAACAATTAGCCAAAATCCTATTCGTGTTAGATCGTGCTTCAAACTAATGTTAAAAATGCACTTTGGAAGTTCTTGTATGATTTTTTTTAAGTATTAGCCCAAGTACTGTGTTAATAATTAAATTGTAAACTTAACAAAGTGTTCTATGTTACACAAACGAAGAGATGTTCTGTTTCAGTAACAGCAGGCTAAATACTTCAGACTTAGAGATTAAGAGCATCCAGTTTACAGCACCTTTTGACCTAAGAATAAAGAAGAGATGCTTTATCTTTGAGCTGCTATGCCACTAGTTCAAGATCTTATTTCAAGATTTATTTTGTACCTTTTTCAGCCTTCCAGGCTTGTGCACAGCACAATGTAATTCTGAAAAAGAGGAATCAGTGTTTCTGGACAAAGTATATCTTGCTAAGCACAGGCCAAAAATACTTGGCAATTTCCTCTTATCCTGAAAGACAGCTCTTGATTTTGGCGATCTTTGAAAACTGAGTGACTCTACAAACAGGTTAAAAAGCATCACTTCTTTTACTAATGATAATCTGACAAGATGAATTCAAAGGATGCCCATAGCAGCGAATACCTATAGCTACTGGTGTTCCCTGGATAGTGCATCTGTTACTGTCTGCTGTGTTAACAATATGGCTATAATATTAAACTTATATTTACACACAATAATGTAATTCCAATCCCTGACAGAATTACTTCCAGTAGTGTACAAGTTACATTGCACAATACAGTAAACTAAGCATTCGTGTCATTGCACACACTATTACAATAAAAATCCTCTGTACAGGTTTGTTTCATTCACCCTGTTTCTACATGATTCCACTTCTATTTTTAAAGTTTAAATACTACTTTTTTAAAAAACAATGTTTTCATGCTCTTAGTTTCAATAGCTGTCTGAGTACATTTATCTCAATTATTTTTTCAACCATTTTGCAGGACCACATTATCCCAACAAGCAAAGTAACTGTAAATGGCAGTCAGCTTCTCACCAGCTCCAGGCTTGTTCAATATCATGGCCTCAGTGAGTAAATCTGTGTATTACTTGCTTTTTCTCATTTGGGTTTTCTTGGTTTTGTCCATTTCTGAAACTACCAACAGCTGAGAATGTAAGAAACATTCTCTTGATCCTCCCTTTAAAAAACATATCAGGTATGTCAAATCCATCAAATCCATCCTGGGCATTTTTCTGATTAGAGAATTCAGGCCACATAAGAGCTTCCTTTGTGTGCTACTCAGAAGAATTACCTAAAATCTATATAGCACGAAGCACAAAGTATGCTGGCACTAGCTTCAGGCTAAGGGGACTACTGAAAAATCATCAAATCAGGGCAAGCATGAAGAACCGCTCTGCTTTCCGAGGCTATGCACAGGGGAATAAAGCCGTAGCTGATGAGCTACCTCAGAAACGCTAGCAGCCAAATAACAACTGTTTCTTTCTGTAGATGAGGGCAGAGACACATCGGTACTATAAGCAGCTGAAGTACAATTACTTGTTCTCATAATTTCCCACTTTTTATTAGCCAAGCTTTAAAGGACACAGGTTTAGTACCCTGAATATAGGCTCACAGTAAAAATGACATATGACAACAGAATTACACAGCATGCTCTGCTAAATTGAAACTGCTTGCTGCTCTCGTGGCTTCATATAGTCTGTACATTCTTCGTGGAAAAATCTAAGATGCAACAGAATGAAGAAAGGGAAGAGATGATTACGGTCTGCTGATTACTTCGGAGAAATCCTAGATCTTATTTTGTTTAGATGATCTTCTGACTGTCTTACCCTTAGCTTTTGGCCAAGTGAAAGAGTCTTTGACGGTGCACACTTAAATGACTGAGGTTTCTGGCACCACGAACCTGGTGATGCCAGCCACCCCTCCTGAAAAATGTGTCTGGGGTCTGAGAGACAAAAAGCAGAGAAGAACCAGGATGGTCTCACAACTTGCCCCCAGACAGGGAATCCTTGCATGCTGATAAATTTTTCCTTGGAGGACTGAGTGCACTGTGTGCTGGAAGTTTCAGCACTGTGTGCTGAAAGGCAAAAAATTCCTCCTGGTTCTTGCCATTGAGATTCAGTGGAGGGAGGAAACTGAAAGCCTCCTGGACTGCACAAGAAACTCAGCATTTCAAAGGACTGCCCTACTGATATTACTAGATATTCTTATTAGCCAATGTTAAACACTTCTAATCTTTTAGAATAAAAATGTGAATCTTGGAAATTATGTGATCAACTCCCACTGACTGTCACTGAGATCTGAAAGCCTTTATCTTTGAATATTTTCTATCTTAACATTCCTTTCACGAGGCTTTAAAAGGTGCTTGAAAAGCAGTATTGCTTCACAGTAAGTTTCTCACATCCATGTGAGCTCTTAACTACCTTAAAAAAGGTTAGGAGATTAAAGGCTAAAATCAAACCCCCCCAACCATAAAGAGGGAAACTTCACAAACCTTCCTCACAGATCTCTCCTTTGTATCCAGGCACACAGATGCAGACTCCCATGATACAGGTGCCATGGCCAAAGCAGGTTGGATCAATACACTGTTCTTCAGGAACATCACACTCTGGTCCTTTCCACCCATTTCGACACACACAGTGACCTTTCTCATATTCTCCATTTCCACTGCAGAGCACTGGACAGGAATCTGAAGAAGGTAGATTGGCCTTTTTAATGTACTTACATACTTATATAGATTAACATTTATTGCATTTATCATTCTGTAAAATCACTTTTCCACTCCAGCCCTCCCAATCCTTCACTTGAAGGTTGTGACAGGCTGAAATCTTTGAACTAGATAGCACAACAGTAATACAGGCATCCTAGTGCCCTCAGCCTGCTTTATTAACATACCTTAATTTTGACATGAAATGGGACATCTTGGAAGACAAAAATTCCTCTCCTTGATGGGCCTTGGGAGAGAGTTTGCAGAGTGATGCCTGCTTATCATTTTCTGTAACATTAATATTTGTTCCCTGTAACCTGAAGCAAGATACTGCCCTTTTCTTTTTCTAAGCAGACCTATCACTACTGAAGTTTTAGCCATTACTGATCTAACCTAGTGATGCAGAAGGTTAGTTTTACAATCCAGTACATATTTCTGAGCTAATCGATCTTAAAATATAGACAATCCAAAACCTGAGGAAACACCAGAAAAGAATGAGAACCTCCATATATAATATTCAGTGGATGATGGATAATACTAATAAAAATAAGCTCGCTTATAATCTTTTTAGCAAGATTTTGCCCCAAATGCTGGAAAACTCCAGTTTTCTCTAGAAAAAACACTAGTTTTCATTAGAAAATCTCTAGTTTTCTCTAGGAAAAAAAAAAAAGCCTAGTCTCTAGTTTCTCTAGTTTTTACTAGTCTCTAAGTTGCTTTAGTTTTCTTTTCTAACCCTTTTCAATTTAAATCACATTTTACTGACATTTACTGAGATGTGATGTATTCTGAAGTGAAACGGATTGTCAATTTTAAATAACTGTAAACACTACACTCAACTGACACTTATTAAAAAATATTTTAAAATCACAGAATGGGTGCAAAGAGGGATGGAGAAATCTCTTGACTAAAAGTCGGGGAGAGAGAAGTAGTTGAGGCATCTTAACTAAGTACAGCATAAAAAAAACTTTCTATGCCTGCACTTGTACTGTATTTGCCATCTGTCTGGAAAAAGGAATTTAATCTCCTTTAATCACTTTGAATCTTTGTAAGCCCAGCAGTCACACACCATAATAACGAACCCTGTCCTGTACATTAGGTTGGCTGTTATGAGATTACCTTTTGCACAATCGGGACCAAGGAATCCTGGGAAACAGTGGCAGTGCCCTGAGATGCATTCTCCATTCCCATTGCAATTAGTAGAGCAGTCATCCAAAACTTCTATTTATTCAGAGAGTTGTGCACAAAGAAAAACACAAGTTGGTTGAATTTGAAATGAACGGCATCTTCACCCCGCTCTGCAGGACACACCTCAACATACAAATAGATGCAGAAGCAGAAAAAGGCCCATTTCCATTCATAGGGAGAATAAAACAAAATTCCTGTTCAAGCAGCTTACAAATATTAGATTTTGTCTTGACAGCTTTGAGATAACAAGTGCATCATTTATATTACACCAGAAAGCTTTTAAAGTAAGTGTTCATGTAAAATTTACCACCATTAAAAGCACTGCAAGAACCAAAGTATTTGCTGAGAAATGTCCACCTTAAACACTTTCTTTTATTGTTGAAGCAATTTGTTGGAAACCTATTTATAGAGTAAATTGTCTTCCATGGTATTTGTTTGAACCATGTGAATTGAATTCTTTGGGGGAGGGTAGGATTTCCACTTCTGTAAAATAAGATGAAAAAAAGTCTTTTATAAAGTGATGAAACTCAATGCAATAATGGCCTAAGAACAAGATTTGAAGAAAAAAAGAACATCTTTGATTCAACTTCTTGATCTTCAACTTCTGCATGTTTCATCGTACGGCTTTGGATAGCAAACCACTTAACCTTACATGTTGTGGGGCCGGCTCATGTCTGTATATTTGTTAGCTGTTCTAAATCTACATGCATAATTCCTACAGGAATTCAGTGGATTCACTGATTTAGATGGATTTCATGTAAAAAATGTGAAGTAAATTCAATGCTAGGATGCTCCCATGCAGAGTAGGTTAATGTCATGGCAGCATTTGGACTGAAGATGCCACAGCACCAGCAGGTTCTTTGCAGGGTGGGAGCAGGGCTGAAGAACAGTGGGAACTGAGCAGCCTATTTTACGGGCATAAACACAAATAGGCATGTACAAGTACCTTTGCCTATCAGAAGATGGGAAACAGCTCATTTTCCACAAAATAAAAATTTGGGGGAAAAAAAGAAAACATAGATCCTTGTCCATGGCAAGTGATTTGGGAGGCAAAACTTTTCTCAGGGAAGTGCATACCACTGGACTATTTAATCTAATCAAATCTGATATACTTTTAAACTCAAACTTTTCAAAGGATGGGTTATAAGCTTATCCTACAACTAATATGAATAACCGAAGTAAGTTTATTTTAATCTTATTTATGGGCACTTGGACAGATAAGTACTGGTTCCTCTTGAAAACCTCTACTGATAATTAAAAACATTCATTTCCTTTCAGACTATTAGTTTATACCAAAGAACAGGCATTTGATATATATCTGTTCATCAGATATTTACAACCTAGACATGGATGTTTGTTTCAAGGTCAAATAATCTTTTTTTTTTATTTTTTTCCCAGAAGTAAGTTTTTTCACAGATATGCTGCTCATTATTAACTTTTACATATTACTGTTCATTATCAGCTCTTCTCTTTTCTATGTGTACACTTGCCTGTCTTCTCAGTTTTTTAGAATCACATGATAAATGATCCCTACACTGACTTGAAATGGAGAATTAATGGTTTGAACAATTCCCCCGGATGCAATGTCCAGTTTGGGCCAGCCTTTATTCAGGCTCTAGACATACTAGAAAATACTCTAGACACGTTAGATTTTGCAGGCAAATAACCCCCCATCAGGGAAAGCGTGATCAGAGGTTTAGTTAACAGGTCAGCAAAATCAAACTAGTATGCCACTGACATCCAGAAACTGAAAAGACTACCTAAGAGGTGCTCATCACACAGCCCACACCGACATACAGCAGAGACGCATGCAAGCTTTTGCTATATGCTGACTACTTCAGCCTGTGTTCCTGGTTGATTCCTTTGTCAGCAGGGAAATAAACTACGACTCCAGCCCTAGACACTCCCCAAAGTCTGGGGTAAGGAGCATTGCTCAAGGATCAGAAAATGATCAGTTTTTGTTTTTGTTTTTAAATTTTTGTAGTCCCCCCCAGATAAAAACAAGAACCAGTGTGCAAAGAAAAGTATAAGAAAATACACAGGCCATGAAAACACAATAGCTAGCAGTATTTTCAAATCCACCAGCAGTAGGTTGTTGCAGTATGAAACCTCTTTTTGCTCAATATGTCTTCTCATGGACATTTCTCAGATTAAACGTAAGGATTCCTGCCTGCCCTGTGGCCCTCACTACTTCCCTCCATAAGACCCAGCTTGTTCTGCTTATTGGCTGGAGAAGGGATAAACACCTTCTTCTTCACCAAATTTAACAGGAACCTAACTGAAACATTCAATTGCATTTAGATATATATATTTTTTAAGATGGTGTGCTACTTAATGATGAAATACTGTTTATACTCCCTTGTATAAATACCGCTACAGTAGAAAAAAAATCTGCTGTTACAGTAGAAATAAACAAGGGGGCAGATCTTTGGATTCTGATCTGGACTGGAGTTTGGCCAGGTTTTATGCTCCTCATAGAGCATCTGTGAAGATGCTCCATAAATTGCTTGAATATTATTTTCTCACATGACGTTGAATAATGGTATTTCTCCCACTTGTAAAAGATTTACTTTTCTACACAAAGCAAATACGAACTTTTAAACAAAATATTCTAATTGCAATTCTACCTCATTTTAAAATATTTTTCCTGCAAATCCTGCACCAGTGTTGGTATTTGAATCACTGTCCTGCTCCGCAAGGTGTTTTTACCATCAAGTAAAAATAGCATTCAATTGTTCTCAAGAGCAGATGGCATGTCCATTACTAGTAAAGACATCCTGCTAAACATATGGCAGAACAGGTTAACTAAAGGGCAAAGTGGTTAAAGTCTTGCAGCAAACCAAGACTGTCATAAATACAACACTTCACCTGAAATGAAATTCCAAACAAACCCTATGTGTGAGCACTTCTCCGCAACAACACCTAGAGTTGCAAACATTTGTCCACCTTTATTTATTAACGAGGCAACAGGGAATTGATATCCCACCAGGGCAGCCTCCCCTGTATGTGCCTTCTGAGTTCCAAACAGAATGGTGCAGTTGAACAAGTGTATAAAACAACAGCAAATACCCATCAAACAACAACAACCAAACCCACAAAAGCAGCCTTTTAATTTTCTAACTGATTAAAATACTGAAATATGGACCAAAAGGATGGATAATTTTTGTAGGATTTATGGTTCCTGTGTAAATAGAGAGGGCAGACATATTCTCTTTTGCTTTGAGCGAAATAACACCAGAAATTACTCAGGCATTTAAACTATCACATAAAGATTTTAAAACACATGACAACTTCACACTTAATTAATTTGCTAACACCCATCTTTAATACATGAATGCTGCTATTTGCCTAATATTGGCATAAACATGAAGATACTCCACTGAGGTTAATTAAACTAAACTGAAATAAAACATATTTAAGAGAATATTTAAGAGACACTGTAATCAACATCGATATCTTTCCAAATGCAGCTTTCCAATGCAGTAATCAGAATAACAGTTTTACTGTAATTGTTCTTACCAATCGCTGTGGTTAGTACAAACACTTGCTCCATTTTCTTTCCATCGTTGTAAAATGCCATATGCCAAGCTCCTTGATCCATGTACTCGATGAAGCCTGTCTCTTGCAGTGAAGTTAAGATCAGATTCCTGGGAGCTTGCTGTGGCTCCTCTGAGTTTTTTGGTTCCTGTTTAATTAACTGCTTTCCATCCATCAATTTTACAAAATCAAACTGAAATAATAATGAGCAACAATTAACCACCTAGTAAATCTTTATGGAATCTACACTGCACATCTCGTTCAAACAGCAAAAAGCAGCTGAAATCTTGAGAGGAATTGCCTGTCTGACTAAGAATGCATCAACATGGATAGCAGTTGCATATAACCTGGTCCATGTAGTTTCAGTTCCTTATTCCATATAGAAAGCATTATGGTAGGTCAGAAATCCGGCATCAAAACTTGCTTTTTGCTATGGCAGGTTAAATTCAGGCTTGTTTCACTAAATGCAGCAGGTGTACTTCGACATTATATCTCTTTAATGGGAATAATTCCAAAATTCCCAAGCTGTAGTGTCTTGCTTTATGCAGTGATTCATCTCAAATGCCAAAAACAGATTAAATAAGCTATTGTTTCATACCAGAATTTTCAGTGTTTGTTCCTTAGTATCACTGTCACATATCAAAACCTACTTACACATTTTATTTATATTTAATTTTATTAATGCGATTAAATGACTACTTTGTGACATGGAAACAAGTAATACTTTATCAAGTCGATGCCAACAACTTCAAGAACAGTTAACTTGAAAGCATCAGAGAAGACATAAACCTTTCTAAAATTTCTGTTTAAGAAATGTATAATTTCTCTCTTTTTTTTTTTTTTTTTTCCTCCAGGCATTCTCCAGACTGATTTTCAGTAAAGTTCAAGTTCAGCTTGACTGAATACCCAATCAAAGCCAACGACAGCTAGAATCGCTTATTTCTAAGATCAAACCTCTAGTAAATCATTGTTGAGATTAGACTAGATGACCTCCACAGGTCCCTTCTAAACAATCTTTCCATGATTCTGTATACAAGTTTATCACATATGTTGTAATCCTGCTATAAGACAGCATTTCAATCCATTGAAATGATAGCTTTATATGCCAAACACAGCAAGCAAAAAAAAAAAAAAAAAAAAGAAAGGTTGAATGTGACCAGCAATACTGCATATTCTTAACGCCTAGCTAGGTTTTCTCCTGCAATATCCCCAGCAGTAAATGCTCTGAAATAATCTTTGTATCAGAAACTAACTGTAGTCTGTAATCTGTTTTGATGAATTCCTAGAAAGACTAAAGCATTTTCAAATGATCTAGTATTTCACCCCACTGCCCCCCAAAAGACAGCGTGCAGTTGTCCTGCCTCCCACAGCCACGTGGCAGTATGCAGAATGGCTGGTCTTGCTGGTACGACACTGCCCCTCCACTGGGGAGGGCATGGTTTGGGGGTGTAGCTAGACCTCAGTATAAGAATGGGATAAACAGACTGCTTTCTGTGGTTACAGCCAGTTCCTTCCTTCCTCCCTGCTTTAAAAGTGTGTTGTGAACATTAGCATCCACTGCTGTTTGAAACTGTAAAGCATGATGCAATTAGCATTATCACTAATTACCTGAGTGTGAGTAGGTGGAATGTTTCTTCTGCCATAAATTCCCAGCAGAGAATCCTTCGCCAGTGAAATGTTGAATTTCAGGTACATGGGGTGATGTATGGTGATCTGAAAGCGCCAGAATAAACCGGGCGGGATTGTTTGCATAACTTGTGCTCCAATCTCAACTTCTCCTGTGTCGATGGCCCGTCCCTTCTGAAACACTAATTTTCCAGAAACAAAGGAAACAACATGTTGCATAATCACAGTTGGCGAAGATACCGGGTCATGTATAATAAATAACCTCTAAACTGAGGACATTTCACTGAAATCATTGTATTTTTTTATTCAACTAATTGAAAAATATAAATAAACTGCGTGCAATATTTACCAAAATAGGTGTCACAGAGCTTTTTTTTCCCCTGGAAATCTTGGAATGCTTTACTGACTGCAAAAAGGTATTGGTGCTGCTGTGGAAACCACAGACTTTACATCTACACGTATCAGCTGTTAAAACAAACCCCATTCGACTGTGAGTGCAGAGAATACACAGCGGGACAGCTTCCTCTGGCACGGGTCCCCGGCCACCGCCGAGCAGGCATTGCATAAGCTACACAAATGGACACCGGCGAAGACAGAAAATCCATCAAACCTGGTAGGTCAGAGCCCGTGTCCATGCCTGAATTTCTACTAATCACCATTCCCAACAATCATATTGTGGCAATGAAAATCTAGTCCTAGAGAAATAAAGAACATCTGTTTTTGCTTGGACTTTCTGCATAAAAGCCTAACAGGGGCATAAGGATAGGGAGAGGCAATCTAAAGAGAATACTGGCATCGTTTTGTAGTGCCTAACAATACATCTGCAGACATCTACAGCATATAACTTCAACCATGGCTATGAGAAAGCTGAAAGAGAAAGGGAAATGGAATGTGTAAAGAAGCCATTGCCAAACTAAATCGGAGCTGGCTTGCTTTGCTGGCATGTATCACCATCTTTATCTATTTTAATGCCTGCCTGTGATCAGCATCCTGACATGCTGCAAGCCACAGACCCAATCCTGCTAACGTCTGACGTAATTCCACCCTAAGTTCTGCAAAACCCTCAAGCCCATTTGCAAACTTTCTCTCAACTAGAAAAAAGAAGGAGAGCATGCTACAAAGGAGGAGGAACCAAGAGAAGAAGATTGAATTCAGCAGCCATAGCCATTTATGTGTCATTTCATTCCATTATGTGGCGAAGGATAAAGAGGAGCAATCAAAGTGACTGGAGCCTCACCTTTCACAATAATGCATAAAAATATCCAATGCAACATAATGCCCAGGAAATTTTATAAATTGCCTTTGGAAATGAAAACAGCAGTAGCAAAGCTAGGGCCAGATTTTTCCTAAACATATTAATAACAGAGATCCTCAGTGGGATCCTTCATTGGCTTTAACTAGTGTAGGGAGTACTTAGCATTCTTAATGAATAGAGATTTCGTTTACGAGGCAGGAGCAATTCTCAGGGTACTGGATCTTACAGCTTTACAGCTGCTTTGTGTCACCAGAAACAAAGCTACAGCAAGAACCAGGAGCTGACTTTTAACACCTTACCGCATAAAAGCATACGTTTTTAGAGCACACAACTTTTCTTAAACTCTAAAAAACCACCTTGAACCTTAGCACATAAACTATCTCCAAATCACTGCTTTAGCAATGTTCAAGGTGAGACTACTTTTGTCCAATTTTCTTTGTGATTCAAGTCTTCCATGTGGAGTTTTGAGTAGAAATTTAAACTTCTAATGTAGTTGGGAAAAGGAAGTGGATCCCTCCCACCGCATGCCACGCATCAGATCCCGTTGGCTGATGTAAATTTAAAAACCTTTTCCCCTATTTCCAGTACTCCAGAGATATTAAATCTTAATGATTCTTTGCAAGCAATTACCCCGGGTTAAGTAAAACACTAAGGAACTTTTTGGTGATATTGACACACGGTAATTAATGTGATTCAATTACAAGATGGTAGAGCACTAAGTAAAAAGTCAAGGATACAGTATCATTTTGGAAGTTAATGGCATTATTGGTCTGCGTTCAAGGTCCTTTAAAATGCACTAACTGCTTTTGAGTTTGTTGAAGTGAGAAGGCCTGGTTCTTATTTGAAAAGAAAAAGCATCAGGACTTTAGTCGGGGCATACGCGTCCTTTGAGGAAGTGTTTTCATTAATTGGTGTTATCGGATTATGCTGAATAGCATGTTACTGTTGCTAGGCTCAATACAACGTATCTCTGAGAAGTTTTTCCACATTGGGATGAAAATTTTGTCTTAGTAATTATTTTATGTAATCTTAAAAAAAATACATATACTTAAGATTTCCTATTATCTCATTATATCTGAAAGAAGTGCATGCTGCTGTTCACAATGTTGACATGAAAAAACACGTATTATCTACCACCTACTGAAAGTAGTACTCGCAGCACCCCTACCTTTCAAATACTATTTTTTTCAGGTAACCATACAGCATGAAAAGCTGACTGTAAGCACTGTGTCTGAAGTGCATGCTTTCATATTCAGTGAGCCATTGTGACTCCTTTATAGAAAAAAATAATTCAGCCCTGTTTCTTTGCTTAATTGAATGAAGCAGGTATTTGGCCATACAGGTAAGTCATCTGAGGATATGCTATTCACAGACTATCTCATACACTTTCTTACTCTTTCTTGGAAAAGTCTTAGATAAGCTTTTAAAATTACAGTGTTGCAATACAATTTCTGCACTTGCTCTAAAAACCTTTTTCCTATAACAACATTTTTCCTATGACAAAGTCTCATTTAATTACCTACATTCAATTCCTAGTACAGCTCCCAGTCTTACCAACTGGTATTAATTTCTCCCCATTCTTTCTAAGCACACTTTCTCTGCGGTTCTAAAACAGAAGATAGATTCCTAATCACAGGTTTCTTTTGGCTTCAAGAAAGTAAAACTGAACAGCATGGTGCCAATTATCTTCATAAGGAAGTACCCATATGCTGATTATTACTGATCCTGAAACAATCAATCTCCTTGTACTCCCCTGGTAAATATCAGCATCAATAGGACGTCTGAGTTTTTAATCACATTGCTACATATTAAAATGTTAACTCATAGCCATGGGTCACTGTGTCATAACATGACTTCTTAAAGAAATCTGACTTGCTGGTTTATAAACTTGATTTCCATTAAAAGATTAGTTAAAATACATGCTTTCAAAGTCTGGGAAAGCATCTTGTGCTGCTGCATAGAGTTGGGAAAATGGGAGGTCACAATATCTGACAGTACTTATTTATCCCTGTGAAATCACATTAGAGGCTTCAAGTTTACAGGCGAAGTATCAACTTTCCATGGTACGCTGCTGAAGTGCCATTTCCAAGTCCTCCTTCCCAGCACATTAACATGGAATATTTGGTACAAACATGGGGAAAAATGACTTATGTATATTAAAAGGGATGGGAAGGAAGCAAGGAAATAAGGGAGGCAGGGACAGAGACATCAGAAGTTAGTCAGATCCAGAAAATGCACATACCAATGCCTGGTCCTAAGTCCACATTGCTTTTCTTGTGTTTTCTCAAGTGTATAATTCTTATTAGCATACCCTGGATTAGCATACCCCAGAAGGTGGAAAATGACAAGTCAGACAACAGGCTAGCTATATTCAAGACTGATCTCTGAAACTGCTGGATAAGCCCTCAGTGAAGGAGCTCTGGCGTCACAGCTCTCCTTGCTTTAGTGCTTTGGGGGAATCCTGTGGCTACGCATGACATTAGGATTTCTTGGGGTGAGGGAACTGTTTTTTTCTGTTGGTGGTGGTGGTGGTGGTGGAGGTTTTTACCTGCTACATTGAGTTCTCTATTGACTCACATATGCTCTTCTCTGTTCTCGAAAATCTAATTTTTAGGATCATGTTTTGATGTTTTTCCTGTACCACCTCCTTTGGAAGCCAAATGCTTTGGATGAGCTTTTATTAAATCTGTAATATATTGACAAAATGATTTAATGCAGTTTAGAAGAACTACTTGAGATAGTTTAGACATTTTCCATGGTGTACCAGGACAGAAATACAAAAGCGTGTAAAACATTTACTGTAATTCACTATCAATCCATTCTAAGAGAAGAAATAATGGATAACAATATCATTGCCTCCTCACATATATTTCTGTTGCTTTTTTATCTAATATGATCTCTATCCAGCTGTGCCACATTGATTTGTAAGACTATTGACTGAGATGCAATTCTCCTTCTGGAGGGACTGGTACAACCACGTCCCACCTTGTCTCATATTTAGAGTCACCGATCTTACCTGGCAGACACAGAATCATCACTGCTCTGCTACAAAAGTTGAAAACTCTGGAAATCTCCCATCATTGCAGAACTCAGTAAAATTTTACTTTCCTCCTAATAGCTGAAAAAGTAGAGTTCACGTTCTATTCCCATTCACTTTTCTCTGATCTAATCCATTTGATTTATCCACTTTTTCTGCATACCATAAAAAGAAATGGGATGGCTATCTGCTTTTTAGGGTCAAAAATCATCGTTGTGGTGTTATGTGGTGGTCAACGGGAAATAGGTGTTATGTCTTCTAGCTAGTATTGGGGTAGGTAAGCTAACAGCATTGAACAATGGGACTTGAGAGAAAGGAATTGTGAGTCCTCTCAGCAGCCCTGCTCTGTTTCACGGTGCTGGCTGTACAGTCCGCTCCTTTCCTTTGCCAGCTCTGGCATGTCTCTGCCCCTTCAGAACAGCTGGTTCATCAGCTAAGACAGCAGAAAACTATTCACCATTTCACCAAAGCCATTTCCTGCCAACAGTAAGCTGAGGTGCTTTGCTCATTCCTGAGACAATTCCTGAAGCAGGCACGGGGCCACAGGGAGAGGTGCTGTGGGCTGTCCCCCACTGCCAGACTGGCTCAGACATTTTCTGAAACCCCAGGTGGTTCCTGCAAGCTGATTCAGTACGACTGGTTATGGCAGGATGTGACAGGATGCTGTATTTTAGCTTACGCCTTCAAGAACTGGATGTCTTTAAAAGCATTAGGATTTCTACCCTTCTGCATATTCTGAGCTGTCAGCACAAAGATTTTCACTTTGCTAAGAGTGACTCTGGTCTGCAAGACACAGGCACAGCAATGAGCCCTTAGCACAACTAGGGGACATGGCAAATATGCTCTCATCTCTCCTGTCTTAAGACAAGAGGCAAGCTCTTTGATCTCTCTTCTCTCACAAAGGAAGGGCAGTTATTTTGCTATTGAACATTACCTCTTCAATGGCTTGGGCCGGTTGCTCATTTCAGTGAGACTTCAGCTAAACGACACGATCTGGATATGGGATTTTAATACCTATTTTCATTTTTTTTCTAGAGAAAATAGATCTTGAATTCAAAATACTCCCAAACTTTAGCAAATACAGAATCTGAACCGTAGAAATGTTTAAATATTCCTGCTTTGTCTGTCTGCTTCTTCACACATACCTTTTTTTTCTGTTTTATCAGAAACTTTTCCTCCAATCGGCGAGTAAGTAGTATCCACGGATTCTGTTCCTCTATTTCCTTTGCTAACTCCATTTTCGTACAGCTGCCCTTCAACAGGCTGTAGTTGCCAGGTTAAACCAAACAAGTGTACTGCTGCAAAAAATGAAGACCAATTAATTGATGTCTAAGCTACAGCACCTTCAGTTACACTAAGAAAAAAATGCTACGACCCAGTTTCTGCAAAGTCAAGTATTATTTAGTTCTGTTAGCAATAAATCAGAATTTCAAGCATTCTAATGAGCAATTTAGTATTTTACCTTAAAACTCAATGTTTAATTAGTTTCCACACTTTCTTTTGGAGCTCAGCCAGGTCACGGTGATGAATTTCTAGAGCAATTAATGGAAATACTTGCAATTAAAAGGGTAACAGTTGACTGCCTTAAATATTGTGTGACAGATTCTTATGCTGCATCAACCTCCCTCAATTTTCAGCTGTCACGGAGCTCAGAGTTTGTTGGATTAAAGCACAGCCACCATGCAAAACTTCCACCTTTCTAACCCAGTTCTTAGTGAAATTGTGCCCACTGTATTCCCAAACGTTATCATTTAGATCAGTTTGAACATTAGTAAAAACACTGACTTCATAGATTTGCCCTAGAATTTCGTTGCAGACTAAAAAAACAAAAACAAAACACCTGGCTTCAGATCTAAAATATATGCAATTAGTTTGTAACACGTTATTGGAAATATCATTTTTATTTATGTATGCATTGGCAAATCTAATAAATTAATTCTTTTACAAATTTATCTCCATACATGGGGGCTGCTGACTCCATTTTGGCTATACAGCCATTCACTTCTTCTGCTTGCCTTTCTGTTCTTTCTAATTTGAGGCATCGAAACCTTGTAGGAGAAAGACAGCAACAAAGGATCTTATTTTAAGCATACTGTGATAGTACTGCAGTCATTCTAGACAATTAGACATTCTAGAGGAAGGCTTATTCTTCCAAGGAAGACATTGCCTTAGCACTGAAGTAACTCAGCAGGGAGGACTGATGACCCACTAAAAGGATTGAGGATACTCCCCACAGAGGAGCTGAAATCATCACAAAAAGAGCAAAAATTGAGTAACAGACTCTTTAGCCACACACAGCATTTTGCACTGAGTAGGATCTGCCCACAGTGGGAGCCTCAAAGGCAATAAATCTGCTCTTCCTGAATTGGGTATGAACCTCAGAGACTCTCAAGAGAAGTAAGTGGGATCTAGAATGAGGTCTTGCATTGAGAAAGTACATTCTTTTCCTTTGTACTATTTTAAGAAAAAAAAATCTTGATATAAATAGGAAACCTACAGTTCATTATCTATTTTCTATGTTTGCTCCCAAGTCTTGCTTGCACACTTAAAAGATAAAACTATAATGCAAAAAATCATGCCTTCAATGGGTTCCTGCAAGGCCTTGCCAAACTACTACAGGAATGCAAAGCTGCCAATCTACAATCATTATATTCAGATCTGTGCACTCCTGGATCACCCAGCATAGATACATGATCCAAATCAAGCAAATTACAGCATTTCTATTGCATTAGTGAGGCGACACTGTCAGAATTTGTGCCACATTTATATTTGTATTTAGCACTGCCCCAGCACCAGGTCTGAAAGACGCACCACGGGGCTGTAAATTCCCAGTCCCCAGAAAAGACGCTAGAGGCTTACTCCAGTGTTAGTGGAGACTTCTCAAGCTGGACACTTGCTGGATTGCTTCATATTCCATGGACTTGAAACGATCAAGGGACTGTGCTTATACTTTGAAAAGGGGCTTGCAGCCAAATCACACAGACCTAAGCTCTGATAGTCAAGCTTATTAATACAAGACAGATTACTTCTCCTTACAGAAGGTACAACAAAAATCTGTATGCCTTGACATCTCTAGAGGAGGCAGCTCTTACTCCTGGCTTGAGCTTCTGGGCATTATTATGATATAAAGAGTTAATAACAACAGAAAGGAACAAAGTGCAATGGGACTGATAACTAATGAATGTACATTTCTTTATACTAATGCAAATAATTACATGAGCACTTGAAACAGATCAACACCAGGTGCAAAACATAACATAAATAAGCTTTTAGTGGTTATACAATCATGAGCATGTTCTAGCTGCTTTCTTATGTTATTTCCATTATCACTATTATTCATTTCCTAAGACAGTATTTGCATGTGCTGCAGAGGGTATGCCACCAAAGCAAGGGCTGAATATGTAATGCACATTTTTCCTTACTATATGTATTTTCCAGATTACATACACTATGCCTTTTGTCATCCATTCGCACCAATTCGAGAGTTCCTTGCTTTGCCTTCCCTTCAGGCAGGGGAAGTGCTGTTGTTTTTATAGCTCGTGCCAAAGCTTGGCAAGCTAGCAAAGCTGTTTGTATGCATGTTTGACAGTCTGTTTTCTCCCTGAGAAACACCAACTACATTGCGGAGATGGTGGTCTCTGCCAGCCTCAGACTCTTGACTTCCGGTCTGCGGGAGATTACACGTGATATTGGTAGTCATGCTTCACATTAAATTACGTTCAAGACCAAGTATTTGAACAACACAGCACATGGCTGTGAAAGTAAGATCTACCTGAATTAAACTAAGTAACTACTACCACTGCAGAAACCTGGTCATCTTGCAAAGTTAAAATAAATCTGACTTTCATTACGTTAGCTATCAAGTTGGTATGGATGCAAACTGTAGCTCTTGACAAATTACCTTTGGATCCAAGTATAACTCCAGCAGTAAAAAGACCAGGTACCACAGTAAAGCCATTAATTCTTAGAGTTACCTTTTTCAGAAGTTAACTACAGGGAGTGATACATTTTTATTTAGCAGACACAGAGGCTTAGCTTGCCTCTTCTTTTTCTGTGATACTTTTCTTTTATATAAGGTAAATATTATTTATACAAAGCCTCTGTTTCCTACAACATACATACATCGTACTTTAAATATATACATATTTCACCAAATAAGATTAAACAAAATTTTCAAATCTCTCTCTCTCTCCCAAATCTCTTAAGAAGTAAGTAGGCATGTACTGAATTCCATTAAAACCTCAAAAGATTTCTTTTGAGTCATTCTTTCTGATTTTTCTAGTACATTTCTGGCTTTTGCTGTTTTCCCTTCACCCAAAGGGGCACAGATAGAGCTGTGGAATTGAACAGTGGGCCACCGCATTATTTATCACAGCATAAATCCATCTGTAAGATGCTCAGCTCTAGTTCCCATGTGTAGCACACAGGTACAAGACCCTACTCCATAGACCAATTAGAAGATGACACCAGACCTCTGTCTGAGATTTGGTTTCTGATCAAGGTATCAGTCCTTTCTTCAAAGTTTAGTCTTCTGGACTGATGTTTATATAAACAGAACATTACCACAGTATTTTTAAGGGTTGGTTGCTGACTAAGAGCATCAAAATCCATCTTTACAACTAAAGATGCGTTACTGGAGGCAGCTCAATCTCCCATAAAAACGAAAAACAACCCTCAAGGTATGATGAAGATACTGATACTACAGAAAAAGCAACAATTGCTTTGACTGTGGCCACCTGGCATTCCAGAAAAATTCTACCATCAGATACCCTGTATTGTGCATCACCTAAAATACCTCAACTACTGGTGGGGTGCCTAAGACCACTGGTGAACTGCTACAGTTTCAAGCAAAACCAAAGACTACCAGGTAAGTGGAGATTTAACCAGCTTGTTAGCAGCATCAGTATGCTTCTCAACTGCAAAACTCCTACTTAAAGCTAGGAAGGGCTTCAGTGAGTCACCAGGAGAATCAAACTATAATGTCCCCTCATCCGGACCTAACACAAGCCTCTCGTCTGGAAACTGAGTACCAACACTGTCACTGCTGGTAGCGGCCACACTTCTTTACCTGGCATTCCTGAACATCCCACTTGACTTCTGTTTCCTTGATTGTTCCATCTTACTGCAAATCTCATCTGAAAAGATATTCTTTCCTGGTTGCTTGAACCTCCAGCATATTCACCCCTCTGCCATGACTTGATCCCTTTGGTATTTATGAGTTGCATTCTGCCACAAGCAGAGTTGTACGCTGCTCTCACTGAGGTGATTTGGAGGCAGGCAAATATATCTGAAGGCAAAATCTGACCCTCTTTACATAATGTTTGGAGATAGAGCTTATACAATGGATGCCACCATACCTGTGTTTTATTGGATAGTCCTGTTTAATTCAAGGTTTCAGATGAAATTGTAACATAAGAGTGGACATATACTTTTTTGTTTACAGCATGCATTATGGATGTTAGTCTAGATGATAAATTTGGAGGAGTCTGTATTCAGTGGAGCTAAAGAGAATGGAGGATACCACATGAACAGCATGAAACTAAGCTTCTCCCTCAGTCAGCCAGCTGCAAGGGGGAGATGCTCAGGGCAGCTTGAAATGGCCAATCTCAAATACAGAAGGCTCTACCTGCAGTGCAGAGCTTTTCTTGGCTAATTTATTATGCTTCTTAGATAAAAAGTAATTATTAGGTATAAAACAGATCTCTTGCAGAAGAAGATAAATTAAAGACCTGTATCTTCCATCCTACCTATAATTTTCCTTCATAGAACAAAGACAAGAAAGGCTAATATGGCTTTATGCTGTCTAAGGGATTTTCTTTGTCCAGGGGCAGTTTCTGGTTACTTCAGGTTGCTGCTGTAATTGGAACAGTTGGGCTCTGTTTGGAACCAAAGCTTGGGGCTTTACCTCTGAATTAAATGAGCAGGTTGCTTATTTTGTTCATCACCTAAATAAAACCAACTGACGCTTCCAGATAAAGTAACTCAGTCCCTGCAACTCCGCAGCATACTAAGGTAAATATTCACAAATTTATAAGCATTTCTTTTTCTTCAGAACTCACTTTGTAAACTGGATTAACCCGCCATCTGCTACAAAGCCAATGATCTAATTTAATTTATTCTTATCTACCTTCTGTGTAAGCACAGCTTGTCAACTCCTGTGCTACACGTTTGGCAGAATATGAATAAGAGGCTTGGCTCCAGTGCAAAACAGACTCTCAGTAGTGAGGAGATGTTAGAAAAGTCCTGTGCAGTTAAGTACTTATCAACCCCCAAGACGAACTTCAGAGGACAAAAATCCTACAAATGTGAAGTCTCTCCAAATTGCTGACCTCTACTAAAGACTTCTGTTTAGCTTTCTGTGCTGTTTCCAGTTATTTTGGAAAATCTCAGTAGATCATCCCCCTGAAGCCTACCCCGCAGAAGAGCTGTAGTACAAACTATCTCAGCAGCTGACTACTCTTTCTGCACCTGCTCTGACGAAGTGCCAGAGAAATATTTATTTTCTCTAGCTGCTAGCAGGTTCAGTTTATAAAACTGGATTTCGCTGTGGCATGAAGCCCACGGTGCACAAAGTTCTTCAGTTGCAGCTGGGCACTGTAAAGGTGAATTGGTATAAAAATACCCGAATACAACTAAGAGTCAGAATCGAGGTTCTGATCTTGACCTACAAAAAGGGAGTTCTTTTGCACGTTCATTTTGTAAATAAAATGCTAACGTCATTCTGCTCTAAGCAAATCTGAAATTTTGAGACCGTTAACATTTAATTCAGCATAAGAATCCTTGTTTCATTTTTATTTTTTTATTTGTGTTGAGGCACTACATTATTCTGGACCATCTACATATCCTTTCACAAGGTAAGGATTTTTCCACATAGTTGTTATATCTGTCTCAGCTCAGGAATTCTCCTCTATCTCAAGCAGTCTTCTCTTTATACACAACATATTTTTATACCTGAGAGCAAAAATAACCACCCCCCCTCTCCTGCAGTCCTCCTACTCAGACATATAATGACCAGCCTGGTTTCACTTTTCATTACTAAGCCATCCGTTAGCCTTAGGAACAAACAAAACCTAATCTCAGACAATAGTACAATGCTGTCAGACTTCCCCCTCAGCGTACTTAAAGACCTGTGACAATATCAAGCTCATCAAAAGGACCCAGGCTCCCAGAGAACAGAGGCCATGGTTTCCAGCTGTGAAACCCTGATGGACCTGTCTCACCGAGAGCAATCTCAGTGACGAGCTCAGCAGCATTACAAAGAGTTGCACATCTGTGTCATGGCTTTTACTTAGACCTGAACCATTTAGCAATGTGTACCATACCATGATACTTTTCAGTGTGAAATCAGCATATAACCCCTTCAGCCTTTCCCACATAATTTCTAGTTCTCAGAGTTAAGGATTTATATTTTTCCTACTGTTTTATATTGTATAAAGCTATGTAACCGATATTATAAATCTATGCTGTGAGATACATACATCCCCTAAATTTGGCCTAGCCTTTCCCAGTGCTGAAGCCATCACTCTTCTGCCTTGGACAGTGCAAGAAATGGTAGGTCACAATGGAAAACAGCAGTGAGGTTTTAATTTCTTCACCCTCAGTATGAATATAATTTAAAACCCAACACCCATCTCCAGTGCATACTCAGAAATAGAGATAATATCACAAAGGATAGGGACAACTTCACTTTCATACTTGAGAATTCATTTGTGTATAAAATAGTCATTTTGTAGTCAGGCATGGTTACACCTAAGAACATGGCATCCGATTTTCAGAGGCACAGAACATTTGCATCTCCCGCTGAAATCAATAAGAACCATAGGAGTTCAGCACCTTTAATCAATAGGACCAGTGATTTGCAAGTTCAAATCAGCAGCTGATAAAAAAGTAAGCTATCATGGAGAAAAATCCTACTTACTAATGAGCTAAAAATGACTGACTAGATGAGCAGTCACATCATCAAACACTGTGTTGTTTTTTTTTAAAGAAAATGGCATGGTATGAAAACTGCAAAAAAATATTGTATTTCTTATTTTATCTCTTGTATTTGCCTTGTATACTTTTAAATTTCGGTTGAATTTCTTCTTTAATTATTGATACCTTCCTAGGCTTTTATTACAATGAGATTAAAAAAAAAGAGAATATTTAGTACACCACTCCACAACGGTAACCTATTTTATACTGTTTATACTAACACAGACCAATAATAGATGAACAGAGAGACAGAAGTATTGACTGCATTGAATCAAACAGATATGGTCTCATATTTTGTGAGATAATTAGGAATCTACGTTATAGACTTGACTATAGCCTACAGTTTGCTAGTCCTCATTTTACTTACCAGATTTGAACGCTATTTCAAAAGTACTTCCTAGTACTGTTAAAGAAATTTCACTTTTCGTTTCCACACTGCCCCTTTGCAAGGTGTCATCTCCATAAATATATGTGAGCCTAGACTAGAGACACGTATCCATCTCAGTCCTTTGAAACGCCTCATGCCAGAGAAATACACATCAACAAACAGCCAGAATTTATCTGCTTCTGTTTTACGATCAAAAATAGAAAACCTTTAAGGCAGCTTATGTAATATGAATATGAAATACTTATGTATTTCAATAATTTTCCCTATAGTAGTCAGATTTTTTTTCCAATATGAGCACTGATTTGCAGATTTGCATAAATCTTTAAAACACACACAGCTCGTATGCCCCCAGACACAGCGAGTGCTAGCAGGCAGACTGCCCATTCCACATTTCCATTGCACGAGTAGATAACTTGTTTTCCCTAGTCAGTCTTTCACTCCAGTGGCAATTTCACTCTGCCTTAATCCAGTGCTCTGCTGGCTTCAGAAAGCCCTGGATGGGCTCCTGGGAGCCACAGGTGAAGCTGCCACAGTGCCTGGACACACCGAGGACGTGCCCCAGCATCCCCCTCCTGCTGGGTGACACAGCCCTCACCTGCCTTACTGACCTCTTTGTGGGAAAAGTTGAGCAATGGGCCCCAGGTTGGCATGAATGCATTAAAGTTGTCAACATATATGAAAGTATAGAAGAAATATAAAAGCATATATGCTTTTATTTAATAGAAGATAATTCAAGACATTTATGGTGAGGAGACCAAGCACATGCACTATGAAATGAGCATTTCTTGTAGTAACTACTATAACTCTAAAACCTATTCACAGAAATTACTCTTACTGAAGTGAAAATGTGTTTTACTTGATAAACTAAATATTATGACTACAGATTTTCAATAAATCAGCTGTTATACAACCATTTATGAAGTTCTGTAATTTCCTTACTGTCCATGTAGTAGTCAGATTTATTTCAGCATGTAGCAAATAATAAACATGCTGATTATAGAACAAAAATGGAAACAGATTTTTTTTAAACTGACTATTACTTCAAAGGAGAGAAAATACAGAAGTATGTGTTCTCAAGTAAAAGCTTCTCTACTGAGTCTTGCTGATAACAGCGAAAGGCTAAAAAATAAAATAACAAAAATATTTTGATACTTCACCTTTTGACTGAAAAGAAATCACAGCTTGGAGCACTTTGGTGCAGGTTTCAGTTCATCACAAATACAAGACTACTTGCAAATTTTTGATCTGGAATAAGGACTGGATTTCCAGGACTTTGTGAATGCTCTAACTTGAGGCTGAGATCTGGATTTATTTTTGACAGTATCAAGTTATTTGTTGCATCTAGCAGCAGTGCGAGATATTTTAGAAAGTGCATTTAAGTTACCAGGTAAGGGGAAGAAAAATCTTAAATTTTGATCTATGTTCAATTGGCCAAAAATCACAGATCATTATTGTTTAATGCAGACTATAACATAAAATGTAATGTTGAAAACAACTCTGCCTTTACAAACTCGCCCTTATTCTTCCCGTAACAATGATGGAGTTGATCCCAGGTAAGTCTGCCCCTGGGATTATTATGAGTTCTGTTTTACAACTTAGACCCAAGTCTGTAGTATTGCTCAGACCTAACTCCCTTTGTCATTAAGGAAGCCCTCCTGGAGGGAGGAATGAGGGGTCAGACCCAGTGGAAGCATGGTGAGCAAAGTAATTGCTGGAGTGAATTTTAACCTCGGTGTTACATACAGTTTGATTTTGTATATTCAGCTACTCTCATTTGAAACATTCACATTTAAATTCTGGACATGGAAAAATATGCAAAATATGAAACCCTACAGAGCAACCAAACTTTGAAAATAGTTTATATTCTGTTCTTCATACCTAACAAAATTGAAGGAATTAAGGTACCTGACTCATAAGAATGGACCATGAACACAATTAAGTATTGCACCAATCAGAAATGGACAGCAGATATTTAATTTGCGAGAAGCTAGCTAATACCTGCATTTGCAGAAAAACTTAGTAAACTGAATAATTTCTGGGGCAAATAAGGGCAAATAACTGCATCTTAGAAAATCTTTTAAATTAGAATTTCCGGTTCAGATATTTAGATTATGCTATTAAAAAACCCCAAACACTAGAACTACCAATAATTTGTAAAATTCAAAAGTACATTAATTTTACCTAGTTCTGCCTAAATCAAGAAAACACGTTATACTTTTATGTTACCAAGTTAAGAGAAATACAGACGTGTCTACAAGAAGTTCATATAGAGCTTTTTAAATTAGTGATATGGAGCACCTGCAGCTTTCTCAGGCTGATGACATATAGCAGAACATCTCAAAAAGTTATAATTTTTTCAGTGGCAGGCAATCTAAGCAGGCAATGCTTCATCCAGGTAAAATTGAAATGGCGTGGGTGGGACATATACGTATCAAACAGATGAGGCTGCAAAAATTATATAGCCAGTCCTAACTGAGGGCATATGCTCACCAGCTGTTATGTAAATCTGCAATTAATGTAGCTTAATAGATCCTCAGGTGCTATCTAATAATCATACACCAGAAATGATCAAATCTGCTTTCCCATCTGCATTAGATCACGATGTCAGGAAAAAAAACCCTCCTGATGAGCATCTCACTGAGAATAACAAGAACTTTGTCACTATGGGACAAAAAGTACAGTGGGAAATATAAGTGACTGGAATTTTCATAATTTTAATCATAAAGATGTTTATTCAGGGAATACAGAAAACCAATGGTTGCTTTTCTGTTTGGAGGTATACCTCAGTATCTCCATACCAGTTTTACCAAGTATGACCTTCCATGTAAGCCCAGAGTTATTCCCACCCAAGTTATAAGGTGTTGGACAGATACTTTGGCTCCTGCTCATCTGAAAATTGGCAACTAAATCAACAGAGTGTGTGTGTGAAAAAATGCATCACATTAGCAAAAATTCATTAGATTTTCACGTTTATAGAAGCCACAGCCACACTCTAAAATTCAACAAAATTAAAGTTCCATAATATTTTCAATTCAGATAGAAATTAATGTTCAGCCAAAATGCCATATAGTAAGTCAAAAAGATTTGCTCTTCCACGTACTATTTTAATCACAGTGACTGCAAGCCCACCTTCAATATATCTACCTTCCAAAAAAAGAAAAGGAAGGAGTTTCTAGCTATTGTGATAAATCCTGGCAACCTATCATGATAACAAAATTGCAAATTTACTTACCAAAAATGAGCTTGAAATTAAGTTAATGCACTTCAATCTATGTAACATTTTTCTGAAACATAAATTCAATACAGGGACAGCAAAATATATTGTAGAAAATGTGGCTTAAAATGCTACATAATTTTAGAGCTAGTTGCAAGTCTATCCAATGAAATGCATATTAAAGGGAAAACAGGAAAGATTTAAACTGTGACCAGATTGAAGAAATGAAATAAGGTAGCCAAACAAAAGACAACGTAAAGTTACCAATATTTTTTCAGCATAATTATATAAGAGCAACAATGTTGTAAGCCTTGATATGAAAATCAGATGTTTAATTTAAGAAAAATATCACAGCAATTAAAATCAGTAGGAGTCCTCTATTAGTATAAACATATCATCTTGAATAATATTTCTTTCTCTAGTAGACAGTAGTGAGGTTAACACAGTAGAAAGTTATTGAGAGCTCCACATTGTATTCAACCTCTGGCCAACATAGCATTTCGCTTGCCAGAATTTACAAAGGACCCACTGGCAAACACCACTGGTAAATCACAACGTGTGTTAGTGTAAAAACAAGCATGACAACAGAGCAGAAAAGGTAACAATTCAGCGTAGAAAAGAAACAGAGGCTTACCGATAACATAGGCTAGCAACAATGCCAGTGTAACTGTAATGGCAGTAGCACTCAAAGCAGTGCACTTCCAGTTGCAACACCTGTAAGGTTTGTTAAAAGTGAAGGCAGGTCTGGAAAATGTACTTCTAGGAAGAGGCCTAGGAGGTGGAGAGTAAACAGTATTGGATGTTAAAGGGTAGTTCTGACTGGCTGCACTGAAGATAGCTGAAGACCCCGATCCATGTTTAAATAGGAAATGCCTACGAAAAGAAGACAAAGAACCACATTGTAAAAACCAGTTTGCACTGTAAGAAGTGAAAGGAACTATTAAGCATTGCATGATAAATATTGCATGCAGCATATGGAAAATATAAAAGACAGGAAAAGGTATATTTGAACATCCTCTGTCCTAGAAGTATAACTTTCAGTGAAACAACACAAACGCATCCTAATGTCCCGCCCAGGATGTCCAGCAGCACGGAGGACTTGGCTTTTGGCAGCACCGTGCCCAGGGCTCCTCCAGGACCCGCAGCTCTGTGCACCTCATCAAGGCTGTGAGCGATGGGGGGACTTTGGCCAGCAGCACCCACCCTGCCCACAAACACAGCCAGGGGTGTTCATCTCACCAGGAGGACACAAAACATGCAATGCCACCACCTCTTTGAGTATTTGTTTTTTACTGCAGAATCTCTCCAGAGAACAGTGATCCAAAAAATAAAAAAAAAAAAAAAAAGGAGACTACTTAGTAGAAAGTCAAAGCTAAATTTGAAGGATTGTAGTTAATGTATAGGCAAGTACAATTTCTTTAGTATTCTTAATTGAGCTATTTTGTGAGCAGTTTTTCTTCAAATATTTTTGCTTACTATGGTGACTCTCATCATACCAAGAAAGAATTCATTTGGGGAGCTATTTCAGCATGGGCTGCAGAACTGATTGACTTCAAGGAAAAAAAGCGAACATCTCCATTAGCACAAAAATAAGGCACAGAACGTGCCTTGCAGTACAGGCACTGGTGCAGAAACACAGAGTAGTTAACTGTAGGAAGATGGACGATATTTAGGACTGACAAGTGCTCCCCAAGAGGATTAGGGAAAAATATTTAACTTTAAACAATAATTTACAACATCGTGTGCTCAGAAATTGTGGCAGAAAGAGACACATCCAGGACTGATCACACCAAACATTCTTTTGAAAACCAGTATTTTTTTGGCCCCTCTTTCTTTTATGTAAGTGGTCAAACTTCTTGAGCGTGCTCTTTTCTGACAGATGTGCATCTACATCTCCTGCCGTCCAGATCTAAGCCTCTCTGGGAGCCTGTTAGCTCACTTCTCTGCCTCAACCCATGAGGTCAGAGGTGAGAAGTGAAGGAGCAGAGGCTCTACACAGCTGGCAAGAACAGCCCTGGCCATAGAGCTGCCACTGGAGTATTGCTTCCGCCTGAATCTCCCCAGCCTTTCTGTTTAACCAAGTAGCTCTGACTCAGAAAGGCATTTCCTAGAGAACAGAATTCAGCTCCCTGGAGCTTTGCTGTGGAAGTGAGACGCTGCTGCGAAACGGCGACCCATTTGCAGGTCAGGTGTTTTGAGCTGAGCCCCGTTCTTGCGAGCTCCAGGCTGAGTAAGAGCATCTGGGGCTGCTGCTGCTGGTTCCTGTACAACCCATATCCCCATTCCTCCATCAGCAGAGGAACGTGGAGGTGCTCTGTGGTCCTGGGCAAGCACCACCATGCCATATGTGCTGGGGCTGCCAGGAAACATATGTGGATCAATCAATCCACGCTGGTCGAATTTCTCTGCTGCATTCACAGTGGGATGTACACAGGATCAAACATTTAAGAGTATGAAACATGATTACACTGTGACATTTGACTTTAAGAATATTGTAAATACATGTTCCTGGAAAGGTAATTGCCAAAAAGGTGTAATGAGTATGATATTATGTATTTCCATTAGAATATTTTAAAAGAAAGGTTACAGTTCTCCAAAATGCCAGATTATAGAAAATAAAAAGGTATTACAGGGCAGTTTTATCTTTTAAAAGGCCTTTTATTCAGGCAGTTGCATAAAAAAGAAAGTAAACGAGAACAGTGGTAAGCTTGCTGTTCACAGTGCCTACATATCAGGATTGTTCTGATGAACCACGAGAAGGAAATTTTGCGTTACCTGTGCTGAGTATACTAGTTATTCCTGCTTCATACTTCTTGCACAAGGAAACAGCATTCAGTCAAAAAAAAGAGGACAACGCACTTGGCTGAGTATAGCACCCTGCAGTTATATTAGGCTCATTCTAATTTCCTCTCCTTTTTCTATAGCTGTAGATACATATATCATGACCCTTATTTAATAGATGGCAATGCTCTGAACAAAGTAATGTTACCTATAAACATTTGAGTTCAAAAATGCTAAATTCTAATACAGGAACATAATAAACTCCAGTGAAATACCCTGTCTACAGGACTGTATAATTCTGTTTCACTCCTATCAGGCCATCAGAATACAGTTGGCTATTTTGGTTTCAATGCTTCATTGTCACACATGAAGGCTTTTGCAAGTACATGAGGTCTTTTTAGTCAGCAGTTACAAAATATGTAGTCACTTAGACGTTCAGTAGAAAAGAACATCACAGCAAAATTCCTACTGATATTTGAGGGAGCAGACTCATCATATAAAGTAGAAAATGTATTCTTATGCATACACATATAAAATATATATACGTATATACATACACAAACGCACACATACAGATTAAAAAAATCATATATTAACCAGTCAATATTCTTTAATTGCCTTCTGAAGACGTAATGTAAAAATCCTTACTTATTTGATAATTTTTCCTTTAATTTTTTTTGGAAATTACTGCAATATGGTCTGATATTGGCAGCACTGATTGTCCTTTATGGTGCATAGCTGAAAGGTATGAGAGTAAAGGCAAGGAAATGCTGAACTGAAAGTTATCAAGTTATTATTAAGGCTCTAATAGACTTGCAATCAATAGCCAGGAATATTTTCATTCTCTTGCACAAGGATTTATAAATGTGGCTTCATAGCCTGATGGTAAAATACTAGGGTGCAGATGGATTACTTTAATAGCAGAAGAGTACAAACAAGCTGGATCCAGCTCATACCCTTGTAGATAGATGACTACGCTGACACAGAGGAGAATTTACACTGCTCTAACTTGTTCTAATAAAACTAAGATTATGGTGCAATGCTACGCTGATAGTAAGCTACCAGTGAAATAATGTTGAGAAAATGTTAAAAATCACAGTTGTTTATGCATTTCATTTTTTTTCTAGGGGAGAGTATATCGAGTACCCGAAGACATTTCTATAGAATTTGAAAAACACTAGTGGCACAAAGACAAATTTCCAAAGCTAGACTACGACTATGTTCTCATAAACACAGACGACTACTCATCTGTCTAAGCACACCACTGTTCCCAAAGGACATTAGGACACGCTAAACTGTTGCTATCAATTCTATAGAATCAGGCTCTCTAAAGAGGAAAACAATAAAAATCGCAGTTCAAAAGTTTATATGTGACTGGTATGTGCTTTAATACTCGATCTAAGAGAAAAGCTAAGGCATTTTTTTTTAACTGAAATACAAAAAAATCATATAATTTTTAAGAATGATTGATAAGACTATTCATTTTAAGTGAGGAAGTTCTAAAATATTCACAAAAACATCAAAACCATTCATAAAGATGAAGACAATATTCTTTTAAAAAGAGAAGTACAAGACATAATCTGCAAAGCATCTGTTCGTGAAATAAAAAGTCACTTATTACACTGATAATTCCAAGACATTAAAATATTCAAGGCTCAGTAATAATTTCACCATCTAAAAAACACAGTTGGAAAATACTAATTCTTTTTAAAAGTAACCACAACGTCTATCTACCTATCTGTCCATTTGTTCATCTTGACAAAAATTCCAAACTCTGAACTCTTTCAAAAGCAAAACTGACAGAAAGGAAAAGACTCTCCCAGACTCACAAAAATCATCAACTTGATCTGGAGCCAAAGCCTTAATGAGCTGCTTGCAAACTTGGGTCATGCTCCCGAAGACACTACAGCAGCCATCCAGCCCCTTGTGCAGGAGGCATCGACTGATCAATAGCGAGGTGTAAATCTGCTACGTTGACATGCCCAGTAGAGAGATAGGGACCAAGGGACGGGAGATGCTGGGTAGTTCAGGTGACATAAGGCATGAAATCAGACCTCTTAGTCCCGCTGATCACAGAATAGCTTGCTTTCTGTGAAGATGAATGTTCATGGGGCTCATCTAAGTGCTGTTTTTCAGCAATAAAAGGAATGGCATATAACTCCAAGAGTAAAACTCATAGAAAAATGATGAATTCTCAGATAGGAGAAGGTGAGAGAATGGGAGTTCATTTCTTTCTTTACATCCTTCTCTATCTGGATGTTTTGTTATATACTTCTGGCTTCTTCTCTGGAGTGGTAATGCAAGTCCTGTAAAAGCTACACATGAAGCAGCATCCCAAACAAATTTACGTAAATAAATAATTCTATTACAGAAACTAGATTAACCCCACACAGAATTCCTTAATTAAATTCTGAGAAAATATTTTGATATCCCAGTAATGTATTAATGTCCCTCAGCTTTGTCGAGGGCTTGATACCGCTTCTCTAAGTTCTATGCATTTGCCCTGTGCCTGGCACCTGTAGGCCTAGAAATCCACTTTCATTTGGACCTACAACACGTTTTCCTTCATTTTCATTAAAAGTTACAGATTTGTAAGAGGAAAAATGAAGAACAAAATAAGATTTGAAAAGCAATCCACTGCAGGAGTTAGGAAAAACACAAATGCCAGAAATCTTGCAATACCAAAAAATTAGTCTGCATTTCTCCTGGGTAAACCAAGTAGATACACATTTGTACCTGTATCACATCCAAGAAATAGTTACTAAAGCATAATATATTACTACTTAGCTAAGTGATAGGAAAGCTAAGAAGCCTCCAGTTTGATCATGTAAATTTTTCAACTTCTTTTCAAACAGTTCTGTAACTGTGTGTTTGTATATATATTTAATTGTATCTCTATACCAATGCTTAAGTAGGCAATTGAAATAAAATTTGATTTAGATGTCAAAAGAAGTGCAAAGGGATTTTTTCAGAGGCGTAGCTGTTGAAACATAAGAACAATTCTGATTTTTGTGAAATCCAGAAAATATGTAAAGATGGTAGCCAAAAGGAATTTGGAACTGAAACAGTTGTCCTACTTTGGCAAATATCAAACAAGCCCACTGTTAGCTGACTCTTCTAAAACAGTTAAAACTTCCTGTGACACTGGCAAGAAGCAGAAACTTGCTCTTTACTGATTTTTTATCTATTCTATTACATACAAGAAATGGGAAAGGGAGAAAAAAAAACACACAAAAAACACATGAACATCTAAACGTAGATAATAATCAGATAGTTTGTAATAGTTAGTAATCAGATAATTAGATAATAAACATCTGTTTATAAACTATTCCTTTATCTCCCATACTCAGCAAACCATTTAGCATAAAAACAAGGCAGCTATGCTAAGGGAAAACAACACACCTATTTGGCAAAAGAAGATATATGAACCATACTGTCTTCTTTAAAATCTACCCAGCAAAACTGTATGGAAATTATAAGACATGACTTATAATTATAGTTAAAATCAGACCCATAATTTTATCCGGTGCAATGCTATGCCCTGTTTTATCTTTCTGCTTACAAGAACCGTAGGAAAAACAAAGTTCAAGTGTGAAAGAAGAGGGAAATGGCCATGAACAATATTTATCTAACTTATTTTATCATTCTATTTTTATGTATATAATTGAAATACATTTAAATCCCACCAGGGCATTGTGTCTGTGAATACAACCGCTTTGTTAAAATTTCCTCTTTTGAGTGGGACTTGTCTTTTGAATCATTCACATAGAGTTGTTTCCCTTTATTCATTCTTAGTTACTTTACATAGTGTTTGAAAACCTAGCCCCGTGACTCTGGACGTGAAAGGATGTACAGAGAACCTGTATCCCTTACTTAGTACTTCAGTACAGCGCAACAACAGTGACACGATGATGACTCACTGGTCTGTCGTTGCTGTAGGCAAGCTAAGTCTGCTAACCAGGTGACTAAAGCTCCTGGCAGAAATCTGGAACAATAATTCTATAAATACAGGATGGTGCCAAAATCAATCAAGAACAGCTTCTAATACGGAACAGTTGTCTAAAGTACAATTGTCTTCTGGTTTCATTGACTGTTTAACAAAAAAAGATAAAAACTACCACACTGAAGGCAGAAATTACTCTCGTATAGATCAGTATGTGCTTTATCAGTATGATACACTTTGACGCTGTTACATTAATCTAGTATTTTTAAAAAATGCTTTTCTGTGCCTTAGGACTTTCCTTTTTGCTACAATTCAGGTGACCTCTGAGTGAAACTGATCTAAATACACAGATGTTAGTGAGGCAAGGAAGGAATAAGGGAGCTTGTGGTTTCATCTATATTTTCAGTAGTATATTAATTTTTGTCTTGGAAAATCAAAATAGTACTTACAATAATATTTACATAGTTTCTATAAAGAATAGTATGTAATACTTGCAGAATACTGTAAAACCATGAAACAAGAAAGAAAAATTACTAATATTGTGATTTTTTTGCTTATATTCTGTGGTTAGAAGCATGGCTTAAAACAGATAAATGAACATGAGATAACTAAAGTAGACAGAGTTGCCCATAGTTCTCTTTGCCATGAATTTCCTCCTGTGGGTATTCATGCATATTCCAACTGAATTTATTACCAGAATTTGAGTCTATGTCCAAATACCTGCACTCCCATGCACATGGTCAAAAGCCAAGGTGTAAAGTGACAAATGCCACTCACTCAACAAATTTTACTGGATGACAGGAGCATATTTCCTATGGAAAATACTATCTAGTTATCCAAAACAGATTTCCTAGAAATAGCTATCCAGAGAACAGATACACATTTTCAGGCAATAACATTTCACATATACTTTTTTATCTTAAAAATAAAAAGATAAGGTACTCTGCAGATCTATGACCCTTTCTACTACTATAGTCTCTGTTTTCCAAATCAGCCTAGACCTGTTGTATTAATATGTAATTATTTTTCTCTTTCCAAATTTATACTCATTCTCTTTCAGTTTTTGTAAATGAAAATACTGGTCTTTACAGAAAGCTAACAGGCCTACTTGCTTATTGCTGGCCATAAAATAACAACATGTCTTTAACTTTTATTTATCACTTTCTATACTATTCCATTACTCAAAATAATGAGCAAAGACTATCTGCAGCATGATGACCCAGGTTACTATAAAGCTGCACAAAGACTTTTATACGTACAAAAACATTTATACAAACAAATACTATCACACTGTTCCAGGGAAAGCCAAACCAGAGCTTTTCCCAAAGAAAACTAACAGTTATACACGAACAATTTAAGTCGCCTCATTGGCCAAAGTGACTGGATCTCAAATTATTCAAAAGAAGGACCCTCAAGTACCATAGCTGCCGACATTAAAATTGTAATTCATTGTAGCTGACAAATGTTTACATTTTTATTTCCATACAGGATGGTATCTTTCCTGCATTATTAAAGTTAAGGTCATATTTACAGCTTTTATTTTAAGTTCATTGTCATATTTACCGTTTTCAATTCATCTTTTACAGTTTAGAAGTCTTAATTTATTTTTTTTTTCTGTGTAGTGGAAACACATGGGACTTGGACTGGATTTAAGCCCCTTGCCACATGTTTGTTTTTTAATATGATCAGCTTCTCTACAGGCTGGATTTATTGTTTAATTAGGTAGAAAATGACTAAATACAAGAGAAATGTCAAAACAGCAAATACTGAACAAGACTGTTGGAAGGAAGGATCATAAATGAAGCTCCCCCTGCATTTATATTTTTGGAATAACCACAAGTGTGGTTATTTAACTCAGGAGAAGGCTCCATTCACAAACAAGTTCCTAATGAATTGCATTGCTCAAATAGTAATTGTCTCCTTGCTTGGTGGTTTATGATCATCAACACCTGTGTGCCTCGGGAGCTATAAAAGCCATTCTGTTTGCTATGGAAACCTTGAACTGGGAAAAAAAAGGAAGGCACAAAAGTGCTTTCTGTATCTCTGCATTGGGGGTAAGATTCTCAGGATGCTCAAATAAGAGTGCAAGGAGAACAAATAAATCTTCAAGAGCTCATTCTCAACTGCTTTTGTGCGTGCACATTTATATATATGTATTTTCTGTGATTATTTCTGCTTTTAGCCCTACTTCAGCTTAGACCGAGAGTCAGTATGCACAGGTTTTTGTAGTTTGAAAGCCCATCAATGTTCATTTTGAAGGGCACAAATAATTATGAGCTTGATTAAAAAAGAACAAGGGAAAACCATACTACTGGAAAACCATACTACTGAATGTATCTCTTGCTAAGTGATAGTTGCTAAGACCTCCCCGGTTCTAAAAAGTATCATAAACAAGATGATATCTTTAGGAAAACAGAAACCCAGTGCCTTAAATAGGCACCTTAAATAACTATATAATACAAAAAGGAAGGACCTCATCTATATGAGGAGCTAAATACACTTCTTAACTCCAAAACTGTCTAAGTCTTTAAGTATTTAAAGACATAATCAAACTTTAGGGCTCTGAAATATTGCTGAAGAGTAACTAAAAATCACAACTGCCTTGAACCCCAAATACTTCTCCTATTAATCTAGTATTTTAGTACTTCAAAGTTTTATAGAAATTAATGATAATTGAATTTCAGGTTCATGGTCTGGTACCTTACTGTCCCTTTAGAGGAGCTATTACCATGGTGATAAGATTGCTTAAATTAAGCTGTCTTCTTCACAGTATTTGGCTCATCGCCAGTGCATTGAAGGGAGATTTCAGTCCACTCAGCACAGCATTAACCTTACTGCCAACACTGCTAAATGGGTTAGGGGAACTAGAAAGAAATTTGATTTAAAAAAGGAAGGAACAAGCAAATATGTAAAACACTGAAGCACAAAACAGGACTAAAAATGAACATATTGATATAAAATCAACATGAGGGAAATTTTGATATTTAGACAGAAAAAATAAAAGATCTAATGGTTGGGTGATCTAAATGCAAAACTTAACTTTCCTCAAAATAAGCACATCCAATGGTTTATCCATGAGGGGACTGTAACATACTGTAAGGAGCATCAGGAGTAATGCCAGATAATAATCCATATTTGATGTTATATTTTTTTTTTCCTAATTTGGGAATTAGATTTAAGTGAAAACAAACAAATAGCAAGCACCAGAATAGACAAATGCAAAAATGCGAGATATATGGAAACAAACACTGAGTCAACTAACAGGGCACAGAGAAAATGAAAAACACTGCTTTGAATTGTCACGATTTAATACATACTGCATAAAATGCAGTAAGCTACGTTCAGATGGGGCTGTCAGAGATAATGACAATGTATTACACTGTAAATCATAAGATTTGAAACATTAGAGCAAAGTACCTATGAAACCTGAAAAAACAATTATTTTAGTGGAAATGGAGAGAATAGGCAATAGGTTGCGAGTACTTTATTCTGGGGGCGTAGAAAAAAATCAATTTACATAAGAGCCCAATAGCATTATCCTAAAAAAGAGAATTGATGTTTCCTGTGTTTTTATGTAGTGCGAGAGATCCTTGCAGTCTTTTTCCAGCCATACTTACAAATTAGTTTTCTGTGTGACACAATGAAATTACTGCATTCTCGTAAGTCATTTTAATAATGAATAAGTTGTTTTCAAAACTGTGTGCATGGATACAGACAGAGCCTGCATCTGCATTTGTGGGCACGTTGCAGCGCCCAAGGCTTCAGCACAGTCAGCCGGCAGCATGAGCTGGGACATATCCTGCAGATCCAGTTTTTCTCCAATTTCTAGAGGTACTCTACGACTTGTATTCTGAAGTTTTAAGGTGTTCCTAATTCCTGTGTTCATTTAGGTTGTTTACAATCACCACCAGGCCGAGAACTGGCCTTGGCAATGACAGAGCTCGAGACTGGGCTTGGCTTTACCAAAGGCTTGTGTGAACTCGAACAAGCCATTGCCACTTTCCAAGTCGGTATCCTCAGTGAACAGTTGGGCCAGAAAGTCGAGTCCTGACATGACTGGTTTGTGGATCAGTCCATGCATATAACACCTCTAGATGAAGCACTGAACTGAGCTCCTGATTTGCCCTTTTCAATTAAAATATAACCAGGTTTTACTCTACAAAAAACCTCTTAGAACACAGACCTCATTAAACGTCTCTACTACAGCCCCTTTCACCTAATGTAGGTTTCAAAAACCAATTGTGCACAAATACATCTCTAATCAGAGTATGTTAAACATTTTCAGAACTATAGAATTTTCTTTTACATAAATATGATGCATTATCTTCATAAGCAGCCTCATAAACTTGCTTCACTTCTCATTATCTGGGGTGAACAGGATTTACAGTCACACGATTAGTTCTAAGGAATCTGTTCCTGCCTGGAAAGTGTCTCATACTACGTGGCTGGAGCTAAACCATGCAAACACATGTGCAGTTTGTGTATTAACAGGAGATACAGTTGGATAGAAAAGCTGAACATGTGCATTCTCATTTTTGCCCAGTTATTACAGTAGGGAATAAATTACTGTCTCTAAATCTTCTTTTTGATTGCAAATGTTCCAAATTAAAAAAAAAAATCTGCTTGGACATATTAGTATGCACATATTAGGTAGATTTTGTGCTATTAAAGATTTAGCACAGAAATACAGCTGCCATTGACATGTTTCCCTTTATTTTGCAGGATTATTTTTAACGGACAGCTAAACATTAATGCAGGAGGAAGGCAAGAGAATCCAGATATTAGGCCAAAGTATTTGTTCAATTCTGGCTGAATCACTCCCTGTTAAAGGCAGAAAAAACAAACAGCGAGCCCTGCTTTTTCTCTAAGGCTATGCCATGTACTAGAGACTTCTGAGAAGTGTTAATCACAGATGTTCTTTATTACAAAGCTCCCGTGCTGTATCACTTGTCTCCACATACACTGCAGGTACATCTTGGGAATGGTCTTGCAGATTCTACTTGCAGATTATGCAGCCTTTCAGCCAGCTTCAGGGGAGGCTGCAGCGAGCTGCTGGAGGGTGCATGAAATCAGCTGAAACAACCACTGAAGGTTAGGAACATGGAAAATTCCCAGTTAGTGAATTGCCAAAGGGTTGCCCCTACTATGGTTTCCAGTCTGAAAAACGAATCCACTGCACAGCCCTTTCATCAGTATCCAATTATATAGATTATAGAATCAAGTAGATATACAGATATTACACTAGAAAATGTACTTTATGAGAAGTTTCAAATCTGTAAAAATAATAACAAACAGAAAAAAAAAACAAACACAGAAGTGAACACTTAAAATTGCAAAGTATTTTTCCCAGCAAGGAGGTTTGAAAAGAAAATAGTGAATAGGGATGCAGAAGAGCTAAATAAGATCTATTTTAGTGTTGTCTGAAAACAATCAAAAGGTACTTAGTGGGTACAGAATGCCTAAGGAGTAGTCTTCTGTGTAGCAGACAGTATAGATAGATAAGCTTGTGACATCATGAATGGCAGACATTTATCTTTATAAAGATTATGTAAATAGAAGCTCTGATTCCAACCATCTATTCAATATTGATTTTTTTAAAGTGCATTTAATAAGAAATAGAATTTCAGTGATACTTGAGTATTTGCATTTGAAATTTGTACTTTTTATTATTTTCAATGAATATTATTTCACCATTATTCTGTTATCTGATTTTTGTTCTTTTTGTCCTTAACTTCTCAGTTTAAATAAGTTAAATATATTCTCCTTTGACTCAATTTTAAATGACAAATTTCTGTTCTGAAATCTGGACAAATGTAGTTAAGAATGAATGTAATACAAGTATTTGCAAAATTACTTTCAGTTTGTCTGTCTGATTTTATTTTGAATAAACACAACGAGATGAAGAACTAGCTGAACTAAAATTTTGTTCATGTTCACTTTTGGAGGAAAAGTTTCCATCCTCCTTCATTCTTTTTGTGATTTGTCCTTAGGACAAATAAAGAAAGCTTTATTGCAGAATGAATCAGCTTATTCCTGAATCCCAACTTAACAGCCTTCAGAGAAGAAATACTTAATTTGACACTTCTGATTAGCAGCAGTTAAGTGTTTAAAGATGTATATTAAAATTAAATTATGTAATAAAATAAAAACAAACTTCCCATAAAAGAAAAAAAATTAGGTCCCAGTGATTAATTGTGATAAATGGCCACTGGACGTGTGCATTAACAACAAAACACTTCTATGCATATTGCCTTACATTCTGTAGTTCAGATTAGTTGAATGTCAGACATTCATCTGTGTGTCACCAACCACCACCTTAACAGACAGTTATGCACCTCCTATGTTTGACAGTGCTAAAAGCTAAAGGAAACCCTAGTCCAAACTTGAAACTCTGCTCACAATAAAGAGGAAGAAGGTTGTTCAAGGGCTTGTTTTAGGGATAAAGTCAGCAAACACAGCTGTAGTTAAAAGCCATCAAATTAGCTAATACTTCACAGGAATGAAAAAGCTTATGGTCAAAGACTCAGAGGAAGCTGTGCATGTACCTCTGCAGGCAGAATTTTGGGTTCTGAATCACAGGTTTGCTGAATACATAGCGTATTTGCTTTCCATTATTTTTCAGAACAGAGTATTAGTGTAAATTGTGGCTGATCCTGCAGTTGAACCCTTCCTCCCTAGTTCCCAAATGTAAGGCTCTTCATGCTCCATACATCTCTTGGACCTGTATCACTTCTCTATTATCAAATGATCATCAAATGATGTTCTTTGTGTACACGTGCAATAACATGTTTAAATATGCCTTGAGGGAAATATTATTTTAGTATTATTTAGTATTATCTTAGTATTATTTTTATTACATCATTTCTTATCAACAGGAAGCCAAATCCTGAACACTGACCTACTCCAGGAGTGTCAGAACAAACCTTCTGTTTGTTGATTACAAAACGTCCCTGGGAGAATGTGGGATGGTCATACAAATAGAGGAGTACAAATCTTTGCTGCACACACCTCTAACATACTTATGTAACCTATGCACCTTAAGAAAATCAATCTCTTCCCAAACTTTGCAAAACACATGCTTTTACAAGCATTGACAATCTAGATGAATCAATTAAGAACGATCTTGCATGGCTACACTATATGCCTCAAATCTAAATGCTTTGGCATGTCCCGAATGACGACCTTGCATTCCCCACCATCTTCACATACCAACATCAGGCCTCCAACCCTTTTTTTTTTTTTTTTTTTTTTTTTAACATTTTTAAACCTGTATAGAGCAGGTTGGTACATACCTGGTTTCCAGCGGTATGTTGCTGTTCAAGACCCAGCTGTTATGGAGATGCACCGAATCTTGTGTACTGGTGGGGGGAGTGGGGGCAGCAGGGCTGGGCTGGCTGCGGGTCGTCATTGACCTCCTCTGAAGTGTGTCGGCTGCCGGCGGTGGTTTCCTGGTGCAGGTGCATGCATGCGGTGGCGGAGGCGGCGGCGGCAGGGGTCTGAACGTGAACTGGTTGTGTGGGCTCCCCGGCATGTCTGAAAGGACACAGAAGGGAGACCCATAGGCTTATTGTTTTGAAAGGACGGGGAGAGCATGAGGATGATACAGCATTTGATGGGATTAGAGCATTGTGCAACTGATCATGTTATTAACTCAGGTGTCTGTAAAATGTTGGTGTGGTGCGAAATAATTTAAGGTGCAACACTTTACTGAAATGATGAGTATTAGACACAGATGTACCCTCCAGCACTGAAGTTAGAGCAACAACAACAACAACAAAAAAAAAAAGTAGAAGAAGATATAACCTTCACTCAATTTGTCATAGGATTTTTTGGGGAGGAGGTTAAAGAACAAATAAATCAAGTTGACATTGAATTGCTGCACAGATACCAACTGATTTCATCGGGTATAAATCTCATTTAAGAAGAGCTGCAAAAGAAATAGACACAGTACAAGAATTATTCTCTCACTTAAAATCAAGAAAGAAAATAACTGAATAATTCCTACCGCCTAATAAATACCTTCCATAAAATAAGATCAATGCATTTCTACTACTCTGGTACTGCATTTGTTAACTGAGCGCTGGGAAAAGGCTCTCTGAACGACTACCTGAATGATCCAGATACCTGGAGAAAAGGGCTCGTGGCAGCGTGCGGGCTGGCAAAGAGCTCCAGCCACAGGAGAGGCTGGGATGGGTGATGGGTATGTGATGAGCAGTGCATGGGGGGCACCCATGGGCCTGCCCCATGCAAATACAGAAGATGCACATACCGTGCAGCGGAACTTGGAAGGGACGATGAAACCGTGTTTGTCTCCCACAGGAGTGTCCAAGACCTCTCAGTGCAGCATGAGATGCGGCTATGGAGAATAGAGGCAAGAAATCCCTTTCTAAATGAACAATAACAAATAATTTGCAAAGAAGATGCTGATAAACATTACTGCTGGATTGGGTGAGCTGTGAAGCTATTAACCTGAAACTCCTCCGGCTAATTTCCTCCAGCCTAGTATGTCTTAATCCCATTCCTACACTCACCCTCGCTCTCCCTGTCCCCTCAGCCAACATCCAGTTGCATTTGCACAAAACCAGCTGGAGCAGAGCTCTGATGAACCTGAAAAAATTCCCTGCAAGGAACTACTGCCGCCCTCCATTACAACATGTGCTTTCTTCAAATTATGACATGGTTTGTCTTCAAGGTGAAAGATGAAAGCGTGCCCTTTCCCTTCTTGGAATGGCTGGCAGGAAAAAAAAGGAAAAAAAAAAAAAGCACTTTTTTCTCTGTGACAGCCACAATTTGCCCCAGCTGGAGAACCAAGGTTGTTTAGTGCTCCACATAAGCTCCTCTGTGCTGCAGTAAGCAAAGCTGTCACGGATTTGGCCCAGACTTAATCCTTTTAATTTCATTGATCTTTTATCAAGGCAGTATTCTTACAGTTGCATTAAGGTTTACACTGCAATATTAGTTTGCATATACCAGAAAAGCATTTCTAAGCATATTAGAAAATTGGAGACCTCAGTAAATTAAATCACTGGAGTCAACAGTCCAGAGCTCTGAAATAATCTGCTAAGGCACTTTCATATAATAATCTCAGTAAATCCTGTATCCTGCTATTTTAGAAGGGAAATCTACCAAAATTTTGGACATATTATTTGATGTCCAGCATCCTCTAGTATGTGATCAGTGACTTTCCCTTACTTAGCGGTATCAATCTTAAATGCACTCTACAGAAGATTTGCAGGATTACCACACATCCTATCATTTGCATGACAAACCATTTTAATGGTTGTACCTCTGTCCCATCAGTTAGAAAATTACTGATCTTTGCCAGGAACACAGTCAGGCACTGCAAGGTACTTCAAAAGCTCTGTAGTAAATGTTGAGCAGCCAAGGTGGCTGCTTCTCTAGGTAAATGGGAAAATCTCTAGGATCTGTATGGCAACACACCTCTTGAGTTCCTTTCTTCTCCTTTTACTGTCCCTGTCCTGTCGATAGCGTGCAATTACCTGACAAATAGTCTAGTTTGTTCCATGCAATAGACTGGTTCTGCTTTGTGAACCATGAAGCATTTCTGGTCAGTAGGGTACCTTGTATCTCTCAGTGCTATTTCTCACAATACTTTAATGCACCAGATTTCCTGGGGGATTCCTTTTTAATTATCACACTTGTCACCCCTTCCTGCAGCTCTTGGCATCGCAGGAAACCTCACATCACATTCTGAGGTATTTTGGTGATTTAAAGACAGGTCTTCTGCATCAGCCCTTCACTTCAATGAAGCGTAGCAAAGTCGTCAAGCAGAGAATCTGGCCTGAGTTTCCAATTAGTTCTTACGGACTTTCTAATTTAGTAAACTTATTTTTATTTTGCTCGAAACTAAGTCTACATCCCATTAACTTTATTTTTATACCACAAAAAAATGTTGCTTGGGATATAAAACAGCATTGTATCTAAATCTGCATGCTCACGATTCTTCAGGGCTCCGAGTAAACAGTAGACTGTAAAATAACTTCATGCAAAATCATTCAAAGACCAAAAAAGAAAGAAAAGAAGAAAAGAATTACAGAAATTTGTCTAAAATTTCCAAATTTCCAAAGTGCACAGGAGTGCTACAGAAGTTAACTTAGCTGTGAATTTTTACCCCACTGCAGCATAACGCTACCTACCCATGACAACACCTGCTTTTACGTGGAAAAGCTGCTTACAATGTTCAGATTTTATTTTTTTAGACAAAAAAGTTTATGTATGTTTGGCAAATATAACATTATTTATTTTCAAAGTGTTTATTGACATGTTAGAAGTTTCCATTAATCTAAAATTCTAGCTACTAACAGGATTTCAGCTCAGAGTTTACATTTACAATAATTTGCTACAGATCAGCTTCTTGGCTGAGCAACATGCAAAGCCAGAAGAGATGCTCCTGGGCCTCAGTGTTGGTCTTCTCATGTGGAAGGGGCACTGTCCCCACCCACACTTGCATTTAGCCCTCAGCCCCATTTTTTATTTTTTTTTTTACAGTCAGGAGGGGCAGTTTAGAAAATGTCTAAATTCATTCCCCTAAAAGTTGATTGTTTTAGAGTTCTCCCATCTCCACAGAGCACATCCAGAACTGTTAATGCTTCCTGAAGAGATAAATAGGACATTTCTGCTTTCTTTGCACTTCTTTATTGTATATCAGATCTGCTTTAACTCGCACGTTGCCCATCCACTCCATAAACTCCACTTAAACTTCTTTCAATTCATTTTTCTAGGGGTTTTATTTCATTCTTTGGTAACAGTGTTAATTTGTTCAGCTTTTTTTCTTCCGAGACATCTCTCAAACGCAAGGTACTCACCCCAAAGGAGACAATGCTGTACTGGTGCTAGCTATAAAAGACAAAAACATTTCTGGTAATTCTGCTCATTTGAAGGGTTTCTACTTGCTCTTCTTTCTTTGAAGCTTGAAAGGGGGAGTTCTAGTTTTGTCCTAAATGTTCATCTTTGGTTCTGCCTCATTCTTTTGGAAGGCCCTTGATCGATACTGAACACAGGCTGCTCCATGGCAGTGGAATATTGCTTGGTACCTCCAGCTACGGGGCACAGACCTGAACAGCCCCTTTTCAGCTGTCAAGTTCTGCTCTTGCTTTTTCCTTCAGGGGAACACAACTACTCAGATCCTTCTTTTCTCCTAGACACCCGCTTCTTAGTGAGCACAACGGTCACTGACTTGGAAACTTCCCCTCCTCAGCCCCATTTGGTTGAGTGCTGCCATTCTCTTCAAGAGCTCCTGGAGGCACAAACCAGTGGACAACATGAGCATTAACTTCTCATTCTCCTTAAGAGTCATGCTAAAATGCCTTCATAAAGATGCAGCGGAATTGCTTTATAGCCTGACAAAAATGAAGTAAGAAGCTTTATCAACTAGTTAGCTCCCAATAAAATTATTTTTGAAAATAAGCCAGGACTTTTGCTAAACCTTTTTCCTAGCAGTTCTGAAGCACACTTTACTATACTTTTCGGATCCACAAAGAAAGGGTAATTGAACTGTTTTATCATTCACTGACAAGTCTACAACAGCCTGCATCAGTACTAAGTGAAGTATATCAAAGAGAATATATTAAAAAGTAATGAACCTTAAAAGGTTTGCATCTAACCTATAGTGCTTTTGAGATATTTTAATTTTTTCAGTTCCTAAATTCATTATTTATTGGTACGTTTTTTTTACCAGACTTGTCTCAGCTGAGTATGAATTAGCTTGCAAGCTGTTATTTAATGAACTAAATAGCAGCACATGTTCAGAGATTTTCATTTAGTTTACTATTCTATGGGCATACTACTACTCAGTTACAAACCAAGAGGAGAAGGATCAAGCCAAGAGCACTGTGCACAATTTACGTAAATGGGCACTGAAGAACTGGAAAACGTTCAGTGCAGGGAAGACAAAGGATCTCAATGCTTAAGACTACAGCTAAAAACACAGAATAAAAAATATATATATATCAAACTTACAATGAGGGTTATGTACTGGGTTTGGGCAGACAAACTGAGACTTACATGCAGGTCCCACTGTTGCAGAGTGCTGGCTCTGCTACATGTTAATACACTTATTGATCTTTACACCCTTTCCTTCCATTCTCAATTTGATTTTATGAGACTACATCTTTAGACTTATTTTTTTTTCTATGTATGCCCCAATGACCTTTCCAAACCATAATTAGTTGTTGTCTGTCTCTGAATTCCTTTTATTTTTGCTGTGACATATTTTGAGAAAAGGTAAATATGAAAAATATTTGTATATGGGACTGCTCTGTTGATGTATAAATTTTTGTTCCATTCAATAATCCGTTTTGCACTTGCTCTTTCTGACATAGCTCAGTATTTAGCTGGCTTACCTTACGTGTAAAATGCTTTGCTTCTAGCATTTTGCCAGACCACTGGGATATGAAAGCATCCAACCAGTACCTTTAATACCAATTTACCATTATAGTTTTGCTACATATAATTTCTTTTTTTTCCACTCAGTCTTTTGCAGAGTAAATCTTCCAGAACATAAAATATCAAACATCCCTAAAGAATTCTACAAACCACATGGTTTTGTGCAAAATAAAGGTTACAATTCAATGAACGCTTGCAAACTAAAGGTCACATGGACTCAAAGTTCACATACTAAGGAAGAGAGATGTAGAGACCTTCAGAGACCAGCCCTACTGCCCACCACAGGCTGCTGCCTTGCACCCACGTGCCCTGAGCTCACCCCCACCAAAGCCAGCTTGCCTGGGTGAGATGGCTGGGACGGTGCCGGAGAGCCTGATGGAAGGAGGGAACAATTAAGCAATGTGGATAACCAAGGGGCTCTGGGCCCCTATCAGTACAGATGCAACTTGAAATAGCCAAGTATACAATTTTATACCACACCACCACTGTAAGAGTAGAATGAACCCTACATATCGTTATTTAGGGGCTGTGCTGAAAATACAGCACTTCACTTCCAAGGAGAAATTAATGGAGGTCTTAGACCATGTATTTTGAACACCATCAATGAGCATAAAATACAGCTGGATTTACATTTTATGATATCAAACAACTTTATAATACTATAACACTCAGTCCAATGTGTTCATATGGATCCCATTAAATGTTTCCATGATGTTCTTAGTACTACATATGTTCAATTCACTTGAATCCCTTACAGTTATACAACATACATTAACAGCTTCCAGCTTATCATTTGTGGATCATTTTAACACAAAAATGGTAAAATAAGAATTCTAACAGTTTCCTAATGCTAATTCACTTCTGCTACTTTTCTTCAGGATATTCAAGTTGAGCCACATTTAGAAATGAAATACAATGGCAATTCAACACTTTACACATGCAAGTAACATTTATGTTGAATGATGTATGGTTTAACTATACAGCAAAAAAAAAAATCTGTATATAGGCTATGAGGAAGATAAGGACTTCTTATGAACTATTTGCAGCACATCTTCTTCTATTTTTACATGAATACAATAGTCAAAACTTCTCCTGTAAGACCTAAGTGGCTATATTTTATAAACATTCATAATGAACTTAATTCTAGCAAACTTTATGAAAACATAATTAACCAGTTTTGAACACCAAAGCAGAAAGAAAAGCTTGGAGCATTAGCAGCAGATCTCTATTTAAAACTTTTTTGCCTTACAGAAGTAAGTATTTCCTGTTTCTTTAATTCTGTTTAATATACTCTCTTGTGAAAACAGTGGTATATTCAACTAAAATTCTTTCTGAAGTCCATATGTATTTAGGAAGATCAATATAAGCCTGATATTTTCCCATTATTATAATTTTCATTTTTGGGCTACTTCAAATAAACAAATGCTGCATTACTTAAAGTTTACTAGGAAATCTTTGGAAGCCAAACAGTATAAATGACTTTCTTATCTGCATATAATATTGATATTTAATATCAATAACGTAAAACTTGTAGCAAAAGAGAGTGTAAGGAATTTTCATTAGCAGGTCTTCTGTATTTGGGCAATTGCTGTTGCACATCAGGATGGTAATGCTGCTGGGCTCCTTTTCTGGTAAGACATCAATTAGTAACATGACAAAAGCAGGAAAAAAAATACTGGAGACTTCACAGTGTTTTGGAAAATAAAAAACAGCTTCCTCAGAAGTGTTTCTGCAAACAAACTGTTCCTTTGCATAGCTGCAGAAAGACGTAGGAGATTTTTTCAGGCAAAAGAATGGAGGTTTGAACTCATTAGGGAAGGAAAGGCAGTGATTTATCTCTAGGGAACTGTCACATGGCAGCCCTTCCTAACTTTGCTGATAGGACGCATTTAATAATATTCTGCCTTTTAAGATTCAAAAGATTCTGGCATTTGTCTTTTTGTCTACCATATGCTTAGCTTGTCAATTTTTACTGTGTAAAATTCTTGAAATAAAAATAAGACTGATACAGTTTTTTTTTTTAGGTGTGTGTGAGGAATTGTTTTTCTTTTCTTTTTTTTTTTTCTCTGATGATACAAGTGTTAATATACTCAAACCAAAAAGAAGGGTTTGTCGGCTGAAAGCAATCTTTTTTTTTTTTTTTTTTTTCCCAGCTGTATCAGCTGGTGCAATAAAAGACATTACCTTTCCTGACAAACTTTCCCTCACTTAGAGGCACTTATATCAGTAGACCATTAGGGCTCTAACAGCACTACTCCTCCTTAATTAACTCCATCATTCAGTGTTTTAACTTGGGAGTCTGACTGCTGAAGTAGGATAATTTTGGACATAAACACTGTGCTGTAAGATGCCATCTCGGTTCTGTAGTTTGTAACCAGCAATGAGCTCCATGTTATAACGCCGTGTACTGTGGACAATATGCAAGTTTTAAATGTTTTCATGCAGAAGCACCTGACAACATAATCATGCTGATGTGTGTTCATAAAAAACATAAAACACACACAAGAAAACAACATTGCCAAAGGGAAGAGTAGAACCAGAGCTCCTGATGTGCTTTTATTCTGCTGAATTGCCTGAATTACAGCTTTGCTCTCTAGTACTTCATATATCTATAAACACCAGCGTACTCTGTAATATTTATGTGAAAAACATTATCACATTTATGTGAAATGCTTGCGTATACATCAATTAATATGACAAGCTAGGAATGAAAATCTCTTACTCAGTCCCTTCATCTCCTCCATTGCAGGTGGAACAAGAGCGCACCTGAATGGATCCATCAGAGTCTCTCAAATCCACGTCCAGTTCAGATAGGATTTTTTTTAAATCACTACCGCGAGTTCTGACACAAGACAGGCCCATTGGTGGGGGAGTCACAGAGGTCAAGGGAAAACGTGGAGGGAGAAGAAGCGAAGTGCTGCGATTATGATGGAGACCAACCAAGAGAACAACCTAAACAACTAGCTAGGGCTTCCTGTAGTTTGTTTGGCAGATGAAGCAGCTACTGGTACAATTAACATCACACCGCGTTCATAGCAGTGCAGACTGACAGCTCCCAGCCAGCTTAAAGGCGGTATTTCAGGAGAATGCATAATTCCTGCCTTTACTTAAAAGTGGTGGGTTCAGTCAATATCCCGAGTTGTACCTTCTGTCAGTGGCAACTCACGGGGGACAGTACAATCACTATCCTAAAACTCTGAACAAAGTGAAGGAGATTATAGCTTACACAGTAACCCTATCATCCAGGTTTACAAAAGCCAGACAATTACAAGTAGTCTGGCAGCAAATTTTGATGACCTTAGAGGTGAACAGATTTTGATTAAAGAGCAGTTTATGATTGGTAAAATAGGCTGCAAGCAACCACGGCTGTAAAAATTAATGTTTCCCCAGTTATTGATGGTTTTCGGCAGTGATATATATTCAAGTTTTGGCCTTTGTGTCATTAAATTCATTAGCTGTGAGGGCTTTTTAAAAGGGATCTATGGGTAATGGAATTAGGGAATATAAATCATACCAAATACACAATGTATTTAGCCCAGTGGTTCAGTGGAAATATCATAAATACAGACATATTAAGCCACTTTGTTAACAACCTCTCCACAAGAGATGATAACCTTGCCCGCCTACCTCTTTCCTGCTCCATATGTGTTTCTGCTACTTTGCAGTGTTTTCAGGAAACTCGACTGCTTGTGGTCAAGCCACATTACAGGCCCCAAAAATGTACAAATCCCTGCACCATTTGAGCTCATCGCACAGGGCTGGCCAAGGTGAGGACTCCTATTTGACTACTTGCCTCCTAAAGCCTGAAGTGCCTGAAGACTCTGGATTCATGGATAAATCCCAGCTTCAGCTTCTTCTACCTCGATATACAAAGGCCATGAGACACCTGATGCCCTGCACTCCAGATAACCGCATCAAATCCAGATTCCCAGCATGTCTCCTGCCATTATTTTGCAGAGCATAATTGAAAATACTCTATCTGTTTTTATTATCAACAACACGTTCAGACACAGAGGCTTGAAGCTCTTCTGGCTCACTCAGTAATTGTGCTTCTATCCCCATGTACTTACTTAATTTTAAAGACAATCCTTTTAGAAATATATTAATAAGGGAGCATTGGGAGAGATACAGGCTAGTTTCCACATTCATAATATTCTGAAGAACACATTTGTATCTTATACAAGAAAATGAACTTGTCTTGTTCTATCCAATAAAACAGTACCCCCATATGTTTTTGTTATGGAGTTCACACTGACATCAAATTGCTTGATATGAACATCTTTACAAATATGTTCAGTGACTATTTTATGACTATTGGGAGTATTAAAAAAAAAATATTTATCTGTGGTTATATAGAAACCCGTGGGGGGGGGGGGGGAGAGCTGTCAAATGTATAGTATGTAAATATGCTTCATGTAACTGTGGCTTTATATGCCAATGTGCATATATCTTAAATTCAACTTCAACAAAATAATATTTAGTAATATTTTTATAAATAAATGCTTTTATCTCTTCCTGAATACATCCATATACATTCAAACTAGTCAGATAAATTAGGAATATGATCCATTACTCTTCCTGAAGGTAAGAAGAGACTTTGTCTTAGTAGAGGTTAGTTTTAAACATAGCTGACGAATTTACAAGCATCAAATATGTGTGCTTATAATCAGATAAGGGATATTGATGGCGTTTTTTTTTTTTTTAATCGCAAGTACATGTGGCTCCTCCCGTCCTACCCTATGAGCAGTATAATAGATAAAATAATTTGCAACTAATATACAAGTTGTAGTAGGACATCTTTTGGTCAACAACATTATCAGTTCCCTGTTGGTCAGAGCAGAGGGCTCACAGGAAACCCGACTGTTTCCTTCAGCTTCACTTTTATTCTCCTTCACATATAATGTCTGTCAATGATCAGTTGACAGCTTTCTTAAAGAAGAGTTAAGACAAATTACAGTTTTAGAATATATATATGCTCCTTTGAAGTTTCATGACTGAAGATGAAGAATTTTTTAAACATAGAATAATTTTAAATTTTCTTTTAATTCTTAATTAAATAGAGAATTATTGTTCCAAATAAGAGAAACATTTTTTTTTCAATACAAGAAACGTGAATCCTTAGCTGTAGGATAGTTATCGGTGTCTTCTTAGTTACCCTTAGAAGTATGGGGAAGGAAGTACATTTAAGAAGGAAGTTGCATGTAATTGCCAGATAGCACAACAGAAAGGTATTTGTCACTCACCTAATGATTTTACATGGCATCCAGATTACAATAAATTAGTTAAAGAATATACTTCTGTGCAGAATGACCTGACTGACTACATCTGCCTTTTATCCCTAGAGGTAGCTAGCAAGGTCCTGTCCCTCTCAGCTTAATCCATAAATAAAAGAATTACTTTTACAAAAAGATCCATTCCTGCCATTGATGTTTGCTAACATTTTATTTAGGAATGTTGACACTTCTCCTATAGTACTAAGCTTGCTTGGAGGAAAGACAATGTTACATGTGTAACTGACAGTAAACAAAAAATCGATTATTTTTTTTAAAGAAAAGAAAAACCCCTGTAGGGAAAGACCAAATCACAACACACAAACACTGAATGTAATGCCTGAAAATGAATGTAGCGGCATAGGCACAAAACCACAGCCTTCAGGTCAGTCTCTCTAATGTATATTTAGGCTTTTGCAAGCAAGCACGTAGGATTTCAGAAACACCAACAGGCTGACACCGCTCCACTGAAGCAGAGGCTGTGCCCTACTTCTCCAGAATGGTTTAGGACTTTTAACGCCCCCCCGCGCTCTTAAACACCTTGGAAGATCTGAGGTGAGCATTCACCAAGTACCATTCAGGCCACTTCTGTATAAACTAATTTAGACAGATAACTTTAGGAAATGAGCTTTGACAAGCTTCTCCCGTTACTCATGCTCAACTTCAAAAGGAAATCTGGTGCAATTCAAAACTAATAAAGATGACATTATTTACTGCATTAATAGGTTATAGAAGTTCTCTGTGGCCATTTTCTTGGTTAACCTCGATGCATTTCTAAGGTGCTTTCCATTCAAAGCTTATCTATATGCAGTTCTTTAAACTCTTTGTAAATAAGACACGCATTTTTGAATATTACTAGAAATTACACCTATAAAATATCGAATAAAACCTTCAAAACAAAAGCATAAAGAAGTATCAAGGGTAACATACTTTTTCATATGAATCTAACCAACAAAGTATTTTAATGAGTGCACATCTATTAAGAGAATTCTCAGGATGCTGTAATTATTATTCATTTTCTAGAATTGTTTCACCATGAAGCTTTATGCTACTATGGGGACTTTAATGTTTATGTTTTGTGACGGCTGCATTGACTATTAAAAAGCAATTTGGCTGACATTTTAAGTCTTTTGTTGCCAGTTTTAATTGGATTGTTCACCAAGCATCAACTCCCCCGTCAACTGCAAAAATTACAGGCCGACGTCAGTTTATAGTAATGACTGTTTAATGATTTTATCCTGTCAGTATGCCAGCTTCATATGGATGCATGCATGATTAGTTTCATATCAGGACCTGTAATTAAATAATTGAAACCTAAACAAAACAGAATACCAAAGAGGAACACATATTTAATAAAGACTCAAAGAGTTTTCAAGACACTTGTTATTAATTAAAAAATAATGTTTTGAGGACTAACAGTGCAGAAGTTGGTGGTAAGGGAAGAAGTTTTCTGCATCTTTTCCAAATCCAGGGCTACAGAAGAAATTTCCCTTTCTGTGATGCAAAATTTGAAAGCTCACTGCAGTAAGTCTTATGGTTTTTAAAATTGACTCAACATTGTTCAGTATTCATTATTAGTGATTTGTATTGGCTTTCCAGACTACGCAAAGCTGCTTTTATAATAATAATCCTAAAATACAACAATAATTATACTTCCACTGAAACTTACAGTGCTTACAATCAAAGAAAAACAAGCCCAAAAACATCGCAGAAATGCAGATTCTTGAAAGAAAAACAACTATTATTTTTCATTCAGTTCTGAATCCCATGCCAAACTCCTACATATTTCAGAATTTCTAAGAGTTAGAGCCCCAAATAGCTTTACAAAGATAACTCTTTGAAAAGGATAAATATCCATGGAAGTGAAGCCAGACTCGATGACTCACAGAGCAGGGCTGTGCCTCCTCGTTCTGCTGAAACAGAGTTCAACAGGCTGGGGGCTTTCTGGAGAACTCCACCGCTTATGGTTTTGGCCATCTGACATGGATAGTAATTTTCTGAAGGCATTTAAACTCTTCAATGTTGAAAAGAAGTTGGTATTTCACACGTTTTGACATCTATAAAGTCGAGGGAAAAACCACCATCCAAGGAATAGATTTTCAAAGGGTTTTCACTGTCTAACTAACAAGCACATCTCTGGTACAAAATTTGGGATAGGGTGCCTACGAAACAGTGGCTCCATAAACTGAGCTGGTAAGTTTATGGATTCCCATTAAACTTAGACCTCAAAGGTCAAATACCAGACTTTATCGTGTTATGCATTTGGTAAGTATTCAGGAAAATTTCAGCAATTTATAGCAACTTAGAAGAACTTGCGTTCATCTGTTTTCAGGCTTGACTTTTATAGGCTATAGCCACCTACTAGAAAATATTAACCTACTGGAAAGTCAATAGATTTTCAAGATTGCTTCATTTTTATGTACAAAAAGCTGTATTCCTCACAGAATCATTCATTTTCCTTTTATTGCCATGATGATGGCCTAAAACCTGTTCTGACCAAACTTTTGAGCAGATGGCTTTATTTGTAAATTTAGGGGTAAATTGAGGACCCATTTCTTTTCCCAGTTACAACAGCACGATATGGGATTAACTCCATTGATTTCAATGGTGCTATTGTGCCTTGGGTTTGCTAGCTGTAACCAGAGAAGCTAACAGCCCAACACTGATAGGGCATATCCATTTTTTATATAAATATATGTTTCATATATAATTAGAAACAGGAAATTTGCCACTTCAAACCCCCAGCTGTGGAGCACCACACGACTCTATTCCATGAATGGGGCTATTGAATTTGTGATTCAGTGGATGACCACCGAACCACTACAGGATAGGTTAGCACAAAATTTTAAATCTATAAATATCAGGAGGGCCAGGAGAGGTCTGAGAATGGACCATGCATCAGCAGATGAAAATTTACACTGACAAATGCAACGTACCTCAAACTGATTGCTGAGGTCTACAATAACTCTACGTACTCAGAAAATGGACCTGTGTTATGTCTGTGAGCAGCTCTGTGACAACCTCTTTGCTGTTCACAGCTTTACTAATAGAATGTAACAGCATGGAAATTAAAGCAAATTGGACAGAAAATAAAAAGACAAATAATGCTAAATTATTACATATACATGAGGCAGAGTGTGTTGTTCTATTCCTGACACTTTTTTCAGAACGCTTTGGTAAAAATAGAAGGGATTTTACAAACAGGTGACTGGATTAATGATGTGGAAAACCCACTACGTCAGGAGACACTAAACTGACTGTGTAGTTTAGAGACAAGCAAGATGCAAATGATGGAGAAACAAGAGAATTAGAACTCAATAGGTAACCAATTATTCACACTCACCAATAAAATATGATGGGTAACTAAAGGAAACTGTTAGGAGACATTTAAAACTGATAAAAGGAAATACTCTTTTTTTTTTTTTAAAAAAAAAAAACAACATTTAATCTAGGAATTTGTTGCTACAAGCTATCACTGAGACAAAGAGGTTGTGAGTATTTTATGATTTTACGTGTAAAATTTTATACAGATAATTATTCATCCACACAGATTAAGCAGGCAATATACACACAAACCTAAGTATACCTAAGAATAAAACATAAGTATAAAGAGGAAGCAGTTTTATGTGTATATTATATATACGTATCCTTTGTGCATACAAAAAAATTCCACTGAATTCAAATTACAATGGAAAGAATAAAATTTAGACTGATATTTGCTCAGTTTCTTTACAAGGCTAACTTTTTATCACCTTGAAGGATTTCATTTCATAGACCTTAATATAACAACACGGAGCAAAACTGCACTCACTGCTTGCTTCCCGTCCCAGCCAGAGAACAAGAACCAAATTCCAGCCATTGGTGATTTTTCTTCCTATCTGATCAGGTCAACCCTGTTCTACTCAAAAGACATTTGGGGAAAACAAGAAGAGTATGTCATTTACTCAGCCAACTGATGAAAAAAGTTTAAGGCAATCCATTCTCGTGGCTGAAAAAGAACAGTCTTAAGTCTTCTACCACCAATAATGCAAAACCTAGGGATGCAATACTTGATTTGCAGTTCTCAAAGTGAGCTAGGTATCGATACTTACAGTAGCACTTTGAAATTCACCGTACATAAGGAACCTACGAAACCACTTCTATAGGATTTATTGTCCAGAACAGAGAAGCAATTCCAGCCTCGTTCTGTTCCTCATTCTGATGTTTCAATTCTGATTTTGATGCTTACTTGCAGCCTTCTGAAATATATGACTCTTAGCAAATACTGTAAAGAACCTAGCACAGATTTTGTGAACGGTACCAATGGGAATACTGCACTCATACCCCAATGATGCAATAACCATGTAACAAAGTACTCTATGACAAACTCATCTCCCAGTACTGAATAACAGAATAACCAAGGAAACTAGGACAGAACAAATAGGTTTTTTTATACATTTCCAGTGTGCTCTGTCCACCTGCCTTTCCCTGTTACAGAATATGCAGGCTGAATGCAAACAAGCAAATGTATCACGGGGGTGGAGGAAGGCCTTAGCAATAACATGCTATAGTTCCCTTTTGCTAAGGAGGGTGGATAGAATGGGTGAAGATCAGAAGGTAGTTTCAGCTTATGCAATTTCAAAATGACCTTTTAAATGTAATTATTAGAGCAGAGTTGTAGCATTCAGCTGAAATTGAACTCTTTGGAATTCCACATACTTATGAAGCAGAAATAATGAAGAAAACTGCATTATATATATCAAAAAGCAAGAACCAGTCAGATACAGTTTTCTTCCTCCTCCTCCTGTCTGGTTTTTACAATTTTGCACTAACAGAAAAGCAACACACCATATATCCATCAAAATAAAGCATATCCTATTGCAGGAAAAAATACCCTGCTGAAAAATGTACGAGTAAACATGTCAGTAAATCGGTTCCAAATGAAGAAAGAAGTACTGAGTACAGAGATATAGGATAAGACATCTGTATAGTACTTCATGGTCCAAATTGAGATCCTTGGGATGAAAATTTTGCCTGTGGTAGGAAGGAACACCAGATGGCTTGCAGAGACACTCCAAGGCTAGTTTACAGCCTATAGTGATCTCCAAAGCCCTAATTCTGTCCTTTTGGTGAAACAGCAAAAAGGAGAGAAGGGGAAGGGCAAAGATCTGTCACCAGCTCAGTTCTGCAGCGCATGTGCCAGCACCCATCCTGGCCCTGCTTTCTGCAAAGGAACAACACTGGTGCCAAAGGGGCTGTGAAGACAGAATAGGGACCATTGGCTGGGACCATTTTGTTCTGCCAAGCCAAAATTCACCTCATCCTTGAGAACTGATAGCACAAATATGATTATATTGCTATGTGATTTACACTAAAAACATTGCTATATGCTACACATGACAACACAGCTAATGCAAAAACAACTTTTACTTCATGAGACTGAACTAAATGACCAAACCTGTAGTTGACATTTATTGATCAGACTCCAATGTTAATACAAAGTAAAAAGGCTTGGGAAGTTTATCCATTTACTGATCAGTGATTCATCTCCTTCCAGATGATCTCTGAGTGTGGCAGCACTGTGTATGTTTGCTTTCCTTACCTTTCACTGTGAAGTATTAGCTCCATTTAACATGCCATGAAGGCAGCACTGAAATTACTGTGCTTTACCTGTACAAAACTACTTTCTGCTGCTTTCAGAATGACTCTACTGCTCTGAAAATGAAACAAAACAAAAAAGCAACAAACCAACAAGAAACACCACCACCAAAAAAAACAGACCCCATAACAACAGCCACAAACTTCATGTCTTTTAATTGAGATGAGACCTCCTAAAGCTTTAGTCAAAGAAGAATCTGTTCTATTAGGTTGAATTAGCAGAGAATCCTTGAATGGCCAACGTTAAATTTTGTCCATTAAATCACTGAATACATGAAATCACCTGGAAGATTTCTGGCACAGACTCTGTGAATGATGAGAAAATTCTGCTCTGCAGGCAGAGCAGAACCACACGCAGCTGCTCTGTGAGCACATACAGCGAGCACAAGCACATGAGGTGCCAAAAACAGGGTCAAGCTCTTGTCCCTGGGGCACAGCCAACTCTCTGAGATGCTCCCTTCCCAAAAGTGAGATGCATGGATGAAGTGAAACGGTGCCTTATTTTGCTTTCATATAAGGCAGCTGAACACAAGGGAACTGCAAAGTGCATTCTTGCTGGGCACAGCAACACCGTCGTTCTCCCCTAGTCTCTCCCGGTGCTTCCACTGGCGCAATGAAGCTCTTGATTTTCTGTCCTGAGTTCTTATTGTCAAGCAAAACTGAGCAATGAATGAGGACGTACTTCAGCTGACAGGAGAATTTGATTTAATATTCCTGTAACACTTTGAACATAAGAATGCACTACGGAAGTCCCAAGTCTTATTAGGCTTGGCAATAGCGAATGCAAGGTGACAGCTTTCCTAGACTTGACAGTATTGCTCACCAGAAGACTCCAATGCATATAAGCATAACCAGGCACCGCAGATAATACTTAGGGGTAGAAAAGAATGGAAGCGCTCAGCCTTACAAAGCTAGAAATCTTACAAAGCTAGAAATCCCGTTCTTACGGCTTTCATCTGAGCACGGGAGGCTCAGCTTTATTTGCTCTGCCTGACACAGAAATGGGACTTGGATCCAAGGCGCTCATATCAGACACCTACTGCTGAGATGCACCAGCCCACATCCTTAAAATTTAGTTAGCGGAGGGATTTGAACTTGTGTCAGTCACATAACATAGGAGTCCCTGGCTACTGCGCTACTGAGCAAGTCAGTGTCTGTCTCACTGGTCCAATAAATATTTGATTATTTATATGCCCTGAAGTAGCTCCAAAGAGATCAGGAGAGAGAATGAGAAAGACAGATGACTAATTGCGTACCAGGTGCTGGGATATCATTTTCAATCATCTTCTTCCCCATTATTTGACTTTCCAGGTGAGTACCTTGACAAGTGCCTTGCCTCTGTGAAGCTCGTGCTCAGGTGAGGAATTTCATTTCGAAACAGAGAGCACTTCTTTGGGGAAATGTCGTTGGAATTGACACATTTCCTGAAATGTTTGGGTTTCAGCACACTTGCAAGGATATCTGATTTTGGATTTTAAAGCTCTGCCATAGAAATACAGGCAACCCTTTGAGGCGAGCCTTAAGTCACAGTGGAAGTCTTCTTTTTCACAGGCAGCAGCCGGAGTCGCAAGCAGAGAGGACTTCTATGGTGAGATGAAGCTGGCCTCATGCCTGCCCATCTGAGAAGGTCACCAGCTCTTCCTCTTGTTGTGTCTTTACCTACCAAAACCAATGCAAATGAAACGAAGCCTTAAGATAGCCAACAGGATCTTGTTGATTTCAGTGGAAATTGAGGAAAACTTGGAGTGTGTCATCTCAAATCCGTTTAGAACAGTGAATAACTAATTTACCAGTTTTTCTTCATATATAAGAGAAAGACTCCATGAATTCTGAATGTATCCACACACTGCTGATGCTAAAAGACAGGCTAATCTACTACAGAGCCCAGTAAAAGTCAGATACCCGGCAATCTGTCTCTTTGTCAAGCAGTGCTCCCTCTAATCTCATATAGGAGAGATAAGAGAGAGCATGGAAAACTAAAAGGAGAGCACTTTAGCCCTTTGTTTGAAAATTTCAATAGAAAGCATTTTCAAAAAAATTAAATGGGTTCTATTCAAATGCAGCACGAAAGAAAATGGTGTCTAGTTCAGGCTGGGCACGGTGACCTGCCCCAGTTTGTAGCTGAACAAAAGCATAAAAGCAAATGATACAAGTTCCATTTTGTTATCCAATATTTCATTAGGGAACTAATTAAACAGGCTGCACTCAAACGCAGCATATAAACAATATTACACATAAAGGGGAGCATTTCTGGGAAGATATTAGCTTATAGCACTAACATAATTTTTTTTTTTTTCCCAACAGTTAGGAACAAAAAGCTTTTTCCCGTTACCTCATCCTAAGTAGTTTTTCAAATCAAGCCCATGTTCACACTCACGCTGTCACTGATAATGGATCTTGTGTCAAATAAGAAGAGAGTAAAGGACCTGATAATAAGTGCAATTATAAAACATCAAAAATGGTAGATCAAAGTGGGTTTCGTTTATTCCACTGTGTACAGTCACTTCACAGCTTTTCTGTGTTCCTGTCATGTGGTCCTGACAGGACATATTAATTTGCTCCATTATCATAGCAGCAAGAATGGCACACTTCAGAAAGCAGCTGACAAATGCAGCTCCTCATTATTACTCTGTCTTACTTTTATTTATTTTGTTTATAAAAACACTTTTTAAATTTCCTTCTCCTGAGACTCTCAGGCATGACGATAGCCTTCAAATGGTTGATAACCTTGTGATAAACAAAAATCAGGAACGGTCTCAAGCCTTCTAAGTACTGCCACTTTCCAAAAAAACAACTGAAATTTACAGCCTGCAACAACTGTCAAACCCAGTAGTGAGTTAATATTAGAAGAAATTGAAAAATTCACCTAAATATTCCCACTCTAATTCATTTTAGAAGAGTATCCATTTTCTGAATATTTACTAAATTCTGTGTGGGAATTACAGCATAGATTGGTAATTTAACATACAAATTGCGTTTGAAGGAGTAATAAAGCACAGGAGAGAAGCAAAGCTCAGTTTCATTCTTCCTGGCTTGCCCCCACGGGTACCGTGATTCAACTCTTAGTGTGGCTGCCCAGGTTGATCACGGCCGTGATACTTAGAGGCTTCTCAAGTGAAATGTGCACAACAAGAAAAAGGTTTTACAGCACTTTTCCATGGGGACAGATATGGATAGAGGCTTTGAGCTGGTGCTCTCCTCAATAAATTATGCTTAACTTCCCAGATATTAAAGCTCGCAGGAATGTTTGCTTTTGAGCCTATCACAAAATGTTGCAGCTGCTATTGCTAACGTGCAAAGGAATACACAATTGAGCCAAAGGAAAGCAGAACAAGAATCAAGCAAATTGCATAATATAAACAATCTTATGCAAAATCAAGTCCTGAAGCAATACACTGTCATACAAAATTGCACACCTCTGCTGAAGTGGGTAAATTATAACAATTTGCACTAAGTGAAAACCTAATATTTACACTAAAAAATGAAAGCTATTATATTCAACATGTACAATTTCATAAGAAAATTCTGTTACCTTGAATTTAAAGTACACTCGCAAAGTATTGACTTTCATGACTAGTTTGAAAGGGTAACTCGAAATTCACTAATGCAGTTGGCTACAAGGTGGCTCTACACAGTTGGAAATAAACCGAAGTATTATACCATGCCGCCGTCACAAAGAATAACTACCTTGAATATTAGTATAAAAGTGGATGCAGCAGTTTCATATCCTATCATGAATATTATGGCAATGATGCGTAGAAGTGATTTACATCTTCATTATTTCTAGACTGTAAGAATCGCTACTGTGAGCACTTTGTAGAGTCATTTGCTAACATTTAAGCAAGTTATGATTAATGCAATTTGAGTAGAACGCATATTGGACAGATAGATTATAGCCCTGCTGATATTGTATGTGCAATAATTAGTACTGTGACAACAGCTAATTATTTTTAATTTAAAAGCTGAAGGATTTTATCTGCAAATATTGCGCCTGTAGTTAATAGATCAGTCCTTTCCACACCCAAAACAAGGTGACAGAAATTATGCATTAAGTAAATGAGTAATTTCTTATCAATATTTAAAAATAATGTAGTGCCAATCAATAACAGCACTAGACATTTAAAGCACTGCTGCTAAGTATTACTGAAAAAAATAGTATATAAAGTACCCACATCATCAACTCACCCAGGGTGCTGCTCAGTACAATGAAACTCATTAAAAGACAACTGAAAACATAAAAACTACCTCCTTTAAATTCCAGAGAACTAAGATACTAGCATGAAACACTGCTCCAGCTATATGGAAGACCATCTGTCTGCATAAGAACTGAAGAAAAAGATTCTCAGATGGACTCAAACGGAATTACCTCATTGATTTTCACAGTGGTACTCAAGAACAGCATGTCTAAATAGTATGGCCTGCAGTTAGCATCAGGACCTTACTTCCCTCCTAATAGCCAAAGTAATGTTCTGTATAGCATGAACACATACACCGAAGAATTTAGATAGCAGAACACCAAGGAAACTGTGACAAGTCCATTTAAGAATGAGCAGCTGGTTTGTTTCAGACTGGAAGTTTTCAGTTTAAAATATTTGAACAACTCTGTGACTTTAGGAAAGGTGATTTGGAAGCCTCCGAGAGAAAATTCCTAGAAACTGAAAAAGAAAAAAAAAGGTGTTTCAGTGGCACATGCAGATGCTGCACAACATGCAGCAATCCATAATGGGCAATGAAGTACCTATTCCAATACACCACACCATTCAGCTGCTGGTATAATACGGGAGAGGCCAATAGCACTGGGGAGACTGTTTCAAGCATTAATACCTGCTTTTTCTGCCCCTGGAGAGTCCATCAATCACCAAGCAACTGATTTGTGCACAAACTATAGCTACTGGCGATAGTGCTGCTTAGCAAAATCTAAGGCAGCTTGCCTCTGCACTAAAAGACTCCAAGGTGTGGGCCTGAGATGCTGCCAAACTGGTCAAACCCAACATTTTGATAGCTTAAATCAATATAACACCGAATGCAGTAATGCAAACGGTATTTTTGACCCAACTGTTCAGAAATAATGAAAAAAGCCCCAGGAAACACGTGGTAAAACTAAATTATAAGATATTCTCAAACCCATTTATCCATCTCCCTGGAAGCTCTTTGAGAACCAAAGAGAACCATTTCATGCTTTTGCACAACTGAGATGAACACTATTTTACTTGAGAAGAAAGCCGAAATCCTCACATCATCATGAGTGTCACCTCCACATGAACATGTGGGGGAGCAGGCAAAGATGGGGAAGGCTCTGCTTGCAGACTGGTCCAAATTTTAGAAGAATCTTGGGCATACTCTACCTATATCATTCTCTGGGATTGGAGCAGCATACTGATTTTCTTTTAGCCCTTCCAGCTTTCTGGCAATACAGAACATTAATAATTGATGTTCCATTGATTTGGTTATTTTCTTTCGGAAGTTGTACAGTTCTTCCACAGCTAAGAGTTGCAGAATGCTCCCCAAAGCATTCGTTTTTATCATTACTCCTCTGACTCACTTCAAATCAGTTTATTAGTCTTAATTTGCACCCTTGTGTTTAACATCAAGGAAGTTACTTTTTGATTGATTCTGAAGAAACAACCCTTAAAAACAGAAACTAGCAAATCAAAGCTTTCCCAACAGAACAATATTTAAAACTTAGTGATACTAGAACAAACTTCTTGGTTTCATTTACTTGGGTGGTAATTGCTCAGTGCAACAAAGAAGGCATTTCTAATAGAAGACTCACATCCCCAGATCCTTTAAGTGCTTTTGGTATCAGATTAAATATTAATACAAAATAAACTGTACTACTATTCAACTACTTAGTGCATTACTTTCCTATAAGGGATCACAGTATGAAACAGACGTAAGACTGATGTCAATATTAAACGTACTCAGCTTTTCTGTAAGTTAGTGTCTTTACACAAACAGAAAGGGACTCATCTTTTGGCCCCTCAGATTTTCTGGAACACCTACATCTCAGAATCTTCTGAAGGTGGAAGAACTGGTCAGAAATGAAAATATTGTGTTTTATTAGATGGAAGTTCCATTACATTAAGAAGAGAAGAACTTAAGAAAGCAGTCAGATAACTGCACCTGAACATCAGTCTATTGAGAGATCTGAAAAGCCAGCAGAAGCAGGCTTAATTTCAAGGTGCGCTGTACAAGTGAGAATACAACTCTTATAAAAGATGCACATCTTAATTGTATTCCTGCCACAAACATGTATAAACTCGAACATCACAGCAAGTACCTTCATCTGTTTTAGTCAGAATCCACTGTCTTTTGCCTCACGGGGTGTAGAATGAAGAAACTCCAAGATTTCAGATACTTGAAATGAGTTCTTGAGAGCACATACCCAAAGAAGTAGCAAAACTTCCTGCCACAAGTAGAAAGTGAGACCTGATATGTGAGATCAACAGCAGCTGGAGAGGTCCCAGGGTCAAAGATTCTGAAGCTGTAGAAACAGGCGGGACAATACTGGCGCACCACTGCCCAGAAGTGGCATCCGGCTGCTCAAAACTGCATGTGCCAGTGCTTGCACTGCCTTACATACTGTTTTTTCTCTGAGAAGTGGCACCTGATAAAAAGTATCTTCCTTCAGCAGTTTGTGCACAATTTGGCAAACACCTTGCATGCAACATTTAGACAGCATGCTACAAAATGCGCTTACACCTCAACCCCAACTACTGCTGGGCAGGGAAGAGCTCTGTGGCAATGGAAGAAGGTTCCTGGAGGACCTATGAGGGACACCAAGACCATTGCAGAGGTTTCTGTGATGTAGCCCAAGCAGAGTCCTATATAGTTTAAAGAGTGCTAATCAGGATAAAATCAATATTAACTTGTCTTAAGCTCAAACGTGCATACTAAATTAATGGGACAAAACCAGGGTATTGCAAACTGACAGGACAGCCTTAGCATGAAGTACACTGTCAATGAATAAATCTAGTGAAGCTTTGTTTTGAAGACTAAAATGGACTTACCAGAAGACTTACCAGGCTTCTAAATAATCTCACCACAGTAATCGAATTCCCTAACTGATGAATATGTATATGCATATTATCAACTGCATAAGAGAGGACCCCAGTTTCCCTGTGATCAGTGAGTTTTGGAGCATGCCTCGTGTCCTTTAGATATACAACATACAGACCTGAGTCACACAAGGTGATTAAATGCAATCTGACCAGAGTTCCTGTTCCTGCATTATCATCCAGTCTCTTCTCCACACATCTGAGTATTCTGAAGCAAACATCAGCTTGAAGCCCTGTAGTAATCAAGCCTGAAAGTGGTAACAGATGCCTAAAAAAGGAAGCTAAAGTAGTAAAACTCACAAAAAAAGTATGGGTGGCACAACTGTATTCCCTTAGATTTTAACGTTTCTTTTAAAATCATAACTGGCACTAATTACACTATTTACATGTTAATGAACAACACCTGGCTTCAGCTGGATATAAAGAGGTTGATAACATTTTCCTCTCACCTTAGGAACAAAGAATCGAACATGTACATTTTTGCAGAGATAGGCTTGCCAAATTTAAGGCACCAATAATTAGGGCAGTGTAAAAACAATTTCACTTATTCACATACTCCAACCAAGTGCAAAGTTACATTCATTCTGAATTATTAATGAACTGGGCTGAAACTAAGTACGAAACACACAGGTATAGGATGGAAATAAAATCAAGAGACAAAACTTGATTAGAGCACCTGTTTTTCAACCTTTTAAAAAAAAGGACAGACTTATCTTGTAGATAGGATTTAAAAAAAGTATTAAAACAAACAAACAAACCCAATTCTGGCTGAATAGATAATCTCCTATATTACCCTTATAATAAAAGCCAGTATACTGCAGGATTTACAACGTCAAGCACCCTCAGACAACTTCAACAGTGAGAATAACAGAGTAGTGATGAAGCTCAAAACTTCTGTCTACCTTGTTTTTAACTGAAGAACCATCTTCATACAGAGTTGACCTGGACCAACTGAAAACCACATTGCTTCTTACTTTTGTTTAATCAGCAATCCACTTCCAAAACAGCTACTCTAAAAAATATCCAACTTAATTTGCTTTCTCTCTTTTAAACACGCGCTTTTTCAACAAAATTACAGATGCTATACAAGCACTGCTCCTGAAAATGCTCATTTATTCTTGCTAACGACCACATCTCTGGAATTTATTTCACAACACCAGTTCTTCAGCATCTCACAACTTGAAAGCACAACAAAAGCCAGACAACTAAATGTTAACGTATGCCTTATCCAATTCCAACGAATCCACCCTTTTCCAACTAACATTCACATTATAGGACAGCCTGAAGGATTCTACCTGGCTTCTGTAGATCAGAGAAAATACAGTCACTTGGATGTGATGTAGGGAGCTGTTTGTCCTGACTGATTCCTTAACCATTCTAACAGCATTTATACAGTAAATACATTTAGAAAGTATTTAGCTGAGGTTTAATTTTTAATTTTGTTTTACTTCAAAAACATAGACATATCCTCTTGAACAGAAATATAAGTAACATATAATTAGCTACATGTTGTTAATTTCATGTTGTTTTAAAAATACTGCTTTAATTGTTGATTTTTCTTAATGTTCTACTTAGTAAAACTCTAAGCATTATTATAGCTTAAATAACTATTGTCCTATATGGTATTTGTCAGAAAAAAAATGCAGAAAAGCTAAAGCCCTTCAATACCAGTATTTGGTATAAACAACCCAAACCAATCTGCTATTACAGACATGCAGATAGCATTTATATGTTAGAAAAATATTTGCATATTATAAAAGTTAGCTTATGTCAATTTTATTGAGAATAACTAAATATAACTTTATTTAACAGTATTGTATGCCACAGAATAAAAGCAAATTCTGCAAGGCGTAAGTCTCACAAATGGAACATAACCTGAAGGACTTGCTCTGATCAGGCTTCGAACGAAGGACAGGAAAAGAAGATACAGTTAAAAGAAAGGGCCAAGCCCTGATGGAAGAAGAATTGCCATGTTTAATTTAGAAAAGATGTGTCACAAGTCCAAAGTTACATTTTAATAGATATACTTCAATTGGGGTTTACTGATAAGTTTTAAGGACCACAAATCATGATGCATATAAAAGAGAGATAGACAATATGGGAAAAACCATGGCTCACTCGCTCTTTCTACCAAACTACTAGGAAATAGTACGACCTGTAAACAGGGCTTATGATACAGTAATTAATAAATACACAAAACGACATAGATGTTGGAGGGAAAATAAAGACTGCAGGAGCAAATGGAGAAGGCATAGGAAGAATTTCTATAATACCAGCTTTAGTAGAAGAAGATGGAATGAAGATGGCTTTGGTAGAAGAAGAAAAAAAGAAGAAAGAACGAAGATGGATGAAATAAGTAACCAAATGGCAGATACACCACTCACACGCAACATGAAGGAAAGTTCCTCAGCTCTTACCAGCCAGAGCGATCAGCTTTCCTGGATGCTTCTCCAAGGGAGATGCTTTTAATGCCACAGGTAAGTTTGGCTTTAGGTTGTACCTGGGACACTGAGAGTTGAGTGTGCCTCTTAGTTTTCATCCTAAAAAGCTGTGAGTAGCCTTTTATTGTCTCTGCAGATGATGAGGTGAAAGCAAGGAGAAAACTGAGGACACTTGTGCAATTAATGTAATACCTAATGAGGAAGGTCGCTGCAAAGTCATCATTACAGGGACAAAAATACACATTAGCAAGTGAAGACCTACAGTTGAAAAAAAAAAAGACTGAAAAAAACACAAGCAGTTCTGACAGTCAAAATTATCTAAATTTAGCCTTTTAACAACGAAAAAGGCCACTGATTCCCTATGTACATCCTTCCCAAAGACACTTAAGACTTCAAATTTTGCAGCTCCATTTCTCTCCAATGATGAGATAAAGAAATTGTGCGCCCACATGAACACCTGAGTGAGACCTTTGTGCATACACAGAGTGACAACATCACTGACTCTTCTGCATCAGTGTTTCGTTCCTCCTCTGGCGTGCACTGGCTTTCACATCAGCTGTTTCCTCTCTCAAGTAACAAACACATCCCAGCTCAGCTCATGCTGATCAAAGCTTTCCTCTTAAACATGATATAACCTTTACACCAATAATTTTTCCAATAATTTCATATGATAGGGAAGTTATTTCAATCCTGTTGCCATTTAACACAATAAAACGTATTATTGGCTGTGAATGTTCATTTACAGAAATACAGACATATTTCATAAAAAACAAACACAAAAAAAACCCACTTAATTTGCAAGTAGCCTGTTCTCCAGTTGTCTGTTACATGATTTGTTGCATATTACTGAGTACTTGCTAGAAAAGCAAATTAATGGGCCTGATTCCTCCACACAGATAAACATACAGACAGTTCTAAAAAGTACCAGTAGAAGAGAGGTGTAGAAACACTAGACTAAGGCAGGGAACAATACAAATTGTATACCATGCTGCTGGAAAAGGAAAGGACTAAAGTCATTTCTCAGCTAAAGGTTAATTTTAAATTTTGTACAGATATATCATAAATACATGTACTAGATACACGTGCAGCCATACCCTCTATAAAATAACGCTGTAGAAACTTATGCATTGTATGCATGGGATAATTAAATTGTTGACAAAAAACCCTTTCATTCTTACTGTGATTTTTAGTAACAGGATTTGGCAACAACAGCAAAAAATATGAAATGCAATCTTCATGAAACTCAGAGCCCCATCAATCAACCAAGAAAAAAAGCCCCACAACTTTATGAGAGTTCAGGAAGAAAAATCTAAGGCTGCAGCAGAACATCAGAGGCATTCTAAAAGGTGTGCGGTTCCCCCAGGTTTGGGGGGAGAAAAGATTGAATGTGAGATGAAAGGCAACATTTCATATAATATATAATGACACAAAAAATAGTAGTTATGTTTGTGAGAAATCAATAGGGAAAAATAATTTTGAAAATAAATAGGAACTTAAGCATTCATGACAGTGAAACAGAATGACAGAAATTAATTACAGTTAAGGGTGACATTCTAAAACGAATGCCTTTGTAACTCACATCTGAATCTACCACATTTTATAGGAGAGAATTTTTTTATCTGGACAAATAGGTACAGATTTAGCATTTGAACTGAATTTCTCACTTTTTGTCAATTTAAGTTATTGCTCTTTTATTTGTTTGAATTTTAAAATCATGACTCATTTTGAAAATTTCTCTTTTTTTGAAAGCTAAAATTGTATTGTACTTATGGTTACTGAAATATTGATTTGTAACATAGATCAGCAAACGCAAGTGCTGATGCAGCTTCTTTCCCAAAGGAAACTAGAGCCAGCAGTGGTCATTACATACGCTTAAATCTGACAATGGGAGAAGTACAATTTTAATATTGAACCAAGTTTCAGACTAACTGGGGATAGTTGGAGGCCATCAATTTTTCTTCACTGTGAAGCGAACTGTCTTTGTTAGAAATTCTCTTCAACTTCTTCCTCTTCATAAACAACAGACCTTGCTGGATGTTGTTTTATGCCCTAAAGCACCTCTACTTATTTTTCCAATTGATTCTTTACAGAGTACAGCATTTCTTTTTCTTTGATTACTCAAGTTATTTTTTCTTGCTTATGTTGTTTAAAGTAGATTTACATTTGGAAGAGAAAACTATGTTCCTCGCTTCTGTACATTACAATTTTCTTATATCAGAAGGAAAATACAACTCAAAACCATGAAATATGTATGCTCAACTATACAAGAACTGATGGAATAAGGAAAAAGATCCTATACAGCAGGAGTTAAATGTATATATTCAATTTAAAAACCAAAACCAACAACAATAAAAAAATACACAACAGGATCTTGCTTTGGCTCTTTAGAAAATTATTATTATCTTAGAAGTCTAGATTTTGTAGCAATCACATTCAACTAATACCACCAAGGTGATTTAACTGTTCTCATTATCTTGCTCAAGTCTACCATTTCCTAAGAATGCAAATCTTTAAGAAATTAGGTTAGCATTTTGAAATAAGGGCTCAGAGCAGCCTGACAACCCGTATACCTAATAGATTACTAACTGTAAATCAGATTAGATGGGTAGTATTTTCCATCTTGAAACCCCAATTTTCCTCTTATGATGTTAGTCATGATGTTTTTACAGCTGTACCTTTAATTACCCCTTCTATCACTTTACCTATTCATGAAATAAAGCTTGCATCAGTAAATATCATGAAAAATCCTTGTCTGACATTTTAAAGTGACTTTTGAATTTAATATGCATTTTTTTCCATTTTGTTTATTAATAAGGATTGAGGTAACTTTCCTGTTATTAATATGATTTGCTTTGCCATAGCATAAAATTGCATATGAGGTACCTATGTACAAGACAAATGTGATTCAGAGATGGTTTCATGTCCCGGAGCTGCCATGTTCCACAGAAGTAAGGGACAAGCTGGCAGTGCTCCAAACACCGTCATATCTGTTTTTCCCAACTGACCTTTTAAAAAACCACATCAGAATAGAGGCCTCATAATAGTTAATCTTGACGATCTCTCATGGCAGCGGCAGAGACAGTTCCCACCTTCCCAAGACTTATTTATATTACACAGCATCTCTTCCCAAGTCAGTCAGGTGCACTTGCATGGCTCTGTTCACTACGAAGAAAATATAACAGTTTCTTTGACTTGGGTGATTTTAGTGGGACAAATATTGGATAAGCTATGGCCAGAACTTAGTTCCATGGATGTTACCCATGTCCTGTCATACACTGAAAGCAGCACTATTGATTTCAGATGTATAAAACTTTATGCAAGCTTATCTCGCTTGCAAAAATAAAGGCCTGAATCTGGAACGAGACATCAGAGAGGAATTATCCAGCAAAACTAAAATGTATGTGTGCAGTAAGTGCCAGTGAGGCAATGACAGCCAGCTACAGAAAGTGTCCAGCAACTATCTGAGCAGTACCAGGGAGCTGGAACTCTGCACTCAGTCTCCAGTAGCCACTTCCAAACCTTCGGCCCTAACGTGGTTGTGGGGGAGGAGAAAGGCCGAGTGCATCAACGAATGTAACTGTTGAATATAAGAGAAAAAAAAAGTTAGGTTGATCCCTTCCTTTCTGTTTCAATCGTGAAAAATAACCTTAATGAAAATAATTATGACAAATGTTGAACTTACAGGGGCAAAGCCCAACTTGCATCAAAAGCCAAAGATAGGGCTAGATTCCTCCATGGTCCACCTCTCAAAAAACAAAGGGAATCCAAAGTAATAAGCTGATCTTAAAAATGGTAACATGGCAGTATGAAGAGTAAGCTTTGTTAGGGTAAACTGTATTTAAAAAAGAAACTTCATTGTATGCAACTTACTAGTAAGGAACACAGTCAAGCCTGAAGGTGCTGCATGAGCTTCAGATGCCCCAAGTGAACCCGCATCTTACCGAGAACAGAGCTGCCTGCACAGGCAAAGTGCAGTCAGGACTAATGCTGCAAAACTGAGCCTGTAACGTTTTACACCTTGAGGATCTATTAGGCGAGTCAAATCTTCCTTCAAGTGTTTACAATTTTATTAGCTGTGCTAGAATAGAAATAAATTGAAATATTCAACAAAACAATTAAATGCAAATCAAACCCTGTTGAAAACAAAATCTACTCTGCCTTCCAAATGCAACTTTGTCAGTACATGTTGCTACAACTCTATTTTTTTTGTTTATTTAATGCCTGCCAACTTTTCAGGATCCATCAGCAGGTCTCCAACGTGCTATCAGCTATCACATGACAATTAATAAGCCTGCAAACAAGCTGGATGCTGTAAATTAATTTAGCGTGAATAAGAGAAGTTGGTGACATTGCTTTAAGCTCTTACACCATTCGCCCACCTTAATAGTGAAGGTTTAGCTGCCTGGCAATTTAAGCAAAAGCGACTCAGAGAAGCCGTAATTCTTGCTTTCCCCTCTCTGCTTACTCTGCTGGTCCTGGCCCCGCTGTGCAGTTGCATTGCAAACAGGTTCAGGGTGCTGCATGGAGAATCAAGCTAGAAAAAACACTGATTATTTTTGTGTAAGATGGGGACACTGGGCTAGCATCAAGGAGATGGCAGGACTGGAGCAGTCAGCTTTATCTATGGTGTAACTGCATTTCAAGAGCAACAAAAGAACAGCCTCAGGGAAACGTAAGAGCATCCTTCCCACCCCAAACCACCACCACCCAGTGGTGTCAGTCAGAAGCCTGCAAACACCTAAGAACTGACTTCTAATCATGTCACAGTAGTTGAAAATGTATTTAAGAACTAAAATTGAAGAAAAAGCATCAAAGTCAGCTGGCACATATGTATGTGATTATTCAACTTCATGATGTTTACCAAAGGAAAAAAAATAAATTAATTTAACTGAACCACAGACTACCTGCGGAATAAAGGCTGATAGAACCTGAACCACAATTAATTACTATGTGAGGTTGTACCTTTTCTTTTCCCTTTCCTCCTGAGCCTTCTCTGCTATCCCATTCACTATGCAAATACAGACGGAAATAGGTGGCCTCATCCTGTAAGTGTTTTACATCAGCAGAACACCCGCTGAAGTCAATCACAGCTTTCTGTGCGTGAGCTGGTGAGACAGGGACCCTTTGGTAGAAATAGTTTCATAAAAATGCGTTTTAAAGGAAGATGATTTCTCTTTATTTAATCATCTCACTACGTATTCTTGTCATCCTGGGCAAACAGCCAGGAGCAGATTAGGGAAAAAAAATTCTGCAATAGTAATAAAACACATGAAATTGGTAATGCTATGATTCAGCCATTTTTCCTACATTCCCCAAATACGAAACAACACATTTTTAGTCTGAAATGGGCTCTGTTTTGTGCTAAATGCAGGGAAAGCCCTTAAGACTTCTCTCTTAAACAAAGACTAAAAGTTGCAGCTATCATTCCTATTAATATGCTGTAATTAAACTCCAGTTTTGCAGACCTGTTTGAGAAGCCTGCAGTGCTTAGGGGCCGGATCTAGCTGCCAGCCCTGGAGCCGCAGCTGTGCCCCTGGCCGAGCACCTCCGCACGTACACAGCGAATCCTCCCTGCTCCCTGCTCACGCCTGGCCTGGGGCTGACACTGCCAGCTAGGGCACCCATTAGTGCCAACTGTGGTTTTCTGATAGGGAGCCCATATGGCTAATTACGAGCACTTAAACGCCAAGATCCCTTATTAACCAATTCACTTTAGAACTGCATAACAGCAAAATTAAGGTAATGTATTTCTAATGCAACAAAGTCTTCCTCTCATGTCCTGACCTTTCATTCATTTGGGAAGATGTTCTGTGAGAACCAAGTTCATACCGTATGTCTTCTTGGCAGCATCTCTAAGTATGCTTGTGAATATTCAGACAGGTGTCAGCTCAGGGAAGCTGCTGCTTGAGCAATGTTTGGTGGTTGAGCAACGTTGTTTGGTAAATGCTGGGTGGAACAAAAACATTTCCTATACGCTTCATAAATGAAAAAACAGTGGATCACTTTAATAGCTCATCTAGGATCAAAAGTGCACAGCATAAGAGAGTGTCTTGTTTCCTACAACATTTTCAGCAGCAGCAGCAGCACTAGTTTCCTTTAAGGCTGGCTTCCAGAAGCTCCATGCTCTTCATAGAGCATGGAGCTCTTCACTCTTCATGCGTCTCATAGCAACCACTTTCCACAATTATAGATTGAATCTACTTAATCATTTGAGCATTAAAAATTTGGGGCATCAAAAATACCCCTGCTCCCTCTGCCATGTGCCCACAACACATCTTCACTGCTGTTCATGCTGTGTGTGGCCACTCACATGGCATGGCATTGAAAAGCATCTCTGTGCTGCAGGGAGGGCAGGCACACATGGCTGCATGGCTCAGGAGCTGACCACCCAATGCAGTGCTTGGCTGCTCCTACATACCCCTGTTATCAGTATGAGGCAGCAACACGTGGGAACTGTGTAATCTGTGGGTCCACCTACAAGATTTCGGTGGATCACTGCAAAAAATTGCCGCCAACCTTTGTTAATTCTTATTTTAAAGCTCGCATTACAACTTTGAAAATGTACCACCTCCAAGTACGGAACTTTATTAAAAGTTATTTTTGGTATAAAACTACGATGCTAGTTCCTAACTATTTTACCTTTGCACACATACATACATCTAAAAGTGTACTCCAGTAACTCACTACAATGCTTGTACAGCTCCTCAGACAAAGAAAGAATTCAGAGTACTATCACAATTATTTGAAGCTGGCTTTTAAATAACAAAGACATTTGAACTACAGCTTAACCAAACAGAATAGTTTGTGCATGATGAATGCACTCTACTTGTGATGGAAACTGTGTGGTAAGGGAAAACAATTGCGTGTCTGGTGACAACAATTTCTGAAATGACAACTTAGTAAGAGAAAAATTTCTCATATTCTAAAGGCAGCTTCTCCATGAGTGCAGAAGTTTTTCCTATTCACAAATATAGAGTAGTAGTATTTAAAGTTAGTCTCCAAGTGTATACAGGAAGAATTTTCCACTTCTTAATTAAAATAACACCAATATATGGACATTCACATACTTGATTCAACGGTTTTGAATCTAATAAGAAGTCTTTTCAATTATTAACTTAATCTCGTTGAACTACTTTAAAATATGTTAATTTGGTTTATAATCAAAATGCATAGCTCTTGGTGAAGATCATCAGACTGTCTCAAGTCTGGTATCTTCTTATCTACCCAGCTGGAAGCCAGGATGCCCTCCAAGTCAAGAAGTGCCCATTTTCCCCTGCAGGCACTAGAAAGACAAGCATTTCTAACTCCAGTGGATCATAACAGATTACAAATCTATCACTATACCACTGGAGTACTGTGTCTCTTGTACTTAAATGGCATGGGAGAAAAATCCTCAGGCAGAGGAAGAAGTTTTGCTTGTATTTATAGATCTTTTTCTGTTACTTTTACAAGAGCATTAACTAATAAAATTAAGAGAAGTGGTGTAGATAGACTTGGTGGTAGCCCCATCTGTTCTTCCCTGATATTATTAATGCATCACATCCAACCTTTAGGAAGACCTCAAAGTTATCTGAAGCCCCTGGAGTTCTGTGAGAACTGTATATTGAAAACCTCTTACAGGACACCTTTTAAAAATTATTTCAGCAGTCTGGAAAACATAGCAAAAATTACAAACTGAAAAGATTTAAGCACTACCATGAAACTGTTAAGTTGGAAAGCTGCAAAGCAGGTTGGATGGAAGGAAGCATTACAGCTGATAAATTTCAATTCCATATTCTAGAGGAACATAAAGACGCCACAATCAACTTTGAGCATGTGTTCAGAAACTGTATTCCTCTTGAAGGAAAGTATCACAAAACAAAGTGTAAAATCACAGACCAGCAGAACAGAGGTGTGAAATAGGAGAACCTCTCTTTTCTTAAATAAACTGTGCAGGAGAGGAAGGAAAGAGCCTCAAGGTTGAAGGAAGGCCGAAGACAGAAATACAAAGACTGGTTACTTCCTTCCTGAAACCTGGACACTGGGGAGAAAACAAACCAGTAAGAAAACAAATTCCCCTCCAGACCTCTTTTCAAAGGTAGAGAGATGTCAGTGGGTCTCTGCTCTTCCCTCCAGGACCATGGCTGCGTGCCAAATAATGGTGGAACAGTTGTTGTGAACCCTAAGTCAGCCCCTTGGATGTATGCTAAAACCTGCAGGAGCAGTATGCATTTGTTCACTAGGGTATTAATTTGTAGCTTTTAGTAACCACACAACATAGTGAATGAAAGATTTTCAATTTCTAAGAGCATAACAACCAATAAAACTGAAGATCAAAGATGTTTTCTCCATTTGTCTGGTCACTAAGTGGTAGCACATGTTTATTTTCATTAATAATTCAAGCTAATGGAAGTATTAACTTTAAAGAAATTATTAGCAAAAACGGTGCTTTCTATAGGAAGCACAGCCAGTAGTATAAAATATTAGTACTCTTGGGAATAATTACATTGATATTCATTAAATGCATCTTTTCTGAGGGCATCACTGTAGATAAAATGGGTTATTACATAGCGTTCTTTGCAATTTAAGTGTGACACTGCATGGAAAGATAACATTTAGCTGAATCACAATTTCAGAATGGGAGCAGGGTAGGACGGGCTGCAGCTGAACTACAGGTAAGTTCAGATGTCTTGGAAATACAAATTAAAAGACAGACAGTTGTTTTCTTTCATTTGATATCACTCTCCTCCATACACCTATAGAAATTTTATTACACCAAGAATGAACTGTGTTTTTTTTTTTTTTCCCAAAAAATGTTAAGACAGGTTCTACAGGATACTGTATTTCTCTAGCCATCAAACACATATTGAAACGAATTAAGATAATGCAAAAGAAGGATTCATAATCCCAAAATTAGATTGTGTGTGCCATCCACACTCATTAATAAAAGAGATCTCTTCGGTGCACTTTGGATAATATCCAATTCAGAAGGAAGGAAATGCCGGGCGGGATTTCATGTAATGCTCCAGCAGAGCAGCTGAGTTATTTGGTGTGCAATCAAAGTGACTGTTTGGTGAATGTTTTTAGGCTAGCAGAATATTTCAAGTAGCAGACACTAATGAAATACATTGTAATACGACCGTTAGTTCACTGACTGTTATTTAAAATTGAAATTATGGCAAACCATAATAACCACTGTGAAGCTGAAAATAGACAAACAACAATCACATTACCTGTAAATTAAATATGCCTCAGGCTGCATATCACATCTTTTACTGAATCAAGATCTATATGTACACACACATTCTTAACACTGTCAATCAATTATTACGCACTGCATGCAGAAATTACATCAACCAATGCAAGAACTTACAAAGCAAGTCAAAACGAGCTTCCGAATGCAGTACTGCCCAACTGCTATGGCACAGGCTTTACTCCAGAACTAATCAAGCATATCCCTCCAAATCCAAACCAGACAAGGAAGACAAAACAACAACCAGCAAAACCTGCATCACTCCCAGAGGGAACATCCACCTGTAAATCCCGCAAGGGGAGCCGCTGCCCAGCTGCTCCTACAAACACATCCTCAAGCTGAGCACCCGGGGACCGTAACCCACAAACACATTTCCATTGCTGAAGCAAACAGAATGGGAAAAGAAAGAAAAGCTTGCAAACTTTCCAGAAAAATGCCACAGTGGCATGGTAATTGCACATATATAGCAGTAGGAATGACAATACTATCTTAGGAAACCCTAAAAAACTCACAAAAGAAGCTATCCTAAAGAAGTTTCAATTTTATAATGGACAACTCTAAATATTTGCTGACAAAAAAAAAATTCAAACTTACAAAGTTTACATTTGTTAATATATTCTTTTAAATTTGATATATAATGAAAATTTAAATCCATCCTCCTGTAGCAGGAAAAAAGAAATCCAGAAAATACTCCAGGGTCTTCCTTCATAACTTCCTTCACACTTCATTTACAACATTAACTGACTGTCTTTGAAAAATGTTTTTAGCAGGGCAAGCATAAAATCTTTGTACAACTCAAGGCTCTGTTATCGTGTAGAGACAGATACCCATCTTTTGCATACATGGTGATCCCATGTAGTCATATCCCATGACTGGAAATGCCAGAACTCATGAGCTGACATACATATGCATTCAGCATATGCCCAGGTGTGCACAAATGACAGGGCATGAATCCATCATTTTGATCAAATCACAAATGTCACTCAAATCAGGACCATGTAACAGTGATTAAGCTGGAAGTTTTGGGCCAAAAGGGTTGCAGAATAAATTACTTATTCAGGGTGGTATGGTGCAGACCACAAATTTAATGTTATGGAATGTAAAATATCTCGGATTGTTTTTGAATGCTTTATTTCCAGTGAAAAATTTTAGGCAGCTGGTTTATTAGGCTCTTATTCTAACCTTCTTGAAACATTCCTTATTGCAATATGAATTTGTTTTTGTTTTTTTCCCCCTGGAAATTTCAGCCATTCAGAATTAACCTCTCCTACAAGGTATCTACCCCAGGGTGTTCAGGGAAGTGGGGGAGGGTTAGTCAGATTCACCCATCCATCTCTGAGAACAATGTTAGGGACAATGTGTTTTACGTATGTTGCTGGATCCTTTTCCTCCACTATGTTCCAAGGCTCCTAAGCTGTTGTTAGAACAAGAGCTTTGCAAATTGTCATAGCATTAGCCTTTCTGTCAGTCTCGCATCCAAACCAAACGCACAAAAGCCCTCAGAGGCCTCTGGGTGACCAGAAAGTGCTGGAACCACATTGTAGAGAGGCTGAGAATTCATCAGCCCAGGGCGACAGCAGTCAGACAGGGGTCTCTGCTCTCACTGCTACATCTCCTTATCCAGCAGGGACAGCGCTGGGGAATGAGTCTGAGAGCCAGAGGTTTCCTCCTCCTACACTTTTAAAGACCTCAGCTAAATGGTGCTTAAGCATGATGGAGAAGACAGGCAGCTGAGGCAGCTGATGTGAGCTCCTGCAGAAGACAGAGGATGTGATGAAACCATCTGGACAGGGATGGATGGGAACCAAACCAGGGAAAGGAAATGGTTAGAAACAAGAAGCTTTGGTAATTTTTTTTTAAAGTAGACAAATGCAAAAGGAGAGAAGGTGGGAGAATATGAGAATTATTTTAGCAGGAATAGTGAAATCAGGCCTCTTGGTTACTGCTATGGTAAGAGGACTAGAATCTGAATGCAAAGCCCAGAAAGAAGAAATTAATATTAAGTGGGAGAAAAAGCCTGGGGTAAAGCTCAGGCTTCGGAAGAAAGTGATTGGGACCAGACCAGGGAAAGAAGCTTCAAAGAAGGGGGAAAAAAGCAATATATCGATTTCTTTTCCTCTCAGTGTTGGTTTCAAAGAGATGACAGCTTGCTACTGCTATCAACAGTTCTTCAGCTCAAGTAGTGTAAATCTTTACATTGAACCTAGATGTTAGAAACTGCTTAAAAACCAACTGATGCCACACAATAATTTCTTATTTTGCCTTTTTATAAACATAACCAGCTGTAACAATTCAATATGAATTTTTAGTATTATATTGTACTAGTGTTTGAAATATTCTGAAAAAAGTCAGGTGTTGAGCATTTCTAATTAGATGGCCAAGTTTAGCAGGTATTTTTTTTTACTTTTATTTGTATGTATGTGAATTCACCATCCACAAAATGGAGGTAATACGCTCATCATTTCCCAGTATCATTACAAATAGAAATACATTAGCATTTGTGAAGTACTTAAATACTACAGTGATAAGCACCACAGAATTGCCAACAGGAAATTAATATTGTTGTAAGAACAAGTCTGAATAGTGGTAATAAATAAGGCAACTCTATACATTGAACAATGAAAATACATTAAAATATTGAATGGCTTGTCATCACATTGCCATAGTCTATTCTGTACACTCAATATGTGAAGGATGCTGAGGGAGAGGGCAGGAACAGAAAAGACAAGCAGTGCCTGAAACACATACACATACAGTGCATACACACCTTTAATTCTGACACTAGAAATTTGTTGACAAGTAGACTTGCTATTCATAGAATAATGATCAATATCATCACTGAAAGAGAGCATAAATACAGAAAGGCAGCACTGTTCACAAGAAAAGGTAAACAACACCAAAAATGTACCTTTGGGCAGTGAGCAATATTCAGTACTGCTGTAAAGATTAAGGTTTAACAAAGGTGATGACACATGGTAAAATTTTTCTTGCTTGAATCTCTTAATTTATATATGAACATTTCTTATAACTGATGAACACGGGAACACATGAGTTTCCTCTATTCCAGATCCTTTTCTCTCTGCACGTACATCTCCACACAACTACAGAAGATCATTTCTCCAGCTTCTTCAGGAACATATTTTGTTTAATTTCATAGCATAATAAATTGCACAATAATGCACACTCCTGCTCATTCACCTATTCACTCCACTGTGATCTTTGTCTATATGAAGAATAAAAATAATTAAGTATAGATTTCAGTATTTGCTTTAACAACATGATGAAACAAATTCTGCTCTCAAATAATTAGGATTTATAGAGCAGGACTGAAACCTTCTCATTCATAAAATGTATGGATTACCTAGCATACAAGCAAAAGCAATAATAAATTAATTTAGTCATGTATTTACAAAGAATGAGTGCCTTCACCATGATTTATTAGTAGCACATTTAAGCTAATTCATAACAAGGCAGCCACACTAAGGACGACGATGCTAGCAAAGTGCTTGCCCTCTGGAAGTAACTTCTAGAAAACTGCAAGATCACGTTGGTTCCTATTTTGGCGGCTCACTCACTACATGCTCAATCACATAGGCATTCCTTGGGTAAAAACCCCAGGTCAAACAAATGTTTTCTCCCAAGGAAAAAGCCAGAAACCAAATGAAAGTAAGGCTAGTTTCCAAACAACAAGTCTCCATCGGCTCTGCCACTAGCTCAGAGCCGGACGGAGCTGCTCAGCAGGCTGCTGCTTCCAGCTCGCGGCGTGAACTGCCTGTCTCTGATCGCTGCGCTCCGCAGACAAAACCAGACTGACGTCTGACTCGAATTGTGGACCTCATTAAAAAAGTTCTAGGCCAAGGGTCATTGTTTCATATGATTTAACGTTGATAGGGCAGTCATGACGTATAACGCTCCTGCGTTGGGTAACAAAATGCCCTTGGTGCATTCCTCTGCCTCACTGGACGCAGCTAAGACAAAAGAAAAGCTGCCTATGAGGGCGATGGATAATTAAAGGAAGGTAGCCAGTTACATACTCCAAATGCTTGTGTAAACTCATTTAAAACACTGACCCGTGGCAGTAAAGTTAACGTACTGTTTAATACTCACATTTCAGTCCAGTCCCTCTAGCTCTCAATTAGCAGTGACAGCACCTGATTTACAACGTTTCACAGTGATTTAATTTTTTTTTTCACTGCGATCAAACTAGTCACATATCAGGTCACGGATAAGAAACATTATTGTTAGTTTCCTTCTAATGAAATACTCTGTAAGGCTTAGATGAGCAGAACTATTTCTTCACATTAGTTTTAGGTTCAAGGTTTTTTGTTATGGAGAGGTTGGTGCCAAATTTCTGAAGTAAAGACGGAAAGGATAACAGAAAACGTTCATTGTCTGTATCAAATGTTTGGCAAGAAACAGAGAAATGCCCAAGATATTTACAAAATCCCCAATTCAGATTTTTCCAAAGCTAGTATTGGGCAGAGCCTGGTTCTGACAAAGGAGGTGAAAAGTAATCACAGGTGAGACAAACCGCACTGACAGACATGCTGGGGATCAGCCACTCAAAATGCAAAGTGGGTTAATTAGCAGTGTCCACTCTTAATCAAGACAGAAAAATTAAATCTGCTTGTATCCACCAGACTACAAACTCCAGCTGAGCTAGAAGAGCCAGCGTGCTTGAGGAGATGGAAAACTTTAATAGGAGACAGAGCCTGCCAAATATGAGAAAAGGAAACCGTGATTAGTAGTACCTCGTCAGGGGAGGGCAGCGATGCAGTAGGATAATGGCAGGAAGATTTTGATTTGGTCTTGGTACAATTCAATTAGATTTGTTTTTCTTTGATTTCTTCACTTACACCTGTAATAAACATTTGTCTACTTGGGATATCCCAAACACCTTGACCCGCATTCTGCCTGAACTCCCCTTCCCTTACAACTGACTACTGCACAAGTACTTCTCTGCTGTTTTGGCATTATCATTTTACAAATGGATCCTACCAGCTCATTCCCAGATGTAAAGTCTTCAGATTCAATAAGCTTTATGTGTAAACAACAAACTGAATGGCCTTTATCCTTCTTTGCCGATAGAAAATTAATTTCTTAGTGTTAATTTTTGGGGTTTGGGCCAGTTGCCAAATGTATAGGGCAGCAGCTAGAACTATAGACAGTATCACACAAGTCAGAGATGGAAAGATCTATTAGGTTATTTTCTTCAACTACAAACTGATGAAGAACTACAATCAATGAATCACATGCCTGTCATGTCCTCTATCGTATATACTCAATTGTGTTGGCTTGTTTTAAACAGCTGCAGCCACAAAACCTCCACCACTTCATTTATTGCTTCATACTACTCTAAACAGACATGTTTGAAAAATGTAAGTCAGTAAAAACATAATAGCTTTGACAGAGCATGAAGCAAAGGAAGAGCCGATGTGCCCATCCGATCTCATCACCTTCACTATCAGAACCACAGCTTCACATAGTGACCCCCACATTAGCCCTAACGATGCAAGGTTTAGCTTACGCATGTTTTGAAAAACATTCAGTCCCTAAGGGCTCCAAGTGTTCTGCTTGGCAAATTATCCCCATGCTGAATGACTAAATCATTCTAAAACTAGATTTTATTTCTTATTTAAATATCTCAGCCTGCAGATTACAGTTACCAAGACCGCATTACTGGTCTTTGCCTGCTAGCAGACACATTCTCCCATTTATTCCGTACCATACTCTACGTGTACCTGACACCATCTGCCTCTTAGTGACCTTCAATATTCTCCTCCCTCACAGTCCATACCTGTTTCAGAGTTATTACTGCCCCCTCTTAGGTGTCACTTGGCCATTCTCGATATGTTCAGAGCTGTTAAAGATGACTAACAAATCCCGAAGACGTAATGATATTTTGCACTCCTCTGAAAATCTCTTCACCATGATACACGCCTGGTGTTGAAATGCTCAGCACTGACTGCTCACAGGAGTCTTAGCAGCATCTGCCATATTTCACAGACCCCAGACAAGACCGACATACACAGGCAGCCCAAGGTAGCACTTGACTTGTTGGCTCCAGTTGTTTCATTTACTGCCCCTTAAGGTCCCTTTCAGCATTACAGCTTTTGAAACGAGATCCTATTCGATGTTTTATTTTTGGTTACTCTCCCCAGCACTGAATCCCATTCAATCTGCTGTCTGTCCTTCTGGATCTTTGAAGTCTTCTGCATCTACTTCTGTGTCAGCAATGATGTTTATAATATCTTCAGTTTAAATATCAGGTAAAACGCACATTCCTGATATCTTTCACTATAATTTTTCATAGAGATCTACATCCCTAATATAGATACCGTGGCATGCTACAGTTTTTTGCCCAATTCCAATATTAAAGAAGCAGCCAACTAAAATAACAGTATTGTAAGAAATATCTGTATTATCTATGCCATGATTGAAAAAAATATAATAATTTCAAAAGTCAAAGTATTATATTTAAATATTTGCAGTAATTAATATTTCTAAACACAGACAACAGCAATACAAAGAACAAACATCACTTTTAAAGCCCTGCTCCACTTCCCCATTTTAACTGCTATAGCTTCTAGGCTGCAAAAGACTACATGGGAAACAAAGATATAAAAAAAATAAAAACTTTAAAAAAATCAATTATGCTTTACATAATTAAAGTTTTCTTATACAGAAACTAAACTTTTGTGCAAATTCTGACTTGTTACCATCTTAGGAACAGATAAGGAAAGGATAATAATGAAGTTCACAGTTAATAACCAAGTCCTGTATCTAGGAGCTTTATGCATATTATATGAGGCCCAGAATGAACCTGTGCAAGATAACAGAGATAAAATAATCAATATATGTGTACTGCTTGGGTTCTTCAGAGGACTGTCTCATATTTTAACTACGTCTGTGTAACGTGAAGCCAAATAAGCCTTGATTTTGATGAGAATCTATTAGCATTCTTGTAATACAAGGAATAAACATCGGTGCCTGGAAGCAGTCTTTAAGAGATTAGCGAACTGCCAAATGATAAGGTCATCACTGCTAACTAAAACCTTTTCTCATGACCTGTCTCTATGACAGTCTCCTATTATAATTAGGATTTTGTACTTTTTGTATTTTTTCCTACTATTTCATTAACTGATAAACTTCATTGTGTATGCTGAACACAGGTAAACATTTCCAAGTAATACTGTACAAGCTAAAAAGAAGAGGAAATCCTGTGTTATGAGGACAAATACAGTATTTCCAAATGCTTTAAATTCCATCCAGCAGAATTGAAGTAAATATAGCTCTCTCATCACTACAATTTGTCATGTTTCAGCCTCCAAAATGACAGCTCAGTGAGACTGGGCATTCTACTACTACTCTATTTTTTTTTAGGATGACTATAAATTTCAGTCACACCAGCTTATCATGAAACTGAGGTGACCCAGAAGCACGTTACTAACCAATCCCCCAGGTTCCCCTAAATCTGCAGAAACAAGCAACATTTAAGAGGAAAGTCCAGGAATTAATTCAAAGATGTGAAGTTAAGAAATGTCATTGCATTTGATAGGCATTAAAAAACCAATCAGGTTAAATTAGTAAAATGTTGTTCCTTGTTATCCTTAAGGAAATAAAATGACGGATCAGGAAAAAAAATGCACAGAAGTATTTGTCATCTGTTTTCAGGTCACTATCTCCATTTAAAGCAAAGCTAAAGAAAGTATTTGTAGAAGTGATTTGATCAGCTGAATAGTGAGTCTGTACGAAAGACTTACTTGTGGCAGAGAATTTCTAGGTAAATTTATCTTCTTACTGTTTTAGTCACTCATTTGGAAGCATCTAAAGACGGGTCCAAATCTGAAATTACCAACACACAGGCTGCTTGACCTCAGTCAGCTAGAGAACTCCTCCAAATACAACTATTCTTCATATGAACTGGAACAAATGTTCAATCACCCAGCCAGCTGCTCTTTGGGGTGTTTGCTTTTCTTGTACCTCCACAAGGATCAATATATATGTTGTTGGGATTCATCCCAGGGTGCTTAAAGAGCTGGTTGATGTCATCGCAGGACCTCTCTCAATTATTTTTCAACGATCTTGGGAGTCTGGAGAGGTCCCAGTAGACTGGAAGCTGGCAAATGTTATGCCAATTTTCAAGAAGGGTAAGAAAGAAGACCCTAGCAATTACAGGCCTGTCAGTCTGACGTTAGTGCCTGATAAAATTATGGAGAGGATGATCCTTGAAGTTACTGAAGCACACCTGGGGGACAATGCAGTCATTGGTCCCAGCCAGCATGGGTTCATGAGGGGTAGGTCCTGCCTAACAAATTTGATTTCCTTTTATGATAAGATCACCCATCTAGTTGATCAAGGGAAACCAGCTGATGTGATCTTTTTGGACTTCAGCAAAGCTTTTGACACGGTTTCCCATAGGATCCTACTGGACAAAATGTCCAGCATACAACTTAACAAAAACATCATACGATGGGTGAGCAATTGGCTGACGGGCAGGGCTCAAAGGGTTGTGGTAAATGGGGCCACATCAGGCTGGCGGATGGTCACTAGTGGGGTCCCTCAAGGCTCCATTTTAGGGCCAGTCCTCTTCAATGTTTTTATAAATGATTTGGATGTAGGACTAAAAGGTGTTTTGAGCAAATTTGCTGACGACACCAAACTTGGAGGAATTGTGGACTCAGCTGAGGGTGGAAAGGCCTTGCAGAGAGATCTGGACAGACTGGAGAGCTGGGCGATCACCAACCGCATGAAGTTTAACAAAAGCAAGTGCCGAGTCCTGCACCTGGGACGGGGCAACCCTGGCTATACGTACAGACTGGGCGACGAGACGCTGGAGAGCAGCTCCGCAGAGAGGGATCTGGGGGTTGTGGTTGACAGCAAGTTGAATATGAGCCAGCAGTGTGCCCTGGCAGCCAGGAGGGACAACCGTATCCTGAGGTGCATCAAGCACGGCATCGAGAGTCGGTCAAGGGAAGTGATTGTCCCGCTCTACTCTGCGCTGGTGCGGCCTCACCTCAGGTACCGTGTGCAGTTCTGGGCACCACAGTACAAAAAGGACATTATACTGACGAAGATGGTGAAGGGCCTAGAGGGGAAGACATATGAGGAGTGGCTGAGGTCACTGGGCCTGTTCAGTCTGGAGAAGAAGAGGCTGAGGGGGGACCTTATCGCAGTCTACAGCTTCCTCGCGAGGGGGAGTGGAGGGGCAAGTGACCTCTTCTCCGTTATCACCAGTGATAGGACCCGTGGGAACGGTGTTAAGCTGAGGCAGGGGAGGTTTAGGCTGGACATCAGGAAGAGGTTCTTCACCGAGAGGGTGGTTGCACACTGGAAAAGGCTCCCCAGTGAAGTAGTCACTGCACCAAGCCTGTCTGAATTTAAGAAGCGATTGGACTGTGCGCTTAGTCACATGGTCTAAACTTTTGGGTAGACCTGTGCGGTGCCAGGAGTTGGACTTGATGATCCTTACGGGTCCCTTCCAACTCGGGATATTCTATGATTCTATGATATGCAGATAAGGCAAGAAGGGAAATATCTGAGCAAGTCTGATTTTTGAAACACCCACTTTTCAAATTAATTGAAATTTTGATGTAACAGTTGTGCAAGTCAGACAAAAAAACAACAACAAATCTATCAACTGAGATGCACAAACTCCATGCTTTTCATCTACTTACCTTTTCCTTTGAGTAGCAATTGATTTCAGTGCAACCACTCACGTTTGTCACGCATATAAATGTTTCCAGGACTCTAACTTTTTAAGCTGCTACAAATGGCAGATGTACTGAGCTAGAGCACATGTATTTGCCACCTACCAAAACCAGCAACACAACCAGTCCCAAAACTCTCTTCCTAGAAGGCCATGCAGGAAAAGTTTGACAAAACCTTCAGGAGATCTCTCTCTACAGGTCCTCTAGTTCTCCAGGGATGATTGCTTCAGAAAATTGATACATACTTTTTAAGAACTAATTTAACACCTCATGCTCCCACTTCTTGACTTGCATCAGCTTTTTTTTTTTTTTTTTTTCCAGCTTTACTAGCACACTGGTACTAATGTTAGGATTCAAGCTTGAGAATATTTTCAATCACAGACTTTACCAAAACCATCACAGGAATGCATTTCCCTTACAGGAAGTAAGAAGACTTTTAAGAAAGGTGAGGAACATGAGAAGGAGCAAAAGCAGCAGGATGAGAAGCTCCTGCCATGTATTTTTGGCAGCTCTGCTCTACATCTGAACTAACCAACTACTCTTCAAAGAGCATTCAACTACTATTTTTTTCCTATGGGCATAGAAAACTGCAAATTACATCATTATATAGTGAAAGGACAGCAATGACAGGGATAGCAATACAAGAGACTATAGATTTTGGTGATGGGGATTTCTACAGGGAACTGATGTCAAAGACTATCATCAAAACATGATCTGAGCTGGCAAAGCTAGCAGCCAAACATCTCCGCTTCATGGAATGGCCTTGCTGGCTTCCAAGCTGGCTGCAGGTTCTTCATGTTTTCACATTCTGACTTCTAGTGCACATTTCCCCAGAGGGAACCTACAACCTGAGCCTGGCTGGATGTCTAGAGCCTGGATCAATTTACCTGAGTTCACAGTCAGGAATTATGTTTTGTTTCATGACTGCACAGACCTAAAGCCTTGGAAAAAAATGATCTGAAGCCATTTGAAAGTAGCAATTCACTGCCATTTTTTCTTAACAGAGGCTTCTTACCACAGATTTGATCATGATTCAGTACCTCAACAATTCCTACCAAGCATGACAGAGAAACCTAACTAAAACCACAGGTTTCTGCAATGTGAAGGGATATGTAGTTTTTTTCTTCTTTCTTTCTACCAAACAGAAGATAATCAGTCTTTCTAATCTATTATAGAAGCTAGGAATGAACAAATAATTCAACAAAGACTTACACAAAAACAAAACAAAACTGACACAAAAAAGCAGTTGATTTGGACTATTTACTTATTGTGGCTCTTTATTTAACATTAGTAAACATTGCTTAAATTCTAATGTAATTGCATATACATGTTTTATTGTGTTTATAACTGTTATTTTTTTTAAAAAAAAGCATTCAGTATAAAACAGTCTTCCTACTTCTTTTTTCAGATATTTCTGCTTTAGATTTTTTGATGGTATTAGTCACCAACCAATTTATAAGTTACCTACGAGAGAGCTCAAAAAAATTCAGCTAGAGTTGACTGGTAAAGTACCGAAAATGCATTTTGATTCTTTATTAAAAGGAAATTGGGTATCACAAGAGTAAAATGGTGATGCCAGCCAGGAAGATATTTTGAGACAAAATGCAGGAGACTGTCTGCAGAGGAAAGATGTAAACAAAAATAAGTGACTGAAATAATGTGGATCACTTCAGACACGGATAAGAGGTACTAGGGATCAGAAATGAATTATTATGCTCTAAAATGATCCAATAAAAATCGAACTGTAGTGTAGTAATCAGAAAATGTATTGGAAAAAATATAGGTTATAAAAAGAAAAAGGAGCTTTCAAGTACTGCAGGTTATTAGCTACTATAGCAAAATCTGTATCCAGGCGATTATAGTCCTAGCAAAATATGCACGCAACCAAACACAACTGAATTTGCTGCTCAGGAGGAAGTGAACTATAAAAATCATAAAGCTAGAATGGAGACAGAATCACAGGCTAGAGAAAAATAATCAATGCAATCATCAATAGGACTTTCGGGATAACCATTGAACTGACTGAACATGCAGCCACACAGGCTTGAGGAAGAAGGACTCAATTATATTTTTCCCTACGGGCAAAGACAAAAAGATAGTTGTAGCCACACTGAACACATGACAACAAAGCACTTGGGCAGTGCCCCCTTTTAGAAAGGATAAGCTGCAATTCTAAATGTGAATAATTACAGACACAGGCAGAAACATTTGGGCTCTGCTGCCTTCAGCACCATGCCACAGGCAGGCTGCAGCTGTGATGCCAACCTTCACACGGGGTCACCTGCGCTTACTGCCTACACCTGCTGGTCCAGACACTTGTACCAAATGGGAAGCAAGGTCTTCCTCTACTGACGTAGTGAAGAAGCACTGGAACAGCCGTGTTCTTACCGATTTCTGAGCTTGGGATGAGATGTACTGAGGATTTTTGAAAAAGGCACAATCCCCCTTCTAAAATATTTTGATGCTTAACCGGTGCACAGAAGAGATGGGATGCAAGGGCTTCCCCATGGAAGATCATCTCTCATATTCTCCTCATATCAAAGCAGATCTCAGAGGGCTGCAGCATCCTTTACTGCACTGGCAGAGACACAACAACAAAATGCAGCAGGGAGTTGGCAGAACACCAACAGCTAACTCCAAATGCACTGACTACATACAAGTAAACACACGCTGCTTCCAGTGGAGGGGGCATCTTCTGCAGACCTGCAGCTTCCTCCTCTCTCACTGCACTGGAAAAGTCTGGCTTTTTCAGTCACATTTAGGCTATGACGATAAGAATGTTTCTTGAGAGTCACAATAGCACATGAAACCCTGAATAAGTTGACCATATTGTTGCACCATTCCCCTAAAGGGAAACGTGTATTTTAACACAAAGGCATAGCTTTTCATTTCTGCTGAACCACTCTGAATGAACTGCTACAAGCTGTACATCACCTTATCAAGATATGACCCCTGGCTGGGCCTAAATTAAGCCTTTTACAATTATACGAGGAAGGCAACCATCATTGTAAGCTGGGTGTGTATTCTCCACCTCTATTGCAACCTTTCAAAAGAAGTCTCTCTGACTATAAATCACTACCACTTCATCACTTCATCATTACCACTTTTCTCACAAAAGGGAATTAGGTAATATTCTGGCCTGTTTTTTTTTAGACTTCACAGCAAGCATCCCACCCCTACCTGGGATTAGCAGCACAACCTAAACCAGTAGCCGTTTCTGGCAATGGGATGAGAGAATGTGATCCATTGCCACCCCTGCGATGTGGTGGTGCTGCGATCAGTAAGATCTGGCTTGTCCAGACCAGCAGCCAGAAAAACCACTAAACACACCACTAACTTGTGAAGGAGTTTGAGAGTCTGCAATTGCAGCTGTCACTTAGATACAATCTGCTTCTAAATTTTCGTGGTTAAAATTTTCTGGTAATCAAAAGTGCAAGCATTCATAATTTGTTTTATCATAAATATAAAGAAAGCAAATTAAAAGCCTCTAGTGCTGAGCTATAAATACTGTATAAATACAGATCCCATTAACTACTACAGGTCCACTACCAGCAAGCAGCTCTGTTGTGTGATCCAAGTATCCTAAGTTCAAGCAGATTCAAATCACATAAGATTCAAGTAAATTACATCAGATACTTTCTGACTGTGCAGCTGGATTTATCTGTTTATACCAAATATAAAGAAAAAGCATAAATTCAAAGCATGCATTATGATTCCCCCATTTCAACAAACAGTAAAATACTCGCTCTAAAAGAGTTTAATGCAACTGGGCAATAATAGAAAGTTTACTGTCTCAAAAGCACTGTTTGGGGAAAAGTTAGTAAGGGGGATGTTCTCAAACCAGAAAGGCCACTTGTAATTGATGTTGGACAGAGCAATGAGAAGGACACTTAAGTCTAAACAACACTCACCTTGTCACTTGCAGCAGAGTGACAGTGTGGTGGAGATGAAATCATACAGTCATAGAATCATCCAGGTTGGAAAAGACTTCTAAAATCATCTAGTCCAACCTTTCGATCCTATGAGCAAACACACCACACTGCAAGGAAACCATCTCTTTTAACGTTTGTTTCATTAAAGAAATAGCTTCACCCACTCCTACGTGAAGCATACCTTCGATTCTACCTTGGCCATGGTATGTGTTCAACAGGAAGTGTAACGCTATTTTGGAAAATATAAAAATAAATCACAACAAAATATTTCAAGCCCATTTACAAATGTGATTTCATTCCAGCTTCAAAACAAGTGGCATGCTTACTAAATCGATGTAAACAAGCCCAAAGCAACATTCAGTAATGCTCATTATGATGACTGGATTCAAAAGCCAAAAGAAAATTAACAATTCATCAATAACATTCAGCTGTTTCAAAATATAGCCCTAAAATGAAACTACATCGGCTGCATGAAACTAGAATCATACTCTGCAGTATTATTGGACAACCAACACTAAAACTGTATGGTATTTTCAGTGAAAGATAAACAGAGAAAAAGCCCAGTGGCTGGAGTCACAGAAATTCAAAATCATTGATATTCATGTGTTCAAATTTGTATAATGTGCTTATCATTTGGGGATAGGAGGACGTTTAACAGATACAAACATTTCTCTCTTTTAACTTGGCTTTTGTTAAAATAGTGATATTTTCTCTTCTTTTAGATCTAGTACACCATGCTGTCTTGATTACTTTTCTAATGGTGCCAAAGGAGATATAACTGTAGGGCATATAAAACTGAAGACAAACCACACTAAACACTATATACAGCTTAGGAGCAGCCTGAACTTTTGTCCCTTGGGTTTCTTACATTCTTTTGGTAGCTTTTATAAAGGATTCCAGTGGATAAAGCTGAGCAACTCTGACCTGATCTCCTAAGCCATCCTCACTTGCAGTCATCTCCTCCAGTATACAGGTCTTTTAGCAAACTTGGTATCACAGTACATGAGAACCTCAGGATCACTGACTTCCCCCAGCTCCTTTTCTGGAAACCACCCAAGGTGAAGTAACACATTTACTTTAAAACATTTGGCTTCTGCTGCCAAAGGGCTGCTCCTGCTCCTCTGTACAGCCACCACATCCCCTGTTGAATTGTTATTCAACAATCAGATGCAGACACGTGCTGCTCAATTCGGTGTCAGCGCTGGGAAGCACTATGTAAAATCTCCATTGCAAATCATTTGGAGTAGAAACTTAAGATAAAGAAAAAACACTGGCAACATAATTAGTCATCGGAATATGTGAATCTAATTAAAATATTACTCAAAAACATCTGTTAGGGAGAGGAAGCAGCCTGCAGGAATTATTCAGTGCTCCTAGACCTATATTCTAGAAGAGTTAATTATTCACTTTCTCTTATGCTCATATTACAAAATAAAAAATGGGGGAATAGAGCTAGGTACACTTGAAGAAAACAAAATTAATATCTACAATACCTCATTTCATTTCCTATGAGCTGCATACAAAAGCAAGCTGAAACAAGCAGTATTCATCTGCATTATTCTGTATAAACTAACCGTAATTTCATATACAACTTCCCATTCTTATCTTATTCTCTACTACAGAAAGACAAAATAGTCTAATACGTTTGTTTTATCTTTCATTTTTAGAAGACTGTGGAGGTTACAACCACAGAAAGCAGCCACTTTTTCCATTTTCTATGTTTCTTCGAGATGGTCTGACCAAAGCTATTTGCTGGTATTAATAATTCCCATTTGTAAGATGAAATATGCTAATATTTTTGATTTTGAATAATACAGATTTATGCTGATCTGCATCATACTCCCCAACAGGAGATGAAATACTAGCAAATTTGAAAATTGAAGATAAGAGTTTCCTATGTAATTTAATACACAATGAATTAAATGACTAAAAAAATTAAAAAAAAAAAAAAAAAAAAAGCCTGAATAGGAAGAATGAGCAATCTTTGTCATCCATGGTAGGACAAAATAATAAATTCTTAGAAGTTCTCCTATTATCCAGAAAAAAATTCTATTTAGATTAAACCTTGCTAAACCCTAAAATGATAATTTGTCAGTATTCCACTGTTCTACCAATGCTGTACTCATTTGCTAGATCCCTTACTTTTATCTGATGGTATTACAATGTGAAATTGCTGAAAAGCATCTTGCTAGGGGAAATAGAAGCTCTAGATATCTCTGTATTGAAATCCATGTCGGTTGAGGGTGTAAAGAACCACACAGAAGTAAATTCATTTTGTTTATCTAGTAGCCTTAACTATAATCTCCTCTGATCGGAGTTCCCAAGTTTTCTTGTTAGCCTTGTTTTGAACTAATGATGTACAACTTGCAGCTTTCAGCACAACATCCTAAACCTTGATTAAAACCAGGTTTCAACCATAAGGAACACTTGCATGTTAAGACATATAAGCAAGAATTGCTTATATTTCCAAATAAGTACATAAAAGTGAAAGTGCCAGCATTAAACTGTAATAAATATTTTACTCCAAATGAAATACAGATAAAATGACTGCAGGTTGTTTCTGCAAAGCAGCCTTCTGATCTTCAAATACATTTTAAACTTTAACCAAAAAAGATGAGAAATAAAACATTATAAATTTATTAATAAAACAACATGAATAAACCATTGGGATAGACGTGTCTATTGTGTAGAATGGAACTGTTCCCAGCCCAGAGCTGCCCTCATGTAGAATTCATGAGAGATGTTCCAACCCAGAAGTATTTGGTTTTAGGTCCCCTTGTTCTCACTCAGGGTGCCTAAAGGAGGGGTCAGATCCTCATGCTTCTGCACTGCAGCTCCCCGACAGCAAGCAGGGGCAGGATGCCTCTCCCATCTCCCCGCTTCCCTTGGTGGCAGCCTAGATAACTGGGTTCCCAAAGAGCAACATCATTTTGCATTGTAAAATATTTGTGGAAATACTTCCCCTGCATTCTCATTTCCATCCGAGAAAGTCAAAAGGATTTAAAAGAAACAAGGAGCAATAATTTATATCGCTACAGGCTCCTTAAGCCACATTCACTGTCCCTTCTGCATAACACAGGAGGAAAGCCAAGCTTTTTTTTTTTTTTTTTTTTTTTTTGAGCTCTACAGCCAAGTTACTCATCTCTGGGATAAAAATTAGACCTGACTGCTCTCCTCAAGCTTCCCTCCCTCCCTGGTTTGAGCTACCATTGAAAGAAAACAAAACTGCAGGGCTAAAAATATTACACAAGCTTGTGCAAATGCACAGCTACATTTCGCTCTGCTGTGGGCAAAGGTCATCTGGATTACAGAATATCGAAAATACATCTGCTACATTCTATATATTGTTTCATTATCTTTAATGTAAAATCATTATCTTTAATGCAAAATACTAAATACTGTTTGATATTTGTCTTTAAATTAGTTCATTTTGCTTACAAGACAAATACAATAAAGGGAATGTTTTAACAACACTGTGTCCTGATTTTAAAATACCGTATGTGTAAAGATTGAAACAACAGATAGGCAGATGCAATACCCATGTCAGTCAGCGAAAGCAATGAAGACAGTCATTTTAAAAGGCAGAATTTTCCCCACAACACTGACAAACAACAACTCATCATTAGCTAAGTTTCAATACACAAGCAATTTCATAATGGGCTTAAATACCAGGGGCACAAACGCAAGAATTCCACGACAGTGCTTACAGAAGCACCTCACATTATACAAAACAATTCAGATGACTTACACGCTTCCTCTGAGACAGGAACATTCCCAAAGGACCCACTCTGAGGTCAACAAAAGCATCTTACACTCTTAACAAGTCCAGCAAAGCAGTTGCAATGTCAGAGTATACTGACTCCAAAACTCCTGCAAAAAGCATCGCTGTGCTACTGCAGAGATTCATGCACTGCCTTTGACACTGAGGAGGCTTCTTTGAAACAACAGTAGAAGCAAGCAATATAAATACTATTTAAACGCTAAGAGAGAAAAAACATGACAGAAGCAAAAGAAATCTTTTATTAAGGGAGGATCACTGGCCTGTTTCTGTCAAACATCCAAGAGCATCATATATCAAATACGTCACAAGCTATAGCAAACTCTGAAAACTCAAGGAATTTCACAATGGGGCTTTGTATTTTGTGCAAGTTCTGTGGTTGCACAAATCCAGTAGGTGACTAAAACGATCCAACAGTCATCTACAGCCACGATTTCACAGGCAAGCCTTGCCACAATAGAAAGGCAAAGTAAAGCACACTAGGAGTGGAGAGGAAAATATTAAATGACACACACACAGTGGGATTAAGACTGATGTTTACCTTTATATTTTCAAGGCTATATGCACGTATTTGACCTAACTCTTCTACCTGCAAATTAGTAACTCCATTTCCTAATTGCACCATTGTAAATAGAGAGTGGCAGGACAGCAGCTAATAGAAATACTTCAGACAGCCTTTGTTATTACAAGCAAAATTCCTGCACAGAGAATCACATGGATACCTCTTCTCAGAGCAGGCATTGTTATTATAATGTAGCTGTTGGTAGTAATTTCCCGGAGAAATGAGAAGGTGAGCGATCAGCCTAATGACTAGCTTGTTTACAAAATACCAGTAAATAACGGCAACATTAATCCCTATGCTCTCCATTTCTTGCATTAAAGTACAGGACTTTTATGAAGAGCTAAATTCAGGTTTAATTTAAACAGGTGTGAATTCACAGTAGGTCTATTGACACATGCTATAAATTAAATCAGAACCTTGTCCTTAGTTAAATCCTCCCCGTGTCTGAGTAACTACAGTAATCACAGAGCTGCTCTTCTCACACAGCAGCAGCAATTCCAGTATTTCTTTTACTAATTGAGCATCTTTACCCCTTTAACAGACACAGGTACTGAGCCTGAAGTGCAAAGAGGTGACTTGCCCAAAAGTCAGGCATCTACCCAGCCATCAAAGTGAAAGACCCACAAAGATTTAGGCAGAGGCAAAAGCTCTATTAAACGGGCCACTGCTCCCAAGGTACAAAACACACACTTGGGTGACTTACAAAATATTAATCTTACATGTTTCTATGTCATTAAACTCAGCTTTGATCTGTAGCCTTGTATGGATTTATAACGGAAAGTGCGTGTTATCCAGCTAGAATAGAGGAAACGAATTCTGATATCATCAGAATTGATCTATATTGACGCCAGTGAAGCTGTGCACGATTTAAGCTGGCATATTTCAAATCAAAACTTAGTCCCAGGACTGAGAATTAGGGACCATGTGACACTTACTGATTCGCTGTGTGAACACGGGCAAATACCTCATCAGTGTTCCCCATTTCCCTTCTACTTATACATGGCTAATCTTACTTTGCCTTTGCAGTCAGCTGTTTAAAATTATTGATATTATTAAAGTTTATCACACCAACTAGAATCTGATCCTGGACACTGACGTTGAGAAAGAGCCTTCCCAACAATTTCTGTGGGAAAAAGGAAACAATTTTTTTCTTGCTTTGTTTTTAAAAAAACAAGTTATTAAAAAAAAAAATCCCCTGGCCTCAAGCACTCTAAAGCTATATCCCATGATCAATCTAGTGGTATTTCAGCATGTAGTAACACCTTAATTTCTAGCCTGCAAATCTGAAAGACGCTATCATGAACTATAGCCAAAGTCAAGGTGTCATAAAATAATGCAGCCACAGGAATTGAACACGAACCCAGCTCCAAGTCAGAGGGTGCGTTTCACACTACATGGTGTGGGAATAAAAATGTTGTTTTTGCAGAGTTACATTGTTTAAAGGTAAGGAATGGAGTATTGAGATATGCTTGCAGTGATAAGAAAACTTAGCAGGTGACCTTGTAAAATGCAGACAACCAGACTCCTTAGAACAATTAGGTGAAAATCACGGTGTTAAGTCAGATAAGTGAAGAAACATTACCACTTCAAACAGTAAAAAAGTCAAAAGAAATCTGAAATTTAACAGGCCGGCAACTGAAGGCCATGCATTGTCTGTGAAGCATCAGATAGATTGTGAACCTGGATTACCCACTCAGTGGGGAAACAGGGGAGGGTCCTGTCATCAAAAAGTGTAGAAACTGTGTTTTGGAACCAGTAGGTGCGCTCCTGCTTGTGGGATGCCCGCCATTGCAATCGCGAATAAATTACCACTTCACTGAGATCCTCGCCTGAGCCTAAGTTATTGGCTACGGAGTGTTTCTCACAATGGGACTCCAGCACTCTGCTGCTGGTTCTCTCTACTTTAGAGAGAAAGTCTATCTAATTGCATAAACACATCTAAGTCTGTTTCAGGAGTAAGCAGAACCTAGCACCTTATAGCAATCTGACAACCTGAAATAGGCTAAAAATTGTGGTGTTGGAGAAATGGCTTGAGTTTCTTACTAGAGTTCAACTGAGATGTGGCAAAACAAAAACAAGAAAAAAACTTCTTTACATCTGCACAGACATCCTGTAAAGCAAAAACCCAAGAACTGCATGAGCAATTCAGTGGGGAAGAGGATAGAAAATGGACTTGAGTCTTCTTTTCAGCTCACGAGCTAGAGAGGGATGCAGTTCCCTGTCATACCATGTAGTTTCAGCTGTATGTTCCAAGACCACCCTTTTTGTAGATCACAGTTGTGTCCTCTCCCGGACCTTCTACACCAGAAAAAGGAAATAAAAAAAAGAAATATGCCAGCTCAGTATTCTGGCAGACTAAACCACTGAACTGAATGTTCTGATATTCTACAATGACAGATACCTTTGTTTTAGTGAATTGAAGGTAAATGCACTCTTCTTCAATGGAAGAAAGTAACTGTTTTTAATACTGTTATTTTGAAGCATTTCTGTCCAGAATTTATATTCACGTACCACAGAGTAGCACTTTCCTAGTTAAAATAGAAATATTTATACTATACCACAGATAAGCAATGATCCCCATGAAATTGGTCATTCATTACTTGCCGTTAATATATATTTTGCTTAGCCTCAGGCAAAGCCTCAGGCAGTTTGTGCACTAATAGGCTATTATTAGTTGCCATTAACTTTGACAACACTAATTTAAATGGGAATGTTGGTTTTTCACACAATCTGTTCAATGCTTTCAAAACAACCAGAATATGTTTAAACAGTGATAATGACAAGAGTCAGTATGTCTATGAAGGAAAATAATCCTCACATAAATTCTCTTATTTGAATAGTCAGAAAACATGATAAAGCACACCGATTATGATCAAAGTGCATTCAAGAGAAAAGTGACAACCTCTATTAGCTACTTGGAGTAAGAAGGCACTGTGAACTATATAGGCCAAAGACTAAAAACCAGAATTTTTTGACCCAGTACCTCAAATTTCCTAATGGCACTAACTATTGGTATAGTATGCTTAACTTTTTCCACTAGATTTGGGTTCAAGTTTACCACATATAACATTTTTAAGTAACCTGGTCACTGTTCATCTTTCTACGTTAGAAATATATGTTCTCAGAGTAACAGGCTTCATGGAGGAGGCACATACCTTGATTACTGACACGTGGGGCTTGACAAAGATTTAAAAAAAATGCATCAGGTCATTTTTATACCTATAGGGATAAAGATCCTAGTTACACCCACTCAAAACACTGGTCTCACAAAGACCAAGGATTTGAAGCAAGGGTTGTGTTTTGTCTGTTCACCTGTTCTTTAGAACACAATTGTTCTGCAGAACTACAAGTATTTTCATCCGGAATGATGTAAGTACAGACCTACTGGCATTCTGCACCTCCAGAATAAAAACAATCTGTCTTTGATGACCTCAGGTAGATTAAAAAAAGAAAAAAGTTAAGCTCAAGGCAGTGCAGGTCAGCTTTTGTCTCGTCTGGAATAATTCCTATTTATTCAATCTTCCGATTATGTCTGCACAGTAGTAACAGCAATATCAAGCAGATCTATGCAAATAACCATTCAATTATCTTATTATACTACTTTTGGCTCTCAAACCACACAAGAATTTTGGTCAGTCCATGCTACCTCCTTATATCCTGATTAGCTTAGTCCTTTTAAGTTAGTTCAGCTTGTCCCTTTTAAGTGAGTTTGATCTTTGCTCTAAACAGCACTGCAGGTACAGATATATCTTGCGTCAGGTAATGTGGGAATAAAAATGTTGTTTTTGCAGAGTTACATTGTTTAAAGGTAAGGAATGGGGTATTGAGATATTTTTACAGTGATAAGAAAACTTAGCAGGTGACCTTGTAAAATGCAGACAACCAGACTCCTTAGAACAATTAGGTGAAAATCACGGTGTTAAGTCAGATAAGTGAAGAAACATTACCACTTCAAACAGTAAAAAAGTCAAAAGAAATTTGAAATTTAACAGGCTGGCAACTGAAGGCCATGCATTGTCTGTGAAGCATCAGATAGATTGTGAACCTGGATTACCCACTCCAGTGGGGAAACAGGGGAGGGTCCTGTCATCAAAAAGTGTATAAACTGTGTTTTGGAACCAGTAGGTGCGCTCCTGCTTGTGGGACGCCCGCCATTGCAATCGCGAATAAATTACTACTTCACTGAGATCCTCGCCTGAGCCTAAGTTATTGGCTATGGAGTGTTTCTCAGAATTTGGGAGCTCGTCCGGGATCCAGTCACCTACCGGGGAGCCCCACCGCCGCAGCAGCAGGAAGGCATGCCCCGCTGATTTCAGCGGTCCTGTGCATCGACGGTGGCGGTTCTGCGGAGAGCTGACAGAGGGCCCGAGACTGATTAAAGAGGCAGGACCCATGAAGTAGTGGGAAAGGGAAGAAGGTAGGCACTCCGGGTTTAAGAATTGATCCGGTAACTCTGTGCACAGACCAAGGTAAGAAATATTAAGTATTGCCTTCGGGGTCGGGTGAGACTCTGTGTGACGTGTGATGTGTGATTGAGACGTACTTTTGTACGAAGCGAGTGTGGAGTCCTGATCCACGGTTCCGTAGCTCCGCAAGGGGCTTCCTTGCGTGAGCAAGGAAGCTACTTCCTTCAAGTAGCTTCCTTGTGTGATAGCAATATCAGGGTTCCCCCTGCATTCTCTACAGCTATAGGTAACCGTACAGCTTGCCTCTCACGGCAGGTTGTGAGTGCTACCCGGCATCTGGGAGAATTTGCCTTGTGCACGAGGACCTTGAATGCTACCAAGGACTTGACGGGAAACTGCTCAAGACTTGAGATCCCCAGGGCAGATCTCTGGTGGTACTGTGGAGGCAAGATCTTACGGTCCACCCTACCATCTAACTGGGGAGGCACTTGTGCACTTGTACTGGTTTTGGAACCAGTAGGTAGGCTCCTGCTTGTGGGACGCCCGCCATTGCAATCGCGAATAAATTACTACTTCACTGAGATCCTCGCCTGAGCCTAAGTTATTGGCTATGGAGTGTTTCTCACAGTAACATCTGCCTAGAGCTTTGAATGAGTAAGAAAAACTCAAGGAATATCTTAACAGAATAAAATTTGAGAAAGTATATTTGTAGATCAATGTAAAGCAAAAAAAATCCTGAGAACAGGTTTACCAGAGTCTACACATTTGGCTGCCCTAGTGTCATCACAGAGAAGCTATTCTGCATGTGTACCAGACACGTGCTCACAGAGCAAAAAAATAACACGGCAAAAATCAACAGACCTTTTCAAAATATAGACAGTAGTAGCAATTAGTTTTCTCAAACAATGCAACAACTGTATCTTCCTCGTTAATTTTACTCCCGTTTCAAGTTAACTGTCTTCACATGCCATTTGGATAACCGTTCTAAAGCCAGAATTTCTGAACATCTATTTTTACAGCAATGGCATGGTATCACGGAATCCAGCATTTTGTGAGTTTCCAGCAACTGCTCTAATGTGCTCAACCAGTTTCACACCACAGAAGTTGCTGGTTGGCATAAAGAAAAGCCTACTTTCACAGCAGTAGCTGACAGGGATAAATGTAGCACTTGTGGCTCTCTGCTAAAGCACTTTGTACAAATGACTGCATAAAAAGAGAAAGATTTGTCATTTATTACTTCATTTAAGTAGAGATTTAAGAATGTCTGTGCTCAAAGAATGCTTTGTTACTGAGTGCCAGTCCAGATGGAAAACGCTGCTCTCTGGATCAGAATTCTTGACTGTGAACTTACCTGTGAAGGTCTACACAATATAAATGAATATAGCTTGAAATACTGTCTTCAAATTTATCCACATTAACTTATAAGACTATAAATATAATTACTCAACTCCATAAGAAGCACTGATGCCCACTCTGTTTTTATCCTGCCCCAAGACAACTAAGATTTCAAATAAGCTTGTGGTCACAGTTTCTCTCTCTCTTCCAGCTTAATTTTGCATTCACTTTTCTCTCCCAACTGCTTTGTTAAAAATTATATTCAAATACCTAACCCATAGAATCATTTTAATTAAAAACTTGTTATAAAGCTTACAAAGATCCAAACAGTAAAGCTACATGCAGAAACACCACTCAGTTCTATTCTAGGTCATGTAAGAAATGTGTTTAAATTGATTAAATTCATTCTGTAAGAAAAGCATTTAGAAGAAACCACTCCATTCTTTGTTGATGAAACCTAATGCTTATGTCTCCATCTTAACAACCCTTAACCCACGGATCCTGCAATGCACGATGAGGAAGGTAACAAAAGCATTTCCTTTACTACCTACAATAATTTTCATCTACAGCAAGATTGACATACTTAGTGCAACTTGTATGGCTAGCAAAACATCATGAATACCCAGCTGCACCATTGTATTCAATACTGAAATACATAACTTGGTTGTATGCTTAATCCTGATTCAGTATGTCAAATTCCCAGCCACCTGAAACATAAATGACCATGTGCATTTCTTAGTCTGAAGAGTAAAAGCATGCACATTCCTTTCTGAGATAACATTCCCTTTAACCATTTCCATAGTCCAACTGATTCTAGACAAGCCAGATTCAATTCCTTCAACCGCCATCTAAAAATTAAATGCCTTAGGAAAACACAAAAATAAAAGTAAAACAAACAACCCCCCCACACAACAACACTTTACAGAGGATGACTCCTACACAAAATTTTACAGAAGCAGGATGCTACAAGATGGCAGGCATCTGCTGATCTTCATGCAAATAGGGGGTGCCATCTGAAGATTAACTGGTTCTTGCAACATGATACAATGTGATAGCACAGAAAACTTAATCCTCAAATGAGTATTTCATTGAAAAGGAGTTGTGCCCTATAACCTTTTTTTTTTTTTTTTTAATAAACTCATGCTGATAATCTACTGTCTTTGAAACTCTATTGGACATTATCATTGGTATTGATATATAAATGAAATTATATTTCCAGGTTCATATTTAACAAATGAAAACCCCATATTGTAACTACAGAATGGACATTCATGAGTGAACTCTTTCATGTTATTACTACAAACTTACTAAAATATATCACTGTCAACACTGAAGTGTCATCTGCCACTTTCACTGTTTCTCTGGTCTCTTAACCAGTAAAAACAAACAAACAAACAAACATACAAACCAAACTACACTTATTTAACTACATTTAACTATTAACATGGTTAACCACTTAGTTAACTACATTAACTACACAGAACCATAGAATATCCTGAGTTGGAAGGGATCCACATCGAGTCCAACTCTGCCATGTAGCTACTAAACAGAAATTGAGAGATGAGCTAAGCTTGTTGATATCAAGATGATAAAATTGTTTACATATTCTTACTATTACAGTTAAGGAAACATTGAGAGCAGATTTTCATTGATTATGATGCATTGAGATAAATAATTTGACTCTTTTCCCCTTGTTACTCAATTTAATACATGTTTTGCCCTCCTAAAACATAAGTCAAACAAATAAACAAAAAAATCCCGAAAGAGAATGAATACTTGAAACAAACAAACAAAAACTAAAAAGTACTACTGACCCAGAAATCCCCCCTCCATATCCAGAGGAACATAGAACTGAGATTTGACAGAGATATGCTCAGCCTGCCCTGTTGATTAAGGCATCTTAGGGCTTAGCCTAACTCTTGAGACTTCAAGCTACAACCAGAAGCCAGCACATGCAGGATGGATTGCACACAAAACGTGTGATTTAAGCATACAGCATAGATTTATTTTAGAACCTAATGCATAGGCCACTAAAATAAAGTGATAATCTCCCTGTTGCATAAAAACAGAGAATATAGGAAAGTAATTGCTCTTTAGAATAATGCATTTTAACAAAAATTTGATCTCATTTTTTGTCTTATTTTCCATCTACACTATAAACACAATCCAAATACTAAACAGTCTTTTCAACTTTCATATAATATATAAACCTAAGGAGGAAGGAGGGAAAAAAAAGAAAAGAAAGGAAGAGAAAGGAGAATAAGAAAGTTTCAATGAATTACTACTTCTAATCAGTACATTTGATGCATTTCTTTATTACCATTCTCCCCATCAGACTTCCTTTCGTGGTCAGTGTCAGTCAGGGACAATGCTGAGTTTGCCCGGCTTGACAAACAGGAGCTGTGCTCTGATTTCACCCCCCTCATCCACATCCTCAGGGCATGATCTGGCGATGCTCCACCTTCGGTTTCAGTATCCACATCTGAACCCACCTCTACTGGGTAGCTGTGCTCAGATACACCATGTAAATCTGTTTGGTAGCCAGAGCACAGAATATGGGGAGTCTCACAGAATTCCATGTCTGGAAAAAAAAAAAACAACAACACAGAGGTGTTTAGGAAAAAAAAAGTGAAAAACAATGTACGTTTGGTGTTCTTTAGGAGAATCTGTTTTGAGAATTAATATTGTTAACACTATTAGAACCCTTTTTTGGTCAATGACTCACTCTGCTATCTAATCTACTAGAACATAATTCTTTAAGAGTGCAATTCTAAAGTATGTAATACTGTACTGCAATTGTGTCTTTGTCAGATAGAAATATGTGGCAAAATGTGTACACGCCCACACACAGATAGCAACATATCAATTTACAACTGAAGTGAGTTAATATCAAAACCTTAAAAATACAGATACTTTTGTTTTTTGTCAGAAAAGTAACAGTTTTAAAATTAATCTCACAAATCAGAAAGCTAACAGGATTTTATCATAAGATAAAAGATATCATAAGCGCAGAGAATTTACAAATATAGAATTTACAAAATAATGTCAGAAATATTTGGTTAATCACAGAAAACAAAGAAAGGCTACTTACCATTGACTTGCTCTTTGAGAGTGCTGTCCTTGCATATTCACACCAGTGGGTTTTGGTTCTCCAGTGCTGGTGAACTACAGGAACTTCCTAGAAGAGCAGTGACTACTAGGACTGTACAAGTGCCATCTCATGACACCAAGTGATCAGAGATTTGGGAGAGTTGTACAGTGCTCAATACTTCAGTTATTCTTATTAAACACCACAACTGTAGGGCAATCCAAGGAAAAACAGAAGGTGGACAGGAACCATAATGTGAATATGCAGAGGAAACATTCTCGAAGAACTACAGGTAAGTAAGACACATTAGCAAATTATAACTTTCCTTTGAGGTGGCCTCTGCATATTCTCACTTGTGAGAATCCAATTACCAATGCAACTCCCAGGGAGTCAGACAAGGAGTCCTAATTAAATAAGGATTACAGAACTGCACTCCCTAATTGAACATCAGACCTGGGATGCCATCTTGAGAGACTAAATACAATATCAGACACACATACAGTATTCTTTCAATTTCTAGAGAAGAAACGTCAGAGACGAGGGTCATTGAGAAAGACTGAGGACAAATATTTGCTTCTACTGTCATCCTAACTAAAGCCTCAATTTGCCAAACTAATCCACTTACCAGCCAGTGAAAGGAACGGTTATTATTTTAAGCATGCTCTCAGAAATAACTAAAAGCCCTGGTATTTTCTTGAAGGCGTTGACCAAACCTACGAACCAAATGCTAAGATATAACAGACTGAAGTGGCTCAGTTTAAGTCATCTACCTCTGTACATGGGCTGGCTTTGAGCTTGGGCAATTGCAATGTGTTTCCTAGACAGCAGGGAAAGGGCGGACAGCAAATAGAAAGAAGTAGCCGTGGCCTCACTTTCCTGTGCAAGAGCCCTGAAGGTCATCCCGGCTCCCTGGTGTTGCTACTGCAGGGGCCAGCCCATTGCAGCAGCACTGACCATTACCGCTCCTGCTCCTCTCACGCCCCAGGGCAGCCACGGCACCCTCCACAGTACTCGCATCTCTTCTCCAGGCTCACAGGAGGAGGACTTGATCTCAGATCTCCACTTGGGAAGCTGCAAAATCCTTCAACTAGCTCTGTCTCCAAGTCTTTCAAACGCCTTGACGCGGGCTCTGAGGTTTGATGGAGATGGTTAGGAGAAAGCAGCTGAGATGCTGGGAGGTGGCTGCACAGTTTCTGCACTAGAGGGAACAGCTGGCATTTGAGCAAGTATCTCTTGATCTACGTCTCCAATGCCATCCTCGTTCATGTTGTCTGGGACCTGTCAAAACCGTCCCTGGGCTGCCTGGCAGAAGGAAGGAAGAAGAGTGTTTCAAGGCAGAACTTGGGGATGCAAATGCAAACTGAGCAGTTGGGATGAGACTCTATGCTGGATGCTGGTTCTCGATCCTATCCAGATGCCTGCAAAAGAGATTTGAACCCCACTGAGACCCTCTGGAAAAAACTCTCCTTCCCCTGCGGCTACGACAGTAAACACAAAACATTCAGTCTCCAGAAAAGCCTTGCTTTTCTGAGATTTTTGAAGCTCATTGGGCATTGGAGACACATACACAGAGGCCATCTCAGAGCAAGTTACTGGATATAACTAAATGCAGCATTGTTCATATAATAACTTGTAACTCTCATTTTAATTATGTATTATATACACAATGAACTAGCTCCACTTGGTTTAATTAGACAGCATGGACCAATTTTTTGTATGACACGAACAGTGCAGATATTGATGCTGGACACAACTATCGCAGCTGAATTACATTCCTAGCTTTTGCTTTCCGTCTGAGAACATAAATGAATAAAGCCACCTTTATACAAAGTACAGTTCCAAATGGTATGTGGTCACTCTTATTTTTCTTGACCAAATCCAAAAAAGGACATGTATATAACCCAAATAAAAACCAACAAAGGTGCTAGATGACTAACCCAGCGCCTAGTATCAATGCAATAAAGAGTGAATCCCATAAACAGGCTGGTGCTGTTCCACCCTGACAGGACTGAATTGTTTTTTTAAGAGGAGGTTGTGGACACCACTAGTTCACAAACATTTTCTATTAACAAAAAGTGAGTGAATGCTCCCTTGTAAAATAACTGATTTAAAGTTCTGCTTAAATGAGTTAAGCTACTATAAAAAAGTGACAGGAGCGTCACTCCACATTCTGCCCTCTAAATCGTGCTGGCCAGTGGCTGGCACCAGCTTGTCACACGTAGGGGTCACGTCCACATCGTCCACTCCAACAGAAAATTCTGATGGTTAGTACACGCTTTAGCAAATAACATAAAAAGGAGGAATAAATGGATACTGCCATTTAAAGAAGTATATTATAAAAAAAAAAAAGGTAAGATTTATCTGCTGAAGTCATATAAAATTCAAAGAAAGTAAATTAGACTAATGCATTTGGACAAGTGTGTTTAAGAAGACTAGCAGGTCTGCAGTGCTCCTCATAAGAACTGAAGGGAAAGTATTCCCAAAGAATTATGGTTTATTGATGTACCTCAAGAAATACTTATATTGAAAAACACACTTATTTATAACCTCATGGATGGAATAAGAACCAAAAGAATTAATTACCAGACTTAATATTCACTTACATTTTGGTCGAGGCCCATACTGCAGAAATAACCTCCACTGGAACAATTCCCTAATACTTATTTAATTCTCTCAAAAAGCAGCCTTATTCTCATTTTCAAACTTAGATTTCTGTGATGCACTACAGCAAAGCAGCTTTCTCAGGTTATGTCTCTCCTTGTCAACTAAATAACAACATGTGATCTCATGAAGCACCTTCTGAACCTCCTTCCCCTTCAAAGCTAATTTTTACTTATTTTCAGCAACAAAGAAACTTTCATGTAATTGCAAATACTCTGGAAACTTCATGAGCCATGTCAGCTGATGCCAGGCCCTCAGGGAGCAAGGATGCAGGCACTTCCCTCCATGGATGTCCACCAGAGGCAGCCTGCCTGCCCCCAGCAGCCTGCAGCCCACAGTCTTGCCATTTGCAATTGCATATGCCAGTGGGAAAATTCATCCCAGTGAATCTCACAAATGCTAATTAGATCACACATGTTTAAGAAACACAGAATTTACCCTTCAGTCTATATATTCAAAATGTAGCAGCTAGCATTTTCAGTATTTAGCTATTTTTTTGGCAGAGAAAAATAAAGTGACTTTTTTATGCTACAACTCATAGCCAACCACAGTCCAATCAATATACTGCCTTAATAGCCTATTCCTTGAGTATACAAGCCTTTGTAGTATTTTAACTCCCATGGGCTGCATTTTCTGAAAAGCACTTAGTGTGCCAGGAGTGTCTGGTTTAGCCTGCATATCTAACCTTGTTACCTAAAATACTACACATTTCCACAGGAGATAAAGTTCAAGTGGATTTATGATAAGATTTAGTCTTACCAAAAAGACAGTCACAAGAGAAATGAAGGAACATTAATACGAAATTCAAGTTTTTGCATGAACTGTGGAAAGAGGAAAAAAAGGCTTCTGTTATGAATGTATATGGAAGATCACATCAGAATATTCAACTCTTGAGCTTTGTAGCCATTGTAGCTGAACTGTTAAACGCAGGTATTTTATCCCTGACTTTCATTAAGAGAAATTGATATAAAACATAAAAGAAATATAAAGGAAAACAAAGAAAATATAAAGAAATGTCAAATATTTTATGAACAGAAAATGGAAAGAAGGCTGGGTACATTACAAAAACTCGTCAGCGTTTCAATTAACAGATCCCTTTCTTTCTACTTTTCTACTTTTACAGAACTTAGTTTTCCTGGGGAAAAAAAAAGATCTTCAGAGAGGAGCAGTTAAAGAGAAGTTTGACTGCATTAGACAATGGGGCCTTTGCTCTTCTTTAAGAAGTTCAAGTTGAAACAAGAATGATGTAGCTGAACAGGCAGCCAGCTCTAACACTGCTCCTACCAACCAAGAGCTACTGAAAACTTCTGCCTTCTCTCTCCAGATACACCCACCCACTATTTGGGATCTTACTACAGCATTAATTTAACTTCCAGTAGAGTTAACATCTTAACTGGATTTTCATGTGTGTACAAAGCACTTATCCCAGGGCGCCTTCAGGATAATCTCACTGTCCTTCATACCTGCCAGGTGCACGTACCAACAACGTGGGGCTCCACTCTTCACTTGAGGATTTCTGCAGACCTTAGTGGACTTGCAGGACTTGTGGAATTTCCACATTGCTTCCGTTTGCCAAGAATTTTATTAATTTCAAAAAACTAACTAGGGGAGTAGTTATTTTTTTTTTTAATAAATAAATATTTAAAATGATAATTAAAAAAAAACAACTGTTCAAAAGGAGATGAGCACAAAGAACCATCCTTTCAAATTTCCATGCTCCCTTATGGAAAAATATAATTTAGTATAAATAACAAAATGACAAATAATAATACCTATTTAAAATATTTGATTTATCTGTTTAACTAGAGAAAGAACTTACAGAAAAATGGACAATTATTATAAACTGAAATAGTTTGACCAGTTGCTATTGCATGCCTTGTATGAACCCTAATAAAGCCATTTGGATTTCTATATTTTAAAAGTCTCCTTGAATATCATTGATTCAGAAATGTATTTTATCCTTAAGTCTTGGTATAGGGTTCTTCTTATTCTGAGAAATCTCCCCACCCAAATGCACACAAAATCAGTTCTCCACATGGAAATGTACAAATTGCTCTATGTTCGCTAATGCAAAACTATAAAGGAAATTTTGTGCATTAACTTGGGGGGAGCCTGAGTAGCTCTGAGGGACGGAGAAAATGTCAAAAATGTCAGTGTATTGGAAGTTTATACTATATATGCTAGTTATATAATACTCATCTGATGCCAGTCTGCTTTTTTTTTTTTTTTTTTTTCAACACTAGAGGTTATTTGAGAATACCAGGAATGTCACTCTAGGAAGCAGATCCTATGGGAATAATCTGAACCAATTTGGAAGCAATTCCACACAGTCAAATAACATACATTAACACAAATAGCATCACAGTCACAGAAGTTACCAAGCTAATGTCTGAAGGAGTGATAATACGAATGCAGGGGAAAAAATACCCCAAACATGCAGTAATTGAGGTTGCTGTATGGCATGGGATTTTCCAGTACTACGTGGTGAATTTCACACTTTGAACTACCACCAACAGTTTAATCAGCGAGTGCATTTCATATGCTTCAAAATGAGAAGGCAAGGCCAGCTAATCGTGGCAAAAGATACTCAGGAGGAGGAAGGAGAGAGGGGAGGAGAAAGTAAATCAAATGGGGAGAGAAATTCACGTCCAGTTTTTGGAGCAATACATATGCACCCTCCTAAATGAGAAATTTTGAGGGCTATTGAGCACTCTGCTAAATTCAGTGTGTTCAACAGCCCTGAAAATTTCTCATTTCTCACTTCAGCACCATGGTTTACTGGCTGTACACTGGACTTGAGAAGTAAATGTGCAGACATTTTTAAGTCTGTTTTATAAAGTCATTCATGTGACATAACCTGCTAGACAACTCAGTGAATGTTTTTTTCTGTGTGTGTTCACATTTGATTTAGTCGAAGTTTCCATGTTGAGAACACACTACTTCTTTCCTGGGACAATATTATTTAAGGACATTAAACTTCAGTAACCTTTCATATGAAAATCATTGAGGAAGAAGTAAAAAAATCAAATAATTTGCAAAAGCACTTTACACTGATTTTTAATTTTTTTTAAACCACTTATCACTTGCTACACTATTATCACAGTCCAAAACATTCAGCTGCATTTATTTCAGAAAAAAAATAATCACATAAATAATCCGCATATAGAAGATATCATTTGCGTTTTTATACTTATATCAAAGGTACAGTATTGCACATTTTATATTACTGTATTTCAACTTTTCCTTACATTCCAAGATCAGGTTAGATGAGGCCCTGAGCAACCTGATCTAGTGGGTGGCGTCCTTGCCTATGGCAGTGGGGTTGGAACTAAATGATCTTTAAGGTCGCTTCCAACCCAAGCCATTCTATGATTTTATGATTCCCTTATCTCCATGCTTTATTTTCTTATATAAATCTCCAGTTACCACCAGAGATGCTAGAAAGTTAAAAATAAAAGTAATAACAAATATGGAAGAATTAAAATGGGAATCAGAGTCTGCTATAACACTGAGAAATTTCATGAAATTTGTAGATTAGGCAACTAAGGGATTACAAAAGAAGTTTGCACTTTCACAAAACTCTTAGGCTTGTAAAATTTACGAGAAGGAAAGAAACTATTTCTCAGGTCTTTCCCCAGAGGAAGCAGAGGATGAGGTTCCAAGCCATGCCTCACAGCAAACACCCTTCGAAGTCTCTTCAAACTAATTCTTCAAACATAGAAATAGGGCAGAAGCAGACTGGCAGGAGTAGACTGCACCAATTTTAAAAATGTGCCTGGAGTTCTCAGAGTGGATTTTTTTTTTAATTACTATTAAAATCAACACGTATAAGGAAATGTAGTTCTCAAATTTTGCATAGTAATCATCCTAATTTTAGGAAGACATGGACAAACTTTCTTTCTTCCAAGAAGTGGAAAATCTTTTTTGTAGACGACTGGAAATCTACAATGTTGGAGATCGCGTTTTCAAGAGTAACTAGCAAAATGTCAGAGATAAGGCTTTTACAGATACAATGTGGATGCAGTAGGTCTCAGTTTAACTTAGAAAGAAACATTATAATTATCAGACAGGCCAGGAATTTAATCCTTCAAGTTCAAATACATCTTAAGTATTGCTGGCTAATGCCTTCCCTGTTCTTAAAGTGCAGCTTTATGATGTAAAATACTTCCCTTTACACAGAGTCTGTTAAAGAGAAATTTCTATTGCAGGCACTCATAAATATATCTCCTTTAATGAATTTTGGAGTTATAAAACCATAGCAAATGCCAGGAGTTAGCATTTAACCTAAATTTCTGATAAAAGAAATGTACTTAGTCTCAAATAATGACCACACTAACTCTACCCTATTAAAGGCAAGAAGGAAAAAATCTAATTATCACAGACAAGAAAGAACCTCAGTATCATTTGTGAGAATAAATGACGTTCTTATAATGCTAGAGTTGAAATAGATTTTGGAAAAGTTGCCTTACAATACATTCAATTACAATTTCATTTTCCATATGCAAAAATATATTACAAAAGAAAGAATTTTCAAGAAAAAAGATCTGTTGTTTCCAAAAGGTGCATTATAAGAGATGCATTTCTATTTTCTTTCACGAATTTTAAATAGTCTCCTCGGTTCTGAAATCATTGGTCACTTACAAGTTCTGGCATTTGTGTATGTGTTTAAGGGAAGCAATTCATAATAGGTCTTCTTGTCATTAAATTTTCAAAATTAAAGCTGGTTATAGTCTTAGCCTGTAGTTTTATTTATTTATTTATTTTACTAAAAAAAAAGAAAAAAGACAAGACTTTTATGAAGTACAGCAAAACTATGAATCAAGTAATCTAAAAAAAAAAATAACTAATGTTTCTCTTTAAAAGTTTCGTATGAATTAATATTCTTCCTCACGATTAACAACAGAAAGCGAAGCAGTGGAGTACTGATAGCTTTAGTCCTGTCTACTTATAACTTAACAGGCATAGATAAGGCAGAGGTTCCAGCTTGGAAGCCTCTTTCTCATTTAAGAGAAGAAAGATTGACAACTTTTTTTAACAGAGTATAAATTGTATACTACCAATTTTTAATGTGAAATTATCCTCAGATTGTTGCTACATATCTACAAACTTCTGGAAGTAATTTCTGAACACAATTACATTTAAAGCAGAATCACTTTCATTCAAACATCAATCTTAGATTTCATGACAGGTATTGCTTTCTAATAGAACTCAGGATGGAAATATGAAATTAATTTCTACCAACAATTTTGATTCTGGTTTGTAAAACATTTAAAAAATACAAGTTTTGTTTCTAAAAGTACTTAATTTGTTTCCTTTTAAAATTCGAGAAGAACCATTGATATGCTCCGTGAGCATCAAAGCCTTTTTTGAATAAAAAAGTGTAGATATCTGAACAATTTTAATTGGCTTAGAAAGTGTTAGAAGACAATATATTAAAAATGAAGAAAGCACATCATAACTGATTTCCTTTACATTCCTGTAAATCCAGAAAAAATGTCTGTGATGCCAGTGGGTCACATAAAGAAGATAGTATGTGGGCTTCAGGTCAGCACAACTGTCTCACCTTGACTTTCACCAAAAGGTACAGAGGTCTATCGTCACTTAAAATTTGCTTAAAAGAGAATCTATCACCCATTTTCCTTTTAAGTTAGAGGTCTGACAGTGTCCAGAGGCAGGCTGGAGTGGAGGAAGGTGGTTTGTGTCACCCTGGGTCACCCAGCGAACACACTTAAGAGTTATTTCAGGTCTGAAACAACACAAACGGGAGCAAGGGTTCTGTAGGACTTTCATCCGCTGACAAAGTTCATGTTCCAACTGACAAACCTTAAAAAAACCCTGAAAATTAGGAAGAAGTATTTGCAATAGAGGGGGGGTATTACAGTAAGCATCTGGAGGTAGAATCCCTTGAAAGGAACGGGTGAGGTGTAAGGCTCTCCCCAGCACCGGGCTCTGCGTTCAGCAGACAAAAAACAGGAGATCACTCACTGCTGTCACAGTCCTGCCCCCACAGGAACAGGAGAAACAGAGGAGCAATAGCTCCTATCACCCTCACCCAAACAAACAAACCTCTGACAGGATTAGCATATGTATCCTTTCCTTCTTGTTGTGAATCTGCTGGAAATTCAGGGCAGAGAATTTACCAACAAATCATAAATGAAAAAGCTGCTAGTGAGAGAGAAAAGACAGCAGCATCAGGACAGCTTTGTAAATCTTGACAGACACTTGCTGGCTCTGAAGGGTGAACTATTTGTTGTGATTTTTGAGAAGTCAAGAAACATAACAAACCAGAACAAGTATTACATAGCTCTTTAGAGACATAAATATTTGTCTCTTTCTGATTACATTGGTAAAAGCTTGACAAACTCCAGCCTGCAAGCTTCCAGCATCACCAAGTGTGCTGGTCAGAGGACTTGCTGCCAACCAGCCTCTTTGTACCTTAGGAATCAGCAGTGTAAATGCTGTAAGCTGAAAGTACATCTGATTCCTCTCTCAAGCACCCACAGCTGAAAAGACTGTCAAATGGTGACAAAATTTGAAATTTTCATCCACCCTTTTCTTGGTGGAATGTCAAAGATTGGCAGAAAAATATACCTAATTTTGTACTTCTTTATATATATAAATACATGAGTGTGAAATATTACATATACATAAATACTGACACAGAACTATATAAATATAGAATTATACGACCTTAAAATAACTAAACTTGAAAGGATTTTTGGCAGCCTGTTCCCATTCTCAGAGCTAGGCCAAGTTAGATCAGGTTGCTCAGTGCCTTCAATGAAGAGTGTCAGAGCACAACAAAGCATTTTAAAACCATCTCCTAGGTGAGGTTTTCAAGAGACACCAGGTTATGCTCTAACAATAAAGCCAGAAAACCAACTTTATTTTCATGATTTTCAAAATCCAATCCACACTGATTCATTTTTCACTGTTAAAATATCCCATTTCCCTGTACATTCACTAACAGTTTTTAACGTGTGATCACTAAAAATCAACTCAAACTGTGAGACACTTCCTACTTCTGAGTTTAGAACAGTGAAACTTTGAACTATTTAGGATTGCGAGTGCACACATTTGCACTTTTCCCCCCCTTTTTTCCAGATCTTTGAAAAATTTACTTGTGTTGTACCTGATCTCAACCCATGAAAATCTACTAGGGATGCAGTATATACCTTTATTTAGATTAAACACTTAAGGAACATTTAGACCAAAAAACACACTCTTCTGATTAATCCTGGAACAAGAAAGGGAGAAAGCGTGCATGCAAGCTCTTCAGTACTTCCATTCACGTCCAATTACATCCAGCTGCCAACCTGACATCGATGAGAACATATGAAAGACAACTTGGCACATCCGTTGCATTTGATTAGCCAAGTGGGGATACAGATTGTAAGTCAAATAACCCCTCTTTCCCCAAAAAGATCTTGAAGGGTTTGTCATCAAATGTTCCATCTGATCAAGAAATGGGAGATTAAACTCCCTTCAAAAAAAATCTGACCATTTCTGCTCCCTTCTTTTTTTGAGCGTTCAGTTTACCATAGGGATTTCAATAACAGCAGTTCAGATGTGAAGGTCAGCTATGCTGCAGTTTAAGTAATATTAAAACAATTTAAAGGAAATAATTGTTTTTGTGTATCTCATTTTAATAGGCATGATCTCAGAAACCATTGTCCAACTGTTTAACTCATATCCCTCCAAGATCTTTATTAGATTTTTCTAATATTTCCAGATATTATTTCTTTACACTACATTCCATTAATAAGTTACTTAACTTAAAAAAGACTCATATTCTCATATTAAGATGAAATAAGGTATCTCAGCTGAAAATGGTGGAGTTATTGCAGGTGTGCACACCCAGAAAATACACTGTGGTAATCCTGCTTAAATATCACCCAGCATCATTACTATTTAAGTTAAATAAGCTGTTCTTAAAACATATTTCACCCTAAAATGCACATCATGGTTATGAAGAAAAGATGAAAATCTCAGCCATTTATGTCAACATAATAAAGCTCCTAAGCATATAATACCAGATCTACAAAATTCAGGGTCGTTAAAGTAGAGAAATTTATCACAGAAGGGAACAGCGTACCTCCAATAACATTTTTCAAAATTATTCCAATAGCATTTGTCTTTATGCTGTTAAGCTATTTAAATAGGTACTACAACATGCCCAATTCCCTGTATGTTAGGAGGGATATTTGTTTAGAATACCAAGATCTGTTTTCATCTCATTTTTCCCCTCAAGATTTCACAGTATCACAGTATCACAGATTTCTAGGTTGGAAGAGACCTCAAGATCATCGAGTCCAGCCTCCGACCTAACACTAAGTACTCCACTAAACCATATCGCTAAGCTCTACATCTAAACGTCTTTTAAAGACCTCCAGGGATGGTGACTCCACCACCTCCCTGGGCAGCCCGTTCCAATGCTTAATAACCCTTTCGGTAAAGAAGTACTTCCTCACATCCAACCTAAAACTCCCCTGTCGCAACTTTCGCCCATTCCCCCTCGTCCTGTCACCAGGCACGTGGGAGAATAGACCAACCCCCACCTCTTTACAGCCTCCTTTCAGGTAACTGTAGAGAGCGATGAGGTCACCCCTGAGCCTCCTCTTCTCCAGGCTGAACAACCCCAGCTCCCTCAGCCGCTCCTCGTCAGACTTGTTCTCCAGACCCCTCACCAGCTTCGTCGCCCTTCTCTGGACTCGCTCGAGCATGTCCATGTCCTTCCTGTAGCGAGGGGCCCAAAACTGAACACAGTACTCGAGGTGCGGCCTCACCAGAGCCGAGTACAGGGGCACAATCACTTCCCTCGACCTGCTGGCCACACTGCTTCTTATACAGGCCAGGATGCCGTTGGCCTTCTTGGCCACCTGAGCACACTGCTGGCTCATATTCAGCCGACTATCAACCAGTACTCCCAGGTCCTTCTCTGCCAGGCAGCTTTCCAGCCACTCATCTCCCAGCCTGTAGCGCTGCTTGGGGTTGTTGCGCCCCAGGTGCAGGACCCGGCACTTGGCCTTGTTGAACTTCATGCAGTTGGCCTCAGCCCATCGCTCCAGCCTATCCAGATCCTCCTGCAGAGCCTTCCTGCCCTCGAGCAGATCGACACACGCACTTAGCTTGGTGTCATCTGCGAACTTACTGAGGGTGCACTGGACGCCCTCATCCAGATCATCGATAAAGATATTAAAGAGGACTGGCCCCAGTACTGAGCCCTGGGGGACTCCACTAGTGACCGGCCTCCAACCAGATTTGACTCCATTCACCACAACTCTCTGGGCCCGGCTATCCAGCCAGTTTCTAACCCAGCGAAGCGTACGCGAATTTGTAGAGCTCCAAAAGAGGGAATAAGTACCATCATTCCTGTACTTTACCAAAGGGAATAAAGGATGAGAAGAATTCCAAAGCACACCAAATCAAAAGACCTTGGTATATTTTCACAAAGTTTGAAGAAGTGCTGCAAGTCTCTGCCATCTGTTGCCAAAAACATATCCAAGCTTTGGGAACAATGCCACTGCACTGAGAAATACCTCCAGTGTTTTTATGGGGGTAGGAGCACTTGGCTGCATTTTTCCTAGCTCTAGACCTCCTAGCTCTAGACCTCTTCAATTCCCTTGCCCTTTCTTAACATAAGTTCTAATTGCTTTGATATACTAAACAGTTTATTTGGGTACATAACACTCATTTTAGCAGCTATTCTAATCGCTGACTTTGAAAACACCAGCCCGGGGTTTAACCACATAGCATCTTTACCTTTCACAGAGACACAGCCGTCTAATTGATACCTAGCAATAACAAGCCACTGACAGGTAAGCATTAAAATGTGATTGCTCTCCTTTGAAAATGAGCAGGCAAGCACCTGCTCTTCCTAATGCAAATCGCAGATAATATTGCCTATCCAGGAGTAAAACAAAGTCCCCGTTATCAGCAAATAAATGGGCACATTTGTATTGCTAATGTCTATGAATGGCTGGAAGGCTGGCTCCCTAACATGGGAGAGCTAGAAGCTGGTAACTAAACAATCTTGTTGGACAAATTTCCCCAAAAAAAAGGAAATTAGAAAATGAAATAATTTGTTTGGGTCTTAACAGGCTGAAAAGTACAGGAGGAACAACCCACAGTATTGGCGTTCTGCATAGACAGAGCTTCTAAAGCTTCCCGGCATCTGCCTTTGAGACATTTTTTGGGTGGAACACAAAATGCACACCAGTGGCCTCCATCCCTTGTGCTCTGCTCTCAGGGCCCACAGCTCAGCAGGGGGAAGCAAAGTCTGTCTGTGCACCACAGCTCCTGGTTCTGCAAAGCTGCTGCCTGATCGATGAGCTTGGGAGAGCTAAAGGTAGGAGCCTCCCCAGCAGCTGACAGTACTCTAACCCAGGGAAAGTGAATGAAACCAAAAGAGCAAGATAACTCACTACCAGATTAGCCTACAGCAGCCCTGGAAAGTCTTCCATGCCCTGAAGGTAGGCTTGCCACAGGCAGATAAGCAAAGCTCAAGTTCAGTACTGCTGGAAATGCTTTGTGCCTCCTTATTAAAAAATTCACACAGTTGGAGGTGAACTAATTGAGGTGGTGGAGACAGTCACACAGAAGGCATTTAAAATGTAATTAAGCCACGATCAGAAAAGGGACACAGAAGGGAGAAAGCACTCAAAATAAAGACTCCAGGGAAATACCAGATTCAAGCACAAATGAGAGCAACTGTGTATTGAACCACAAAGACATTTCCATATACAGAGAAGAAAAAAAAAAAAAAAAGGAAGTGTGCAGTCATTTTAGATAACTTTCATTAGCTTTAATGTGCCCCATAGAGATAGGTGTTCTGACTCGAAAAGGACCCTATCCTGCACCTGAGGGATTCTGAACCACACAGGGGATCGCAGAAGAACACTGCAGGATCAGTGTCTTGATTCCTTTGGCTTCATTCTGTAGAAGCGTGCTTTGCTTTAGCTCTGCTTTTTGCTGCTCTGGAAGGATTGCACCAGCCACTGTTTCATGTAGTGAAGAGCACAGCTCATGCGTATACACTACTATATAAAGGAGGGGAAAACAAACAAAAAGAAGAGTAAAAATGTGTAATTATAAATATTACAATTTTGACCTCAGACATACAACAAACATTCCTTTTATGACAAAATCTGCAGAATAGAGAGGCTTAAAGTGAAAGCCTACAGAATTTAGTCCCTATTTCCCTTCAGCTTTAGCTGTTTTACAGAAATAAACGCATCAGAAAAAACACAAGCTACTACCTAGCCTTGTAACAAAAAAGGAAATGCTTAAACATCCTTTTCTACGAAGCTTTCTGTTATCTAACAGTTTTACATTTAAATAGACCTTAAAGCTCCTTTCCATTGCTTTTTCCTAATAAATTTGTTTCATGCAAACCTGCTGAGTTCAGTCTTCATGAGTAACAGTGTCCCTATAGGGCACAAGTCCCGTGTGGGTTTTGCCTTTCTTGGTGTTATGTACCATTCAGTACGGTCTCATTTCCCTGCCAGCTGCTTCACTATTTCCCAAGCTGTACCACCTCGTACTGTGCCTGATATGAGACATGGCAGTGACAGCACAAATAGGAAACAACCAGCACAGCCAAGCAGGACGACTGGCAAAGGCTGCAAGCAGTATATCGAGAAGTGGCTGTGAGGAAAAAAAACACCACACATTTGTTTGTAGAAGCTTAAATCACTTCTCTCTAAAAACATAGCAAGATCCTCTCTGACTGTACTGGTCTTGCAAAGCAGTCTGACTTATTCTGGTCAATACACGAAGAACTGATCAATGAGTTAGGATGAGATGCCCTTTAATGGCAGAACTTACAGTGGAGAGGGGAAGAAGGAAGAAAAGGCTTGGACTTAGTGGCTTTGAACAGGAGGAAGACTCAGTACCACCAATGATGAACAGGGAGTTGCAGTGCTGTAATGAAGAAAGCGAGCACAGTACAAAGAACCTTTTTCTCCGTGCTAATAAAAGATACTCCTCTGAACCATCTTTTCTACAAGTACATTCAGAAGAGTATGTACATCATGCATCAATGAAATCTTCCCTCATCTCTCTGGTTTATTTCACTTGAAAATGGGCAATGCACAAACAGCAAGGAACAAATGGGTGGACTCCATGACAGAAATTAGAACATCAAGTGAAAAGCAACCTGATGATGCACTGCTACAGAAAAATTTAAGAGATACTGGCCAGAAAACTTCACAAATCAGTGTTTTTCTGTTTTATAGACCTGCCTTCTTGTTTAGGCTAGTTTGCTAAAATTACAGTAGGCAGATTTGTTAAGCAAGTTTGAGGATTTTTTTTTTTCAAAATGATACAAACACTGTAAAATTATCTTGCATGTTGCCAAAGACGCCAAGTCAGTAAATACATCACTTGCAAAGCACCTATTACTGAAGTCTGACCATTTCAGACACTGACTGATCTCTTGCCACTGCTGCTGCAGCTACTTTTAAAGTGTAATGTATAATTACACAAAAGAAAGACAACAACCTTTATATTCATTTTTTTCCCCTCCTTGAGCAGGACTTAATAGCCATTAAAATATATTTTATGTATATAATTCATTTAAAGAGACCATAAAATTAAACTGAAACATAGGTACTTGCTAGCAACATTATTCCAACTGGAAGTCCAGACCAATCCATTCCTATAGCCAGTTTAAAGACTGACTTTTCTTTTAGTACCTATAATCATTGAGAAAAACTTGAAAATATTGGAATATTATGTCTGAACACTCTATTGCAATACACATTCTAAAGTGGAGCACCAAGTTCCAGCAAAGCATCACCTTGTTTCTGCCCACTGCACTCTTTCTCCCCATTCCGGTGTGCAGTTTAAGGTAGCACGTGTAAACATGAGTGGCAGATGCCTCTTTTTCCTTTTCCTAGAACATCCACAAGTGTATAAAGGCAGTGTTTTTTAATCCTCATCATGGTCATCTGACCCCATCTGATACCCTGGTGCTGGAGCATTAGTAAAGCATGAGGAACCATAAGCTTCACGCTGCCAGAACAGTGCCAGAAATGACTGGTGGTGTGAGAAGTTTGGTTTGAGTGGAGCTGTTTGGGGATGATGATAATTATCTGTCAAATGAATATTCATCACACGGGCAAATCCAAGGCTGAGTAATACTTCACTGCAGAGCAGGAACAATGCTATGGAGAAGTTGGCCAAAGCAGACATGGCTCGCTTTGCACTGAGCTCTGGTGCAGCTGTAGGATATACAGATGGGTGCCAGGAATTCATGAACTGGAGAAACAGCCTGCAGTAAGCAGACCTGTCCCCTACGTTAGTCTTACCAACAAAGCAGAAAATACAAACCAGAAAATTAGCTAAATAAGCTTTTATATCCCTGAAGGCATGCTCAGCCCTACTGCAATAAATATGTTGCTTCTGTTGTTTCTGGAAGAAGTAAATAGCATGGAGGTGTCCAATGTCACCCTCTCCTTTTCTCCCCAACTCCAACATCTCCTGTCACAGACCATCTTGTTTATTTAGAGTAACAAAAATTTTCAGAGGCAGCCATTTCAAATGTACAGCCTGTCTGCTGATGTCTTTGCTAGTGGCACAACCCTCCGGCTAGCTGAGGGAAACACCTGGCAACTGACTCAGAGGAACAATAGCCACCACGGTGTGACTGAAGGAGGAGAGTTTATTTCTATTTATGAGCATTAAAAAAAAAAAAAAAAGTTATCAGATTCAAAAAAGCTAGAAAAGGTTTGTGTGCCAAAAATCCACTACTCTTTTTTAAAAGAAATTGCATTGTGCTATGCCGCTACTACACACATACCCTTCTGTATTTATACACACATTCGTAGTAAAGTATTTGAAAACTATCACAGAAGCGAATAATAGGACATTATTGACAAAAATTAAAATTAATTCCTGCCTCCACCACCCGAACAGAATAATTCAATGCATGTAGGGCAATATATGATCCTTTGATTCCTACTAGAAATAATTACATAAACATGAACTTCTTTAATTTCTTTACTAGGTGGGTTGAATGTCTGTACCAAAGTTACATTCCAGAAGATCAGATTACCAGTGTCCTGATCTAATTTTTATTTTTATTTTTTAAAAAGTTCTATTGTTTTGAATACAGCAGCATAAGAAGTTATTTTTTTCTTTTTCTTCACGCCAATGGATGGTGAAATAAAGAGGTCAAGCCAGCAAACATCATTAATTTTATGCAAGTGTTTGAAAGGAAGGAAAAAATATGTTCAAATCTAATCAAATGTAAATATTTTAAACAATATTTGGAGATTCTCTTTGATCAGAATTCAAGAATTCTCATCCCTTAGAAAACTGAATGCATCTTTCACAGGCCATAAAAAGATGTCTGAAGAAAGAAAACTACATTATTTCCTGAACTTTTATTGTTAATTATATTTCTAGTTATGAATGGTTACCTGTATTATTTACCTCTTTCAAACAATATTGAAACAATTGTGCAAGCCCCTTGATCAAATGCCAGAGGTACAGAATTCTAAAGTTAATCAGTGTAAGTGCAAGTAAGCTTCTATTTTTTTGGAATCAGAAAAAGAAAACAAGAAGCTACTACCTAAATCAAATGAATTAAGAAACGAACATAACAGTGAATGATCATTCACTATGTGATATGAATTTCCATTTCTAGAACTTTTATATGTAACAAAATCTACTTCTGGGCTACATTTTATTAAATTATGCTATGTAGAAAATCTCACATGATTTTTTTTTCTGTAATTTCAAATGAACAGGAATTCATATTTTTACACACTTCTAAACACCAACTGCTTTCATCCTTTTAAAATATTTGGAAGCGAGGGAGCCTTAAGCATTTCTGGCAATTATTCTGCTGCTTATGTTGCTGTCCATACGAACTGTAAGCAATGAAAGCCAAAACCATCAATAATGGAGAAAAGCTAGAAAGCTTAAATAAAACTCTCCCATAAATCATGTAGTTTAAGCACACTGGGCCATATTATTCTCTTATTTTGGTCACTTTTAGACCAGTGCATCTTCATTTGTATAATAAAAGTAATCGTAAATTGTGTCTGATCAAGTGAGAAAGAGTGCAGCAAATCCAAAGAATAAAGAATTCTCCATTCAGTGGAAGAATTGAAATAAATTTAAAAATCAGATGAAAATAAGAATAGATTAACCTCAGTGAGCTCAGCTAAATCCAACCTTGTCAACAGAAGTTTTGCAGACTATTTCATGATCTACAGCATTTTTTTCTCAGTGTTTGAGAAGACTACATTAATTTTTCATTTTGTGGTAGCCTTCTAAAGGAAAAGGCTACATATTTTTTGCAAGTGCAAGGATTCAAGCAGGGCCCCTCTATTGCCTGGCTACTTGTCCAAGAGGCAGCAGCATGTCCTTGGGTGCATATCATGCATACATACTTCGTGATGCATAGGGATGGCATCTACAGGAAAGTGTAATGACCCTGGACATCTCTAGGATTTTAAAGGTGATTCGTTGTTCTTTATTATTTGATTTCTATTATTTTAATTCTACTGTTAGGAAGCATTCTAAAAATTCCAGGAAAGACACTTTACTAAGTAAAGTACTTTAAAGACTGTTTGATCATGAAATATAGCACTCCCATTTATCTGCTTTGCAGGGAAAGCTCTGCAGAGTTTGTACCACACTTCTGTGTTAAGAAAGTGCTCACAGAAGGGAGGTACAGAGTCCTCTCCACTGCCAGGCCTGCAGGAAGGATGTTTTTGGCACTTTGGACTCAGAGACAGATTTGCCCCACTTCCAGGGACCATGGGCAGCACAATCTGATGCTGCTTTTCTGCTCTCAGACAGGCTACAGCTGGAATTGTCAGTACTCGCTGTTTTATTGTGTAACTGATGCTTGGGGTGGTGAAAGAATCAATCTGTGGTGTTCAACATTACCTTATTCCTTTCATGCTGTTTTTTCCATCTGAGCTAAAGACGCTTCATCCACTTGCGGAACATTCCTAACGAGTGGCAGTCAGCAGGAAACTGATTTTTGAGCAGCTTCCAATAAAACTGAAGCTTTGAAAGAAGAACCTTAGATTTTAAATCACATCCACAATTTATTTCACATATAATGCCTTTAGAACAAAGTTCAAAAGTATTTGAGTCTAATTCTCAAAAGAAAAACTAATTCAAGCTCTAAATGAGTTAGAATACACCCATCCTGCTGCTTAACCACATTCCCAGCAATGTTATCAACTCGCTGAGCTACTTCTTGACAGTTCTTTATTTCACAAAATCTTCTGACAGGTATGTATGAGAAACCCTAGGAAGAAATGTTATTTTGTTTCAGCATCTGCTCTATAAATGAACATAAGCAAACTAGACTTCTCGTTCCAGAAAATAAAATGGTTCTTTGTTTCAAGAGTGACATAAAAGACACAGCAAGAGTACCTACAATAAAATGGCTTGCAGGACAAATGCAGAGCTGTTCGCTTCCTCCCATGTTCTGTAATACTTGCTTAGCCATAAAGTCCTTATGTTTGTTCATATCTTTTTTTTTTTTTTTTTTTTTTTTACCTTACAACAAGTCATGGACACTTAAGTGTTACAGGAAGAGGCACTATTAATATAACAAGAGCATTTTGCAGGTATCATTTCAGGCTCTGAGAAGCAGAACCCCAAGCCAAAGTATGCAACATATTAACTCAAAAGCTTAAGCCTCTACTGTAGGTATTCCAGTAGTATTAGGTACAGGTTACTGTAAGGATTGCTATATCTTGGTTTCTCTTACAGTTACTCTCCCCTTCTGAGTTTTATTTCTATGATTCCTGGCATTTTATACCATGGAAAATTGGTGATTCAGAGAAGAGAATGGGAATTAGGATTGTCTTTTGTATCTGTACACTGACAAATGGATTGTTAAGCTTGTGTAATGTCTAGAGAATGCTTTTTTATTCCTTAAATGAGATTTGTTAGCAGGGGATTGGAAACGCGCTGTGATCCTTCTCTCATTTATTTCTTTTCTCAGTAGTTTTCTCTCGTTTTTCCCCTTTGTCAGATATTCACTTTTAAAATCAAAAGAATTACTGATGAGAATGAAGCTACTTTTGATACTACAAGGCATTTTTTAACTAAAATGATGGTACACACTGTAAGGTTGGAAGCAGCACTACAGGAATGGTGCCAGCAGGTTACAAGGTTTTGTAACACATTTGAGATCCTGTAAGGGAACACCCACTCCAGTCTTGGGGGAAAACTCTCTTTGTACATTGAGTTTTGCTTGTGTACTTTGATTTGATGAGGGGAAGGAAAAGTATTCCCTCCATAAGGTTTTAAATGAAGCCTCAAAATGCAGTTTCCTCACCCCAGTTATTCCAAGGAGAGAAATTTCCAATTGGCAAATCAAGAAAGACCGTCCTGAGGAGGCCTGAAACTAAGTGCTTCTTTTCCTTTCCTTAGAGTCTGCAGATACTCCCCGTGCAGAAGAGACTGCTGAAGTCCAGGCAGCCGCAGGGAAGTGCTCGTCACACTGTTTTTCTCTGGGAGACAGTAACATCATCATCATTAGACCACAACAAGCCAAAGAAAGCACAGCACAGCACAACAGGAATCCGTATTTTTGGGAGGGAATACAGGAGGAGACAACGGGCTAAAGCTTTAGGAGTGTGGATTCTTTTACTCTGCCTCACATGTAACCTTTTTTTGGGGAGCTTGAAGCTCATAAACACTCAGACCAGATGGTGTAACACAGCAACACGAGATGGAGCTTATTAGCTATCACTTCTGTCCATTAGTGTACAGGCCAGAAACCTGCAGGACCTCTAAACCACGCTCTGCTGACAGCTGAGTCCCTTTCACAAGGAGAGTGCACGGTACAGGCTGCGTGTGCATCATCACAGACACCGCTCCTGTGCTGTGCTTCAGGTTGCTGCTCTGAAGTGCGCAGGTACAAAAGCTGCTTCAATTAACTTCCCAGGAGACTTTCTAAATTACTGAAATAACATTGTAGACAACATTAAAAGGCTAAAAGTTATATGTCTGGCATTTACAAACAAGAGACCAGAACCTGACGATACGAAGTACCTAGACGTTTTTAATACAAGACCTATCTAATAATAATGTATTACCAAATAAAATCTTCTCTGTTTTCTTAAACGATGGAGTTTCCAGGAGATTGCTCACAAAAATAATTGGTTTCCTTTGTAGTTAACCTGTTCCTACCTTCTCCTTCCAAACCTTGGGAATGCTTCGTTCCATGATAACACAATCACCTCCCACAACATGTCAATATGCAGCTCTAAACAAATTATGCACTTTAAATTAAAAATAAATAAATAATTATAAATCCCACCCTTCAATAACCCACAATTCTCATCATACAGAAATCACTGGGAGCAGAAGTAAACTACCACCCAAGGTATTCAAAACTACCTCACTTCTACAAGATTGTGTAGCAGTGATTCTTCTAAGGGAGATTTTTCCTTTCCATTTTACATTTTTCCTTCTCCTTTTCAAAACTACTGATCTCCCCTCCAAGTGCAAACATTACCATGTCCTGTCTACATGTCAATAACCATTCTGATGCTCTATATTTTGACAGTCTTTATTCACTGAATAATACTGTCAAGGGCTCTAAAACATGCAACTAGCAGGTATGAGCCTTATTGAACTCTTCTGTCCTGCTCTGTCCAACACCAGCTCAGCATCGACAATACTTGTGTGCTGCCTTCTTAATACCAACCAGAGATTGGGAATGCCCCCGACACAACATTTTCCCTTCTTACGCTGCCTTCGTGGAAGTTTCAAAGCACCAAGTCCCGTATTCATGCGGATAAGACTCAGCTTTCCAAGTTTCAGTAAAGTTATGCCAAATTGCACAGGCTGTAAATATGAGTGTCAAGTAATCAACTGTTCCAAATGTCTACTAGAAATGCCAAACCTCACAGCCATTCTGCTGGCATCCATCTCGTCCCAGAGGGCTCCTGAGACCATGAACTTAAGCTATGCTTAACTATTATTCTAGTGTTTTATAGAAGGGAAAAAGCTGATAAAAATTGGCTTCTTTACCTTTATAGGTCATTTAAAAATAAAGTAATTGAAACAAAGAGCAAGTGCTATATACAGCCCAAATTCTACTCTCCATGGCTCTGGTACAAACACGAAACAGATCTGCAGGCCCAAACGGATTTACATAATTCTTAAATCAGAGAATAATATGGGTATTATGTAAAAAGCTTTTGCTACTTTGCAGATGAACAGAAAACACCATGACATTTTCCTGACAGGACAATTTCTACCCATCCTTGTCAGCGTGCCTTATATTTATGTCTCTGATGGTAAATAAAAGTGTTTTGACTGGTCACATGAAGTTAGAAGTAGCATGTGTTTAAATCTTCCTTCCTGGTAAGCTTAAATTTGCTGAACTGTGAAGTATAACAAAGCAGACCACCGGTTCCTGCCCTCCACATGTAGTTTCTCCTTCCTAGGGAAAGAAATTGCTATTCAGCACCAGGACATGTCTGTTGCCTACATATCCGCATCTGAGCTGCAACGCTACGGAGTGCAGGAATGAGAATCTGATGGCAACAGCAGTGAGCTAAAAAAAATAAATCGGGGATGAAGCAGAATTGGGCTCATGCTGAAGAGACATTTGTAACCTACACCTCTTCGTGAAGCCCATAGGCTTCGTTCAAGGAAGATTTTGAACATCAGCTTGACCTATTTACCTCTTGCTCCTTAAGACAATTTCATATAACTTCTCCAAAACATCTACCAGTCTACAGCTCTTGTCCTACAAAGATGAGTTTTCCTCAGTTCTTGAACTAAAAGCAGAAAACGTAATTTTTTTGTGAAGCACTCTAAAATGTCCTTTCCCAGAATACAAGCAATGCTGACTTTTTCCAGACAGATTTACCGGAAAATGTTTGCTGTTGGATTCTCTTCCTAGGAATAAATCCAGTTTGCCTTGCCCATAATGCAGTTCAATGTATCTTGCCAGGAAATACACATTTGTCTAACCAGAAATTTACTGCCGTATGCTCATTTTGTTAACGATCAATAAACTTGATCATGCCAATGACTCAATCCCAGATGCTTATCCTATCAGGGATTCATTCCTCTAAACCAGTGTTTTCTACAAATCTATAATTAGCCTAAAAGCAATAAAGCCTTTGTAGGGCCAATATTTGTGGAATACAACTCCTTTCATATTTACTTTGATGGAAACACAGAAAGCTGTAGAAGAAAACAGTTTTAATGACGTAAACGTGTCACAAATAAGCTCAATGTGAAAATGTGTTTGGTACATTTGTGAGAACTTTTTTCCTCGCAGCCAGGTCCATCAATGAGTTTTCTAGCAAGAACAACATTTCTGATGTTTTTTGCCAACTCTACCCCATCTCTTTCAAGTACAAAACACTGTGTTACCAATTCTTCCAAGAGTTAATTTACTATGTTTGCCAATAACCACAAGCTATATGATACTGGGTCTGCCAGGAAATCACTTCATAACATCTTCTTGCCAGGATGAGATACTGTAGATTTACATATCTTCAGATAAACAGGAGTTTGAACATTCCAGTGATTAAAAAAATGTATTTTAAGATGCTCTCATTATACAATTAGCACTGACTCTTCAGGAGAGAATGACACTGTCGGGAGAGTTTTGTACCTGTTCGTACGGAGTTCTTAGGCCAGCAAACCTTAACTCATCTTTGAACAGTCTGTGGTGTCATTTGTTAGGTCTAAATTGTCTGCTAACTACAAGGTTCTGACACAAATAACCCCAGAGATGCAACTGATCTTGTAACGCATGCTTCAGGATGGACATCAATAGTAGACCTCAGGAATACCATATAGAAATCATTGCTTAAATGATCAATAGATTAGATTAAGATCTAGATTAAGCTTGTGATAGATTAATTCCATATTGGCTGCTGAGTTTTTCTTTCATATTGCTATCTATTAGATTTGTGAAAAATGACTAAGAAATCTTTGAGGAGTTAAGATTTGAGATAAAACTTCAGGAATTGCAAGGAATATATGAATAGTGCAAAAGTTAAGTATTTTGTATTTGGGTATTGTTTGCAATGTTTAAAACCAAGAAACTTAAAATTTCCAAGATCACATAGCTTTTCAAACAAAACTTTTGACATGAAAAGATGTTTTCAAAAATACTAGCAATGTTAGTCAATACTGCAGGATGTATCTGAGACCTCTGTAAACATTTCCTTTGAGTTCACGCTATGCAGAGTTCTGGTTTATACAGATTGTCTATATATGCAAACACAAATACCCACGCATCATAAATTTACATAACCTCAGATTACAATCAAAAGTTTTCATAGAAATAAGTCCTGAATATTGACAGTAACAATGAAATAGTCAAACTGCTCGTAAATGAAACGAAACAAACAAAAACCTTCAAGAAATTGCTGAGCTGTATCAATATTTTGAGCTACAAATCAATGTAATTCTGAAGCTATTTACTACGTTCAGAAGTGCCCAGTCTATTCCATATAAGCTACTGTGGTTAGGTAGCAGAATACAATGTCTTTATGGACATTAATGCAGATACAAATTCTTCCAGTTTCCATAAACATTTAAATTAATGATTCTTTTCACAAAAACAAAATCAGCACAAACATGTACACCTATGTTTGTTCCTGGTACAAGCTTCTCTCTATTAATTTTTTATTCTGAAGTGTTCTTCTCACATTCCATCATTAGAATTCATGTTTGACTGCTGTCTCACTCATCACCATTATCACTGTATTCATGACTGTTACTATGTGCCTGTTTTCTCAACTATTCTCACACCTTTCATGCATGAAGTTCATGGATTTTACCCTAATTTTGCAATCCATTAGTTCATCAATTACTGGGTACTATTTCAACTGCAGCTTGCAGCTACAGAAGAATACCTGCAGATAAATTGGGGATGCCCCTTTAACTTAAAAAAAAAATAGAATTTTTAATATTTAGAATTTTCTCAGCCTTAAGTCTTTCTTCAGACAACGATAGTCTGAAGCAATTGCACGCTATAGCTTTCTCCTTGCAGAACAATCCTTTTTGAAAAGAAGGACCATGGGTTTTCTGGTTTTGTTTTACATTCCAAGGATGTGCCAACCATGAGAAAAAGTTTGCTAATGATTCTGAGGAGGAATTTTAGAAAAGAATGCATAGAAAACAAATTCCATATACAATTTAATGGATTTGTGCCAGCTGCATAGTCCAAAACAGAACTTTTTTTTTTTTTTTAAACCTCTCAGTACTGACTGAGCAAATATCAAGAATCACCAGGAACTCTGGCTGTCCTTTTGGAAACAGTACATTAGAATTGCAATCAAATCAAACTCTGGCTGCAGTCTGAAATTTTACACTCAGCTTTACAACCTTCTTTGCTTTTGCCTGAATTTTGAACTCAACACATTTTACATTTCAAAGCAATGATGCTTGCCAGGCCAAACATTTGGGTTCAATTTGTGGCAGGACAAATCTATATGATTTAAATCAACACAGAGATACAGAGATGAATTTGTGGGAAGCTGAACAGATATATCTAGCAGTGCAGTTAGTAACTCGGTTGCAACAAACTGAATTTGTCAGAGGACAAAACCATGACTTCTAGCACAGCAACGTTTGACTGCATCCTCACAAACCAATATACAGGTGTATGTTTTAAAAAAGATCTTTTGTGCTCAATAAATATCACTTAATAACACACAGACCTAGACTTAATTAAGGTAAGAAGATGCCTCAAGGTAAGCAAGTATTTAAGCACTGCCCTATGTATTGACAAACTACTGCACTCAAGAGCTTTGCTGCAAAAGTAGGCATCAAGCCTCATACTCTAGTTTGAACCGGTACAATACTGCATTGCTTCTAAAAAGGAAAATACAAATGCTTGTAAAATAGAAGACTTGAAAATTTGTGTGATATCTCCTAAAAATTAATTTGCCTGGAAAAATCTTGGCCCATATATTTCCAATAAAATCATTTTACAACGTGAGTGTAAAATACTTAGTATGCTAAAGCATCCATCTGGTTCCTAACACACCAGTCCTGAATAAGTGAGGTAAGTTCATGCCTGACAATTTCTTGCAGAAATGCACACTAATTTGTTCATTTCTCCAAAATTATTAACATGATTGCTTTCAGAGGCACTGTTCTGGAAGAATAAATTCAGCATAGGCCGCACAGACTGGTTTCCTATGCCTGAGCAGAGTGATCACGACCCTTACATACTTGTCCGAGCTGGTGGAGCTACAGCTAGCACGGGTCCCAGCAGCAGTAAAGCTCTGTCCTCAAGGAGCTCTTCAGAGGCCTGACAATGCAGAGGCAATGCTTTCAGTGCTCGAGTTGTCAGGAACAAGATAGTTGCTTTAAGTAGGTCTACAAGTACATTTGCATCATCTCCAGCACAGCAGCACAGACACATCTTAGTTAACCGAACTCTCCTGACAAGTGCAAGATCATTTGTCATGAGCCAAACATGATGGTGAAGTTTTCTACAGAATACTTTGTTGAGATTTGTATTCGTGACTTTTTCCTTCTCAATACTGCAGTTTTGTAACTCTCTGGAGGGACCATATATACATGTATGGAGGCTATCTCTAGCAGCGAGCTATCATTTCTTTCATGAATTACAGGTACCTTCAGACAACATCAGCACTACAAATGTAGCTTGATTCAGAATATCTGCCATAAAACCAGAAAGACTATAAGAGCTATGTAGCACAATCATTCTCATTTTTTGCATTAATTTACACATCACAGAGGAAACAATTTTTCCCATCTTCAAAAGCGTATTTGTGATTTGCTTGTCAAAAAAAATAATTTAATACTCAGAAAATTTGGGGGAGACTTGGCTGCCTGAGGAGTGGAAGACTTTTTTTTTTTTTTTTTTTGAAGTAAGTACAGAAATTATTAGCTGAGAAATAGTGGCCACACTAAAATGGATCAATTTAACCACTTCCTTGAAGAGCAGGCAGGGGGTGCTCAGAGATCTTTTATCTTTAAGGGGACAGACTGTCTGCTTCTGACAAGTACACCAATTCCTAAAAATACTCTTCTTGCACCACCACCCTGCCTGAATTTGTGATGGAGCTAAAGGCAACAGATAAGCCACTTGTCTGTACAAACTGTGTTAAATGCAGCATATGGGTTACCACAAGAAGCAGTCTATCAGGGAGTGCTGCAGTAAATTCTTCCCATTTCCTTCCACTTCAGTCAGTTTTCAGCCTATATCTGTATCTAAATGGTAGCTTTTCCTAACCTTGGCTGCAACATCAGAAGCTCTCAAATGTTTATTCTAGACTTCTGTCCATATCATGCAAAAGGCTAAAATCAACCAACCAACCAAAAAGAACTCAACCACCTGCTTTTTTCTTACAGTACACAATAATTATTTTCAGTTTTACTCATAAAGCTTTATATATTTCAGGTTACTTATAAGATTACAGATTTTGTTAAGAGGATTGTTGCATATGAATTCATTGCAGACATAACGCAGAGATAACCTACAAAATCAAAGTTGATTTTGTACCCAAATCCACACAACACATGCAAAGGTAGTAAATAATTAACCAGGCAATGCTAGTGAGAAGAGTAGCCACTCCTAAAGAAAAATTTATCTGTAGCTATCACGTGATGGTCTGCTGAATGCTACTTGGTCCATACTGCCACAAAAGCACTTCTACTTGAAAAAAACTCCTATACTTCTAACATTGCAGTATGGTTAAAAAAAATACAGTAAGAAGTGTGTTATCACCACATGCCTCTGAAAACAAAATGGCTCCTTGCCTGCTGACATCATTATATTGCTTCATAGTGAGTAATCAAAAAGCCATTATTGTAATTAGTAGATAAAATAAACGATTTACCTTGCGTGGATTGGTCAATGGTTTTTCTTTTTCTGCTCTGACTGTTATAATTAAGTCTTAGCTCTTGGCTATATTCATTCAGAGTTTCTCTTGAATCGTAAGATTGTCTTTGCTTTCTGCCATCTTCGCTTTCATCTGAAGAACTTGTGTAAGTTAAATCCACTTCATGTTTAACTTTTGACAGTGGCTGGTAGGGTTTGCAGTCCATCTGCTCCATCTCTTATTAAATAGGCTCGAAGTCATGAAAACGAACAACTGGAAATCCTTACGGAAATAGTCCTGGGGAAAAAATACAAACAATAATCAGTTTCAGATATCACATATAAATATATAGCTCTCAAAGGCCCAATTTTATTTTTAGTAGATATGAACCAACTAAATTGTATTTATGTCACCACAACCAAGGAAAGAATCTGAATATGTCTGATTTTACTGTCTTGCTCTTTAAAAATGATATTAAAATAACAATAACTTCAGAAACAAACAAAACCCCCATATCTTAAGTACTATCGCACTACACCAAGCAGTAATCGTGCAGTTATTGCACAGAGTATGTTACAAAACCACCTATTAGGTATTAAAGCTAGGATGGAACAGTTACTACTTCTCTAAAGAGGTGGATGTTTCATCAAGTGAAAATAACATCTTAATGTCTTTTAAAATATGAAGTATAGAAACCAGGAAGTTCACTGTTTTGAAGTACTCTCCTGTAAATAAAATGACATTTAGTGAAGAATAACAGGCTTCACAGTTTAGAAAACCATCAAGACTTAGTAAAAACAAGTATATGCCCCTCTGCTACTCCACGAGAGCACACAGTAGTTCAGAAGGAGGACACTGCCTTTTCAGATTGTGTGGACGTTTCAAGAAGAAGCTTCCGCCCTGCAGCACAACCCCCTTTTTCCTCCACATACCGTCTGAACCCTTACTGACGTGGGGGCCACGCTGATCCTCAGTGAAACCTTCCAAGATGCAGCTTGCAGTTGGGAATGTCATTGAAATGATGTTCAAATCCAATATCATTATAAACAAGTGGGCTGCAGATGCACATGCAACCTGTGCACTTGCTCTGCAACCTTGCTTTCATGAAGCTGTTCCTATCTCGCATTTTAATGTCAACTCTGCGATGAGATGACAGGAGTGCATGGAACACCTTTTACAGCAGAAGTACAGTTCACAGACAGTTAGCTCTGGTAAAGCAAGCTTGTATTTTTTTTTTTTAATTTTATTTTAACTGATGCTATTAACTTAGAAAACTAAACATAACAAGAAAGGCAGCTGTAAATATCAATGCTGGAGGACCAATACCGTAGAAGTTCAGAGATTTTGCTTAACGAAAAAGCAATTGCTGACAGCTTTGTAATGATTATAACATCAGTGGCAGAGAGAGGTAATTTAATGCCTGATCTGGTACCAGCCCAACTGCCCCCAGGTGCACCAGGGACCTGTAACCCCACAAGTCCCCAGCTGCGAGCGTGCTACCTGAAACTCCAAAAGTGACCACAGAAAAAGAGAAAAGAGACAACAGAGAAACAAAAACATTACAGAAAGCACATTTTGTTAGAGGACTACAGAGATGAATTTAACTTCTGAAATTGACTGAAGTCTTGGAAAACCACTGATGGCAGCTGTTACTGTGTTCCAGCACAGCAAAAATTCATCTCCTGCTTGCGTGGGCTCCCAGTGCTTGTGAAAGGATTGGCACCCCGAGCAGGAGTGGCAAAAACACAGTGCATAGAGCAAGGAGGGAATAAATAAGGCTTCTGACACAGCAACAGGAGCACAAAAGCCAGGCGTGCTGATCCTGGTGGCATGGCAGAAGGGGAAAGCTCTGCAGTGGGGTCAGTGTGGTGAGCCTGCCCTGCTCTTCCACCCGCCACGTGCAGAAAGAGGTTAAAGACATGGCTTTGCTCAAAACAGACTCTCGGGGAGGTTTATCCAGTTGTTTAACCTGAGATGGAATAGCTCTCCAGAAACAAATGCAACACAGCATCTGAATAAAGAGTAGCATGTATATATTGTACATATATACATGTATATATAAAGTTCAGATCTCTTACACAGCAAAGTCGGTTTCAAAGCACCCAAGTCAATTAAAGCTCCTCAAGAGAGAAAAGGAGAACTAAAGAGCCAAGCTGAGCAAGCTGCCTGACTGCCAGAGACAAGCTGGCGGGCAAACGTGCTGGGGTTTCAACAACAAGCTCAAGGTTTCATGCTCAGGATTGATTGCACTGTATCAAGTTGGTGTTAAGATGCTTTTGTAGACAAGTTCCTAAGTGCTATTTGCTTTTCAAAAGCTATTTGCCTAAATAATTCACTGTTATTTGCCAACATTTCCCAAAGAAGTACTTACTTTATGAGTTGCTTTAATACTCCCACCTGCGATAGAAGAGCGCAAAGGTGCCGTGACTTAGAGGCACAGGGTTGGCTTAAAAGATTACCTGATGGCTCTGTAGAGATGGTTACTGACAGGGAAAAGCCTCCCCATACATCCTGTCTGACACAACACATGGAAAAGATGCTGGAGATATCAGGGAAAAATGAGGAGGAATTATAAGGGCCTCTACCAAGAAGATGCAGGAGACAAGAGAAATTTTGCCATGGAGCAGCAAGCGCGAGGTGCCTCAGACACACGCAGTGCGTCCCTTTTCAGAAAGCACAGCAAACCTGACAAACTGAGCTCATCAGGGCAGTTTTAGAGCACACTGGTGTAAAATAACAACAATACAAAAAAAAAAGTCAGAAGGAAGACCAACTGCAGCCTGTCCAGCCAACTCTCCTCTTCCCACCCCATGCCAGTGCCACTGGCACCAACAGCCCGGAGCCTCGGGTGTCACGGGAAGCTCCAGCCTCCTTCCACATGATGACTGTGCTTGTGCTTCTTTTAGTTTTCTTTAGGGCATTAATGTGCCATAAAGCCACAACTACCTGGCCTGATATGAAAGGAGGTGATAAATCATTTGTAAGAGCTGGAAAAATACTTCATAAAATTTTTCAAAACAAAATGCTTTTACAAACCAGGAACACGCAGCAAAATACTGACCACGTCTTCAAGCTTTTCCACAGCAAGAGATTCCTTTAAATTTAATGAATGATGGTGAGTTATGGTAAGTTGAATTTAAACACTGGCAATCAAATACTTGACCTTATTCCATATTTTGTTTGGAGAAAGACAACTCAATAAACAACAACCCAAAATGCTGGAGTAAACCAGGAATTTAAAGAATATTGCCTGGATGTTTACAAGGGTTTCTTCAAATAACTGGCCTTCAAGTAACTAAACAAAACACCCAGCTGATCAATATCAAGTTGACCTTGTCAGCAAAATAATAAAGTCTCATCAAAGCTTACAGTTCCTCTAAGTGACCTTTGTATGAGCGTCTTAATGCTCTCCTCCTCACAGACCACTTTTTTGATCTTTTCATTAGTGTTCTTTCATTGAAATGTTTAACAGAATATTTAACAAAATATAGTTTTTATAAAGATACGTAAACATGTTACACTTAATACATAAAATATAGAAATAATGCATTTATTTAGGCGCTAAAACGCAGATAATACTCAACCATACTTTAAAACAGATCACACAGTTTACAATTAGATTTATGGAATACATAACTGATTTTAATTCCCAATGAAACATTGTTTCCAAAACCATCAAAAAGCTCTATTAGATGGGAGAACACCACATTAAGTCATGGAACTAATACAGATGTGTATATGGATTTACGGTTTTAATATATGTTTCATGCATATGTTGTTTTAAAGACATGTTGTACGTCTATTCAGAAATGATTTTCACATTCCACTTGCATTAAAACCCTCTTACACCACCTGCCCATTTTCACGTTCTCCGCAGATCAGGATCACAGAATCACAGAACGGTTTGGGTTTGAAGGGACCTTAAAGACCATATAATTCCAGATCCTACTTGCTTAGAAACACAACAAAATCAGGACAGCTGTGGCTTACCAGACAGCCTATGCCGAGGCTGTTTGCACATACTGATCAATAGGTATTTTATGAGAAAACTCAGGGTATGCATCTATACTGCACAGAAGCTCTGCACTCAAGCACAGCAACGCCACAGAGATCACATCACTTTAACAGAGCTTTGTATAAAATCCCATCGGGATGCTCTGATCGGGTGCCCATTTCATAAGATCTCCATACTGACTACCCACGACCAACCCCGTCAGATCACCAGTGGTATATCCAGATGGCTACCAGTAAAGCCAGACTTATTTAGAGATCAGGAACAAGAATATGAAGCACTGTAACCTGTTTTGGCCTCAACTGAGCATTAGGTCCAATACTCACATACTCCAAAATACATAGAATTAAAATTAAAATTAAAAGGTAATTGCAGTTATGATGCTGAAATATAACCAGGAAAGAGTAATTGTTTCCAACCTAAATTCAGAAGACAGCCTCATGTAACTCCATTTCGCACTCTCAGAGGGCTGTTCTATCAACCCCACCTGCACATTTGCTCAATTCCCTCACACATTTCTTTCCATTCAACATATACTGTTATCTGAAAGTTAGCATTTGCTTATTACATCTTCAGACCACTGATTTCTGAAAATGAACAACTAAGCAGAAATTGCATCGCTGTATACCTGAAGGCAAAAACAATAGTGCTGTTATTCTGCAAGTCTATTCTTATATATAAAACTATAAAATACAAAAGGCAAAACAAAAGCAAACACTCCTGATATAAATCTTTGAGAAATGCAATACCAAGAAGAAAAACAAACAAACAAACAAACAGCAAAACAACAAAGCAAAACAATCTTGTGACCTTGTGCAGACCATCAATACTATATCCCTCAAATATTTGTTTGGGTATTACAAACAAAGGAAGTCCTTTCATCCTTCAAGTTCTACATTTTACAGAACAGTTATACACACAGAGAAGGATACCAGTCAAAATGGCCGAGCAGCAATAGAGTAGGAACAAATCAGTATCTAGATGGTGTATGAAATCAGACAGCAATAGGAAGACATCTGGAATGCAGAATGGAAGCAGATACCACTTTTCACTGGAAGAAAAAAAAGTCATACACTAACCAAGAAAAAGTAATTGAAGCAACCCGCAAACAACTGAAGAAAGACTCAGAGGAACTTAAAAAACAAACAAAACAGAACAAGAAGCAAACAAAATTTACGCAAACGTTCTTAGTGGATTGTAAAATAGAAGCACATCAAAAGATATTTGAAGGCAATGTAATGACATACGAATCACTGAGTATGATGTGGCCAGTATTTCTCTGTGTATAAGAATTGGAAATATTGAGACAATGAAATATTCCTGCCTTAAAGTGGACTACATCAGACATGGAAGTTCAAAAAGCAGCTTTCAGGGAAATACCACAGGTTAAAAACGCTCCCTAGAGGGCATGTAGTTTTAATGTATGGGTGGATTACACTTCTCCATACATTTTTATGTCGTGACAGACACTAGAGGAATAAGGTTCATTTTCACATCTAATGGTCTTCATTTAAAATTAGTCAAAGTCTAATTTAATTCTAGTTTACAAGGTGGTTCAGAGAGTTGTTCATTTTATCAAAAATTTCACAGAGAAACCACTAGAGAATAAAATCATAAAGAAGGTAAGTCAGGTTGTGGCAGAATGTGACATACAGCAACCCTGACAGTGAACTGAGAAGCATACGTTATGGCAGCTACTCAAGTGCAATACCCAACTCTTGGCCAAGACGCGCCCTTCACTTTACTTGGAGAATCACCACTGACTGGAAAATGACACAACTCCCTCATGCTTGCTTTCAGAAATCAGCCCTTTGATGTTAGCAAGCTTAGGTCAATGGGGGTTCAAGCACAAAAGATCAGGCTCTGCTGCCGAGGGATGAAGCACATCCATGACTCAGGGCAATACATCCTGGCCGGGTTCAGAATATCCTCTGAACTCTAAGTCTTTCTGGAAAACTGTGCTTTAGGTAATACAATTCCCGGTCTTACTGCGGGATAACTCCTGGTGAGAACTTTCAGTTTCAAATAATGAAATCACCATGAGAAGTGTTGTAAAGTATCTCTGCATCTCGAAGCTTCATCTGGGAATGCTGCAGAATGTAAAGAAAGCCTGTGTTTAAAACTAACCGAGTGCCTGATGTCTGCTGATGCAGTACAGAACACACAAGAACATCACCTAATGCCTTTGCAACTTTCTAACTACTTCCTAACTGCAAAGCGGGGATGATACAGGGAAAGAGGTAAAGGAAGTTTACCCTGTATGAAAGTGTAGGTTGAGTTTATGGCATCAATATTTCTATATGGATTCTGCAAAAATCATTTTTCACTCCAGGGAGTAAAAAACATATGTATGGTCAAGGTTGTATTTTCTTAGTAAAAGATATTTTAAAATGAGACTAGAAAAGGGTCATTGCCTTTCACATTCAGCTTGGGACAGCTAAGCTTTCTGCCACCACACAGGATATTTCCGATATACACCAGACACTTGTTTGTACTGAACGTATCCAGATGAAGTAATAAAATTCTCCTCAGTGGAAGCTCTGGTTGCTCTCCACTGCCATGGTTATTGTTTTGCAGTCAAGGGCAAAATTTTGCATTTTTAAACCATGAAATTAGGAGACTCCTTTTAATAACCGAGTTCTATGAAAATATAGTTTCACTTGGATTTCTTCTGAACTAGAGGTTAAAAAAAATCATATTTTTAGTGTGTATAAATATATGCTATATACATTATATACACATGCACATACTATGCAAGTGCTATCATTTCTCTAACAACAGAACACAATAAACTGCAGTGTACATGTACTTATGTGTATGCCAGTAGAAGAAATGGCATCTTAACTTAGTAAACAAGTATTGTCTTTTGTGAGGCATGCTGTTTTAAAATACACAGACATAGAGGAAATATTGTATTCATTTACATGTGACAAGAAAAACGGAATTATTTTTTGGCTATTTGATGATAACGAAAATTGTATGGCCATCAAATTGAGATAATTATTGCTGTGTCTCTTTTCCAACTGTGTGCTTAATTAAGAAGACCCAGTAAGCCCTAATTAGCAACAATGTAATTTTTAAAACCCAATTTAGTATCTGTGAGATTACAAAAACTGAACATAACATGTTCCATTCAGATATTATTAATTTCTTGAGATACCAATTTAAATTTTGTAGTATAATAAGGTCAGCGCATGAGGATAATTTACAATGCATCAATACCATGGACCATCTAAGAAAACAATTAAAGCATTAGATTGTTTGTCACTGATACTAGTTGCCTTGGCAATGGTGTTTGAAATATCAAGCTGAGAATTTTGTCTCCATTCCCATTTTTCCTGTTTTAAATTAGAATAAGGAAAGAAGCCTTAATTGAACAAACAGACATATTCACCAGAGTACTTATGGACATATCAAAGCACAAGGCCATGTTTAAGCATCATCATACTTGATGAAACAAAAGCTTTGATCAGTTGACATCACAGTGAACAAAAGTACAAAAAGGGAATTTTACTGGTAGAGGTTATTTCTTTCTGGCACTGTTCTTATGTTTTCTTTCTCCTGTCTATGAAAGATCCTACAAGACGTCATGGAACATTCCAGGGGGCCTCAGAAATTTTCTTTCCCACTTAAAGAACCAAAAAAACCTACCAAACAAAAATCTCTGAAACAAAATGCTGAAGGTTCCCAACTCAATTTTGCCAGCGGGACACAATATCTTAAATATTATCAGAAATCTCTGTAGTCTTGCTTACTCCTCAGCTTTGTTGTGGCTTGCTCATATCATTGACAGTGTTTTGGGGAAGGAACTGCTTCTTCATTTATTTTTGCTGCATTAGGACTTCAAGGATTTCTAGAAGCAGCACTGATTTAGTGTCAGGTTTGTTTCCAGTATAGCCTAAAATGTCAGAGCACTTAAATTAGGCATGTGATCTACACTTTAATGTCTAGCAAGTATACAAATATTCAAACAAGTTATCACAGCAGCTGTGTAAGAAGAACTACTTATGAAGCTAACACTATTCACTACACACAGAAAATTAATTTTTCACTCTTTTCCTAAATACTTGGTTTTCTTAACTTTTGCTCTTCTAACTCTAGGAAGAAATGCCATGAATTATTGTGCAGTTCTGACATCATCTAAGTTAACGCTTAAAAAGCTATTCAGGCATTTGAAGTGTGTATATATATATATATATATATACGCACCACCTTCATTTGAAGTATCACTCTGGTTGCTATTTGCATGCCTGACACCATCATGCCTGTGAACTCATCTTACTGCTCCTTTTCTTCTTGCTTTGATGTCTGCCAAAGTATTCAGTGTCTTCAAGTGCCACGGTTCTGACAAGCAGACCCTCCCAATGGACTTGTAATATATAGTGTGACTTCCAGAAGTGCTATTATTTGAGCTGATGTCAGATCGATTTTCCTCCTGTTCATGATAATGCTATGATCTTGCAGGGTTGAAATTACTGCTGATTTATGCCTTGACGCAACCCCTCGAGAACTGGCTTGTATCAGCATGTCACCTATGAAAAGGTACATTTGAATCCTCTGAGATCTTTCAAGTGGAACCTTTGTTCTCATTTCAATAGAGAATCTTTTGTAATGGATGTTTGCTAGAAATTTCTCCTGCAAGTACCGAGAGTCTTCTGTAGTGCAAACTGGAAATATATTATGCTTCTATCCATTTTTACCACTTGTAAGTGTTGGAGTCTTCTTGGCAGAGACAAATTTAAGATAAGTTCTCCATCCACAACCTTATGCTTTTTGCAAATTGATTATACCATTTTCTTCAGCACTTCACGAAGTGCAGTAAAATATTCTGCTGGCCCTGGAGAGTAGGAACGTTCCCCATCTTTGTGTCTAAAGGTTCACCTCCACAAGGAAATGTCACAGACTAAAACCATACAATTATGCCTCCTGTGTGCTTGTGCAATTCAATCCCTTTATGTCACGGCATTCTTTTATTTGGACTTAAGAACAGGAAATAATTTCCTCTGTTACTTGAACATTGTTCACATTTTTACATATTCTGCCTTTCAACATTATGGACATTTTTAACTTTCTCACTACAAGTAGCCCCTTACCTGCATCTTAGTAAGCATTGTTTTCCATAAAATGTAGCATCTCTTCAGGAAAAAATCATTAACAGATATACAATGATTTCATTTTTAAACAACTAACCTTGCAAATTGCAATTGAAATCTTCTCACCTGTTTTTAAAATCAGTTTCTGAAATTTTATTTATTTATTTTTTTTTCTTTCCTGTCGGTAGAGTTAATTTAGCTAAACTAATTTTTTTCTTTTTGTGTTCAACTTTACCTCCGTGATGGAAGACAGAAGACAGACATGGGGATGTAGCCATTTTTCTTATGGCTTCTTATAAAGTACAATACCACACTAGGGAAAACATTTCAGGTATATAAAGATACAATGCTAATTCAGACAGAAGTTCAATGTTGAACATGAATTTGCTCAACTATCTGTGAAAAATACACTGCAACTGCATTAAAGCACAAGCAAGTTAAAAAAAAAAATAAATTCCTCAGCCTCACTAGAAACTGGTCATTTCCACTCAGAAATACTTCTTCAAACCAGGTGGCTGTTGTATTTACTAAACCATCACTACATAAAGCACCTTCTCAGTGGGGCCTCTTAACACTTCTAGACAGGATAAAAAGCTTTTCAGTGAGGAGTTACTGGCCAATTCCTGTTTGCCATGTCTTTTTTTCAGTGTAGGTGCTGCTCATATGGATATTGCCCTTTCTCCGAATTTAGGCACAGCTATCAACAATAGGCTTTTCAAGAACACTAGAGGAGGGACTGAGGGCAACAAACTGTTTGGAAACTGGTATTCTGCAACAACTAATTTTGATGAACCTCCAAAAACACAGTCAATGGCCTCTGTGTCCCCAGGGACAACCCCAGGAGAGCAGGATGACCACAACCACCCAGGTCCACCAGCTAGGAGGAATGAATCTGTGCCACTCTTCGCTTGTTGGAATAAGCTCTCAAAAATCTGAGCTACTTAAGGCCGTGTATCATATACCTGATACACGAGTATCTCCGGTGATTACCCTTCCACAGCACTTGCAAGAACACATTCTCCTTAGCCCTCACGTAACCACTCCATTTAGCTCAGCTTGCTTTCTTCAGTTGAAGAATCATACAAAGAAAAAGGAAAAATGGAAGAAACAGACGTATGTGGCTTTTATCTGTTGCCTTTACACATATCTATGCATACACACATACACACAGATGTGTGTGTGTGTATATATATATATATATATATATATATATGTACACACGCTAGCAGCCTTTAAAAAAAAATCAGAACCATTATCCCTGCCTTAATATTAGGATCTGCTATTGTCTTGGTGAATCATTTTTCCTTGGGGACGTTGTGTGGATAACAATTCAGCTCCTGTTAATTTTATTTACATTGGGAAAAGTAGGAGGACTGTAATAGACGTTTAATGTGAAGCTCTGTTTCTTTCATGAGCAAGTAAAATGTCACTTCCCTTTCCCAAAGCACCAAGAAGCTCCTTTTACTGTCACAGAACACAATTATATGTTAGTCTGCTAACTCTGCTGTCTCTTTCCAGCCAACAAGGCAAGAAAATGACCTTTCTTTAACCTATGGCTGAATTGCATTATATTCAGTTCAGTGAACATCCTTTTTTATATTCTCCCGTATCAAGTGCCTTCTTACTGAGGTTAGGAGATGGGCACCTGCCTTTCACAACTGTCAGTGATCTCATGCTTTCCAAAAAAACCCTTTCCTTTCAGGAGGGTTGTTTACTCTCATCCCACTCTTCATTCCCTGTTTAGCAGTGTTTGTAAATACCTGAAAATGTTCAGAGCTGGTAAGAAGCCTCTGCCAGAAGGATGTGGTTACTGGCTGCTGCTCTAAAATGTCAGGAAGAAACAGCCCACGTACACTTACTCCACATCTTGCAGTGGTCTTGTGCAGGATAATGGTGCTCTGAGAGTCCCCACGTTCCTCCTCCACTCTGCAAACTGCATGTCTTATCTGCCCTGTTTTATGGGTAGCTCGGTAGGGAAAGGAAAGATGGTCCCCACTACACAGGTATCTCAGCTGCGCTTGGGTTTACGTGCACAAAATGCTTGGGGAAGCAGAAGAAAGTAACTGTGACATTAATGAAGTAAGCCACTGCTGATCTGCACAAGAGAGCAAGTCAACAGCGAAGGATTTGTGAACATGATGCTGAATGACAAATATCATTGCTGAAGAAAATTGCACTGTACAGCTGTAATGGAGTGTGCTGCTAGAAAATTAAGAAAGTTCAGAGACAAAAGAACACCGCAGAAATTATTATATATACACAGAGCTCGAGTCGCAAGTAGCCACAGAAATAAGCTGCCCTAGAAAAGCACTCAGCATCAGTAGATCTGCAGAGAATTCCCTGCCTCACATGCTGTAAATATTCATGTTAATGCTTCTAGGTGAGCAGCTTGAAGGTTCGGCAATTTGGCATGTGACAAGAAGTTTTCTGTCAACTGTTATTAAGGATGACTCAGATTAATCTCCCCTCTGCCTAAGAAGGAAGGTTGAGTAGCTTAAGGACACCTTCCTAAACGTTACCATTTTACCAACATGCTGTTTGTTATGTTAACACTGCAGGCACTATTAACATGGAGGTAAAATGTGACTGCAGATGCCAAAGGAGACAGGCCAGTGACATGCATTGCATCAATCTCGGGAAGAACTCTGGCCTCTTACAAGCTGAGCCCTCAGTTACTGCGATTGCACTGCACTGAAAACAAATGGGAGGAAGCAAATGCTCAAAGTAAGATGAAATGGTCATTTCTTGTTCCCTAGTAAAAGACATCTCAGTATATAGCAGAAAGACCAAACGAAGTCCTGTGCCTACATATGGAATCACTCCATGCCCAAGTAGTGCTGCTTTGTGAAATGCCTGGGGCTACACATAGCTAGGGCATTCCCAGAATCCCATGAATAGGAACATCGGTCTACATCAGCAATACAAGGAATACTTGCATGTGAGATGGATGTCCTATGCCAACCTTTAAAAGGACAAAACTTTTTTTTTTTTTTAGTGAAAATACAACGCAGAATTGTCTAGACATTTGCCTACATCAACATCATTAGCTGTCAAGATGATTTTCTTTGAAAATTGACACTGGCTTTGGAATTTGATGTAAATTAAGGTTAAAGATCTCCATTATCAAAAACAGGGGAAAAAAAAGTGAGAAATAACTGCATTAATTCCTTTTAAGATGACCTAATAAAATACAGGCTTTATGGCCACCTACAGTACACTGTATAAATATGGAATAAAGATGCACTGTCCATAATAAACAAAACAACCAAACAAAAAACCCACCAAACCCCACCACTGTAGATGCAATCCGTTTCCTAAAAGCACAGGTCTGAATGTGCTCCTAGAGCGCGACTCCTGTCACTGCATTCCCTTAGTAAACATCTGGCTCTCAAAGGGTGTGTTTTGTTTATGGTTTTTACAAACACACGCATATTTTTGGCTTCAAAAATAGTACAAGTAGAATTGTTTTAATCTATGCAAATTTTTACTTTCTAGGGAAAAAATGCAGAAATTCCTCCCACACATAGAATCTAGTTATATTTTTATATCTCGGCTTTATAGAATTACATGGAACACAAACCTGCAGGCTGAACACTAAGCATTAGCATGAAATTTGCTACTAAAGCAATCATTAAAGGGTCTATTTCTCATTTCAGCTCCAACAATTCCCAACCCCATTATTAACAGACTTCCAGCTAAGCTTTGATCAGGACTGGAGACCTAATCATAGTTAAGATACACACAAAAGAAACCCTTATTCTTTGCTGGTACATACAGCTCTTACAACAGCTGACTTTGAACTACGCGTGGTGATGATGTCTCCAGAAATAAACAAGGATAGAAACGAGGAGGTTCTGATTCTGCGCTGCTCTGTGGTGCTCTTCTGAGAACAGCAGGATCCGGTCCCTGGGTGGACATCCCAGCCAGAGCACTCTGAAGGAACAGCAGTTATCTTTCCAGTGGCTTCAGCTGATCTGTATTTAGGGAATGAGAGCATTCCCTAAACGAACGTGATAGAGTGAGTATCATATCTACAAAAAGAATGCAATAGTCAACTTATTACTGGAAACAGCTGAATAGCTGGAGGAAGAAAACCTTGTTTAGCACTGAGAACTGTTGAGAATGAAGCACCATTTCCATCCAGCTCTTGTCAAACAGCACAGCACAGCACCTACCTAATTCTGCCCATCTCACACTCAAAGTCCTGCTAGTAAGTGAAATGCATTGGGATTTTTTCTTGCCTGAAACAAACTCGGGTATAAAGTCTAAGTATTTAAAACAACTTTGCAGAATTCATCCTCTTTTGCTATGTCAGCATTCTCAGCCCAATAATCATTAATAAGTATGTGCCATGCTTGTCAGCAAAAAATGTCTACAGGAAAGAACAAAGTAGAAACTTTATACTTTTCTTTCCTCTTGTGTTTCAGTTTTATTACTTTTTTAAAAAAAGACAATAAAAAGCAAACAAATGAGTTCAGTTAGCATTATTGCTAACCACTGAACATTTGGTAAGCAGACAATTATTATACTCCATGTGACATACTGAAAAGTACTGCTCTTTGGTTAGACTTGTTTAAATATAATGTATGCTTTAATAAAAACAGAAACACAACAACTCCTGTTCCAGACTACATTGTAAACTACATATTTGTAACCTCCTCACATCCACTGGTTTATTACTTGATAGTTTTATAATTTATGATTGGAAAAACGAGCTCACTAGAATTACAAACGTATACTGTACAGTAAAGGTCATCCTCAGCATTACCATCTTAATATTGAAAAATTAAGTCTGAGCAAATGCAGAGAAACTCCAGGAGCTGCAATATTCACCACCTCACTGACTTCGGAAGTTAGAGGCACGTTTCCTTTTGCTGGTGGGAGCCTGTGCCAGTATGGAGCGTGCGTGCTCTGAACTCTGTCGGGAACTGCGCTGATGCACAGCGGCATAATTGAGCTCAGCCTCCAACTGCACACGTTTAGCAATGTAATGTGATTTCTTCTGTTCGAGTTAGAGGGCTAAGATAACCATTACAAAAGCACTGAAACACTGACAAAACCTGTCTTATTAGCAGTTTGAGCGGGTCCATTTTACAACCACAGATGTTTGCAGGCTGAACTACTTCAATAGCTTGACTTCAAACCATCTTAAGCTGTATTTCAGCTCAAAAGTAATTTGGATAACAAACAGCATTAGTTGAGTTTGGAATTAAAAATCCTCCTTAATCTATTTGTGACAAGGGAAGGAAAAGAGAAGTTCATATTCTAGTGAAGGCGTGGGGCACACAAGATTTTAAAAAGTGAATTCGGAATTTATACGTTATTAGGATAACATCCAAATGCTGGAGATCTCAGATTAATCAGCTGACCAAAACACCGAGTAAATTTATCTCCCTGATGAGTTTAAACAAAAAAGTAAACAGGAGAAATTGAATACTTATAGCATAAATAGCCAGGGTGAAATGTGGAAGGTAATCAACATTATCATATTTACTGAAAGTTAAAGACTTAAATTAGTGAGTACCATGTGTTTATCTACCTAATTTCAGCTTGCTAACAATCTAGCCCAATCATCATTTTCCACATCAAATGGTTATGAGAAGTAGTCAATAAATGTTTAATAATGAACAAACACCTTTCTACATCAGACAAGCAACAAAAACATCACCTTTTTACATCAACAAAACCAAACCAAAACCAAAACAAACACCTTTTTACATCAGAACAAACAACCAAAACATAACACAACATACAGTTTCATTAGCTTCACACACAAAAAAGGAAAATGGGTCTGCATGGGATACTGCTGCTTATAATAATGAATAATATTTTATCATAAAATTGGGTTGTTTGCATGGAAACGGTAAGAAAGCAACGGTAATGGCCATTTAGTGATCTCTGCGTGGCTGATTTTAACAGTATTAGTTTGGATTTTAGCTAATGAATATTAATTTTATTATCACAAATTTAACTGATAAACTGAGAAAAAACATTTGTAAAAGTTATCTTACGCATTTAAGCATCATGCAAATATTGAAGCACTCTGAGAAGTATCCTGCTCAGAAAGCACGAACCAATAGAGAAAAAGCATAAGAAATGATGACAAAATCTGGAGAAATCTGTCACTGACACACACACGCAGCTGACTCCCACTGCCAGGGCCATTACCATGGGGACACCAGTACTGCACAGCCTGTATCGTGGTCCCTTTTACCAGGTCTCTATTATTCCAAAAACATCATTAAAGAAATGAAGAACAGTTCTCCCAGCTGCCAGTTTTTCAGTTCAGCACCCGCTCCTCTCAATTCCCAACCGGTGTAAGATTATTTCTGATTGAGTCACGTTAAGCGCTGAACTCCACGGTCGGTTTAGATTGTGTAATTCAGAGCTCTGTCAGCAGGATTAGGCTGATCTCAGCAGAGATGCACAAATTCCTAAGAAGTTAAGGTCTCCCAGATTTAAAATAAATAAATAAGGAAGCCCAATTTTTTAATCAACAGAATCAACAGAAACAGCCTAATCAGATTAAGGTTGTGAACTCTGGACTACCACAGTGTTTTCCAGCAGCTCAGCAAGCTTAATCCACAAGTGGATAATACGATACAAAGCATTGCTATTAAATATTCCCTTGGAAGACACTAAACCTATCATTTCAGTAGCCGAAACAAATAGCTTTGTGAAATCTAATAAGAGATTTAACCAAGATCTTTAAGCAAGCTATCAAGGGCTACAACTCTTGCCATGTTAATCCTTTTTCATTCCGCAAACATATTTCTTTGGGTATTCAAGCTCAGTGTCACTTGAAATAAGATAACTAAATATTTCACTGGGAATATATTAAAGTCTTCCCTTCTTACAGCAACTTGAACTAACAATTAATTTAAGAAACTACATTTCAGCACCCACATTTCCAAGACAGGCCAATTATCAAGGGCACAAAACTGTTCCTCCTCTGCCATGGACAGTTTGTGATTCACACAAATTTCTCCAGAATTTCATGCTCCATTCTGCATCTCTCCTTTCATCCCAAAGATACCATAACCCCTTTCCTCCCACTTCACAGAAGGGTGCTCTACCTTTGAGACTGCTGATACGACACCGAGGTCTGACCATAGGTCTGTTTGAGGTCTGACCACACGTCTGTTCGACGTCTGACGATTCACAAGTATACAACAGATTTTTCAAAAGTATGTGCATGAAATGTCACCTGTCACATATTACCAAGGAATGCTAAATTTTTCCACTTATTTTTATGGGTAACAGTAAATTATAATGCTGTATATTCCTAATAAACAAAATCAATTCCCTGAACAAGCTGTGTTAGAAGCCAAACAACTTCGGGGCATACAAGTAGCAAGGTTTCCCACTACTGCATCCACAAACCATAAGACAAGACTCAATGTAAAAATATTGTTAGTGCCCAACAAAAGAATTCTTTCCATGTTAACTCTTCCTTGAGTCACTTTCTGTGAAACATAACTTTACTTTAAAAAAAAATCCTTACTTATCCTTACTTGTCTTTATCCATACTGATTAGTACTGGGGTGAAATAGTACAGAATCATTTCAAAATACCCTTTCATTACAAGTGGCTTAGTGTACACCAAGTGTGATATAACTTAGATTGCCTAATTAGCAAAGGTCATCCCCGTAGTCTAATCTTACTGGGTACGTTCTACTTGTCAGTTAAGCTTGGATGAACACACACAGTTAACAGATTGAGCAAGGCCTGCAGATGTTTCCTATTAACTCTTGACAAATGAGAGATAGATAAGGCCATACAGTTCTCATGAGCTGTGGATTTTGACATGCTGGTACCTGTACAACAGACTGTTCACATCGTCATGCAGAAATTAAACCTCTGCCATATGATTCAACTCAGTCTGCAGCTAAAAAGCTGCAAATTACAAATAATCACAAATGCAAGGCCATTCTAATACATGACATTTGCCATACAAATAAAGATTTAGGGCCACCTAAGTAGTCCAAAACTATCTACCCATCTATTTTACAATGAATACACAAAATCACACTTCCCTGAACTGAGTAGCAATCTCTTTCACCCACAAGTTTATTTTTTGTAGCTCTTTACCCAAAAACCTAGAAGTGTCCTTCTCAGTGCTGCGCTCGTGTTCCTCATTTGGCTTTCCATGCCAATGCATGCTCTAAGTGCCTTCCTGTTCGCGCTCAGCCCAACTGCTGGTACAGTGCCTGTAGATAGCTCAAACAGCTGCATGCTGCTACACGTGTTCAGAACAAGTGCTAACGTTCCACATTTCAGCTACCATACTCTATAATAGAGGTTAATTTTTCCTTATGCTTCACCTGAAAGAGTGACAGGAACTCTTGTCTACCAGCCCTGAGATTTATCTCAGCCCCCTGCAGAAAAGCATTAAAATTTCATGGCACTGAAAAAAGCTAATCAGACCATTCAAGCATAATCCTGCTCAATTTACAATGAAATAAACTATGTCTTGAGAACATGCAATTTTGGAATAGAAACGGATAATCTTTGAAGGCTTCAGAGTTTGCATTTTGGTATTTGGATATTGCAAAATACACGGTAGTCATTGTTCCTAAAGTACTCTTAGAAACAATACAGTCCTCCCACCACAAAGTTCAGGGGACGGAGAACACTCATGTGTGGCTGTGTTTTCTTACCCCCTAACCTGGGGACATCCTTAAACACAGAGCCCCAGGTGACAGGAAAAAGAAAGCAAGCAGTAACAGAGAGGTATCATGGTCGCTGTTTCCCCAGGGGGGCTTTTTAGAGAGTAATTGTCAAATAAAAGCAGTATTTAATATAAAGTTGAAAAGGTTTAAGATGCTACTATCCAAGAACTGTTCTGGGACAGACTTCTCCCGGGACTGATCCCTTGGAAAGCAGAGGTCTTTATGGACAGCAGGACAAGGGCTGCTGCTTTTCTGTCTGCACCTCCCTCAGCAGAAATACCATGCTTATGCCACACTCACGCAGTGAGCCTGAAGCTTCTGGAAACATTAGACCTATCCTACCCACACCACACAGTCAATCCATGCACATGCCATGAATCCAGCATCTTCAGATGCGTCAGGCTTGCCCGCTGCACAAACCCCCTGCCTGGGACATGTGCTGGAGGCTTGTACATGCACAGCAGAAGCATCAAGGATTCCCCAGTGAAACCAAACAAAATTTCTGCAAAGAAACAGGAATGTGGCAGGGACATAGCCCCAGCTTGTCCCTGCTCCCCCACTGCTCTGGGGTTTTCAGACTGACCCCTGCAGGGGAAGAAGCTCGCTCATACCTGAGACATCACGGGCTGGATTAGTCATATGTTTCACTGCACACCTCCAAAATCTGAGGGCATATCCAAGAGACGAATGATAAATAATGAAAAGAGCCCTAATAAAGAATAAATGTGGATAGCAAATTGCTTAAAAGAATGACACATAATTGCCCATGTGTATTTGGAGGTAAGGGCTATGCAAATGATACTGCATCGGTCATTTTTTTTTTCTAACTGTAAGACAGTACTCACATTCTCCTATTCATTTTTCACAGAAATGCTCTGAGTATTGGAGAACTTCTGATTAATTTTCCTTTGCTTTCCAAAAAAAAAAAAAAACATTTTTCTTTTGAAAAAAACAATCCTCTCAAACAGGAATGTAAATTAACCAACTTCTTATTCTCCAACACTACTCCATAGACCAATGCAAGTATCAGATTTAATGCCAATGGGTATTTATTATCCAAATAAATTTGTATCAATCCTCAGTACAATTAATGGAGAACAACTTGACTCTGCACACATTTTTGAAGTACAGCTCAAGCAGCCATACATTTATAAATCTTGTCTCAATTTATTTAACTGGTTATTTCACTGTTCAAATCGTCCCTATGAAAATTACATAGATAAGCTTGAGATGTGCACACCAGACACATTCACTCCTTCGTTCATCAAAGAGATGCCACTGACAATGGGCTCATACATCTAAGTTATGTAAAAGCATCAGCAGCTTTAGATTTCTTTGATAATGTTTATCCTCTCTTGATTTCTGAAGAGCGCCCATCACTTTATAGCCCCGTGCCATTACCAGAGCCTGTAAGAGCTACTCTTCTTCTTAACAGTACTCTCAGTTCCTTTGCCAGTCTCACCAGTAGGAGGAGACCTGAGTTATATTGGAAAAAAAAACCATACCCTGAACATCTGTGTGAAGTCTGAATTTCCAACAATAGGTGGCAATACTGTTGTGTGACATATGAAACATACATGTTTACGTGCATGCACACGTCCAGACATTTTCTACCCCACTATGCCATTTTTTTGATACCGTGCTTCATTTTTTTTCTTTCAAATGTTACCCAATGCCATTTTTCAACACTGTACAAGTAAAAACTGTCTGGTTTGTCTGCTTTTTACAGAACAGATGGATCATCATGACACTTTATTTTAGTAATTCTCCCTGACAAACTGCAAACCACACCAGTTGGACAAGGAGGCAACACGTGAATTGGTATATGGTCAGCTGGGTAATGTGTAACACGACTGCTCCATGGGAATCTGAAGATTTTTCAGGCAGACTGAAGAGTTCTTCCTGGCCCTGGTGGAGCCTGGCTGTGGGGGCACGGGTGGGATTTCAGGGGTCCAAATATATCTAAAATTGCAGTGGCATGCAGAAAAAGTCCAACTTCTGAACAGAAAAAACTTTAAACATGGCTCTTCTTTTGGTGCGTCTTAGGTTGAATCTCAAATCCGAAAGTGCACTGGAGGGGCACCGTGCCAGTTGGGGGTATAAAATTGCTGCTTTATGGAAAAAGCCCCTAAGGTAGCATCAGGGCATGGGATTTACTGGAGATCAGAGACCAGCTGTGGGAAACCAGAAAGGGAACCTGTCCCCCGACCCTGCTCCTGCCCTGCCAGAGCTCCCAGGAACATGCAGGGGCCACCTCGCCCCTCACAACGTGCTCTCCGGCCAGTAAACTGCACCCTCTGCTTGTGCCCTGACACCTTCACAGCAGCTCACCATCCCTCAGCACAATGTGCTAATTAATTCTCTTTCCAAATGATATATATATATTTTTAATTTTATCAGACCAAACATGAATAACACTTTAAAGCCTAGTGCTGCTAAACCTACATTTCTGTATATGCTGTTGGTCTATAGAGTAAAGCTAAAGCTTCAAAGAGACAGGATTATACAATGAGATAGCAGCTCAACACACACAGATATTCTTTTGTTATTTTCTGAACTACATTCATCATCTTTTTCAGCAGGAACTTTTTTTTTTTTTTTAACTAAAGAAAAATCCAGCAGTGTATTCCCAACTGATAAGAAATGAATTTGGGTGTCAGTGCAACAGGGAAGCTGTAGAAATTTTGATAAAAGCTCTTTCTGGGCAAAAAAAAAAGAAAAGGCATCAAAGAGGTTATGTCGGACAGTGTTTCAGATACCATGGTTACAGCTGACCAGAGAAGAAGGCTTTCTGTACTACTTATCTTTGGATACTCCGTTAATTTTCAGTTTAACAGCAATGTCACATGCTGGCTAAGGTTCAAATATGATAAAAGAGTCATATAAATGAAAGAGAGGTACAGATTACTTAGATAACATTAAAAGCGGTATCATAATTTAAACTACTTCTAATATTATGAGGACAGTTAAAATCCATCAGGACTAACATCTGAATATTGTACAAACTCATGCATTCACGCCCATACATACAGGTATATCTCAATACACACATGCCTAGACCCACAACCCAATTTTTGTCTCAAGTGCTGTTTCTGCAGTGCTGCAAAACTCTCATATGGGAGAAATGCTTTTGTTCTAAGACAATGCAATAAGACTGAATAAACGTTTAATTGATACCATAATGCAAACATCTCCAGACTAAATCACTAAACCTCAAAACACACATATGTGCATACAGCAGCAATATTGCTGGTCAGCTTTAAAATGGGGGTGAAGGAGGGTGTTATTTCTAACTGTCACTGATCTGCTCAACCCCATTTCCATCTGGTGAGAAATATTTTGTTTGTTCATTTAAAAAATGCCACCAAATTTAAGTCTTTCCTCTGTCTTTTCTCTTTTTTCACTTGTTTTGTAAACACTGATACGTATGATACACATGCTGAGATGGCAGCATTAGCTGGCCCTCGGGCCGCCGTCTTTATTGAAGTTATTTCCATGTTTGCAAATAATGAAAAATGATGGCTGTAGGACAGCAATCGTGATACTTTGTGAAAACAAAGCTTGGGTAAAACACATCTGTCACAGGGAAGCCATAGGGGTTTTCTGCAGTCAGTCTGCAAAGTTCTCGTATTCCTTGCAGAATCTGTTCAGATTTATTCAGTTTTAGTATGGCCATTTGTTTATTTTTTGCCTCCTAGGCAAAACAGCCAGACAAAAATCAGCCTGTAGAATAAAAAACACATCTACATTTTCCCCACAGGACATATTTGTGTTCTCGTGCACCCCACCTTCCAGCATAGGCAGACTGACCTATCTAGTTATTCCTGACCAGAAAGCTATCAGTGGTAACTTATCAACAACACCTAGTAACAACCTATTAAAGTGACCCTACCGGATTATCATTCATGAAGGGCTAGTAAATTCACCATACACTTACAAATATTTTCCCCATCTTATTTCTTGACTGCAGAGTGAGAATTACGCATTATCCAGTTATGAAAAACATCATTAGTACCCATTCAGCAACTCTCAAAGAACTACACGTAGTTCAGAGGTGTCACGGTAAAAATAAAAATATTCCTCTATACAAAACATTTACAGAGGTGAACCACATCCACGAGGTGACTGCAAACTAGTCACTATTTTACAAAAGAATCCAAAGTTTTCTAAGCGTGCCATAAATCTACATAATGTCTTAACTGCTAGACTTTCCTTTTTATCTTTAACTTACCTGAAAATGCATAAAATAACGTATCACTAGACAGCTCTTTACTGGCTATCCACCTGAAGGTGCTCAGGAGAGTTAGCCTAGCAAAAAGATAGCAGTAATTTACAGTCAATAAAAAGACTCAATAAATTGATCATCTTTTTTCAGAGTGATCCAGGAACTAATCAGATGTGCTAAGTCTCCATTTCTGCAGGTCTGCTAACACACATTTCAGGATGGGATGAAGATGGGCAAAACAATTCTGCAGAAAATCTGCTATTAAGACCAGGCTTGTGTAAAATATACAGGAGCACTAAAAATACAGGTGAAACACTACATACATACAACCGAAGGCAGGCACAGAGAACAGCTCTAGAAATAAAACAGTGATTAGAATATCTTGACATAAACAGAAGTGTAAAGAATAATCACCTTAAAATACTGCATGCTCATATTTACTCTTACAAAATGAAGTCTCAAGCTCTTGGAACAGAAGACAATATTCACAGTCCTAACTCCAGTAAAATTTCTTACAGAAATGCCATCAACGATCCTGCTATATAAACTCAGATTTTGCAAACGAAGACAAGTCTCTTGGAAAAAAAAAAAAACAGATAGGAAACATGACAACATTTCTATGCAGATTCTAATATACTGATTTGATTTTATCCTGACATAACTGAGCTGCCCTCTTGTTCCTTTTCAATTTGATTAATCTAGCAAGATCTGCCTGTTTAGAAATAATCACAGCTAGATTTCAATTGATGCACCTTGCATGCCAGATTGTCAGAGCACTAAAAATTTAATTGATAATAAAGATAATATCATTGCCTTGCATTTATATAGCACCTTTCATGGTGAAAGATCCCAGAGGCACTGTTGACTTACAGGTACCACCAGGGTGGAAATGTGATTGCTGTTTGCTGCCACGCAGCAAATGTGCTACAAGATGGAACACAAAATGAAATCACCCCCCAAAGTCCAGGATTCTCCTCTACTCCCTGCCCTGAGAGCTCTGATCCCACTTCATAACTGGCATTAGACAAGCAAAAATAAAATTTAGCATTCATCCCTTTTTTCTGTCAAGATATTTTGATTGAGAGCTGGAAAAAAGTGCAAAAGGGAAAGATACTTGACTTTTTCTTCACAGTAGTTTGACGACAAAGATCTTCCAAAGCACAAGATACCAAGATGAGGAAATTTTCAGGGCGTGTGCCCACCTGGCCTGGGTTTCCGAGGGCCTGGGTGAACGGCTGCACCTGAGTCTTCACCATTACAGCTTCTGGAGGTGGTGGCAGGACCAGAGCCTCTCAATTCCCTCCCTGCTCAGCCCTGTCCATGTGCAGGGGAGAAATACAGCTGAGCTGTGCTTGTCACAAAAACTTTGAAACAGCTCCTCAAAAGCAGGGATCCTCTCCACATTCGAAGAAAAACACAAAATCTTCTGAACCCGTTCAATGTGTTTTCTAGCTGATGGAAGAAGCACATTCATCTTGTCTCTCGTGGCTGAAATACTCACTGCCTCAAACAGGGTGGGAGAACAAGCAGCCCTTTTCCCGTGTTCTTCGGGCATACCTTAGTCCACCAATATTGAAAGCAGTATCAATGTCTCCTGGAGGTTTCTATCTACTATCGGACAGCAACCTGCTATTCAGAAAGCAGAAGTGCCAGCCAAAGCCTGATGACCAGCTGCTCTCCCAGACAGAAACAAAGCCAAGATTCTGCTAAAGTCATGAGGGAAGAAATGAGCCTCAGCAACACTGACGCATAAATCTCTCTCCAGCGATGAATGGTAAACAGGCATCTGTTCTCGTGCTCCTAGACCTCCCTACAGCATTTAGCATTGTGGATCTGAGAGATGGCAAGGATCCAAAGAACTGCACTGAAGTTATTTAAGTCCTTTCTGAAGGCACATACAGAAAGTAAGGATGCAAGAAAGCAATCTCAGCAATGCAAACCTCTCCTCAGAGGAATGACAGAGATACAGTCTCTCCATTTATATTCAGGACCATACGAACTCATGCAGCAGCAACAGACAAATGGCACCGAAGCCCAGGTTGTATTTATCTCATGTAAGTACACAGACATCCCCCAAACCAGAATTCTGTAATGTTCAGCTGCAATCAGAACTAGAGATTGAATCTGAACCCAGATTCTTTCCAAGATGAAACACCGAACAATATGCAAACCTCCGTCCTACAACTGATGGCAAATGTCAACCACAGGCATCATTGCTTGGCCAGTACAGTTCACAGCTTCTGCATTCCTCACGATCTTCTTGTTCCCAGAGTGCGCTACTGAGAAGTGATGCTTCTAGTTCACTTACTCTCACCACTTAGCAATAAAGTGTTTGGTATAAATAACCTAAATCCAGTCTGATTTCAGACAGGGTGGGAAACCTTCCAGGAAGAGCACAAGTAGCTGAAAAGTCAGCACCTACTGAATCTGGCATCAAATAATTTAATTTTACCTCTCAACTTCCTAAGTATGATGAAGAAGATACTTTTCTAAGCTCATGACCTTGGTCTACACACATATGCATACATAAATTGTTCTTTGGATTACAAGGAGAGCAAAAGGCAGACATCGCATTTCTTGCCACCTTGGAGCATAACATTACAGAATACTTCAGAATATTTTTGTAGTTTAAGAAATTGTTAATTAAGCGACCATGATTAAATTTCTCTCATATCTGTCTGTCAAGTCAGCTTGTTTTGCCAAATGAAAGAAAAAAGAAAAACTATTTTTTTTATTTGCAGTTAAAATATCAAATTGTGTTTTTCAAAGGAAGGAACTTGTTCCTCTTTAATTTTTTGTAGGTTTTAATGTATGAAGGCTACAGCAGACACTGGTTTTTTTTTTGTTTGTTTTTAATATCCAAATTGGATAATTGGATCCACTGGATCCATTTCATCCACAGAATTAGCTTCCACCTATATCAAAACTTAGCAGACATGCCAGTGCTCTCATCTTCACTTTCTACGTTGATACAGTCTATTTCAACTGAGTTACTGTGGATGCTAAACATGAGCCCCAGAGTGGATCCACTCTGTTTTCAATGGAGACAAACAGCCATTCAAATTTACATCTTTGTTGCTGAGATCAGAACACATCTTCATTTTCTATTTTCTGTTTTGATATTTTTCCATTTATTTGTTACCACCATGTATGTCATGGGGAAAAAAATAAAAGAAAAAAATACACAAAAACTTTGTTATTCAGATAAAAGCAACATATGGATATATTTTCTCATTTATGCTTACAAGAGCAGATGTTTCTGGCAACAGAAATACTTTTATGGACAAGCTGGATATTAAATTTGGAGGAGAGGGAAGCTATTAGTAGATTCAGATTAATTTTATTGTTGACAAATGCCAGGCAATGCATTTATACAACTGGGCTCTAAATAACATGCATTTACTCAGGAGAAAGACCTTACTATTACCACAGACAATTTAATGAACATTGCTGCTTTCATATCCTGACAATGAAAAATAACACAAAAATACTAGGGTGCACTAAAAAGTGAAAGCACAAAGTAAATGACTAAATATTCTGAGTGACATGAAGCATTCAGCTCATGCTATGCCTTTTCCTGCAATACTATCTTACTTTTTCTATAGCAAAAGGGAGATGGATTCAGAAACAGGTAATGAAAATTACGATTACAATAAATATCCTTCAGGTTTTGAACCTGTGTGGGTGTCTTAACTGCAGCTATCAAGTGAGGATTCTGGATTTGTGGGACTGTGCAGTATTGATCACAAGCTAGTTCACTTTTCTGTTCAGCCATAAATCAGACCTGTGGCCCAAAAAAAACCAAATAAAAACTGAAATGGAAGTCTAGAACGTCACTGAAAGACGATGGCAAATTTCCACCCAGATCAGTGTCTCACAGTTCAGAAATATCTCTTTTGCAAAGAGAGCCCGAGAACTCATATCGCTTACCTATTCTCGTTTAGATATCTAGAAAGGACAAAGTCATTGAAATATCTCTTGGGATATTCTGAAAAAAGTAAAAGGCTCAGATTCCTCTTGGAAGCCTGTTATTGCATGTGCTGTGTTGTAGAGGACACTGGAGGCTTCGGCAGACCCATTTTTCTGGAGCTGCCCTGAAAATTTGCATCTTATGTCTCTCCTTTCTCGGTGTATTTCCACAAGGGAAGCTCAAAGGCCTACTTCATTGTGCCAGCCCTGAGGCCTGATTGCGGCCTGTACCTCAGTGCGCCACGGGCTTCTGGCTCCACAGCAATGAACCCCTCCTACAAAACTATGGCTTTTTCCTCACAACAGCCACTTTCATAGGCATTTCACTCGGCTTGAGTTCTTTTAAACATGTCTGAACTCACCACAGTTTCCCAAACTATAACTGAAAAGGTTTTCTTTGTATGCTTTAGGCTTACAATTTCCTCTCTGAAATGCTCCTTCCAGGAGATCAGTCCTCACCTGTATTCGGCCCAAACATGCACATACAAAAGCAGGCAGAGTGCACCTCAGGCACCTCGTGCTGAGCATAAGTTCTCTGGGACTAAACAGAATGAGCACGAGTGTTCCAGAACAACCGAAATAAAAGCATCTCTAAACTAGTTTGCTTCCAAATATTCCATACGCAGAAAGTAAACACATGCATGAAAACAGGAAAACCAAACTGAACAAAAACATTCAGAATTTCTTTCTCTCTTTGTGCACATATGCGTGGAAAATGTATATGAAGTTTTCCTCCTAGACCAGATATACCTGAAATATCCACCTAAGAGCATTGCAGTATATGAACTTTTAGTGACAAAATCAGAAAAAAGGAGTTTGCCTTAAAATTGCTATGTCAAAGACTCACTGCATAAAATCCAGAGGTGGTGTCTTCTGGTGTCTTCTTTCCTTTATTAGCTCAGGAGCACCAACAAGTCTTCACACACAAATAAACCTGTGTGAACAATAACTTAAGATAGTGTATGTACAAATATGAAAGACTGGCTTCCATAGTTGCTGGCATTTCCAGTGAGAGGAACCACTGCTTCCCTACCAACAAGTGCCAAGAAATGAGAAAGAGCAATACATTATTTATAGGTAAAGATAGAGAAACCATGGAGATAGCTGGTCGAATAGTTCCAGTCATTTGGAGGGAAGCAAGAAGGTTGCAAAAATTAAACAGCTGCACAAACAAAATTCACTCAGGTGACCAATAAGGGCTCACAGAAACATTCACCTAAAAACCTGAAGATATTTTCACAGATTCTGGTAAAATGCTGATCCCATTTCAGCTCCAAGAGACTACAGTGTCTACGTTGACTAAAGAAAACTGCCTACCACGACCACAGGACTTGTTTGACTTCAAACACTGATACAAATATCTCTAAAACAGTAATGCAGCATTACTTTCATTTTTATAGGAATTACTAAAAGGAATTATTTACAGATCAAAAATGATTAAAAATAAATCCTTAAATAACTGCATGCTAACAAAAAAGTTAATGTTTTGCTTTATTTTTTTTTTTAATTTATTTAGAAAATGTTTTAATATGCCACAACTTGCAACTTCTGTGAAACATGGATTTATCAAACACTTGGGCAAGTAGGAAAAGCTCAGCTCTGCAGTTCAAATAAGAATACATTTTGGTGCTTGTTGTAGAGTCTGACTGAGAATGGACTGGCAAGGATGCTTCCCAAACATAACAGCCTCCAGCAGAAAATACTGTATTACACTGTTGTATATCTATTGCACATTTCCTTTAAGGCATGAGATATATTATAGACCAAAGACTCTACAATAACATGTAGGCAAAAACCAGCTCCTCTTCTAAAGCTGCACTGTTAGAAACTTTGAGCAACAAAAGCTATAAATTTGAAAAATCAGCAAAAAGAATGTTCTGAAGTTAAAACCTGAAGATGAGAAATGACAATACCCAACTATCAAAAGCTCAGAAAAAAAGATCAATGGCCAACCTCAGGAGCTATATTTAGCTCCACATCAAACCTTGCTTAGTCTCCCAATCCAAGAACTCTTTTGCAAAGAAGAGTAACAAGAAATTGAAATCTTCCCCTCTTACACTACACCGGTAAGCAAAGACATATGCCAGGTATAGGTGCACCGTGCATGCATCTGCAGCATTTAGAGATGTATAAGATTAAAGTACACATAAATAATGTATTCAAGAGGCAAGACAGACTGAAATCAATGGGCTAGATGCAATTCTGGGAGTAGAATGCAATACCCTTGCTCCATATTTGAGTAACAGAGGGGGTGTTGTGTAAAACATTGGCAAAATGTAACATCTTGATGCTATGGACTTTGAAACCTTGCTAAAATGCCAAGGAAAATTCTACTTTGTAAGCACTATAGGGAGTCTGAGTAGACTGTCTGTGAGGTGGCATCTAGGTCTATATCTCAACATTTTATGGACAGATACCTGAAAACCTGATATTTTAGAACAGGGAAACCTACAAGTGCACAACCTGAACAATTTTAGTGTATTCTGCAGTCCCTGTCAAGTTTGCAGAAAAAAAAGGTTTCAGTCTAAAAACATTTATCATTATTTCAAAATAATGTCAAGAAGTTCTCTAAAACTCCTCAGTCATACATCATTCTGTGTCCTACAGAGGATTCAGGTGGCAAAAATTGAACAAAACAAAAAACCAAATCCACTTTTTCTGATCTGAAAGATTCTAGAAATAACACTATATATCAAAAAATGGAAACTTTAGAGATGGTATCATAAACAAACAAACAAACAAAACAAAACCTTTATTCACCAAAAGTGAATACTTTAAAATATGATGTATTTCATGTTGCTTCATCTGGGAGTGCATTTTGCTCTGGGATTTTCAGTTCTTTCTGTATATCTTCACAGCCAGAACTCAAATCCTGACTGAGCTAACAATAATTACCGTGGAATAGTTTCTGTTTAGCTGTTTTGCTCTCCTTCAGAGGCAGGGCCTCTGCCCAGCCCTTTGCTTCAGTTTCACCCCAGTCTTTCCATATTGCTCACTGGACACTTACAGGCATCAACTCAGACCTCTGCAATCCAACAGCCTCCAATTTCTTAACCATGGAGTACAGATTAGCCGTGATGGCTCTAGCCCTTCAGTTACGCTTCTCTTTCATTCTCCATGTGTGGTACTAGATACTCACATTTGAGCATAAAGCGAAGCTGGGAGATGCATATCCTGAAAATACTGATATACTTTACCTTCTCACTGCACATAACAAATGCATATATACATAGGTACTTATATAGTAGCGATGTGTCTATGCATGCTTCAGCGTGAAGTACTCCTTTTGTCTACTCCATAAACTTTCAGCTCTACTCCACACAGATTTCTATCCAAACAAGAAAATGACGGTCTGAAAGACATCATGGACTTCTACGTTTCCTTAGCTGCCATATTATCTTGTTTTTGAACCATAACTTGAAAATCAAAATGATGGTACATAACTAGTATGCACTTAAGTTTTCTCCTTATAATGTCACCAATCACTGTCCGAAAAATAAACCTAATCAGAAAACTGATCTCAAAATCAATACAGGATTAAGCTACTAAAAGTCTTTAACCTTAATTTTTCAGAGAAATCAGAGGCAGACCATCGAAGTCATAATGGTACTGAAAGTCACATGTTATTTGGCTCTCTTGGAAAAATCTTTCCTTCTTCCTTTATTTCTTAAAAAGTAACACATTTGTAAAAGATTGCAGCCCCTTTGTTATACACAGCATCTAATACTGAAGCCTGTGTTTCACAAAGACAATAATGCATTCAGGATAACATCCATTCCAATCTGTTGCAGAAATCTCAAAAGCTTTCCATTAGGAGAACCACAGAGGTGTCAGAGCTCCTACAGCTGTCGTGGTATCATTTCCTGCTGAGTGCTCACCAGTCTTCTGCCTGCTTTTTCCGATGATTTCCCTTCTGCCCAGGTTAGCTGTTAGAGCTGATAAATCAGATCACAGTTGCTCAGCTACTTTCTTACAGCTTTAGTATTGCTTGCAAGGCTACGAGACTGGAAATTAGGTTCATATTTTTATCTTTGCAATAAGGCGATAATATTGTATGCATTATAGGATTCTCTTTCACAATTACAACCCCATTAATGTTGTGCTAAACTGAAAACCAAACAGGAACCCCTTCACCCAAAACCCATAGCTTGATCTCTTCCAGAATAACTTCAGAATTCTGTTATTGGGCGTGACTACAGAAGAAGTTTTTCATGGTCAGGCAAAGGACAGGGGATTCTGCTCTTTGTACCAGGATAATCCTCCTATATAAGCCTTGAAAAGATCTTTTATATTTCCACCAATAAAACAGGAAAATATTTGTCCTGATCCTCCAGAGCGGCTCCATCCCTTCAACCACTATTTACAGCTCCTGGATGCTACAGTTGTAAGCTTCATACAGGTGCCTATTAAAGAAACCCAAATGCAGGTTTTGGAAAAGACAGGTGCAATGCAACACAAAGCTCATCAAATCAGTTGCTCTTGGGGAAGTTCACACAGTGGTATTTCAGGGTGTTCAAACTGCACCAAGAACTCAGCAAGTATCCTGAGCTATCTGCAAACCTACGGAGTAAATACTGCCCCCATATAAACAGTAAATATTGTCTATTTATTAGTGACATCTTGATTTTAATTTAAGAATCACCTTGATATCCAGTTGCTAAATGCATTTGTTGTTCTGAAAACATTTATCTAATTAATATTTTTCCGACTCCTGTCTGAAAAAGATTTAAAAAAAAAGATTTGAGATAAAGCTCTAGAAAAGAGAGTAACTCTTTGAGAGAATTTCAATACAAAGCATCACAAACAATTCTCTGGTAATTCACGTGTGCACAAGAGGAGAGAACTTCTCAATTTTCTTTTTAGCCAGCTGTACTAAACCTTACACAGACAAACAGAAAACTCCAACTCCGTTGCCTCTGGCAGAAATAATGCCTCAGCTCTCTTAGCACCATCATCCCTTTGGTGTCTGGATTCTAACACGGCTCCCAAAAGCTGATCTCCTCCCCGCACATTACAGGCTTATAATAACAGACAACCACAGCGTGACAATGGTGGAGGGAAGCGTGTTAGATGGGGCAGAAAAGAAAGACTTCATTGAATAACATGGATAAAAAGCACCTCTCATACAATGAAGTAATTTTTCTTAATGTTTTAAATAAATGCCGCTTTTCATTCCTCCCAAATTGCATTTATAATATAATTAGATGATTGCTGGGGGCTTCATATAGCTGAATTATAGGGTGTCTCTTCCACATGAAGGTTTGTGAAAGAGTCTCTGTGCTTCCCTTTATATTTTTCTAACCACCGACAGGGATACTCACAAGGCATTCTATAATTCAATTACAACTATCCTCTGAGAAACATATAATTTTATAGAAAGAAGATTTAAGCCATCATGTATCCATTTTTTTCCTGTTATGAAAGCATTTGTCTAAAGTCTGGTATTAAATTTAAATAGGTCTGAAACAATCTTAACCCAATAGTTTTCAACTGTGTCATTTGACAGCTGTCAGACTGGCACAGCCACCCCGGGCTTACTTTTAACTGAACTTCTGTATGGGCTACGTCCACATAGAGCATTCCTGTATGGAAAACATCACTCGTGGAGTTAATGACGGGTTGTGTGTGCGTGTAAATATAAATATAAGCGCTCATTTCAACCACTATGAAACTAAATTTTACATAAATACACACACTGAACTGATGCAATGCAATTTAACTATAACATCTCGTTCTTAGCTGCTGTGCTAATATGATACCCTAATTATAATAATAAAGTCTGAGCCAGTAAGAAAATATCATTACATTATCAAAATGCTTCCACATCATGTGCGTTTTTCCAGGCACAGAAGTATCAGCTTATAACAAACCAGGAAGTACTTCATACATTTTTTTTTCTTTAAGGAGGGATACAAATGTTGATTTTAGCCTAAAACTAAAATAGTACTAAAAGGACAAGGCCCACTCAGTTTTCATATGCTTAGCAGCATAGGAAAGCCTAACTAGTGCAAGTAACTAGCCCAAATAAGGTCTACATGCCCTGATATACTAACAAAATATCCAAAAACTTGCAAATCATGGGGTATTTACAATGACTGCATAGCCTATAGCTATGCTAAAATTTAAGATGCAGAAGGAAAATAGGTTTATATTTGCAAATCATACCCAAAGTTACTATCCATTATTTTTACTCAGTATCAGCTAAATGCCAGGACTAAGTTTCTCACGTCTTTTATTTGAAACCCATAGCAAGCATTTAAAACTAAATCGTATCAATGTACTTTATATTACTGTTTAAAAACCTTAATCCAGAATTATTGTCCTAAAAAATCAATAGTTTAAGATATGACTTATATTTCATAGTACAAATATTCTATGCCTCACAAAGCTACTACAAAATTATTAGAAGAATACATTTTAAACTTGATCTTCAGCTTGATCAAATAAAAGAGGATGGAAAAATGAGTAAACTGTGAAGTAAAAAATAATGCAAGTATTCATAAATACACAATTCTGAGAAGAGCAAAAGAGAGCAAGAAATCTGCTCCCAGGTCTGTAATGCTTTGACACTGATAAATCTCATCCCTTTAGTAGGGACGGGACAGTTTGCTCACCCCAGAGTAACCAGGGCTCTCTAATGTCAGGGACTCCTTGTGGCAGGCATTTGAATTTTTTTCCAAGTTAGAAGGGAAACTACGCTCACCTGGCACTTATTATAAAAACCACAGATCTGGAAGGAAGGATGCTCACTGTTGCTCAGCTTGTGCAGTATACCAATGGACTTAGAGCCAAATTCCAGAAACAGGTAAATAACATTTGTGTTCTTGACAACGTGCCCTTGGTAAAGTCTTTTCTGATCTAGTATCTTGCAGTTACTTTAACCATCAAGCCAGAGAGCAAGAATTTTCACCATTAATACAGACTGTTTTGCTTAGACATAACAAAAAATACTTTTGTGTATTTAAGCAATCACTTGTGGTTTCTCAGATGCCACCTGAAATGGATTCTGAAAGCCTCCCTGGGGCACAGAACCCCAGCTGTACCATGCAGGGAAAACAGACCCCATGCATTTTCAAGTCATCTTTGCTTTAAGTTTGTTTTAGCACTTTTGAAATCTGCAGCCTCAAAGCAATCTCTGACTCATCTCTTTCTCCAGCAAATTCAAAACAAGCCATCAGAATAATTCAGCTGCACCACGGCAGTTATTTTCTATTTCCTAGAATTTCAAGCATGACTGCATGGCAGCCAATGCCAAATGCTGATTTTTGTAAGGGTAACCACTAGCTACCTAGGGAAGTGAAGAAAGTTGCCAATTGACATATCATATTTCATCTATCATAATTTGTCAGCTAAAGCCAGGAAGGGTTTCTAAAAAGACAATCTAGACAGTGCTTCAAGAGCTTCAGTTTCAGCTAACTCTCACAGTTGACAAAAAATAGGTCTTTAAAGCTCTTTCAGACTTCTGATTAAATCGAGCAGATACAGTGAGCCAGCCCACAATTATTTATCCATGAGGATGTTTTCTGGATCAAGCCGTCTACAATGGTGTTACAAATGGCACTGCAGTAACATTGGATTGATACTTAGAATTAGAGGTGAATTTATTTACCGTCATTTCGCAAAAGAGACTGCATTACCATAACTTTCAGCACACAATACAATTGTTCTGTTGTAACAATCTCAGCAATAAACATACTTCTTGTATGTTTTGTGCAATTCAGCAATGAAAACATCCAGAGTTTTGTGCAAATTCAACAAACATAATATCCACAATAACTAAAATATTGACCTAAATCAAAATAATTCCAACAGAAAGGCATTTGAAATCTACGATGCAAGCATAAAGAGAATTAAAACCTTTGCCAACCAATCCATATCTGCATATTCCAATTTACACTGAACAACAAATATCTCATGAACTTCACGAGTAAACAGAGTATAAACCATTGCACAGGTTCTGCAGTGAGTAGCTACTGTTGCACTGATTCTCAAACAGAGATCAAAAAGCTTTATAGAGAAATAAGAAAAAGTCAATATTCTAGTTAGAATATTAACTCTGTACCTGCAGATGCAGACAGCTGTCGATATTTTACATTCTCTTTAATTTGGATGATTGCTGTTCATTAGCAAATTTGGGTGGTATGCAGTAATACTCAGTTTTGGTATTGCTTTCCACTTTTTTTTTTTTTGCATTGTAAACCAGTACAAAATATCACATTGATAACAATCTGAGTTGTAGTTTGAGCTGTACATAGAAATAATGTTTATTTCTGCAATGAAGGCAGTCCTACGTAGTTTAGCTGCAAATACACTTTCATCTGAATTTTGTCATTTAAGGAAAGCTGTCCAGGATGCACCCCTCTAGCTTCCGGCTCAAGCAGCACGTTCGTCTCTCCACTCCGTCACATGCTGCCCATGCGACCTTGCGCAAATCACTTTTCAACGTGCGAGACGGAGATAACAGCCCTTCTCTACATCATAAGAGTATTTGGTGGATAAATATGTTAAGGAGTACAAATTGCAGGGAAGCTACAATCAGAAAAACTTTACATATAGAGATTAGTCTCCGTTTACACAACAACCCATTGTCAAATTCAGGTATAGCAGGAACAGGCAGACGACCAGGAAGAATTATTTCTTTTCTTGGATTTCCAGGTGCCTCATAGCAACAGCAACTAGTTTAATTTTGTGAAGATAGATATTGTTTTGACACTTGTGTACAAATCAATTTGTTGATGCCTTGAAACCTGACAAGGCCAAGCAGTAAAAAGGGAGGCAGACTGTCCCAGGTGGACCTCCGCTTCCCACTCCCCTTTGCTCAAGGACTGACCAGGCTATCAACTTTAGCAAGTGCCTTTATTGGCCTCGATTTATCTGGGACTCACTTATTTCGAATAGGTCCAACCTCCCTGCACTTGCAGCTGGGACTGCACAGAGGAAACACAAACACACACACACAAACCAAACAACAACAAAAAGATATTTCTCTGGATTCAAAAGGTAGCATCGTTAACCCAGGAATGATGGATTTATGATGAATCCTTGGATTTATCTTTGCAACTGGTCAGAGCTTGGCAGCCATGTCAGGCCTAATGATAACCCAGGTCCAGTTTTGAATAATTAACATGAATAAATTTATCTGAAGAGCTCTAGTTAGATCTCACGGTCTACCAACAGAAAATAAGCAGGAGTATCCCAGATTTTTCTGGGGCATAGATGTATCTCTAGATCCATGGAGAACAGGTCTTCACCACCTCCAGTTTGTGATGACGATAACAGACACAAATGGATTCTGTCACCATCCTGCCTCCGGCTGTGGTCCAGAGGGCACTTGACACATGTAACAAACCTTAGTATTTCACTTCCTTTGCTTACATGACAGGGTCACAGATATGCTGGGCATTTTCCACTGTGTCAGTACTATAGCATACGAGTGCCTCCTTAACAGGTGACTGCTTACCGCAAGATATCTTACAGGCCATCCAAGTCATCTGTGTGAACACCAAAGCAGTCCATTACAACGACTGAAATGTCTTTAAAGATAAAAATGCATTTGAGAAAGATGTAAAAGACATCAAAACCATGCTCCAGATTTGCTACCAAATGCCCTCCCGTGGTTCCGCATTTCCTCTGTGCCGGGCCCCATGACATGGAGAAGCATTAGGTTGGATGTTGTTGGCGAGCTGCCTGGAAATCCACTGCTAAGAGTAAGGACTTGATCGCTTGATGCTGCCAGAAAGAACCATGGGCTAACATAGGGAGCCAACTTGGATGGAGGGAAAAGATTAGTACGAGGGAAAAAAAATAATGGGATAACTCACCATGCTACAGGCCTTTAAAGAGAAACTTGCTGGAAAGAAAATACCACATCAGGTTTGTTTCTAATAAGAAAGTGAGATTACGCTGGGGAGCCCTGAAGAGGAAAAACGCTAAATCTTTGTGACACTGATCCTTGGAACACAGCAGAATAATACATTTTAATACGGTGTTGAATTTTAACAAACTGCAAAGGCCTTGTTAAATGTTAAGTGAAGAAACAAAAAATTATCATTATTTTCCAGTTTGTGAATTCCTCATAACTGATTTTTAAGAGGGAAATAAAATACACTGATAAAAATGTAGTAGGCAAGTGAATCAGCAAGGATCCTGACAGTTAATGAATAACCAACAAAAAGGCATAAGCATGCTCAGATTGCTGTTGTGACAAGTCATATCTAGGACCAAGCCAAACTAAACAGAATTCCTCTACTTTCTATGTATAAGATGTCTTAAAGAGATAAGAAAAGATAGTTTTATTTCTGTGTAAATTAAAACTATTTTCAAGGGCAAATCTCTTACATGCTGTAATACTTCTATGAATATCACACTGGCTATGTTTGCAGAAAAAAAAAAAAAGGAGTATACAGCATTTCTTTTAAAATTCCTCATTTACAATTTTCCTACAGCTTCCAAGAACGGTCAAAGACTAAGTAAAAAATAACTGCTCTTCTATAGCAAGCATACAATTAAGGCAGTATTTGTAACTCCAAAGATGTCAGTGTCCGCTGTGCTGAGTCTCATTTACAAGCCTTTCCCTTCCCAGAACACAACAGCCCATTCTGATTGCGTAGTATCCACAAAAATGACTAAATATTTAACCAAATTAAAGCAGATTATTGACAGAACAGATTTTATGGGGCTTGACACAGCTAAGGGCACTTAGCTTATCAGGAACCAGTAAGAGTGGGAGATTGATGCTAGGAGAGCAGCGTTAAATGTGGTTAGAAGTCAAAAAGCTGTGTGGATGCTGTGGGCTTCCTGGACACCTCGGTGGAGAAGGCACTAGGTGGTGACACCACACCTACCTGCCCAGGGACACGCTCTTCCCATGGGAGCCCACCAGACCCACGGTGCTGACGTCTTGGGGCTCTCCCTGCTCCCCCAAAGCTCTGCCGAGCACAAGCACCACCATCGAACCCACTCTCACAGCCATCCCTGCCCTGCTCCTTCCCCACCACCTGCTTGGCCACCCAGGAAATAAAAATCATCAAGATACCTGAACTGAGCTTTTACTCAATGATAATCAGAAATCTCAGTACTGCTGTACGTGGTTCGTAACAACCACATACATTTTTATTTTGCTGCCAGTGTAAAAATGAGATAAACTTTGCAATCTACCTGATGACAACAAGGAGGAGGTCTTTGAACAGGACTACAAAGTAATCTTCAAATAAAACGAACAACAAGGAAGCATGCCTCAAAACAGGTAGATCAAATGCTTTCATTAAACTCACACTAGTATTCTTTCATAGATTCATTTGTTTTTGACAATTAGTTGATGATAAAAGCATCTTCCAAATCTTTCAAGGAGTAAACATAAGAATAAAAAACTCAAATGAAATTCAGTAAACTTCCCTGCCCCACCATCCACATATGGTTGAATCTATGGCAAGCACCATGGCACCTGGTCTGCAGCAGTATGGGCTCGCTCTACGCAAACAAAACAAAATGCTTTGAATCCAGCAAGCCTCCCACTCACTTGTCTCCTTTTCAGTCCCAGAGGTTCATCAAATCAGCCTATGACAGATAAGCGAATCTAGGTAGGAGGAAATCAGGGCCTGTTTTCATACAATGAGAACAAATAAACACAGGACTGGCCGGCTAAGAATCCGGGGGCAAAAACTACGATGAAACCATAGAAGTCAGTCAAACAAGGACTTCAGTCAAGCTGTTACGATGTTGTTATCAGCATTCAAGAAAATACTTGTGGAAGTCCAAGGCAAAGCTGCATTTATAAGGAACTAAAAATTATGTTTTTGTAAGAATGGAACAAAATACTTTATTCTGTCTCTATTCCCAAATTTACCAACTGTATCTAACAATTGGACATGTAAAACTAATAAAATACATGCCATTTAACATATGTCTATCATCAGGTATAAAAGCCCATGAAGTTAACATCCCACAAATTTGACTTTGTTCCCAAAGACAATTTCCTTAGCAAATATTAATAACTTTGCCATCATGAATGTCATGATTATCACACTCACAAATTCTCTTGGAGAAGATGCTGGAAAGCATTACTATAACTGGGAACACATTGACAAATACACATTACATTTTGGAATGGAGATTTTTTTCTGTTTGTTTTACATTAAGCAACAACCTTTGTAGTCTGCCCAGAAAAGCAAGCCTATAAAGATAAGAGCAAATAAGCTGCATGCTCCCTGCTTGCCACCTCATGCCATCTTTTTGACTATTTAAAGTCCTTGAAACGCATGGCCAGACTGAAGAAAATGACTTCTTTGTATTTTTCTGAAGATTTAAAATAAAACCAGAAGTCTAGAGAAAACGTGGGGGAAAAAGTCAAAACAACTACTGACTACTACTGCTACAACCAGCCATTTTAATGATTTCTTCCCAGCAGCAGTTAGATAAGCAACAATTTGAAGAGTTTGTTGAAAAGAAAAACTCAGAAGAGGTAATAGGGAACAGAAATGTTTAGGGGGTTAGATCTATCATACTTTCAGAGTGCTTATACTCCTTCAATACAAAACCTGACTGGGAACATACGCAGGAAGGAAGATATCAGCCATGAACATCCAGCACTCTCCTCTCAGAAGCTTGGACTGGAGCCCCAGTCCTAAGCCTAAGATACTAGGGGAGGGAGGATGGATAGGCGGAGGGAAAAAGTTTCATCCAACTCATAATGAAACCAACTGGAGTGCTGATTGTTGAGTAGAGGGTGAGTAATTTCATACATACGTAGCACAAAAGTAACACATTAACATTACAAGGCACTTCTGGGTGCCGTGAGCTCCGCAGAATCCATCCCTAGTAAGAACTGAGCTTATCTGTAAACACTTACGGGAATATTCTGAGACTTGTGCTCTTCTGAGTTAGAGAAAAAGCACCCAAAATGGGGGAGAAAGACCATGTGCCTATTGCACTAACAGTAAAGCAAAGCACAGGCCTATTAATGACAGATAAAATAAAACACAACATCATTGTTTAGGATGGCCATTTTCCCAGAAATATGATTGTGAAGGGAAAATCAAGTGTTCTATTTCATGTTCATTGTCACTGTAATATATTGTAATCACATATATATATATATTTATCACTGAAGCTTAAATGGAAAGGAGACAAGGAAGAACTTGGTAGAATTTTCATTTCAAAACTATTCTTCTTGGCTTTCAATTACTCTGGAAATATTCCGTTGTTTAATAAAAGAAGTAAAATAAATACTGATACATTATTCTTCAATAGTAGAAAAAGAATCGGTTAACCAGCCTGAACCCCAGCTGGCTGGATTTGTTATGTATTAATGAATTTCAGCTAGTAACACATGAACACGGTTGTAAACTTTCCTTCAACCCTCTTCTGACTCTTACCCAACTCAGACTCATGCATTTATCACAAGATTCCTTGAAACTATAATCACAGCCTTCACTGTTGTTCAAATTTACCTCCCCTTCTCATTGTTATCAGCCTTTTCCCATTCTTTGCAAGTTTTTGAACAAACTTTGACATTCACAGACTGCACAGCCTTATAATATTAGTAGGAAGATGAATAATCCCCAGTTCTTTTATTCTTTAGTCCTCTGCCCCATTGAGGGGCAAAGAGAGCAAGGCTGAGGCACATCCTTACCAACAGATGCTGTCTCCCATCTTCATTCTCACTCCACAGTTACAACACGTAAATTCCTAAGGCATGAAAGCAGCTCAGACCTCTGATCTCTTTGCCCTATGTACCAAAGAGCAACACTGCATTTTCTAATTCAGTGTTTCGATTAAGGTATTCACAACGTTAATTACTTAAAATAAGCACAACTAATTCAGTGCACTCAATAAACACACACTTTTCTAACTGTTAAGGCCAATGAGAAAAAGACAACTGGGCCTTTCAGCTGTATCCCAACAGCTCAAATTTAACTCAAGCATCCAGTGCAAGCTAACACATAAAACAGCAGCGATACTGGGATTTAGACGACCTTTCTTTTATTCACAGCACTGCTGTTTAATCAGAACATGACAAGGATCAAGGCACTGATTGAATGGTTTTATCCAAAAGCCTTAACTACCAGCGAACAAAGGGGCACAGACACCCGCATTAGCAGTCATCTCTGATTTAAGCATAGACATGGGGGGGGTCAACAGACAGGCGTCAGCACTGCTAATCTGGTTCTTCTTCTAGATGCAGCAAGTCTACAGGTGGGCCGAGGTGACTCAGTGATGTGCCCACAGAGCACACAGGCTGGGCCCGTGTGAGGCCCCTCACCTCTGTGCTCCACCTCCTATGCGTGCCAAGGTGGAGCTCTGGATTTAGGTACTTTCAAGAAATGCCCCAACTCAAAATGCTGCTGGAAAGATAACTAATATTTATGGTTTTTCTTAGAGAAAATTATTAGCTGCAGCTGGGTATTCTGGAGGGAGAAAGAATCCTATGAGCACTGAATGTGGGTTTAAAGTATAATGAAAACACCTAATTTTGATGTTAAGCTGGCTGGTCACTAATTTAAAAACAAAAAAAACCCAACCAACCAAACAAAAAAAAACCACAACTCCCTACAAGAAAAAGCTTGACATAAAACATGTTGAAAACTGACAGGGCTATTCCCAGAACAATTATATATATACATAAAGCATTAAAGAAAAATATAAACGAAATAAAAAAACAATGACAACTACGTAATACAAAAGCTGTAACATTTTTTTTGTTTGGAAGGGGCCTCTGCAGATCCAGCATCCTACTCAAAGCTGGCCCAACTTCAAAGTTTGATAAGGTTCCCCCCAGCCTTATTCAGTCCAGTTCTGAGACTCTCCAAGGATCCTACAGCTTCTCCAGGCCGTGGGTCCCCAGCTCCTTCAGTGCCCTCAGGAAGCCTGTTATGCTCATGTTCCTTGTGGCCACCAGCCCTTATCCCGGGGCCGTGCACCTGAGAGCCACCATGGCCAAGTGGGAGGCTGCACGTGACAGCCGAAGGCAGCCTTCCCTCTGTCCTTCCTCACCTGCTTCACACTGCTCCCACTCCTGAGCTACCACCGGATGCTTATGGAAGTTCCTGCCTACCGGTCTGCTAGCTGAAAATACTATTGAACAGATCAAAAATGTCTTCTTTTGCTGCTTCATATATTGCAGGCCCAATCTGTTGTCCACTAACTTATTAGTTATAAGAAAAAAGGATGAAGCCTTCCTTGCTCTGTGATTCCTGGCAGGCTGATTATTTTTGTCCACCTGAATGATTTTCTTTCATTTTTTAAGTAGGAGTGGATGAAGGTCTGTAAAGTATTTTTATTTCTTCATAACACTCTGTGTTGTCAAAATGTCTCTTCTGATGAAAAGGACAAAATCAGGTATATATCACCAGATCTTGCACCTAACAGATTTGGCCTAATAATAATTAGACACAAGTGTGTATTTATAGGTGCATATATAAGTACAAACATGACTCATTGCATATGGGTGAGATATCTGTTATCTCCTCTTTGACTATCAATCTTTTTCCACAGAAATACAATAGAAGAGTGAAAAGAGTAATCCAGATCCAACTATGTAAAATAGGAACTTATTCCTAAAAAAGACTGACTATTGCAGTCAAACCTGATAAAATATCTCAGCCCACCTCCTCCCGAAGCAGAACCAGCACTGCAATTAGATCATCATTTCCAGCAGCCAGTAACCGCACTGGCATTAGACCTCCTGTTTACAGAGTAACCTGCCTGGGGAGCAGCTCTGGGAGAGCTCCCAGTGGATCCACAGTGAATCCTACAGGTCCACCAATTTGAATCACTTACGACTTCACCAGTGAAGTCTAGAGCATACAGTAAAAGCAGGTTTTCCTTAGTGACTGAGAATTACCGTAATATTTTAGCTACATTTCAAGACACACACAGAAATTTACTGGTCAAAACCATAATTAATTCTAATAAAATGATTATCTAACAACAGTAAGGTTAGGAAAATGCTTAAATAATGTTTGCAAATAACAAAGCAAAATGTAAGTAATATGTTAGAAAGAGTATTCAGTAATATAACTGCAACTGGGACAATCAGTAGGAAGCCCTGAAAAACTTATTTCAGTGTCTACAACCAACTAGCTATGGTGTTAAGTGTACAGTGCAAAGAGCTGTTGACAAAGAATAGCTTTTTTATTTTAAATTTACAGTAAGGTAAGCATTCAGCCAGCAATGAAATCCCATTACCAGCAGAGTTACAGAAACAGAGCTTGCTGCCACAGTGAAGGGCCAGAGGTGCCACGGGGCAGCCCTGTGCCCTGCTGCTCCCCTCCCCAGGATGTGGCCCCTGGTGATGCTGCTGCCACAGCATCTCCGAATGCTTTAGAGGTGACTGGATTCCAGCAGGTTTGGAAACATAACTCACACTGCTAGGAATGTTTATCAACCTCAGTGAGAAAAAATATTCTGGCTTGTAAAAATAGTTAATCTTTCTTTTTTAATTCACTAGAGCAGAGTATGGCAGAAGATTTTGCATGAGACACTAATGACAGACTAAGAAAACTAAACGAAAAACTTTCTACCTCATCTCCTCAAAGTACCTCCCTGTATTTCCCTTCATTTTTTCCAAGGAAAAAATAGGCATCTGAACACAAAAATTGTTTTCAAGCCACTATTTATATCATCTTGTTGTTGTAGAGAGAATGCCTTTCATGTGTTTTATATTCCATACCCTTTGGACAGATGGCTGCAGCCCCGACTGCAGGGCCATGAGGATAACAGGGGGCCAGGAAGACCGTACAGGTGCAAACACAGCACACAAAACACAAATTTAGCCTGTGCTAACGGGGATGTTATTGTGTCTTTCACAAGCCTGGAACAAGGTCAACCCACTTCAAATCCCCAAGAGCACATTAATAGCTGTATGTATGCAATTTACAAATAGAATTAATAACGTGTGCACTAGAGAAAACACAGTGTTTATAGGAAATGTAATGCACTGCACAGGCTTTTCACACACTGAATGCAAACACTGCCTTACCAACCAGGAAAGTGCTCTTTCCTCTTCTTGCATTTAGATGAGCAACTTGTTAACGGTGCAATGAAGCTCTAGGACTTTCAGCAGTGCTGCAGGAGGAAGAAGCTTAACGCTCCCTTCTAATTAAATTAATTAGTAAAACCTGGAGAAGGGGAGAGGACAAAATTTTAATCTCTATAAAAACCTAAGCAGGGGTTAGGCATAAGAGAAGTTGATACATCCAAATCAACAACCCCTTCCCAGGACAGCAAACCTGACAGGCAGGGCTCCAGTTTTCATAAGGTTATGTGGCTACTAACTCATCAGCTGGGCAACATCAGGAGAACGAATTCTCTTCCCACAGGAGGCCTGGTTTTCTGTATTCGTGTTCACCCCTCCATAACAACTCTCTATTTCTGTTAGTATTATTGGTGGTTCTAGCAGAGATTTCAACAGAACTGGTCCAAAAAAAATGGTAACCCACCACTACAAATGCAACATTCCTTAAATGCAACATACTTAGTAACTGACATTGATCAATGTTCTGAAGGATCCTGCTGGAATTTAGATATGGAACAGAATGCTTCTCTGCAAAGTCACCCTGACTGATGAAGCAGTCAGAAAAATATGGCATGTTAAGGGGATGTTTCTTTGACATCCGGCAGAAGAGGAGCTCCCTTTCACATCTTAGCCCCTTCTCTCCCGAACCAAAATATATTCAAACAATTCCTGCGCTCCGTTTCTCACTATCAATCTGGCAAGCTGAGTAGTAAATGCCATGGTACCATATGGTAGAAGACAGCTGAGATATAAACGTGTTGTGTAATGTCGGTTCTAATGAGTGATAGAAATAAAACTCGGAAGAGCTAAATATCTGGCTGAAGCATCAAAAAGCATCGAAAATTCACAGTTAAAGATAAAAGCCTATTTTGTAGCCAATGCCAAATACTTCTGAACTGTAATACTGTACCTTACAGACATGTGGTACCACTTTTGCTCCCTGAAGCAGCCTGACTAAAACAAAAGACATATTCCCCAAAACTCCCAGTGATGAGCTCAGTAATGCTCTCAGCTGTGCCTAATTGCTCAGTGCTGCTACAAGAGAAAAGGAATATAAACACATACATTTATCTTTCTCCATGTGAGCACAGAGATGAATGGAAGAGAGAAGAGCTAGAAGTTATTTTCAGGCTCTTCAGTGCAGTTTATCACATATATAAAAATTCAGCTTGAAAAAACAGATAAAGAGAAACAGAGAAACACTTAGCATTTGAGAAAGCGTAGGTTTTAAGACATCTCAAACATTGTAATTATACTTTTGTTCAACATCGAATATATCACTGACAATCCAGGCCAGAGTTTCTTCCAGCGCTAAAAACACAGCAAGGAAAGTTCTGTTCCCTCTCCACTTTTTTTTTTTTTTTTTTCTATAGCTCCAGCTTTCTAGGCTGGTGCATTACATGCAGTGCTGAAAGAAATCACTCTTGGCCATCGTGTGCATTTAGCTGGTAACAGCAACTCGGGCTTTCAAGCCAGCTCCCTGGCACGGCCCCCTCACTGTGCTCCGTGCTGCAGCTGGGCACAGCATGGCACAGCCCAGGCTGCTTCTGCACGAAGCTAAGCTAGCAGCTAACCTGAACGTACCTCCATGCCAACATGGGCACAGCCATCATGAGCTCTGACACCATCCACTACTTCAGTGGTTGGATCTGACTTCTTAGGAAATACAAATATTTAAGACTGGAATACATTAGATTTCACCCTCTGGATTACTGACCGACACTTTATACAAAATTTTTGCAACTTAAAATCATAGTTTCAGTCCCAAATGTGTGCATTTACTGTTCCTGTTTAGAACAAAGTCATAAAGCTTATGTAAAGAGAGAGTTCCTGTGTCAGAAACACTACCATGGACAGCAATCTTGACTTCATGTTCTGGTACTCAGAATTTGGCCGTTCATTATTTCATTATAAATGACACCAAACACAATTAGCCACACTTTAAAATTCAGTAAATTTCAGTGAAATATCTGAACTGTTACAGCTTGGCTCAGAATCACTAAATAAATACTGCTGAGGAGACGTATCCCTGCAGTTTTGCTGCCAGGTAAAAAGTAGAAACAAGTTTGGAGGATCCTGTGCCACTGGGAGAAGAGCTTTATGCTCTGGCCCTAAACTCCAAAGAATGTATCAAGCATAACTGCAGAGTGAAGGGGCAACAAGGAGAAGGCAAAAGAGTAAAATAAAAGCAACAGCTTCTCCACAACATGTTCTCTTCAAACACCCCGTATGCCTAGATTAACGATGCACCAAACAGCAATAGCTTTCCCTTAGAGCCATCACTTGAGAAGAATTTGCAGACTCCTCTCCTAGCAGACACTGCACATATAAAGTATGAGTGATCTGAGTCAAACGGTTTACAAATCAAGAATGAGGCAAGAGACAACAGATGAATACGGCAAACAGATGGGAAAAGAAAAAGGAAACAAATAATGAGACAATACTGATTAAAGGCAGCCTCGGAACATAATCTGAAGTGACTGGGGTTAAACATTTTGTAGATATTTTGAGTGCAGAGCTCTACAAAGGCATTCGAGGATGATGAACTAACTTGGCAGACATTCATGGGCAAAGTTTTTTGTTGAATAAAAGTGACAGAGGTGATTTTCTAAACACTTTACTAGAGGGAAACAAAGCTTTGCACAGGTTGATTTGGGTATGAGTTGTCTCCTGTTCTAGGCTACAGAGACTGAAAAAAGAGAAAAGTCAACCAACTTACATGTGATGAGGCAAAACAAGTGACTCAGAGTAGATGCTGGAATGACAAGCCAGAAACCTTGTTTTTGTGGAACAGCTTTCAATGGCCATAAAGGGAACGTGATAAGGGAAGCCTAGAGAAAATGGCCACAGCGGTCAAGAACAACAGAACAAGGTTGAGATTTTCCCTTTCAGATGAGTGATTTTATCTCAGAATGCAACTACAACAGCACACTCACTTTGCCAGTGTGGGTCAACCAGAAGTAATAAAAAAGGGCCTGCTGCAGTGCTGAGCCTGAGCTAGTAAACTCTGCCAGATGCCTTTAGGCAGAATGCAATAGCAGATAGGAAGAAACAACTGCTGAACTTGTATTGTCAAGACTGCCTGGATAAAAGTTGTTTGAGGAGAAACAACAATAAGAGAAGTTAGGGAAGGCAGTGAAAACTCAGCTGTAAAGGTAAGAGGAGGAGGGATATCAAAGAAAGGATTAGAGACAAGCAGAAGATCAGGAAAGGGCTGAGCCATGAAAGTCCAAGGAGGAAAAGGATTTCAAGAATGAAATGTGGTATGAAATGTTAAGGGCATGAAATGGCTTTCAGAGGATAAATGGGTTTTGTTCTGACCTTTTCTTTGGTATTACTGCCTAAGCAAAATAAAAGTCACTCAGCATACCACCCCCAACTACCTTTATAGGACTCCTAACGAACTACCAAAACACTCGGTCACTTGAAGTCCTCCCAATGAGGTTTCTCCCAGTAGCTCCCTACTTCCAAAAAATTTTATTAATTATTAGACTTCACAAAAACAAGCTTGAGAATGTATTTGTATTCGTACTTACAGCTCCTAGGAGCACTAACGTGGAAAAACAGCAACTGACAGGACATAAAGGCGCCCATCCCATTCAGCTTCCAGTGACCTCAAACACTACAGAACGACTACACTGGTCCTCCACCATGGGAGGATTCAGCAGGAATTCCACACGACACTGACAACTATATTCTGTCACCTGTATAGGCTATTTATACCCAAGAAGGAGTAAAATAAGTGAAGGCCAATGATGTTGCTACATAAAAACTGAGGAGCAGTATCAGCCCATGTTTTAATGTTTTAAGATATCTTTTTTTTTTTTTCCTCTCCATACTGTGAACAGTGGGAAATAGACTTTGAATTAAGGGAGTGGAGAGCAAGACTCAAACTACGAGATGCCTTTGTTGCTTGAGCTGAATTTTATTTTTTTATATATATATATATACATACAGATATGCACACACACATGCAAATAGATGAAGCTAAGTTTCTTTTCTTTTTTTTAATAAAAAATATAATTAATATTTTATTTTCTACCCAGTTACTCTCCTATAGGGTAGGAGTGCAATGAAAACAAAAACACCTAACCCAATACTGGCCTCAATATCTAATTGTCCAACCAATTTGTCAGGAGTGACTTGACTTTTAAAGGCAAGAAGACGCTGAACCTTATCCAACTTTGTTAATTAATAGCCTCCCTAGATAAATTCCTTCTTACTGTTGTACTTGATTACTAAATCTCTCTGCTTCAAGGCAACAGATGGCTTGAATACTTCCAAAATTAAAAAGTCCAGGACTGTCTGCGTTACGACAATCTAAATTTAGTCAGATTCTTAAGTATCAATATTATTTTTTAATTGAGAAACGAAAAAGCCATGGATAGCTGGAAAATTCACTCTTGCAAATTTCTGAACAGTTACAAATTCAGAAAATTATTTTTATTTTTTAATTTATTTTATTATTATTATTATTTATATCAGAAAGTTTCAGGATAGTAATTTGTTGACCAGCACTCAGAATGTAAACAAAAGCACCAGATCCTTGACGCCAAATCTGAAACCGCTAAGAAAAAAATGGGCCAATCACAGCCTTCTGTTAAAATTGTTCATCGCACATTCTCCATCATAAGAAACTGAAAACACTACAAACCATCAAGTTTTCAGTTCGGTATCTTCAGTTGCACGTCCCACTTTTAACTGCTTCGCAACAGAAGGAGACAGCCCTTCTGAACTGACCTAGATTAACTGTATGGTTTAAACGAAGGCTACAGTGACCATTTTCTTTAGGTGACTGTACCCTGGAAGACTGTAAACACACACCGCTTATTTTCTCCCATGTCAATGGCATTGTGACCTAAGGGTCACCAAAGTCAGCACAAATCTTTTAATTGATTTGAAAGTATGTCTTCTGACCCTCGTGTTGCAAAGATGTGCACAGACAGATCCTTGCTTCAATGACTACACATTTTTTTTTGTAGAAGTAGGGCTACTAAATACAGTGGCTGATTCTTTGCAGCAATTTTGTACTTCATTGCATAAAGTAAAAGGTTTCTTTATCAAATTACACTAACCCCATAAAAGAAAAAATCGAAGTTTCACAGGAATTAGCGTTTCAGAAGCCAAGTGCTAAACAAACAGGTAGGGTATGAGAACTCCTGGCACAGAACGAAGGTCAAGACTGCTCACGATAGCAGTTTTGAATATATCACCTCGACTCATTTATTAATGATTTTATAATAAACTTTAAAGCAATATTCTTATAATGACTGTTTTTAACTCTGTTCAATTTTCCTCTAGTGTTTCTCATATCCCATGCTTTGTATCACGTTTTAAAATGTTTTCAAATCTTTGAAATCATTGGGCTTGAGACTTTTCCGATCACTTCATTTTTCACTACAGTGTTGCTTCTGACTGCATTGTGCTTTCTCCAAGATTAAGGCACAGCAAAGAATTCATCAACATTTCTATTACACTAACTTTTTTTTTTTTTAATTTCAATTTCCAATCCATTCAGAAGTGGCTCTTCTAAGAGCTGAATAGAAGGACCATCAGACCTTGGGGAGCTGAAACTCAATTAGAACTGCGTGTCCACTGCTGTTGGGGGAGGAGCTGATCTACATGTGGAAACCCCAACATAAAATCCTCCATTGGTTTATGGAAGAAAAACAGCTTTAGTCTGTTGAGATAGTCACTGTGAGAACATAAAACTTCTAATCTGGATTTTAATTAAAAATGGGGAAAAAATGCACTTTTTTTTTCCCTTAAATTTTCCTAGAATGCACCTCGTTATCCCCAAAAGCATGGTATAAAATCTATCATAAAATAAGAGTATTTATGCACTGCTGCCAAGAAGAGTGACAGTTTCCTGACAGTTTTACAAAACAGATTAACAAAAGAAAAAAAAAAACAAACACCAACACTGAAATTGAAATTTGGGAAACCAAATACAGGTACTCACAGTTACCTATCTGACTACTAAAAAAAAAAAAAAAGGTAAAATATTTGCCTAAAACATTACCAAATTCTTCACATGCAGTTATTTCCTTCCCAGAAGGTGCAGCTGTAGAGTTGCCCTCGACATGCAGGGTGTCCTGCCAGCCACATGTAAATACAGACACGCTGGAGTCCCACTGGCACCTCGGGTTTAACCGTGCTCCTACGAGCATGGGCAGCATTGAGACACTTGGTTTTCAAGAAAAGCTTGAGTGCTGCAATAAGCGATCCCGATGGGATAGTACACTCCTGCTTCCCTTAAACTCAACTGTCTACTGAAAGCGAGTCTAACATTAAAGGTACTCTGGCACTCTGCAGGAGAGCAGGGATTACTTTTCTTGTAGGAAAAAACATCCCAGCGCTGGGCAGGAACCCCCCTAAGTCCTGCAGCTCCTATTTATAGGAGCAGCTCCCCTGAAATGTGGGAAATCACAAGAGACAAAAACACAGGCTCCCTCCCACAGCTATGATCAGAGACTGATCCGTTAAGTTTGCATGCATGAAGTTACCCACGTGCGCTGAAGGTTTGCCCTTCATTTAGAAGAGTGTATGAACCCTTTTGGGCTAAGTTTACTACTTACAACTCTTGTTTTGATTCAGAAGTCAGTAAGCCAACAAAATTACTTAATTATTTGATAACGATGTAGCTGTGAATTAAAGTAATAGCAGCTCTAGATAGTTTGCTATAAAATAGATGCTCAGAAGCCCTGACATGATTTATTTAAACATAAATTCCTAAGTGCATGCATATGACAAAGTATGTAATTCAGAAGGACACTAGATATACTCAGTGAAATTATTTCTCATTTCAATTCACTTTCTGCTGTCCACATATTTAAACATATTAAAACTTACTTCATTTTATGTCTGCATGCTTAATTTTCAGAGATAATTACTGCACACAAAACTAGTTTAAGTATAATAACAATAGACTATCATAGTTATCTTGCCATTTATTTGAAAATACATTATTCCAGGAAGACTCCTCCTGTGTCACATTTAATTGCCTTTGAAGATCCTGCCATTTGAATCTGTCTTCTGGAACATGCATTTCATCATTACTTTTTAGCCTTGTTACATCAATCACCACAACTGCTACAGAAGATTTCTGGGCTGTGAAGTGATAATTTGTTCCAGCGATATTAATGAGGCAAGCAGTGGTCTTGAGGGAGGTGACAGCCCATTGCTTTACCGACAGTAGCAGATTAAGGTGTTGCACTATACGTGGTTTCAAACATACACCGGAGCCTTCCAAACATCGGGCGTTATGTCTCACGGTACTTTTGCCAGCCTTAGTACCAACTACCCAGGGGGTGCCGGGGCGCTCCAGCTCAAGGAAGCCGCACCAAGGGTCGGTGGCACGGGGCTGGGAGCGCCACCACTGAGCCAGAGGGACATGGGCTGTTGGTGCTGCGACGGCATTCCCAGCGTGTTGCTGCAGGAAGCAGTGCATCTGGAAACAACAGATGGTCTGCGTTTAAATGGGAGCGAATCGAGTATTTTAATACCCACACATCTCTAATTCAGTTCTACGAGTTTGATTTCTGTGTTTTCTCAGATTATGGAGTGTTACAGGACCTGTATGACAGGCTTTATCCATATTACTGTTACTATCAACATTGCCAGCTAAAACCCTAATGTTGTACTATCTTTATCTGTGAACTCTGACTTAGCCATATGTGCACTTCCAGAAAAGCAGACTTGCTCTTTAAAACAAAGCTTCAACCAGAAATTTATATGAAATAAAATGCTATTCATTACAGGCCAGATGCTCTACCACCCTGACTCATTCATGATCACCTATTTAGCCTTTTGCACTTACTTTATGGTATACTTCCGCAGGTACACACGGTTCTACAAATACAGTTTTAATAAAAGAAAAAAAAGGAGAGAGAGAGAGAGAACGACTCAGGAATCCTTTACACATATCCTTTTCATATAAATGCCTCAAGCTCTTAACTGATTTTTACATGAGAGCTACTTACAGGCTTTCTAAAGAATAATCCTAACCGTGCATGATTTACATTTACACATTTTGACTCAAAGGAGGAAAGAGGATATGGCCATCTGTGTAGCTTCAAAGCCTTCTGTGGATAACAGCTAGAGCTACCAGCTCTCCCAGTTACTAATGCCAGATTGAACCATTTGTAACTGGTGCATAGGGAATGGCTGGCTAACAGCTGGAAGATAAGCTTCTAGAAATAAGACTGCACACAATTTTTAAGCAGAAAGCACAATTATTTTCTTGATTATTAATCTCCAGCAGATTCAAGACATGATAAAGATGAATGAAATGCAAACCTTTTACAAATGCTTGAGTTCTCAATTCTATGCATTCAAGGTATTTGACTTTTGACCATGACACAACCTAAAACAGATTTAACAGGTATGTTATACTGCAAATACTGCTATGCATATTATACAGATCTAACAAAATATGTATTCCCTTGGAAATACGAAGACCAGCTTCTTACAAATGGCTGAAATTGGAAATTTGTTCAAGCATAATTAGCCCTTATGCCTTGGTAATATAGAGGTCAGCATCTGTTTAAAGTAGGATTTGACATCAGCTAAAGCATACGGATAGGAATCCAAACTCTTTTTCTCGTTAAAAATACACCATTTAATTTGGCTCAACTCAGGACGATTAGCAATATGTGCTCAAAGAAAAGCTTACAACTGGAGCAGGCAGTGTTGGCTTGGGCAGAAGTGCATGCACAGAAGAGAACCCAGAAGCTCATAAAGATGGCCTCTATACACCATGCCAGACTCCTGCTAATGCTATTAGCTCTTCATTTTCGTAAGCACTCAGATATATTAAGTAAAACCATTCTGCCAATAAGAAACATTTAACAACAATTGCATATAAATAAATGAAACATCTTATCTCTCTAAAATACCCAGAGCCCTATTCTTCAAGCTTTCTAGAAATAACCGATCTCCCCAAAATAAAACCTCTGTAATGTTATTTACACCTAAACATTACCAAAAGCAGTTAGATAAAATACTCAGTTGAAGATGAAAGACATACTGCTCTGATTTGTGGTTTAGAAGAATATGCAATCAAATGCATTGTCAGATCTAAGGTTTATACAGATACTGAACTGTAAGGTTCAAAGAATGCTGCAGAGTTCAAGACGGATGTTAGAGAAGAGATTTTAACATTAAGTCATAGCCTTTTCCAGCAGCAGTCTTAATAGAAATTAAAACAGACCCAAAACCCCAAGCCCCGTTACCTTAACATTCACCTCTCTAAAGAGAAAGGGTGTATGCACAGAAGTTACTGCACAGAACGATAATTCATCGGTTTGTACTGATGTACAGAAGGTGCTGCAACCAACATTTTAAAAATAACATTTTTTATTTTTTTATATATTTTTTTACATTTGAAGAATTTTCAAAATTTTTCTGAAACCTAGTAAGATACCGAAAACAAACTGAAAACTCATCTGGTAGCCAACTATTACCATCAGAAGGAACGTTAAAATAGCATACATTTATCTAAATATCTTTTCCCATAAAATTGGGAAAAGGATATCAAAGGAACCAAATACAGCACATTTTTCCCATAGTAATATACAATTTAAAACTTGCAGGAAATCAGGAAATACACTGCTGTAACTTCACGTTTCAATAGGACTTCAGTGAAGTCATCTGGAAACAGGAATGCAGCGGCTTGAACTTTAAGACTTCAAGATTGGATTTAGCATGAACCTTTAAACAACAAGCAAAAACCTCCTTTCATCTAACTGCCTTGCATATCCTCATTTTCTGTGCTTAATATTTTATGTATGATCTCGCTACAAAACAAACAAACAGAAACCTCACATCCAAACAGAGCGCATCAGTGCCTCCTGCTAGCACACAAGTACCTTCTGTCCAGTGAATATGACCTGGATGCTCTGATAACATCAGACAGCCAAACATCTTCCAGAGTACTGTTACTCTGTCATGATATAATAGCACATTTGCTCACAGCTTTCCCTGCTTCTACAGAAAACAACCAAGAAATTAATTCTCCGTGCTGGTGCTGGTACAACGGAGTGCACAGAATCCCTCCCAGTGGTCACAGATGTACAAGTTCACATGTGCTTCAGTTTTAGGTTTGATTTAGCAGGACCTCTATCAAAAACCTTGCCTTGGGGCTCTTGATAAAAAAACCCTTTCATGCTTCCAGGGCACAGTGTTAGATATAAAAATGCAAACATCACCAGTTCTACAGAGCCTTCCTCTTCCCAAGAAACCAGTAGAAACAAGGTGGACTTTAGTACATCTTCTCTTCTACTATTAACATATTCATATAACGCTTGCACATAAAATTTACCTTGTTTTCTAACGTGCTTTTTATTAAGAGGCTGGCAAGATTTTGTTTAATTACAGACTCTTCTTTGTCTATTCAAATAATGATTCAAATTTTGGAAAAACTGCTTTGCCCTGTAGCTTGCTTCTGGTTAATTTAAAACCCCATGATACTCTATTTCTTTGACTGTCAGTTTGAAAAGCAGCATAAGCTAGCCAGATCTTTCTTCTTTCTTAATAGGACAGTTTGCATGAAATATGTAGAAGAAGAAAGGAAAACAGGTGCTTTTTTTATCCCCTTTGGATTTTTCATCTGGGAAGAATATACTTACCAAAAGGTTTGAAGAATATCAAAGTAAAACTTAGATCTTCAGCTGCATAATATAGTCGTTTTCAGAGGCTTTTGTTTCATGGCGTGCTGAATATAACAATATTAAAATGTACTTAGAGTGGCACTGCAATTCACCACTGGTTTGAAGGCACAGTAAAGCAACAGATGTGGTTACACAACGTGGAACTGTAATCTGCCTACTTCACCTCAAAATTCAGGAATCAGCATAGCTTCTAGGAAAATTATTATTATTATTATTATTTTAATTAAAAAAGGGGGAGGGGAGCAAAACAACTCCTACTCCCCTGTATTAGACCTACTATTCTACAAGACACCTTTGAATCAGAGCCATTGCTTCCCAAATTCAATATAAACAGAATTTTGATATATGGAAATTTGTAAGGATTCAAGTGACTTAAGCTCATGTAAACAGACATATACATGATTTCTAAAGAAGTGCTGTATTACAAAGAGATAAACAAAAATAACATCTATTGCATTAGGAGACATCCCACATACACTCACTACTTAGTGTGCTGGGACTGGCTTCCTAGGACATGAAAGGGACATTTAGAAATTCGCACAATGATAATTACAACTCTCCCATTATTTTTCAAAATGGTGTGTTTGTAAAACTACCATTAAGTAGTAGTGTACTACTTAAAGTGTCTAACTTTTCAATCTCTCACAAAGCCGAACTAGAACACTGAATTAACCAAGACACGGTCACCAAATTTAGGCTTGTTTCACCTGCTAGATCTGTACACAACAACAACAACAATAATAATAAATAAACACTTGAAAATAATCAATATGGTCACCACAAGAGGAAAAAAAAAAAGGGGGGAATTTGACCAGCTCATAAAAAGGCTGTTAGCCTGACAACTCCTAATGGAGAGAACTTAGTATGTGTGGATCCTTCTGAAACTGAAAAAAGGAGTGTTTTTCTGGCTAACCACAGTATGCTTGTCCATTAGCAAATAAGATTAGCCTCCAAATCAGAAACACAGCCATTCCCAGCAGAACGTTACACGACTGCACATTGGAGTTTTCCAGTATTTCTTTTGTTCAGGCTGGAGCAGGATTCTCATCACAAGTGAAGGTTAACAGTAGTATTTGAATATGCTAATTAAATCTTCTCCGAGTGGTGATGTTATGTTAATTATTTCACATTAGAGTTAAATATTTGGGGAAATAAAGTTTTTATTTTTACTGCTCTGCTGTAGTATCCTACTTTAACTTAGCATGGTGGTATAGATACGAGGACTTCATACACAGCTAACCAAAATAATAAAACAGAAGTTTTAAAGAATTTTTTTTTGACTCTTGCAAGTTTCAAAATATTCCTCAAAACTAATACAAAATTATGTGCAAAATTATTGATAGCTCTTCATGCTGAACAAAAAAAGGTCAAATGCTAAGTACAACTAGCAAATCAGTCCCATTCCTTAGCATTCTTCTAAAGAAGCTACTTACATACTGACTAATGTTTTTTTTTACAGATAAGCAGACTCAAGTGTTTGTTTCCTTTGTGCAATATTTAAGGTTTGTTTAGTCTAAACAAAACCCGATGTTGTTACAACACACCAGTTTCTAATGCATATGTATGGTTTGCCTCCCCTAAGCACTCTATAATATTCGACTATAATGTATTGCACAAACTCATATTCACCCTATACTATTTCATTATATGCAATATTAACACAACTCATCTTTTCATTAACAGGACTGATAAACTGATGCAATGTCAAGTATTTTTATATACGAAAAGAGAAAGGAATTAAAATTTGCCATCCATTTTATTACAAAAGCAAATAAACATGTAGAAGCCATGAGGTATGCATGCCTTCACAAGACACAGTATTGGTCCAGCTTAAATTACGTATGGCTCAGTAACTGAAATAACCTTGCACTGTATCTTGAATCTATCTTAAAGGGGGTTTGAAAGGAAGCTGCAGCACTTTCCTCTGTGAAAAAATCACTGTGGCTACTACAAAAGTCTGAGAAGATCTTTCGAACTTCACGCTGGAGCCACAGCACTGGGTAGCAATTGCAACCAGAAAGAGCACTGCTATGAGAGCGAAAATACCGTTACATTTTGCCTCATAGTCTTCAACTGCTGCTTAAAGTCTGGGTTACAGTAGTTCCACTTACGTTAATCTATAAATAAAAAATAAATACAAAAATATTCCAGTAGTCAGTTATAAAACAAACCACATTTTGAATAAGAAGAGCCATTGACAAAGTTATTCTCAATTCATGTCTTGGGGAATAATTCCATTTTAACTTTGAAAGCTTGGATACTTTTGGACTAACTGAGAGCATCTGAAACGCTGGGTGTGTTCATCAGAACTTCCAGCAAACAGTGCCTGGAGTGAGACAGAGCAAAGGGCTGTGGGGGCACCACCTAGAAGCACCGCAGCACCACACCTGCCCCTCGTGCCTCCTGCAGAGTGAGGGCGGCTTTTCATGCCCTGACACTGCACACAAAGTCCTCCCCGGGTTTCAGCCAATTCTCAAAGGTCTGCTTTAATATCCCTTCTCTTCAGAGGAGACAGCAGGAATTTAACAGGTATGGGAGGTTTACAAACTGGAAAGCAAAACATCAGCAAATCCTAACAACCTTCAAATCCTAAAACAAGCTTCACCTCTTTAATAACAAAGCAGTTTAAGTACCCAATGCATAATAACAACAAAACATTACTTCTTTTTCAATGCAAAAAGTTTCTTAATCCGAATACTACAGGAAAATAGATTTCCTTTGAACAATTCTTTCTTTTTGTATACTCATTACAATAGAAAGGCAATAAAGAAGATTTCACACATCCTCTTATAATCACCACGAGAAGATTAACAGCAATGTTCTTTTCCTCGAGACAAACAATTCACCTGCAGAAGTTTGTTTAAGGAAGTACTCTTTATGAGAAACCATAGTTTGAAATATATGAATTAAAAAGTCCTAATTTTCTTCTGCTGGAGTAAATACATATTTTATATGCTATATTTGCTCAAAATAAAACAGTCATATCATACCCTCTCATTACAGAATGAGAGATTTTGCTAAAATGTGTCTACAAAAAATCAGATAAAAAATACTGCTGTACATTGCCTTCACTCAACAGGGATGATTAATCTAGCAGCTGTTGGTTTTTACCAAAAACTAAGCTGGGAACATATTTCAAAGACAAAAACTTCCACTGAAGCACAGCATGCACATGGAAAGCATTCAAACCCACCTCCCATCCTCATTTGCAGCCATTTCCTGTGTCACTGATAAAACTGGTGAGGTTTCCGTAAGAATTGAAGATGAACATTACAACAGCTAACAATAACAAGTCATTCTCTGCATCCCACTCAACTGATAGCAATCTGCTTGGCTATATAGTAAAGCTACATATAGTAAATAAAGCTGGACTTTAAGCATCACCTATAAGAAGACCGCAACATTTTCCACTCCTTGAAGTTAAAGCTAATAGAGAGGCATGACCACTTTGCCTTTGCCATTTTAGAGCAGACTTAAAAGAGGCCAACACAGCAGCGACAGGAGAGGGAGGCCGGGAGGTCCTACAGGTCCTCTCCTAACCGGCACTTCAGCTGCAAGGTCCGAACTATGAGTCAATCAAATATCTAACCTAGAAGAAATAAACAAATTATTACTAGAAATGATTTCAGGTCTCATTGTTACTGTATTAATTGAACTATTTAAATACATAAATACTTGGACTTCCAGATACGGCAGACTTACTTAAAAGAATGGAAGATTATTGTGATTTCTTTCTTAGTTTTTTCTTAGTCTCTTAGCTAGCATATGTACAACCAGTATAAATAGTTTTGCAAGCAGGTTTCTTCTCAAATCTCAGTGAGATCACTATTTCTGAAAAACTAATTAACTTCATTCTCTGCACAAGTTCTATAAGGTACTACTCTTTATTAATAAACATCTTAATCATGGACTAGCACAATGATAAGAAACAAGAAGAACATTGCCACCTAGCTGTTTCTACAGTGACCATGTAAGATGGCATGTTCAGCTCAAGTCCCTCAAATACTCCAGAGAAAAAATGCTCTGAATCAGCCATGTGTGAAGGGCTACCTAAAAACAGGGGCAGGAGTAAGGCTCTGTCACTTTTATCTTACCAACTCTGGAAGCAGCTGGTAACAAAACATGTGCAACAAAAGCCTTTAAAAAAAAAAAAAAGATTCAGTACAATCACGATTTGGTGTCTGACACCATTATTTTTTATCAGTTCTCGGCACAAAGTCAACCAGACAAACGTACAGGTATGTACAATGGCATTTGTAACTTAAACAGCGCTGTGAAGTTCATGCAAAGCCTGGAATATCCATCTGTCTGTAAATAGCTCAATAGCGCCAATGGCCAGATGTGTTTCTCCAAAATATATTTCCTGGCTATTTGTTTTAAATACATTTAATGAAGGTTACATTCGAAAAGAAGTCCCTGCACGATTTACCGAGCGCAGCTGGCTCCACACCTGCAGTGTAGTGGCTTCCCAGGCCGTTCAGAATAAAGCAAGCCAGCCGTAACCAGCATCCCAGCTGCCCATGCCGTTATTTTCTGGGTACGCTGGTGTAAGAAGTGACACAGCAGGAGGGCATCTGTGGTGAGGTGAGAAGGCAGCAGCACAGAGCTGGCGGACCCTGCACTCTTCCACGGCCTCAGCTGGTCTGCAAGAAGGAGCTGGTCGGATCGCACACAGTAGCTTCTCTGAAGCTCTTCAACCTCAAACACTAATTTTGGGGAGCTGTGGCTCTGAGTAAACAGTCAGAGAAGTGGGTGAAGCTTCTGGACAGCTGCAAGGCTTCAGACTGTGATTAGAACCCCCTCCTATGCACATGTCCATCATCTTTCATCTAGAATTATGCCGTTCTCTGAGGGATAGGCTTAGGCTGGACCTTGTTAGGAAATGAGATGTGGCAGCACAAAATGTAGAATTTTACAAAGTTTGCCATCAGAACCTGACAAGTGAACCTCTACCAGCTAGCTGCTGGTTACCTCTAGAGCTGCTCCTCAGCCATGCCAACCACCCAACCCCCTCTTGCCTGACCTCCCTGGGGCAGGCCTTGAGGCAAACAACTGCAGATTTCGGGGTGTGCTCCCCCCTGGCCGATCCTCCTGTCCTCCCAGAGGGGCCCCAGGCACACAGCCTCCAAAGGAAGCCACCGGCTCGGTGACTCCGGTGGAGCACCTTCATTTCCAAGGTCTTCCCTGCCCATCGGCACCACGGCACGGCGAAGTAGGATGCAACAGGCTCGCATCCCCTCACCATGTATCAGTTAAATGTGAGCTCTTTAATACCAGTATTTTCATTATAATCTAGGAGGAAATAACCATTTCACAAAGAAGGAGGGTGGGGGAGGACATTTAATACTTTGTACTTCATTTGAAACACAGGAAAATAGAATATTGACTGGGATTACATACATTTATTACAGGCCCAGCTAATTACCAACTCTTGCTAAGCTAGCACACTAAAGACCTCTCACTGCAACTGCTTCATTAGCCCGGCACTGCAGTATGACTTGGGGCCGCTACGAGGATGCATGTGTCCATTATTACGTTCAAAACTACATGTAAACTTGGCCAAACCTTATTATTACATGCCAGTGGAAGAAATAACTATTCAACATGAAGATCACATTGGCACAATAAATATTTGAATATGAAAACAATCAATCCACCTGGAATTAGTAAAAATGGGAAATTAACTCAGCTGCTGTACAGCTATGCCACGTATCTAGTGATATACTGCAACTGATAATCATCCTGATACAGAGATTAACCCAGAAATTATATAGAAATTAATACAAGGTTTTCAGAATACGTATCTTTTTACAACAACCTGTACAAATGGATAACAATATTCTACCAAATAAGGTGAATATGTATGAAAATCAAATAATATACAAAAATATGGATACTTTATCCAGTGGATGGATACTTTTTCCTAAACAGGAAGGAAGCGCCCACAAAAAGACCAAATGGCCTAGGCAGACAAAGCCAAAAACTTTGCTTTGAGCTGCCCAAAGGACAGCACTAATTTGGAAAAAAAAAAAGCGTGCCCCAGTAGTCCATGTGGATGCTGTTTTGGGATGTTTTGGGATGTTTTGGGATGGAACACGTATGAAGAACTTGAGCACCTTAAACAAATAAAAGTTAAAGCACTTGGTATAACTATCACATGCACAATCTTCTTAACAGGAAAACTGCACTGTTTTCTCCTCAGTGTCACTTGACTGAGAATTTATACCTTCATCAGAAGAATACATATAGAGTGCCATTATTACGTAGTAGAATTAGCAGCAATTATTATTTGTTTGACAATGGCTCAAGCTCTACAGAGCTTAGCCTGCAATGCACGCAACCCTCCACCCCAAATTTTGGTTAATGTTTCCCCCCCAGTATTTACACTCTTTATTTAGAAGTTTATCATTCACATTAGCCATCAGATATTTCTTTCTTTGTTTATCAGACATGAAATCAAGGTAATAACTTACCCAAATAAAGAAGATTTGCATGACTTCATTGGACTATCAGTCCCAGTATTCCTTTATCATACTTACGAGTTTATTGAGTTAAATTTGGTTGAAATTATTCAAAGATTTCAACCTGAAATTATTCCATCAGGTGCCCAGAACTTCCATGAAAAAACTCCCACCTGGATGTAGACAAGTCTAACCAGTGCTCCCACACCAAACGCTTCTCTCTAGCCAGCTTGACAAACCCATACATTCAGAGCAGCCACTAAAACCACAGTCACATCTGGCAAGTCCGGACCAAGAGAGGTAAAGGAACAACAGAAGAGCAAGGATTCCCTGGAGACCACAGGAAGAAACTCAGCCTGCTCTTGGGTATTTTTATGATGAGAAAAAGATCATAGAATATCTGTCAGTATCAGCCGTAACAGAATAAGACACAGTTTTCAGGAAATCACTCCTATTTCTTTTGTCTTCACAGAGAACAAGTTTTAAGAATTTATTAAACTGTATTTAGTTTTTCTGCTTCAAGACAGGAACCTACAAATAGCTGAGCAAGTGTCTCACTTAGCCCAGCACACAGCCTTTCCCCCTCACAAGTACCTACTTATTTCAAAAGGACACAGGAAAAAAATACACATATCAAAGTTCATGTCTTTCTAACAAACGTGTATATACTTGAATATATACACACACGCATATATTATCAACCAAAACAATGCAAAGAACATTGTGGTTTAAACTTCTTTCCCAACATGACAGAAAAAATGGGCACTAAAAACCTGACACACTACTCACGTAATTGCCACTGGATAACTAGTTATATTTATTAAATCTTTAAGACCACCCATGCAGTATTGTTACTGATTCATAGTTTCTCTAGGCCACATGGCCTTATTTCTTACAATCATGTCAAGTTGGTTGAGTCTAAAAGTAAGGAAAAAATACCAGACCTTAAAAAAAGCAAATAATCTGAATTTCTAAAACTGCTAGAGTATTACAGTCTCACACAAAACCATATTTAAAACTTTTCAGTAAGCTCAACCCTAAAGATAAAAATTAAACACAATACAATGTAAGGTAACTCTGCCATTCAGGACTGAATTTCGATATTAAAGTGTTTCATTTAACCAGAGTCCTGAGACCCAGCTGGAAGCACCCCAGGAACTGTCACACTCCTGCTTTCAGGTTTCCAGTCCTTCTCAAGAGCTCTACACAAACAGCAAGAAACAGCACAGGGGGTTAGTGGAGTTATCTGTTGATACTTCAGTCATTCTGTGGGATTATTACAGTAATAGTTTAGTGGTTTGTTTGTTTTTAAGACATTGTTCTATGATGTTTTCTTCATCAATTTTGACTTAAAATAGCTAAATGCAGATAGAATTAAAAAAAAAATACTTGTGTGTGCTGCTATGTTTGTGGATGAGTGTGCATCTCTATCTGTTTATTTGTGAATATGAACATATGGGTAATCCAGTGCCATGAAGGAAAAAAAATCCTGAAAGATAGAAGGGAAGCAGCTGCTTGCGGTATCTACGGTACTAAGATGCATTTTGCAGAAGCTGCTTTCCATCAGACTGAAGTACCCAAATATTTTCCCAGAGTCCAAGACTAAAATTCAAGACATAATTGTCACTGCAGTCCGCTACAGCAGGAGTCTTAGCAGCCAACATCTAACATGGGTGTATCCAGAAAACAGGAGTCACTGTATGAATCCTAATTCTTCCATCCATGAAGCACAGTATAAAACTGCTGAAATTTTACTATGAGTTGGAAAAAAAGAGCAGATAAAAAGGGAGGCTCTTGCATTTAACTCAATTTATGAAACAAAAACGGAAATAAACATCAGGTATAAAAAACTACCAGTAATCTCCTTCTATAAAAACAATATTATTGCTGACACAAAATGGAGAGGAATAGCAGCTGAGAGATGCTCGTAAGCAAACAGAAGGCTAATGAGAACGTGGGCCATTGTCACTTGTATAACATACATTTAAAAGCTGAAAAAGACTGAGAATACCTTTTACAGTTCTGTAGGAGGGCTTTTTCTAATTAGAAGTGAGCCAATGTCCTTCCCACCAAAGTCTGCCAGAAATCAGAACTAAATATTTGCTTATTTACCAAATATTTATTTAGTAACATTAAAAAGAAAAGGAATTTCAATCTAGAGGAAGACAACTGCTTTGCATTTGTGTTCATAAATTTCAGTCCTAATGTGCAAGTGGTAACAGAAGTGTAATAAGTAAATTCTCTCTCCTTTTTTAAACCACATTTAACTCCATGTAAATGAATCTTTTCTTCACTTCAGGAAAAAGTAATACTTTATTGAAGGCGTACACAAAACTTCATTTTCCTTTTAGCTTAAAAAAGGCTGTTATCTTATATTCTTTTTCCTCTAAAACCAAGACATAGGAATGAAACCCCATTTGAAGAACACCGCTTTCCTAAAATTTAAGCCTTTGGAGTTGTAAAGAGAGGGTCAGAATGGACTACAGACAGATTATTTCTACAGAAACAGAAAAATGAGGTGTAGGTGAATAAGATGGAAAAGTATAAACTCTTTCCTTCCATGTCACCCAAATTTCTAGTACATAATCACTACGATTTATACAGCAAAGACAGTAGGGGAAAAGAAAGTCATAGGAACCACATACACTTTGTGGGAAAAGGACATTTCGGTCTTTTTGAAAACAAGATCCAATGAGATGACACAGAAAAGAGAAGAACCAGATGGAGCTCTGGCTAGAGCTCCTCCTGACCAACTCCTCCTCCTGACCAACAATCCCAGGTGCCACATCCAGCACTGGGCTAACAGCAGAACCAGCCTTGCTGCAATCTGAAGGAAGAGGTACGAAAGCATCACTAAAGGACTGTCACTGTACACAACCTGGAATGAAAAAACTGATTGTCGGACTTCTGATGATCCCTGTTAGTCCAAAGTACCTTTTGTGTTAGTTTGCTTGTGCCCAAGTTTAAAAAGATGCCAGGCAAATACCTTGGGTAGTGTTCCAGACAATTACAGAGTCCAAAACTTCTGGGTTTCTTTTAACATCTACTGATTTAAAAATAATGGTTCTTTGTGACGCTGTCACTAAATAAAACACAAAACACACTACTGAAAATCAGGCACCCGATATTATTTGTTTTAGTTATTCCTACATACTCTACCTAGCCACCAACAAACTGTACTGTTCAACACTCAGCACAAAGGTTTCCCCAAATTAAAAGGCAAAGCAGAAAGCAAAGAAAAGTTTGCCTTTAAGATGGGGCTTAAAGCACAAGTGATACATGAAAATAATACCAGGATGACTCAAAATGAGAGTATGAGAGTACAAATGACATTTATCATTGTCGGGTGGTATATTTATTTTAAATTGGAATATTATGACAACTGAAAATAAAGTCTGTATCTATTTCCAAATTATGCTGGAAAATCATTTCAGCTGTTGTTATAAAATCAACATATCAATCATTTCACAGTAATTCTGAACTCAGTTCAGCACCAATGCCAGCTATATTATTGATGGTAAGTATATCAAAGTGCACACACTTTCACTTTGTGATCACAAATCTTCACTATTTAGCAGAAGTATATCCAGTGCCCACAGGATATGCTGTTTGAATACCAAACTACAAAGTTCATTACAGCCTAGGAAAAAACAAGGAAGCAGTTTGACAGACTGGTCTTCCTCTGTGAAACCGTCTGGTGAACAGGAGTTAGACCATGATGAAAAATCTAAGAGCTATATTCAGAGCCTTCCCCTAACTTCTCAGAAATTCTTGAACAAAATATTTAAAGACAGATTATTTTTAAGGCATGTAAGTGCCTAATTCCCATTAACCTTTAGGTTCCTTAGCCTCTCCAGAACAACTTGCAGGTAACAACATGACTGGCATCCAATTCAAATTCTGAACACTCCAACAGCTCATTAGCATTTGTAAAGAACACTAAGCTTGTCAAAGAAAAGTTGCCACGGATGGAAGTGCAAAATATTACTGTTAATAAAGCAACACAGCTCTCTAATAAATAGCAATGAAAATAAAGAATTAAAAGGAATCCCGTCTACAAGATTTGCAAATACTAACACAAGTGCCAGAAAACGCAAATCACAAATAATATGGTATTTATTGTTTTTCCACAAATATTCAATACAGGATTCCAAGGATGTTTGTTGTATTCCATTGCAAAGTGTCAATAACCTTCCTTCCTGTTGAAGAGAGCCTCTTGCTCAAACTGATCCATACAGTGACTAGAACATCATGGGGGGAAGCATATAAGATACCCCAAAAGTCCAGCTTTGCAAAGCTGCAAAGACAGCTATAATAGCATAAGTCAAAAATGCTAGTAAAATTTTAGGAGTAACAATATAGTAATACAGAGAAGTCAATTAGGTGGACAACTATGGAAAGAAGTATAGAAATTAAAGGAAAAAAAACTGACTAACAAGATGGAGGAGGACAAACCCTGAGCAAGACTTGCTCCTCACAATCACTAGCGTGGGACTGAAATTGTTCCTTCCACATGCCTTCCTGTGTTCATAACGGCATAAGAATCATTTAGAGTATTCCTCCATACAAGTTGAAGCTATTTAGTGCTTGTCTTAAATAATTACTAACCTCGTTTCAAACGCTAATGCATGAGTAAGTAGTTACCACACAATCCCTAACGGGAGTTTTGCAGTTCCAGCAGAAATACCACAAGACCAGCCCTAAACTGCCTTCGTGACACCCATAAAGTCCCTTTCGTTTTAAGATGAGAAATAACAGCACCAGACCCTGCAACACGACAAAGCCTATCTGCAGTCTTAGAGTACACTGGTATCAAAACAGCAAAAAGGAGGAAAAATAAATGTCAAGGTCCAGCATAGCCATATGTATACTCAGTAGGATTTCCTCCCATGTGCCCCCCCTCCCCAGATAAAATTGAGGTTGGCCATTGAAATTGGCTTCAAGAACCATAACGCAGCCATTACAGAGTAGATTAGAAACAGAAATCCTAATGCAGTGGCTTTGGAGAGGTGATGCTTCAGAGACGGGCCTTACGACAGTGCACTGCTTACCACCCCTGCTCCATGCCACACGAGTGTTAAGAGGCACTTGCCACATGAGAGGGCTCACGCTGAAGTTGAACAGAAGGGCTTGAAGACAAAACAGGACAGAGCAAAGGAGCAGACAAGCTGAGGGAAGGCTTGCAAAACCCAGAGGCAGAGGTAGCTGGGCAACCCTCAGGGCTGCTAATCCTAGGAATGCACAAAGCAAGGAATCAGCGACACATGCTTTTAAAATTAACTGCATGAATAATTGTGAAACGGTCTAGATATCGTGTGTGAGAAACACTCCGTAGCCAATAACTTAGGCTCAGGCGAGGATCTCAGTGAAGTAGTAATTTATTCGCGATTGCAATGGCGGGCGTCCCACAAGCAGGAGCGCACCTACTGGTTCCAAAACACAGTTTATACACTTTTTGATGACAGGACCCTCCCCTGTTTCCCCACTGAGTGGGTAATCCAGGTTCACAATCTATCTGATGCTTCACAGACAATGCATGGCCTTCAGTTGCCGGCCTGTTAAATTTCAAATTTCTTTTGACTTTTTTACTGTTTGAAGTGGTAATGTTTCTTCACTTATCTGACTTAACACCGTGATTTTCACCTAATTGTTCTAAGGAGTCTGGTTGTCTGCATTTTACAAGTTCGCCTGCTAAGTTTTCTTATCACTGTAAAAATATCTCAATACCCCATTCCTTACCTTTAAACAATGTAACTCTGCAAAAACAACATTTTTATTCCCACACCTGTGCTGAAACAGCAGCAAATTCTGGTGATGATGGCACAGGTACGCCAACAGCACTTCCTGCTGGATAGTTCCTCTGCTGAACAAGATGTTTGGCAACGTAAGCCTCAGTTTCTGGCATAAAAAGTATTTTCTGTGTTGCGTGCTAAATACTAGGTGCTCAAGAAGAATAATGGGAGTAGTGTCAGTGACCCTCAAAACAAAGAGCAGAAGTTCTCTGGCATTTTTTTAAATATATATTTTTTTAATTTACATAGATGTGAGGCCTGTGAGCTGCAGTATGTTGCACATCATGTAAAATCAAAAGCCTGCAGAAGTTTGGGCTATTTGCCTGGTGTACCTCTCAGACAAGTTACTACTGTGTTCCTGAAGGCTCAATACATATTTTTTTCCTCTTATCCAAACCTGAAAAATATATTGACATTCTTTTATGTTAGAATAAAAAGTTGAAAGTCTACTGCCTCAAGAACTACGCAGATAAGTCTTACCTTTAAAATTCCCTTAGAAAAGGGGCTTTAAATGCCAGTCAGTCACCTTATCATTGCCAACTGCAGCTTCAGTTCTATCAGGCAACTTGAAGAAAAGATGAAATTGTACTGCAGCAACCAACCTCCCCACGTCTTTCTTATTTATTTGTTTTATAAATGTTCAGAACCACTCGTTGCTAAGTTCCCTTCACTCATCCTACAAACAGCTTTCAACCTTTTACTATGGAAACATTTTTTATCTGACATCCACTGAAATTCTTTTGTCTATACAAAGGAGAATGAACTGGTTTTAATTAATTTTTCAGTGAGATAAAATTCCGGGCAAATATCTACACTATCTGGAATTCAAACTGACAATTGTCATCTCAAACACCATTTGTTAAAAAAATAATCTCTGGGGGAATTATAGTCTTTAGCCAATGATATCTATCCTTGGATTTATCATTTAAATACATGGTTGTTTATTTAGGGGTATGTTCTCTAAATGCATGTATTTATATTTTATAAATACGTGCTTGTTCAGAGCAGAGGTGTATTAACAACAGGGCACCCGCATTAAACAGAGCCCTGGTGTGTCTGCCATCACCTCTACAGTCAACCCAGCAGTAGGTAAACCAAACCCCCCCCGCCCCGATCCTGATTTACAAAAACAATTGCCTGAGGACCTATAGGAACTTGGAAGAGATCCACTGTAACATGTTACCATCACACACAAATACAGATTCATATACCTTCAAGGACATAAGAGTTCATATAGACATATAGAGTCCAGAGCCTGACCCTACAAGCAGCATTGTTAAGATTTTCATTTCCATAGAGCAGCATACTCCATCTGCTTTTCCAGCCATTTCTTGTGTTTCAGTTTCAGTGACCATGTCAGATAATTGCAGTCAGGAAGCACCACAATGAACTAGATCATGTATTTTTTTGATCTGGTATGGCAAACCCTACATCTGACCCTAATTTTATCCCTCTACCTATGCAAAACTGTTTGTTTCCCTGGAGCAAAGAATTTCATCTAATAGTTCAAAGCTATTTGGGAAATGGTCAGGGGAAAGAATTAAAATGGATCTCTTCAGTCTTTCAGTCACGACTACAAATGCAGAACTGGACGCCTGTTCGGTACTGCAGGTCTCTGGCCCTAAAACAACTCACACCACCCCAATCTCCTTGCAAAGGTTCACAAGTTGTCCCAAGAGCTTCAGGCTTCAACAAAGCATTTACATGTTTCTTTTGTTCTGTTTATAAGCAAAGACTCAATGTGATAGTAAAATCATGCACTGAGTAGATCTTTAAGTAAGCCTTACTTCCTTGGAAGCCTAGTAGGGTAAAAACCTACACAGTAGTAGGGTAAAAAACTACGCAGTACACAGTTGCCCATATACCTGCGTGCAACAGATGATGCTTTACAATCCTGCCACCTCAGAATCCGTTCCTACCCTGTATTTTTACTCAAATCTACCAGCACGTTCAGCTCCCAGGATAACAATGAGGAGCAGAGCTCCTGCTTTGTTCTGCAGACAAAGCGGACACCATATTTAAGTTTTTTTTTCCTTAGGAGCTGAAACCGTAACAGAAGACAAGCTTTGTTAACAGTTTATGGAAATAATCTTTTAAAAGTTTGCATGCTATACAATTATGTCCTAAAGCATTTTGATTTGAATTTCCTGTAGTCATAGTCTTCTTCATGGTACTTAGAGCCATATTCTCCTCTATTAACAGCCTTCTCATCCCACAGCCCTTTTATGCTGCAACACTAATCACTTGTGCTTTGGAAGGGCATTTTGCTCAAATGCGAACAAACAACTTCTGTTAATAGGAGTGATTCCACTTAAGTCTTCCAGTGCCACAATCTGAAGGCAGCAAAGACATTTCTGCCCCCCAGGCGAGGCAACAGAGACGAACTGAGAGAAAAACTTCAAGGTTTACTTCTTAATTATGATGAGCTGCCTGTAAATTCAAGGCATGATAGTCTTGAATTGATCCCATTCTTTGTCACTGTAGGAAATGAGTACTGAAGTGGTTTCCGGGTATCAGTTTATAGTATGAACAGACTTACCGGACTGTAGCACTCTCTTTATTTCTAAAATCCCATTTCCACCTTTAATTATTTCCAACTTTGTCACTTATAAGATTCCCATTAGTGTATATATATATATTTTCTGAGGAATATCATCATTTAGTCTTGAACTCATGCTCCAAATAACAATGCAGAACATTGGTAAGAGATTTGCTCTCCTCCTTCAGACTCCCTCATACTCTTCATATGAAATCTGTGAAGCAGGTCACACTTCATTTAAAACAAACAGAACTCCTGCACTTACCAAAATGTAGTTTTTCCCTTAAAAATCACAGCAATCTCAGCTGATGATGGATAGATTGTCCAACATACCTTTGTAGTTTTCACTCTAACAGAAGACAACAGTTGCAACGAGACTCGGGAAATCTCAAGCCCTCAACGACAGAAAACAACCCTCACCAGAACACACAGGTGAGCCATCAGCTCAAGGAAATTGCTCTCATTTGTTGTGAAAAACTGGAATTACTTTCCTACCTACCTAGCTACTAGACTGGAAGTTATTAGCGGTCCTCTTACAAAATACGCCCATGTGTACCCATAAGTAATGATGTTCCAGTAAACAAAATAGAAAAATGCCTTCCACTTCCCCTTTCGTCTTCAAGTTTCATAGCACTTCTAAGAGCAAAAAAAAGTTGTTTAAAATGGTGAGAATCTGTGACACTGAAACTCAAATGCAGAATCCAAGACAAAATGAAGCCACCTAAAGAAGAGAACAAAGACCAGCACAACTCCAGCTGGAGCAATTCACCGTTGATTTATTAATGCATATCACAATTTAATGCTAGTTCCAAAAAAAGCTGTCAAGTTTGTGGATGTCACTGACACTGTTGCCACGAATCTTTCCATTAGCTTTCACAGACACAGAAAATACACAAAAAATTATAGATCACACTGTTACCCAAACTCAAGAGCTAGTGGAAGAGCACATACATGTCACTGCAAACAAGCAGTTCAGCGTTTGATTACATCAGTCAAGGCAAATTTGGAATTGTTCACATCTGCCAAAAGCACTTCTCTATCAAGAGACATCAGCAAACAGGCAGCACGGATCTGCCTGCTGCAGCCCATCTGGAACACAGCAGCAAAAGCCACTCGCCCTTTCTACTGCTCCAGCTCTGCTGCTGCGCTCCACAGCCCCACCTCACCTCTCCTCTTCCTTCTGCGCTGTTTTCAGATCACCTTCAGCATCTTTGCTTTTGCACAGGCCTACAAATGCAGCTGTTTTCCTTCCCTTCCAGTCTGTTTCTCACCGCTCCTTTCTCCCCCAGGCTCCTCTAACTGATGCCCAACCTGAGCCCACAGCTCTTCTCACAAATAAAAACAGGAGGTGGTTTCAGAGGACAGACAGCAAGCAATAACACTCTTCTACGAGCATTTTCCCTTTGTGTCCCATGATTTTCACTCCTTAAATCTCACCTGTTATTTCCCTTGCTTTTTTTTTTTTTTTTTTACCTTACAAACACTTAGGAGAAAGGGCCACTGTAGATTTTTCATAAAGTACTATCACATGCAGAAGAGGAGTGTTATTTCATTGAGGCTTTTCATTTTGAATACGTACCCGTTTGTGGTACACAGTGCCAAAAAAAAGCATTCAGCCCTGATTTAAAACTCTTCCTGAAAGGTACCATCTTCATTTTCACATGTAGGAAGTACAAACATACAACAAAAATAATAATAAAAAAGAGAGATCTAGAGAATTTTTTGTTCACTTTTATTTGGAACAAAAGACAGCTACTAGGGGTACCCTGGTAGCACTGCTGTGCCCCTTCATACAGAACATTAGGTCCCCAGTGACTTCATTTGGGAGTACAAGCCAGATCCCTAATATTCTTCTAATGCAATATTTTTAACTGATATGGTGCTTATGCTTGCAGAATGTTTTGATGCATTTACATTACATTTCTGATTTAATCTGCAGCTCTACACTTATCCCTTAGGTGTGTGGTAATCCCCACTGTTAAAAAGGCAAAGCAAAACAAAAAAGCTGAACACACACTATTTAAGCAATCTATTTTAAACAGATGTCAGAGACATATTTTATTATTCCTAAATTAGGCCATTGATCAGCAAGATGATGAGCAAAGAAGAAGATCTGCTAACCTAAAATGTGTGACTCTTATTTACACTGCATTTCCAATCAATAAGGTAAAAACATTACTAAAATATGAAGTCATGGTTTAGATTTACTGCTCCTTTCCATGTTCTGGCGTCCACCATCATTTCGCACTACAATTGTTTATACTTCATAATATCCTGCCTTTTTACGGTAACAGATTAGTACTACATTACATATGCAGAAATGGTTCCTGTATGGTCCGAATTAACAAGGTTCAACATTTTAAGCTGTAATAAAGGTTCCAGGCTTCTCTGGCTGGCTGACAGCTGTATTCTTGGTCATTACCCCAATACTAGTTCACCCTGTATTCAGGCAGCTGTTGTTATGATGAAATAAAAGCTTGCAAACACTTGCTCACAGTTTTTTTCTTTTTTTTTTTTTTTTTAAAGAACAGGTCTGCAACAGAAACATTTAAAGTCCTTTACTTATCCACAAAAAAGCACATGTGGAGGAGGAGTGGGCAATACCAATTTCTCTTGCATCATTCCTGCATTTGACCTCGAGTAATTTCTGTTAAACATAACTTGTCTCCATCTGATAACAATAGAGACAGTACATCTAGCATCCAGCATGATGATGTTCACTGAAATGTCAACAGTTACTCATGAAGAATGGGACTGGAATGACTAACACTTCAAGGCCCCTGTTTGTACTGCCTTGACGACTTAGAGCACTGGAGGAACAACTAATGATAAAACACAACGCAGCCAGAAGTCTGTGAAAAATTCTGGGTGCTGAAAACTTCAAGCAAATTTTAACATCAGCGACACAGATGTCTATCTTGTAGTACTCGCCTTCTGAGAATTCCGATATAAAATCACTTTTGTATTTGATTATTCTCATCAATTTGAGCTTAAGGCCTCAGATTAGTGTAACAGCACGTGTACATACATACAATACTACCACTACTGCTGAATACCCAAACATCAGGCTATAGGTAAAGCTATACAGCTAAAAGCCCAAAGTGCTACACGGGGAACATGTGATGGGGCTTGAGAAGCTGTTCCTTTCACTACTCACTCAAACTCCAGAAATCCAACATTTAAATAATTCAGAACATAGAAACTGTCTTCTACATCTCAGTTCCCCTCCATAACGCCCCAACCTCATTCCCAGCCGTTGAATCTAACCATCCCATTCATTCTGATTTTGTTCTGCTCAAGAGAAAATGGAAACAAGTTCAGTTCAATCTAGAAGCTTCAAAATCAAGAACAGACAAGGCTTTAGTGCTATTGGCCAGCAAATTTGGCAGAAAACAATTTCTTCTTTCAGTCTAACTGGAGCTTTAGCCGTGAAACACTGAAAACACTGGTAACATACTGACATGCAGTCAGGATCTAGCAAGGCTGGAAAGAACTGCACCCAACTAACAAGCCCATTCTGTGCAGAAGGGCAAACTTCCTTGGCTCAAGAAAAGAAGGAAAATGAAAACTTACTTCAGACAAGAAAATAAGGTCTGCTCAGCAACATGAAGACGAGAAATGTCGTGTCTTCTCGCACAGCAAAACGCTCATCACAAAGTCGTCTGTCATTTTTTCCCCCGGGGAACTTTTTATGGAGATTAATTTCTATGCCTCATTTCATTATTATTCAGGAAAGTGCTTTAGATTTCCTACCCAAATATAACACTAACAGTTAAGTTACAAACTGCATTCTAGGATGCATTTCCCCCACCATTTTAGAACTCATTTCAGCTTTTTAAACACCTTGAAATTGCTCTCAACACACAAGTTACAATAAAGGAGTTAGCATTTTTCATCCTTTGGATGGTATTTTTTCCTGACATTTAATGAACCTTGTATCGTTAATATTTCAATTTCCACTAAAGTTACATTTCTGCTGTTTTTTTGTTTCTCAAACAGGTTTTTAAATTTATTAAAGGGACGTTAAGGTAAAACCAATGGCATTTAATGCAGTGAATTAACTGAACATGTAACACCTACAAGCTATTTCAAAAGCAGAGAAGCATCTAAATTACATCTTCTGTCAAGTGTAAATACTGGTGACATTACTGTGCTACAGAATGCCAACTGCAGCCATAATTTATACACAAAGATTTCCACATTATATTAAACCAAATTTTAAGTTGGATAAGAGCTTTCAAGCAAATACCTTTCAATAAACAGAGGCCAAAACATCAACAAAGAAAAATACAGAGTTTTTCCAAAGTTTGACAGTGATAGCAGACATTAGCTTCATCCATGTGAACTAGCTTTGTAAGCCTACCAGTAGAGATGTATGTATATTTTAAAAGGACTAATATTTATGTAGTATTTAAATGTCTTAATTAAAGCATACACTCTCTCATCATAAAATGCAATGGAAAATTCTCAAGAACAGACTTAGCCAAGATGCCAAGATTGGAACATGACTAGGACCTTAAAAAGCCTCTCTGTTTTACTTAAGCAGCATGAAAAATCTTATTTTCCTTCCAATAGAAGAACCATTTAACATAATTTCCCTCTTATTTTATTCATGGAGACCCATTTACACTTTGCACTTTTATGTCCCTGTCTTAGCTAATTGTTTGACTCATGCAAAGCAGAACCATAGTGCGATGCAGCAAGGCTGGTGCACAGCTTGCAGAAGGAGGCATCGCAACATCTCCAGCACAGTGCCTGAAACACGCTACAGCAGTACTGTGGAATAATTGCACAAATATTACTACACTGTACCCTCGGCCAAGAAATAATAGAAGTAGTTGGTACACTGGGGGGGGGGGGGGGGGCAAAGTCCATCTCTAACTGATTTTAATAACTGAATGTGCCACTTACCAGTGCTTCAATGAGACTTTTGACCATTCAGAATAGCTCTCTACCTAGGAAAACCAAGACGGAGCTCTTGGTGTATGGTATCCCAGCACGGTGAAGGTGTAAAGGCACTCAATAACCCTGCCCTGGTCTGGCAGAGCTACCAGGGAGGCTGACATGCCAGTGGCTGGCTGATCCCATGGCACTGCAGAATCGCTGACATGCCTTTGGCTCAAGTACTGCTGAGACTGAAGCTAGAGTCCCACCATCCTGTTCTCCAGAGGGATCTCCATTTAGTCAACCACAAACTCGCATCATACCCAACATAAGCACAGCACTGGTAGTGAGTGATGGACTTCATAATCAGCTACATCGTTTTGAGATGTAAATCAACCTCTGTAAGGGAACAACAGTGTTAATTTAAGGTGAGCACACCTAGGATTCTAATTGGCCCTACACAATAAAAATCCCCCCAAATTCAAAATGTAATATTCTATTCCTTAGCCAAAGCCATCACAAGTCTCATCTTCAACACGATTTCTCAAGCGCAGCAAACATTCCAGTTTTTCAGACAACAACCTTTCTTCTTGTTCTCGCTCAGTAGAGCGGGCTGAAGTCAAACACCGGAATCAACACAAAGGGCTCAAATTGACTCTACAGTTTTTACATCGTGGCCTGTACTGGTAACCTCTGCATGGCTTTCGCATGTGCAGTGTGTAATAGAGCAAGGCCAGGACTTGCTAAGAGAGGAGCACGCAAATGCCAGGAATGGGAAGCTGCCGACTGGTCTCAGAGGTGAGGCAAAGCCTGGCTGCACCTCCCCTCTCAGCCCCGCTGGAGCTGCAAAAGTGTTTCCATGCCCAGTGCGTTTGTCACCTGGTGACGGTGACTACTATGCGTAAAATTGCTTACACCAGTCTTTCCTGAACCGCAGTATGTCTTTATCCCATTTTCACTAATTTCAAAGGCAGAAAACCCTTTAATTCAAATCAGTGGGACTATGATTCTGGCTTTAGCAAGAAAGCAAAACTGTATTAAAAGTCTGTTTGGCTTCATGAAAACAAACTTGGTTTTCACTACTTGTCCTGCATGTCAATATCGCAAATGGAAACAAGTAAACATAAAACATGAAACAAAACTCTCTCAATGATTCGGTAGTACAGCGAAAATAAATAATATCACATACAGAAGCACTGACTTTTTTTTTTAAAAAATATTATGACCAACAATTTCATATCAATAACTAAGCCATTAAAAATATTTTTAGAATTACAATATATCCGCTTCCCAAGTCTTCTATGATTGGCTTCAGTTACTGAGGTCCCAAGAAGCCCAGAACCATTTACTTGAGGGCAGTGGTTGTGATGCTGATTTACAAGCTACCACTTGCTGCAGTTCCATTAGATTACCGCACCGGGCTACCACGCATTAGGTGTGGTGACAGCTCCTGTACACACTGCTAAAGGCAGTAAATACAGTTTGTACTAAGAATAAAACACGCTTCCTAATACCTACGAGATTCATTCTGAAGCTGTATCGTGTTCCATCACAACATCGGGCTGGCTGGCTGAGTCGGGCAGCTGCGTCACTGAATGGTCCCAGCACCGAATTCTGCAGTTAGGTACTGATAAAAACCTCTTGGTAAATTCTGACATAATTTGGGATTTTTTATTTTATTACATATATATATTTACAAAAAGATATTACTTCTTTAGATATTGGCCAAGAAAAAATTTAAAAATGCTTTTGAAACTTTTCTAGTTTTTCATTTTACATCACCACCAAACGTGGTGTTTCTCAGTCCCAATTTTTTTATTTTCTTAATTTGTTCATGAAATAAACTTCAAATCATTCCTGGTTTTGGTTCTATTCTCAATTTTCAGGTAAAGAACTGGCATTGGACATAGGATGCCAGATCCTCCTCCACACAAAAACAACAACAGAAACACAGGAAGAAGAGGAGGAGGAAGAAAAGAGAAGAAAAAAAGAGAAAACAGAACCTTTTCCCTTAGTTTTACCATATGCACTGGACAGTTATTTCTCTGACCTGGAGGTAAGTGCTTAAGATAAGTCTTGTTTTATACCACTTGTTTTTATTAAGAAAAAAGACAACCAAAACAAACAAACAAAAAAATCCCAACCTATAGCTTCTATGCTTACCACAAAAAAAGTAAATTGCCAAGCAAAGTAAGAAAACAACAAACGAACAACAAATAAATAAAAAATAAGAAACCCAACATAACTCAATTGCTAACAGCACTGACCTTGTTGATATATTATCTAAATGAAGGCTCAAAATAGCAGTACAGTAATTTATGGTCATCTCTTGCATACTTTACAGGCTTGCATTCAGGAATGGAAACATCGACATATAAAACAATTTCTCCTGGTCTGTAGCTGATACTCTAGAAAGCTTAGTATGAATTGCTCAGAGTAGCTCAATACAGCTCACATATGCTTTGTGACTCCAAAATTCAATTTTCTAACTCGTAATCAACTACAAAAATATTACAAACTGAATATGAGCAACATTAAAAAGCAATTTCTTCTTACTATTGACTACTTATCAACTGACAACTTAGTCTGTTGAAATTAAAACAATTGGTATATTTTATGGTGATTGCTAAAGCTGCTGACCATAAGTAGAATTATTGTGCTTTATAGACTTAAAAGTCGCTTAATCTAAGCAGCCAATTTAATCCAACAGTTCCAAAGAAAGACGGCATAACTTTAAATAAAGTGTGCTAATGAAACGCTAAAAGGTTGCGCAATTGAATTATGGTTGAATTATGTCCACATTAACTCTTCCCTCCAGTATGTCTGCAGAGATAAGAATCCGCTCTGGATCCCCAATGAAACGGCACAGCACGTCACAGAAATGACGGCTATCTGTCTGCATTTACAGAAGCTCCGATGAAAGCCATCTCATCCCTTTCCTCTTGCTCCCTGCTCAAGCTATTAATTAGGGAAGCACATCGGGATCAGATCCTCAGCTTCACACTCGGTACGACTTCACCAGTACTCTGTGGACATGTGCCTCTTTACACCTCTCACCTAATGCTTTAGCTAATAAGCACCACCAAACTATTAATGCTCCAAGCAGTGTGCAAGGTTCAAACAGCAGCCAGTGGTAAAGGTAAAGCTCCCACCCTCATCTGCATGTGCTGCATCTTTGGGCATTTTTAATAACCAAAATAGCTGCTTACTACTAACCTTTACTCTTTTACACATCAAAGACGTTAGGTCCATGCTGACTCTGATTTATTGAAATCTGTGGAATTTACAGAGATCTGGAGTACAGCTAATGGGCTGACACAAGCACAAGTGTTATAATGCAATAATTACACTGTAATAGAGGTTGGCTCTCCCACGCTAGCAAGCGTGCACGAAAACGCACTGTGCAGATAAGGAACCCTTCACAGACACCACATTATTGGACAAATGCTAGAGGCATCTTTTACAACAATATGCTGAATAACTTGAGAAGATTTGCTGTACCCCAGAGAGTCCCCATGTACCTAAAAACTTCAATAATGACAAAAATTCTGTTCTGTGCAAAAACCAAAAAGGTCATCTTTGCCGAGAATAGCAGCTAGCCTATATGCTCTAAAATCCTTCTTGTCCTAGAAGAGGAAAGATCCAGGATTTGACTATTACTTTGACTACAGGGCTTTTGTTCTGTAACTAATCGGTCACTTCCATTAAAGGGAGAATGAAGAAGAAACAATACCAGGCTGGCCACGGGTAAGATCAAAGTTGTGAAGAAAACAGCTGGAAGTGGAACTGCGTGGATTTCAATTTGCTGAAATTCATGAAAGACCAGCGGGGCTAGACAAGATGATACAGAGCTCTGCAGAAGAGCTAACGAGATTTTGGATAAAGTGGGAGCTGTGAGAAAAGAGCTGGAGAAGCAATTGAGCAAAATGAAAAGAAATTAAAGTAAGGTCATAGGTGCCTCTATAGCACGGGCGTGCAGGTGAGGGATATTCAGTGGTTATGGTTTAGAAAGCACGTCAGGTAGTTATGGAAGAACTAGAGCTGTGAGCATGGTTCTGAGATGGAAGGGATCAGAATTTTGTGATGATAAAATACATAGAACAAAACAAATGCGAACAGGAACGGATAAGCACTGTGCAGAAGTGGGAGTAGGAGGAACCTGAAAAGGATCAGGAAAATGCCTCTGGTGTGTTTTCTGATTTTTTGCTTCCCCCTACTCAGCACTGGTTGGGAGCAAGGAAGCAGCTGGTGAAAAAGAAGCACCAGGAGCACCTGTCTACAGGAAGGCAGCATGATCTGCAGGAGGTAGGAAAGGCCCTGCAGCTGGTGCTGCATGGGTGTTGGACAGACTGAAAGAAGGAACATGTGTATGAGGAGTAAGGTATTACTGCTGGGGACGGCTCCAGGAAGCAGCAGGAAGGCTTCTACCTGGCCACTGGGAAGCCCATGATGAGCAACGCCTCCTCTGCCCCGTGCCTTCCCAGGACAGCCCCTGCTCCAGCTGCTGCCTGACGCCATCCGTGCAAAACGAGCCCCCAACCAGGCAGGGGCCCACAGCTCAGTTTGGGTCCCACAACTGCCCACCCATCACCTGTTACCACGGAAATGAGAGAAACTTGGGAAGTTGGGTTTACAATAATTAATATCTTGATTTAGCAGGAGAAAAACTAAAGTAATGGTAGCATTTAATTGCAGCACTCTTGGAAGGAGTGGTCAAGTTACTGACACATTACTCAAAGTGAAGTCAACGCTCATGGACGCCACCCAAGGATCTTCACCACCCAATCGCCCAACTCTCAGAGTGTCTGCAGTTAAGGTGACCCAACTCCGAGGTCTTTGGCAGACCAGGCACGTGCACAGGCTGCAGTCAGTAGTCCATTAAGGGCTACTTAAGCCACAGGAGACCTCTCTTTCAGTAGATGTTTCTTTAGAGGTCACTTTGATGCGCAACAGCCTCCCCTGCAACCCAAGCATCGTCTCGCAGCCTGTGGGCATTCACACGAATTATGCTTCAACCAACCAGCGCTTAGAGCGCAAAGTGATGCAGGAGTAACTGCATGGAAACGTCATCCAAAATTGCATTCCAAAAACTGTTCCTCTACCTACAGTCCTGAAACCGAGCTACAGAAAGGACTATTTGCTCACCACCCATTTCAGATTTAAAAACTAACATTTCCGTAATAGAACCATGAACTCTTCAAAACACGTCAAAACGCTGCCAATTGTTGAAGACGGAGATCCACTCAGACACCACAGCAGAATGTCACACCTAAGACCCCAAATGCCTTTGCTACACCTCAAAAAAAAAAAAAAAAACTAGAAAAAAGATGAGTTTATGGACTCTTCATAACCCTTGGCAAACATCTGTGTGCACTCAGTGAAATAGATACACCCAGTGCCCCACCAAGCTATGGGAAAACCAGAAAAATACATCTACAGTTTGGAACAAGCAGCAATATCTACTTAACAGAGTCTCTGAACTGGAAGGGTGCAGTAATTGCTCATCAAGGTTACAGAAAACAAGAACTGCTGGTTGAAGGCTTCCAAAGCAAGAAGCCAATACCAAGCCCAACTCAAAATGGTCATTTTGATTTCAGCATGCTTCAGACAATGTTTAACCAGAAGGGATCTTTTCCCTCCAATCTCACACACTACTCACTTGCTAAAACTCAGAAACGAGGAGAATTTTGTAGTGGAAAGTAGAAAACAACACAATAGCTTTGCACGGTAGCTTCAGCTGAAGAGATCAATACTCAACATATATCTTTGCTTTTTCTAAAACATAAAAATAAAAAATAAAAAAATCACTGCAATAGAAGGAATGCTTGTTGTCAATAATACATGGGCTGAAGTTCAAATTTGTAGTGTAGAAAAAGTATTAAAAAAAATACAAAGCTGCAGCTTAGAACCCTTTAAATACTGTTCATAGTATAAATAAAAAGTGGTAACAGAAGCACAATAGAAACTGACTTGTTTTCCCAGCACTGAGTATTTAGTAAACTTTTCTGCAGTTGAGTTTTTGTGTGTCCTCAGTATTTTACCGAAAAGTTTAATGAAAGACGGGTTCTCATTAAAAAAAACACCACTACTTGTATTCAAGTTTTTATAGGAATATATATGCATATATGTATTTCTCTAAGTCATAAAGAGTAGTTGCAACAGATCTTGTTCTTAAGACCTGTGAACTTCAGGTGAGGTAACACCACTGCAGATTCTCAGCCTTCCTCGGCCCCAAATGCCCTGTAAAGTGCTTTGGACACAGGACCACCCAGGCAGGAGGAGGCGACCAGCAGGATGCGGCCCCTGCGGCGGGACTCGCCCTGACTTGGTGCTTTCTGCAGTTGTGCGGTGCCGAACATCAGCTCTGTTCTGCTGAAACTGTGAAACGCAGCCAGCAGACGACAGACTCCAGATGAGCAGGTGGCAGACGAGAAAGCAGAAACGCCTCAAGCTCCGGCACAGGCCATCGCCTGTTTCTTATTCAGTCGCTAAAGCATTTAAAGTCCCGCTAGAACCATAGTGAGGTGCTGGCAGACACACTGAGGGATGCCAAGACAGGGCACACTGTTCCCCAGTCTGTAAAATGGGGACGGGAAATATTACTAATCACATGGAGATGACTGCTTTTCCATAATCAAAGCCCTGAGCAAACAATTAGGTAGGTGACATTATTGCTTCTGCATTTTTCAAGTAGTGTTTTCAGATTACAGTCATTTAAAAATCAAATTTGTACCATTTGGACCTGACGAGTGACGCTGAGCTAACGTCCTGCCTGCTGCAATCAGCATCGATGCCAAGGCTCAGCATTTCCTACCTCCGTAAGAAGAAAGTAGGCACTTACCTGGTCCCGAGACGACAAGGCACAGCAAAGCCGCTGCGTGTCTCCGCACACGCGTGATGGCGGGCACATGTGTGTGCAGCCGAGCTGTGCCTGTTTTTAAAACCAAGCCCTCTCTGTTTTTAAAAACTACCATTCCAAATTGTAATACCACATCGGATGAGCAATAATACATTTCCTTTGCTGCATCTTTTCTCATGTGATGCTGCCTTTATAGGGCTCTGAATACATTTCAATAGCTTTTTTATATATAGCCATCAACACAATGCATTCATTTGCTTCCACACCTGACTGCTCTGAAGAGGAAAAAGCAGTAATTGGCATTCCCACGTTCCTAAGAGAAGTTTTCTTTTTCTTTTTTTTTTTTTTGATTTATATGCATCATTTACATGTTCTCAAACATGGCAAGTGGAACGCACATCTCTCTTTAAGAAAGATCTGTACTTAAGCGCATTAATTGTAGTTATCTACCTCTTTTGAAAGACCAGCCATTCACAGCCCCAAACCCCTCGGGAACACGTTATTCGGAAAACTTTTAATCATTCCCTGAAACACACCCGTGCCACAACACACGCAAGATAACACCCACGGCGATTCCTGTATCCCCAAGCCGATACGAGCTCCTAGAAGCGAGCTGGATCGCAAATACATCAACCCCTGTGGACGATTTGCTCAATACGTGCCGGAGAGGGGAAAAACTGATTAAGTTATTAAGGAGCCGCCGCTTTCTCTGAGGAGGGGCGCTCCGGGGACAGCCCACGGCTCTGCCTGGCTCCGTCCTCGCAGCACGGGGAGGCCGCGCTCGGCATCCCCGTTCCCCTGCTCACAGCCGGAATACGGCCACAGGGGTTCGTCACGGCCAGAAACACTCGGAGGGAGGGCGGCTGGGTCGCCCAACCCCACCGGCATCGCCCTCAGGCACCGTCCCCGCGCTCCGAGCCCGGAGCGGAGCCGCCCCGCGGTCCCCGCCCGCCGCTGCAGCACCGGCCGGGGGCGGACAGCAGCTGCCGCCCGCACCGCGCCCCAACCGCAAAACAACCCCAAACCCACACCGACCCCAACCGGCACCCCCAAAACTCCCCCCCTTACCCCCTGAGGTTCCCCGCTCCGCCGCCGTGAGGCGAAGTTGGGGAGCCCGCGGCGCCGCTCCCGCCTCTCGCCCGAAACTTACCGAGCGCGGCCACCGGGCTCAACTTTCAGCGGCGCCCCCGGCTCAGCCCCGCCGACGGCTTCTCGCCCCCCATCGCCTCTAGGCGCGGTGCCCGCGTCCCGCTCCCCGGCGGTAAATCCTCTTTGCCATCGCCCCCCACCCGGAGCCCGCTGAGGGGGGCAGCGCCGGGTCCCCCCGCCGCGGCTCCGCCCGAGGTGCGAGGGGAAGCGAGGCCGGGCGCAGCCCCGCTGCCGGAGCCGCTCCTCTCAGTGTCAGCGGCACCGCCGCTCGCTGTCAGGGTGATGGATTTTTTTTTGCCTTTTTTTTTTTGCCTTCCCCCTTTTTTTTTTTTTTCGGCTCCTTCGCCGTTAATGAGCATGCCCGGGGAGATCCGCGCAGGCGCCTTCAAAGCCGCCGCGCCTCGAGTCGCCTCGCGCCGACCGCAGCCGCGGGCTGTGAGGGGAGGTGGCGGGGCCCAATGCGGGGAGCTGCCGGCGCCTCCTCACAGCCCCTCACAGCCCCCTCAGAGCCTCCTCTCATCCCCTCGCAGCCCTCTCACATCTCCCTCACAGCCCACCACAGCCCCCTCACAGCCCGGGAAGGGGGTCGAGGGGCTGCCCCCGCCTGAGGGAGCGGAGCAGGGCAGCGGAGCCCCCCCCGGCGGCTCTCCCCGCCTTCGGCAGGACGGCGGCACGCCTCCCGCTGAGGTGATTTACCTTGCGAGGCCGGCAGCGGCATCAGAGGTCGGGGCGGAAGGAGAGCTGTCGGTTCGTCGGTGCTGCTGCCGTTTCCCTAGCTGAGCTGGTGAACGCGGGGGTCCCCGGCGGCCGCCCCCGGTCCCGGAGCAGGGGAACATCTCCGTGCTGTCACCATGTAGACGCTGGGTATCCTCAGGAGGATACACACAGGCGTTAAGGTGATTACCACCTGCTTTTTTGACATATAACAGTCAAATCTGCATCTGCAGTTATTGTAAAGGTTTTTCTTTTTCCAGAAGAATCCAAGGGACTGGGAATAGTGCGCTTCCCAGCCTGGACCCTGCCTATCAGGCGGTCTCCAGCCTGAGCCCATGTTGCATCCACACACCTGTCAACCCCTTAAAAAACCACTGTGGTCACCTATGTTGCTTAGCCTGTGTATTCAGCAACAGGGGACACAAGAATAAATCTGCAACTCCTGTTATTTCTTTTCGTATAAAGAAGGCGTAGGATGTCCGCATAGATAACCTTAAGTCCAGTTCCTCTTCCTACTCTGGTCCAGGGATATATTTCACTTAGGAAGTTGGCTTATGTTGTTTACATAAATATTTGTAGGAAAAAAATTATAAAGGGAACTTAAAAACTGTTTTTTAAGTAAAAAGAAATTATGATTTTGCCAACAGAATGTGTTGCAGTGCATACATAAAATAGAATTAGCCAGGTAAGGCCATCCATGATTCCAACATACTGCTAGTATGGAAATTTTCTGTCATTTTTAATCTTTGCTCTTGGACACAACCCTGCTCTGAGTTTGCTCCATCAGAGAAATAACATTCAGGTGCCTACAAGAAATCTTACTGAGTCATTAATGTCTTGGTCCAACAGGTAAAATGCCTCCAAGATAGGGTTTTCATATACAAAACAACTTTCTGCTAATGTAATTAGTTTCTAGGGCACACTGAACAGCATTAAAAAGATGATGAAGAAAGTTGCTCAAAATACAACCCCCTTTCCAAAATGTGTATATTGGAATTTGCATAAATATGAAATGTAGATGCGGTTTGGAGGCTGTAACCCAATTCTGAGAAATCTTGTGAGGTTATTATAGTAATTCCAAAGATAGCCTCCTTGAAAAACAAAGGATGGAAAAGATGGGAAGAAGGATCAAGTCTTCAAATCTAGCATCAAAAAATGTTGTTTGCATGAATAACAAGGTTAAATACTGACTTTGTACCTTCCTTTCTAGAAGATAAATATTCACTTTTATTCTACAGATTTCTAAAGATGCAAATGCAAACTATGTAAAATGAAGAAGTTGGTCTAGTCCTTCAGAAGGAAGTCTCCTTTGAAAAACATTTCAGAAATCTAAATCTGCCTCTCCCTAAAGAAAGCACAGCTGTAAAGATCCTGAGGTAAATATAGCGTACTTTAGGAAGTACATTTTCTCTTTCTTGGATTAAAAGTATCCTACGCAGCAGAAAGGAAGTCTTGAACTACTGCCTATACATTACTTCCTTAGAAAGGCCAAAAGTAACAAACCAATGCATTTCTTGTGAAACCTGAAGCCCTTAAACAAACGTCATTATGAACTGAATCTGAAAATCATCCATTTCAAGTCAGAACAGTCATCTGTCAAAAGTCTGTCTCAAATGTCTGTGACTTAGTTCCAGTAGGTGGAATAATTCTTCAGCAATATAGAAGAGTCACGAACAATTCTGAGTCTAGAGGAAAGAATAAATTTTCCTTCCTAGGAGACGTGGTTGTTTTGGTTTCTTCTCTCTTTGGATAGACTTTAACATTTGCTTTTCATTAACACAAAAATGAGATGGTACAGCTTGAACACAGAAATAGTTCAAATCCAAAACCAGAAGGTGGTTTAGAATGAAATTGATGTGTTAGTCAAAGAAACAAAGCAAGGCAGCTGACCAGTCCAGGAATTTTTTATTTTTATTTTTAGGTTCTATCTTATTCAGCTAAATATTGCCTCGCTATTAGTGGACATAAAGATCACAAATTACTATTAGGGCTTCTGCCTGCAGTGCTTTGAAGTTGCCCATTGTACTCATTAACACATGGTAGCCATAAAAAGATTGTAGTTTCATCAAGAAAAGATATAAAAAGACTAACAGTGAAGGTGGACGATCAGCCATACCTTTGTCTCCTTAAACCACTACTGAGATAAATGAGCCAAAGTTGATAGTCTTGATAGTGGAAAATCATTGCCAGATATCAACTGGAAGATCTGGCATATACAGTAATTTCAGATACACATGGGATGCTCCCTAGTGAGTTAGATGTTGGGAAACCAAAAAGGTCTACTTTGAGGACCATGCAGGTATTGCATGTTAGTCCATGAGAAAGATATATTGGAAGGTGTGGTGGTTCAGGTTTGCTATATGCATACTCCAACAGAACTAGGCGCAGATTCCAAAGAGAGATGAGACCAACTGGATGATGAGAGACTTTCTTGTGGAGGAATTATCCCTGTAGAAAGAACAGTCACAGATTGTTCCAAGAATCAGAACACTGATATTTGTAACTGGAAACAAGGGCCCTTAAGCACATAACACTTTAATGTATCAGAAGTGCATTGAGGGGAAAAAAAAAAAAAGTATTCTAAGCTGGCTGAGAAGAAGATGATAGATAAAAAATGGTTAGATACACTGGTGCCGAATGGAACTCCCTTGAGTGAAAATGCATGGAGGTTTTTTAGTATTGCAGCTCACTGCACTAAAAGTTTTCTTGGAGTGGCAAAGGATAGTATCTCTAGTGCACAGCTGCAATAATATTCAGTGCTCTACTGATGCCTAGGACTGGCTTTACACCTTCTGGCTAGTTCCAGTTCAGAAAAGCTTCCAGTGACTCAGTCTTTTGCTTTATTGGTAACAGAGTTATGCTGAAGCACTGGTTTTAAAGTATCATTGTGCCTCCTGTGGGAATAGAGATTGTTGCCTGCATTACAACAATCCCTGGTGAGACCTGAGACCCAGCTGCTGGTCCCACTGCTGAGCAGGACCTTTTCAACCCCCCCCAGGATAGGGTGTCACCATGCTTAGAGGGGTTCTGTAATGTGATTCTGAGAACAATTTTGACAAACTTCCTATTTTTGGCATCTTATTCTTACAATCAGATGAAGTCCTCAAAAACTTATCTGTGAACTTTTGGGGAATTTTCCTAGTCTACGTGTCTGTTTTCTGGACACAGTAGACAGAAAGGATAAGTAAAAGCTTAAGAAAGGATAAGATACTTCCCCATACAATTGAAGTGGTTGTCTGGTGTGCCATTTATGGAAATCACTCCTTCACACAACTAACAGGTTTTAAAAAACAGAGGTGTGAAGTCAGCCGGATTCCTGTACTGTTTATGCTATATAACAGTTTGTTTGAAATACAAGGATTGACTTGTTTTGGTCTTTTCAACTAAGAGTAAACTACTCGGAAAAGGAGACAAAACATTTACAATAAGTCCCCTCATACTGGTAATATACTGATAGAAAACTATGCTAATATGAAGGGCATTGAGATCCAAACTATCTGCCAGAAAGCGACAGAAGGAGCTGAGTAGTACTAACGTTGTCCTGCCTTTATGTAACAGGCAAAACCAAAACAAAACCAAAAAAGAAAAAGTTATTTGAGACTGACTCTGAAAGGACACCACTGAGGAATTTCTTCTTTCTTGCATACATCAATGTGGGATCCCAAGCATATGGTAAAAGCTTAAATTATTTTTAAAATCCTGTTGTTTACACCTGATAAAGCTAATGAGGTTGATTCATCATTTGTAGTTGTGCACGGTGGTTTTAGAACATTGCCATTTTTTTAAATGATACCTTACATCTGTCTGATGTAGATGTTTATGAGATGTGGATAAAAGCATGATCAAAACTACAAAATTCTAGCTGCACCTCGTGCTCATTCACTGTGACAAGGCACAGATCATTACAGAAACTGAAAAGTAAAGGAAAATCAGGATCACTTTTTAATAGTTTTGAATATATGATTATATATTTTTATAGTTATGTTCCTATTGAACAGGAAAAGGATCCATTCCACTGAAGTGACACACATGCACAGTCTTGCCCTTAGTCTGGGAGTAGTCAAATTTGTAAAAGATTAAGAAGGAGAAAGTGATGTAGGAAACAGCTGAAGTTTTTACTTTCTGGACCAAAAGAAGGGTCCAGAAAGGGAAATTTGTTCTGCTATTTCACTTTCACTGAGAAGAATTGAATATTTTAAGCCAGGCTAAATAACATAGACAGAGAAAAATATATATGAATTGCAATCCTGTATTATTACCAGCTCCAGGCAAGAACAATTTTTGCCCCAGACTGGCCACCAGAAACAGTGTGTCACAGTAGATCTAAGAAAGAAGTAATTGCAATTTTTGATGGAATACCATTCTTCAGAAATGTTACCCCAAGAGACAAGAAAATGACTAAAGAGACATTGATATTTTGAAAAAGAAATGTAAACCAATGTATTTTGGAAGTCATCTTCATGAAAAGTGTACCAGAACAGATTTGTTTACAAAACATTTTCTACCATGCAAAAGACTGAAGAAAGAAAAGCTGCCTTGTGCCATGTTTACAGGCTTTGGAAAAATAATGCGTACCTACGATACTGACTACCTCTCTAAGGCTTTCCATCATTGCATGATGCCTGTCTCCTTTGCTCACTTTTTAAATTTTCAGAGAAAACACCTTCATAGTTTTAACAACCTTGTCTCTCACATTCAGAAAGAACTCCTGTACACAAGTGCAAACCTTTTTTCCAAATTCACCTCTAAACAAACTTGTTCAAAAGATGCCTACCAAAAACCTGGCAATAATTAAGCTGTTTGTGTGCTATGTCCACTGCCTAGCATGTTGACCAAAACTGCAAACTTGTTTCTCAGTAATTTCCCATCTATATGGATGTATTGATTTTTGGTGGTTCTAAACTTATGACGTCCAAAAATATGCACCTTTTCCACAAATATGGCTCCCTCGTTAATATGCACTAGAGAGAACAAAAGTGTTGCGATTTTAATGGCTGAAGAGGGGTGTTACTTATTATTTTCCTATCACATGAACACAAGGTGGTGCTACTGCTCCTGTCACCAGTACTGATTCTCCTCTTGCCCACTAAGACTTACCTGAGCGATGGTAGCTGGTGCACAGCAGGTCTACCTGATATTTTCTTTAAATGAATTAGAAGTAGTAACGGCCAATAAAATAAAAGAACTCGTTTAAAATTAGTATAAACACTTGTTTTTGCAAACTGAAAAAAAAAATCAATTTCCAAGTGAAATAGAGAAATTCTTTGTTGATTTGGCTTGAACTGGACAAACGGACTGGTTGTATGTCCTGTTTCACTTCACAGACCTTAATGAAAATGAATTCTAGGTCAAGAAAGAAAGAAGAAATCTTAAGAGCATCAGTATTTTTTCAGTTCTTAAGAAAGAATTAAAAAAATATACATGAAACTAACAAATATATAAACAAGTATTTTCCCAGATCACTGAAAAGAGCTATAGATGAGAAAAGATCAGTTTAAATGCCTTCCTGCTTTTAGGGGGAAATCCTTTGGTACTGCAGAAAGGTGCATCTAACCTAGAAATTTAAACAAAACAAGTGATGAAAACTATTCAATAAAATTTTTTATCCCTGAATATGAGTACATGCTAAAAGAGGTTTGAGTCTATCAGCCTACCTGTTAGAGTGGAACTAAGGTAAAGCACTTTTCAAGAGAGATTAAACTTCCAAAAAGCAGACATCATTTCCTTCCTAAATAAAATAATAATAAAACTTCTCATTGCATTGAAAGCTGACACTGAAGAAGATAAGGAGCATAAAAAACAAAGTCATGTTTCACAGAGGATTTTGGATTGATTGTTTCAAACTCATGGTTAGTCTACAGTGTAATTCATTTCATAGGAACGAAATCATAGGAGGAGATTTTTCAGATACAGTGTACAAAGTCCCTTCTTCCACATTTCTTGTCAGGTTCATATGATAATTACCTAATTATTGTGTTTTACATAATTATCATGTTAGAGAGCAATTCTGACTCAGCATTGTGCAGTATTTTTAAGGCATTTGAAAGTGAACATACTTTATGAAATATCATCTACCCAACCTGCTGCTTCCTTTTCCCATTCCTTTTTATTACATAATACTCCCCAGTGTTCCTTCTGCTTTTATTTTTTTCTTGTATTTTTGTGCTGATCTCTGTTGCTCATGTATTTACTTTTCCCTTAGGAAAATATACAAAAAGCAAGACCTCGATATCTTAATCTTTGCAGCTTAATTAGACATGAAAGTAACTCTGGCCTCATTAAGAACTGTCCTAAAGCAACAGGTAAAATAGAATCAGTTGAGTTTGAAATCGTATCCAGAGATCGGCTTGTCAGGCAGTCCTAGTTGTTAAAGAAGCCTGGGACATAGCTAATGCAGAGAAGAGAAAACTAAATGCTTAGTAGAAATCTCAGCGGAAGAGACAACTAATTAGAGATAATTATACACAGATTTCTTGCATTAAAAGTGCTTTGAAACATAAACATTCAAATTTTACTTAGACTCCCCAAGTGCTTCCCAGGAGGCAAGCTTGCAAAAAATACCTTTAAATGATGTCAAGCACTTTTAAACTAAATGACTAATTTTTAAGGGCCATCTCACTGAAAATTCTTATGCCTTGAATTTTCTTGTTTGCCTCCAGTTTAGCAAGAAACAGTAATAAAGTTTATGGTCTAAGTTAGTATCCTGAGTGCCCTATAACGAAAGTAATCAAGCATCACAGTCCTGATTTGCTTCCATTCACTAGCAACTTCAAAAGCCAAACCCAAAATTTACTTGATGTGAAGACAGAACTCTTCAGAACTGAGGCCTAAACTATCAGAGCATTGATAAGTGACAAGAAAAAAAAAAAAAAAAAGGATGCTACACTGAAAATGTATCATCTATAAGATTAAAATAAACAACTTTATAAAAATCTCTATTAAAAAGTCTATAAAATGGGCAAATTTCTGGAATATTTGTGGAAAATTTCCAAAGTCACTGTAGTAAATTGCACCTTAGATGTCTTCATCCCTTAGACACCACTACGTATACTGGAGCAAACAATCTCAAATTGTACAGAGGAACTCCATTTTTCTTTCAATTTTATATCCATTATCAACATCGATTGCCTGACCCCCACAAAATCCTCAGGTCAATAATATACCTGTCTGACTGGTTAGTATACCTTCTTTGAGATAGTATCTTAAGATACCATAATTCACAGCAAAAACTTGTTTGATATTTTGCTTAGTTATCATTCAGGTGCCTAGGAACTTCTGCATCTACTGATTTATTCAAGATTCATTGAGAAGTTCCAGTTTTTCATCTTTTTAAATATTGACAATTTATACAGTTCATTTTGGAGATACAGAAAAACACAACATTCCACATAGTTGCCTGTCAGATTCTTTACCTGATTAGTGAATATTCATGGCAGAAGAACATTTAATGTCTATTAACAAACCACAAAACGGCCAAGAGCATGCACTCGGCAAGTTTGCAGATAGTACCAAGCTATGGTGAGTGGTCCTTACATGTACCAGGGCTTGCAGGAACCTTGTCAAGTTCAATAAAGGAAAAAGCTCCCCAGTACAAGAAAGACATGGATTTACTGAAGTGAGCTTAGAAAGATGGGAGCAGACAAGAGGGAATAGTCTCATGTTGGGACGTGAGAAATTCGAATGACATATTAGGAGGAATTTTTTCACCATGGGATCATCAAATATGGGAACAGGCTGCCTGAAGAGACTATGGGTTCTCCATCTTTGGAAATATTCAAACTTAATAGGACAAGGCTCCAGTGAGGGTTGGACTAAAGATCTTCAGAGATGCCTTCCAATTTAAGTTATTTTATGATTCTAAAATTGATCACTTTTTTCATTACACCAAAAAATAAAATAAAATTGCAAAAACACCTGCATATAAAATCTTCCACAACCTCTATATTTACAACAAACTATTCTAGACAAATTTAAAACCAAACCAAACCTATCGTTTCAACCCATTCTTCTGGTGAGATAATCGTCCTGAATATCCACAAAAACAACAACAACAAAAATTCATCCGGAAACCTGAACTTCAGCACTTCACTTGAACTTCAAAGGGTACAGTTTACATCACCACCACCCTTTCAGTGAATTACTGTCTTCCATTAAGGGTCATTACTATCAGTGTACATTTAAAGAGGTGAACCACTCTAAATCAGTACAAATTAAAACATTTAACTGGCCATAACAATAATGCATGTCATGGCTTAAAGCTTTAAAAGGAACAGTTCCTTTGGAATACAAATCTAAATTGTTATAACTAGAAGTGACAGCTTGGTACTACTCATGACAATAGTTTGAAGCTAATAATAGCACCTGTAACAGGTTCATATTCTCACTGTTTATCTTATTCTCACTTGCTAACCATCAGAATGCACTAGCTGCAACAATGGGGTAGAGTCAAGCAAAGAGTAAAGTGAAGCACGGACACCCAATCATAGAAATCGTACTACAATGAAAATTAACATTGCAGTGGCTATAGGAGTGTCAAGAAGCAGCAATGAATTTTTAGGATTTGTAGTGCCAGTCAAAAACAAAATAGGAAGAATATTGCGGCCACCTCTGTTCTGACAATGCTTTTAGAGCAGAGAATATATATATATATATATATATGTATATATATTTCTAAGAGGCAAACTTCAAGACGGAACTGAACTGGAGAGCTAGTATTTATTAGACAGCAAATACTAATTGGTCATCGGAAGCTGCTTGGGTCTTAAAGCGTTGTAACATATAGATGATAACTGATTGCAATATTTAAGCTGTTTGGGGGTGCCAGGTACACAACACTAGTTTCCACAGTTTTCAGTACTTTTTTTAACTAAAGGTAACGTGATGAAAGTGTTAGTATTCAAGGCTGCTAGTTCTTCTCTGCTAATTTACATTTATATTCTTAATGTCTAGGTTGAGCCTAGGGAAATTTAATACGTTATTTCATTAATGCTAACTTCTACAGAAATCCCAATATGCACAGAAGTTCCTAGATTGCAAGACTAGTTAGACGAGAATGCAGAAGGAAAACATAATTGCTGGGTGGTTATGATAGTTAAATATGTACTGTCAGTTTTGACTTCTGAAATCCCTATAGACATAAACCTACTATTCTAAGAGTTAAAAATATAAAATAACAGTAATGAATTAAAATATCTTTCCAACATGTTTTAGAAAACATGCTTGTTTGCAAATATGTTTTAAATTGTTAGTGCATAATAATATCATGTGGCTTTTTCAGGCAATGTTTCTGTAAAATGTTAGATAATTTAATCTCTCTTCTTGGCTTGTGAGTGGATGGCAAATTACCAATGTGCATTTTAACAGTTCGATTGGGTTACGTTCTGGCAGGCTTTTGTGAAGTGCTGCAGTTTTACAATGTTAATGCGGCATTAACGTGCACCCATTTACTGACCGTCATCAGCACTGTGCAGAAGGTTCTGATACAACTGCTTTAAAAACAATCCATTTAGAGATCTGCATGCAGAAATCTTGGTCATAGGCAGAAATCCCAGCATGTGTGTAAACACAGAACTGGAGTCACTGACATCTGTCTAAATTGGCTATGTAACTCTTTTCCTGCAAAGCTGAACACAACCGGTTTTTAGTGAAGTCATACCAAATCTACACACCTGGATAGGCACTAATTAGCTCGGGATGAATGAGAATTACTGCTTTTGTTATACAATGATGTAGCGCTATTAGGTTTGCAATTTATGACAGTACATAAACACAAAACACAAACTTAAGTTTTGCCTCAACCCTATGGAACCTACCTAAAGCAAATCTATTCAAAAATACATAAAGCATGTTTGTTATAAGTGATCAGAAAGTTCTGTTTTGGTCCAGTTCATATTCATCTTGCACAGATAAGACTGCACCAGTACAAGACTGTAGAGAATCAGACCTAGAATAAATTAATTAAAAATGATTATAAAATATGCATGGGGCATTTATATAAAACCATATTTTCTGCAAGGTAATCTCTTATGAAATTTATAGTACAGTATATCACCAAAGAGAGAAACTGAAGAAAAGGTTAACCGCTGAACTAATTATAAATCCAGATATATATAATTTAGTCTCCTAAACAGCATCATGCCCTTGCGGTTTAAGTAAGAAGTTATAAGGGAAATACTCTTTTGGAACCTATTGGTCTTTTTTGTAATATTTATGAGTATACTAGTATTTAATTCATTATTTATAGGTTTCTGACATGCATCTCATTTGTTTGATATATAATTTTTATCAGTAGTACTTTGCAGACACACAAGTACTTCAAGAAAGCAGACCGTAATGTAAATCTGCAATAGCCTTTGGGAAAATATGTTAAGTATGTAAACCTGACTAAATAATGTGCGGAGATATGGGACACTATGTTAAACTTACAGTTTTGCTGTAGCTGAGGTAAAGTTTAACCTTTGTGTTATTCATCCTAACTGCAAAATCTTTAATTGTAATTTTCACTCTAGAGCAATGGTTAAGAAACACAGCCTCTTGAGAAATAGAACTGAAATACTCTAGAGCTCCGCATGGTCCTTTAACCTAAGGTTTCATTACATTGTTTGCACACTGTTTCACACTGATTCTACTGTTCCTAACCAATCCAGCTTAATATGTGGTATAAAAACTAATGACTAGCTGAGAGGTCAGTTTGGGTGAATTACATTCAATTTACCTGTTCGTACATTGATATGTATATACATAACAGGTAGCTGTAAGGTAGCGTAGAATTATTACTGCACATCTTATGGTCTACAACTAGAATATACATAAAGAAGCTCTAATAGCTTTGAATTATAGAATTTGGGATGACAGGACCTTAAATTAAACCTATATACTATTTAAAAGAGACTAATATCTGTCTGTGGAAATGCATAGGAACTGTTTTTGGTGTGAGCATCAATCAGATATATCAATTTAAGTAGAAAAATATAGAAATACTATGACTCATGAGGAGAAATAATAGTGAGATATAGTCCTAGTTGAAAGATAAATGAAAAAAGCACAGTAATACTCTTTGAAATTGTGCTTTGCAACACAACATAGCTAAGCAGTATGCATCTGACCAAATTTTTACAACTGAAGATTATACCTTCTGGTTTTAAATGCATTTTCTTTCTCCTTCACATATCTTGCATTACTCTGTCATGCTTCTCCATTATTTAATAACTTCACAAAAGTTGTTGCAAAAATGGAATAAATTTTTTTGAAGACCTCATCAAAGATAATTATCCTTTTGCTGGATAACCTATCATATGCAAAAAGAGTTTCTCTTCCATGAATCTCTCAGTGATTGTGGAGAACAAAGAATTACAGGCATTTATGTACTCTCAAAACTAGTATAAGTGACAACTAGTCAAGCTTTTCAGTAACTGCAATGGTTTTCAACCTTTTTGGAGCAAGATTCACTGCTGACAATCTTCCTGAATCCTATTCCCTCAGTCCTTGATGGAGGTGAGAAGCAGCAACACCAGGACTGCTTGGGATGCAACCTGCAAGGGTCAAGGGAGTTACTGCCCTGAGTTGTGCTGGAATCAATCTTGGCAAGAACAGAAAATAGGAAAAAAAAAAAAAAAAAAGGAAAAGAAAAAGTCTGACCTGCCCTGTAGCTACTTGCTTTCTTCCTGACTGATGATGTGGGAATAATGCAAAAATGAGTAAAGTCACTACGTCACTGGGATGCACTGACTTGGGAACAAGCACTAAATTAGGTCTCTGCAAATTAGGTTCTACTCCCACTTTGAAAACCAGACCATATTCCGGACCTCATTTTTTCATTTTTGAGAACAACACTGACCTTTACAAAGAGCATTAGTCTCTGCTAATGAAATGTACGTAGTATGACTGGGAAAAGGCTCTATTGGTATTGTGTGGAAGAACAGTGGAGAAAAATGTGATTATCAATCATTCTAGAAATTTAGAAAAAACGTTTGGTGTATTTAGCTCTATGGATATATATATATATGGAGATATATATATATATATATATAATGTTTGCTGGATTCTTTTGAACCAAGAAAGTAAACAAAAAGCAATTGACAGCAAGCTATTTCTGATACATTAAAGTTTTTACTTTCCGACATGACTGGAAAGATGCTTTAAGAAACCGTCAAACAAAGCCAAACTTTGCCCCTGTTGATAATCTCACACAGGCCTCCCATAAACACGAGCATTAAATCTTTAACTCATTACCTCTTTCCTTGTTAGAGGCTAAATGATACTTTCCATTGTAAGAGGAATGAAGAGCATGCATTTTCTGAGCTGCTGAAGCTTGTTATTGAAATTAAGCTTTATGACACTGCTGTTTTCCATACTTGGCCCCAATCTATTGGATTTGTGTGGGTACTTCCAGAAATAAGAAGGGCAAATGTCAATGCATTTTCAAAAGCAAAGGGAAGGAACTGGTTGTTAAATGGGCTGAGTGAAGCAATCTTCTAGAAAGGACACCTACTAAAAGCGATATGGAGAAGAGCTTGTCCTAATGTGCTCCTCTGCTTCTGTTACAATGCAGTCCAAGCTCAACCATGTCCTTTCCTCAAACATTTAATACCTTTGCATCTCTGTGGTTTTCATTAAGATTGATTCCTTTGAAAAGACTGGGTGGCAGGCAAAGTACCAGCCCCTTCAGTGTTTATGAAGTAGCAAGGAAGTACTGCCTCTATTTTCCAAAGAATTCTTGTCAATTTTCCTTTCAACATGTTATAAACCATATTGATGTGAATGCCTTCTGAAGTTACTCAGTCAAAAAAAGTAATTCATTTCAGTAGAATGATTTCTGAGGCACATCAGTGCCCTGTAGACTTTCATCAGATTCCTTTCTTCACATGAAAAATGAGTACATTTCTAAACTGCAATTCTAAATATTGAATAAGGCTACTGATATCAATAAGTTTGATTATTCAAGACGTGAGCTTACAAAGTGTTGAACACTTCCTCTGTTGTCATCAAGGTACAAAGTGAGAGCGTGTAACCCTTTCTATGTAGCATGCAGCACTTTGGAAGATTGGACCCTAAAGAAAGTGGACTGACTGTTCACAGGAATTAATGTAGAGACATAGAAGCCAAGATGTTACATAAACCCACTATCTGACCTTTTATATTATTTAGATATCTTAACTTAGAAAGATATATTTAATTTATATGAAAGGCACTTTCAAGCCTACATCAATAGACATTTTTTAATTTAGTTATTGTTGTGGTTTAACCCAGCTGGCAGCTGAACACCACACAGCCATTTGCTCACCCTCCCTCTCTGGGATGGGGGATAGAAACAGGAAAGTGAAGCCTGTGAGTTGAGATAAAGACAGTTTATTAAGACAGGATGATAATAATGATAATGATAATGATAATAATAATAATAATAATAATAACGTGTACGAAACAAGTGATGCACAATGCAATTGCTCACCACCCGCTGACCGATGCCCAGCCTATCCCCGAGCAGCCGGCCCCCCACCCCGGCCAGCCACCCCTATATATTGTTTAGCATGACGCCAGATGGTATGGAATACCCCTTTGGTCAGTTTGGGTCAGCTGTCCTGGGTCTGTCCCCTCCCAGCTCCTGCTGCACCCCCAGCCTGCCCGCTGGCAGGACAGAGCGAGAAGCTGAAAAGTCCTTGGCCTGGTGTAAACACTGCTCTGCAACAATTAAAACATCAGCATGTTATCAGCGCTCTTCTCATCCTAATGCAAAACATAGCACCCTACCAGCTACTAGGAGGAAAATTAACTCTATCCTAACTGAAACCAGGACAGTTATGTATCACATCTGTTATATAGTGTTCATATTCCCTTAGATCTAGGAGTTTGCAGCTCTGGATATTTAACACTTCATTAACACACAGTATTAACATGTAATATAATAACCACAGACTATATTAACAACAATGTATACTTTATAATTTGTCAAAATTCATTTAGAATTAGCAACAGAGGATGAGCTAGGAAGTAATTATATTAATTATGGCATGGCAGTGAAAAGCAGACAAATTTTAGTTTATATACTTTGAAGTCCTGAAGAACTAGTACATTAGCTTCATATTTTCACATGACTACAATGGAAATATAAGAAAGCTGAAATCAGGTGTATTGTTACAACCCTAGGTAGCTCTGAAGTTTCTCAATATTTTACTGTGTGCTAATTCTAGAGTAAGAAAGAAAAAACAAAACAAAAACAAGCAAACAATCAAAAAACAAAAACCTAATTTAGTTTTGAATCCAATCAAGTTTTGTTATTTAAAAGCCAAGTGAAATTCTGATGGGGATTGGCCATATATTTATCTATCTGCCATAAATCTATCATCTTGGAGCATTAATAATTCCATTAAGAAATACTCCATATTTGTTCAGCACTTTGATAAATGACAAGCGCACGTATTTGTGAATTAGGAATTCTCTTCTGTAAGTTGATTTTAACATACATAATAAGTACTTTGATTCCTACAATTATTTATCTCGCTTCTTGATTTTGTAGAGTTTTCTTCTTCAAGAAGTACATGCTTTCAGATGGACGTATTGCTGTTTTGCCTAGGGTGTTCTGATTCATCTTATTCTAGTGTGTTTTCTGTTCAGATGGTTGTCATGAATCAAAAATTTATTTTCTTTTTATCAAGAGCTTTCTCTTTCCATAAGGTATAATTTTATTTACTTTTCCCCCTTTCTTTTGCCCTTTCTTTCTGGTTCTTTCTGATAATTCATTTAAAGAAAGCAACATTTTATTTAATGACATTGTAAACCATCACTGAATATATTATTTCAGTGTAAACTATTTCTCTTGAAATAGAAGGAGAATTGTAATCCTAAAAATTCTGTAAAGTCAATGGAATAATTTGATTGATTGAGAAAAAAAAATATCCTCTCATTTCACTAATCTAGATTGTACAAATCAGATAACAACACATCAGGAAACATTTATGAGCCTATTTTGCAGGTGCGTAATTAAGGGCCCATAGAGAGCTAAATCTCCAAAATCTCATCTTAAATCATTTGCCTGGGTTGCCTGTTCTTGCTGGACAGCATTTGAAACCACATGTTCCACAGATTACAGTAGCATTGGCTGTGCAAAACCCCTCTTCCTCTCTGCTGTCCTTCAGAATCTTCTACATTACAATTTCCAGATACTTAGCAGAAATCAGTAATCACTTTGCTCATCTTCAATGCCTGAGATTTCAAATGTAAGATCAAAGTACATTTTAGGACACAATGGACTTTTCTTCTGAGGTGGTGTTAGCACTGCAGCCTTTAATCAACAGCATCTCAAGTTGTTATTGTCTTCTACAATTTATATTATAAAATATATTATACATACAGATGGTATGAGTATATTTTCCACAATGAAAGCATAAAAAGAAGGAAATATTCTACAAATGTGATAAAATTCCCAATTTACATTAGAAAACATACCATTTCAAAATCTAGCATGTAGAGTATCAGTAAAAGATTGGAGTTATCTTTTCCAATCCCAGGTGGAAAAAATCTTATTTTTCCATGCTGCACAGGCAAGCTAAAGGGAGTCATTCATAACTGCTTTATAAAGAAAAAAAAAATGATGAAGTTGGGAAAAGGTGAAAAACTCTATGGTTAAGTAAAGGACTAATGTATTTGCATGACAACTATAAGATTTTAAAATGCAAACATAAAACCCTAATTTCCATTTCAGATCAGTAATGTCAGGTGCAGCTTTTAAAATAAGCTGATGTTATGTATGTATTTTTAATGCAAGAGTGTTACAAAAAGATGGAGGAAAAAGATGAATGAGTAGAATAACAGAAAAGATAAAGTTCAAGCAAAATCCCCTTTGGCCCCTTTTCCCTGTACTTTACCCCCAAGCACACAAACAGAGATGAAAATTCCAAGAAATTCTATATAAAAATGGCAGGAGTATCTCTTGTAAAATTAATATATTGTAAAAAGGTAACAGGAAAGAAGGCTATTCACAGAATCATAGAATATCTGAGTTGGAAGGGACCCATATCGAGTCCAACTCTTGGGTCCCCAAAGGACCACCCCCCCAAAAAAAAAATAATCAGACCATGTGTCTGAGAGTGTTGTCCAAATGCTTCTTGAAATCCAGCAGGCTCAGTGCTGTGACCACTGCCCTCAGGAGCCTGTTCCAGTGCCTGACCACCAGAAAACATAAAGAATGAAACAGAAAAGTAACAGAAAATATAGTTTTAATAAGTGTTTTTAAAACAGACAGGGTCTGTAAAGGGAAAGCAAGATAACTGTTCGTGTAAAAATAGCTGTCTTTCTTAAGGGACTGTGATGGAAGAGTAGTTATAGACACACTTTTCTATGAGCATCCAACTTTCACGAGACTTCTGAGCTATGACCTTTAAAAATGTGACAGTTACTACACTTTCTACTATATTAAGAATAAGGAATTTAAAAAAAAAAAAAGTTTATTGTTTCCTTATGTATTGTTAGAAGTCAAAAGGGTGTATTTGTGCATGACAAAGGCCCCAAATAAGAATTTTTTTACTTACATAATAATATTATGTCCCAAAGTATTATCAATTTCATTCTCACTTTAGCAATACTAACCTTTACAATTTCACCAAATTCCAAACCTTCATACAAAGGAATTCATTGGTACTACTATGCGTTATGTGGAATTGATTTAATCTGGGCATCTCAGAAAGCAAGCAACTCTGAAAAAGGTTCCTTAAATAACATTGTGGTATTTTTATACTTCCACAATGATTCCAGATTATATTCCTTTATTGTAAGTGAAATGGTGTATGTTTATCAGGAACAAAATTAATTTTGTGGTCCAAAGATCAACCTCTCAAAACATCATATCATAATCTACCCAGAGATTGTAGAGGAAGAAAATGACACATCATTTATTATTTTATAATCCCACTGTTTTAAAATTATATCACCAATTTAATCTACCCTTATGGAACACTATTAGGAAGGAAATATTTTATAATGAAAATGTTTAATGTAGTGCATGTATTTCTGTTACTAATGTGAGAAGTACCAAGGCTTCTGCTTCAGCAGGAAATTGCAGAGCTGCACATGACGGCCTACATTTTGAGAAGAGATTTCAGAAACATCTTTATATCTTGGATTTTCATTCTGTGAGTTTCTGTGTTTTACACAGAACTCTGGCCTTCGCATAACTTTTCAGCTATGAATTATCTGGAAAGAATTAAGCAAGAATCAGCAACTACATTTCTAATCCAATATCCAGAATAAAATTCAGTTCAATCTTTGAGCTTTTGTTGTTCTCCTAACTAGGAGAAACGTGGCAAGAAAATTATTTTTGTCACTGAGATATGCACAGAAAGCAGTACTGCTGAGTAAGCAAACATCACATTTGTAATGACCTGGATATGCTCCTGGATTCATAAGTGGCGCATAATAAAATGTATAGCTCACCAAAACAATGGTTACTTTTAAAGTGACATTCTTGCATATACCACAGTTTCCCTTTAGTTTCTGAACAGTGCTTTGTCTTGCAGTTTGTGTTCCTCTTGGAAAACCCTGTTGATTTGCAGTACCTCTGCAAGTTCTATATATAACCCATGTATTGTTCACACTGTTTGCAATTCTACTGCCATGGAAGATCTACAATATGCAGATCTCCGTCAAGTTCTCTACTACTTACTCCACTTTTCTTTTTTCAAAGTGTTTCTCTTATCTGATAGGATATAAAAAAGAAAAGGCATAGCAGACAAGGAAAGCTTTATCCTGGCATCCCTTTACAACACATGTGAAAATATATGCTCTTTGATTATTTAATTTTATACAGAAGCTGATCTGCTTATTACAGAATTTTCTACTACCATTCTCTGCTTGCTGTCTACTGAAGATATCCAATAAACTATTATCATTCATTTCCATGTAGAAAGATACTCTTCGTAGTGTGGCTTCAGGTATGTAGACTACATCAAGAATAGGAATTTATCAGTGTAAAAAAGGAGCCCCTTTCTTCCTAAGAACTGGTGAACCTCATCTCTGATAACATCTTTCAGTTTATGGCTGGGATACAGGCTCATTTTCTTCTAGTGCTGAAAGGAGCCATCCATCTCGGCTCTGGGAGCTGCACATCTGCACCCTCAGGTGGAACATTCTGTCAACTGGCTGAGGCAGCTGTGATGGAAATTTTTATGCAGAGGACATTTCAAATACAGAGAAGCAGCACCATGCTAATATCAGGCATAAGCATGACTAAAGCCACATGGCTGGCATAAACATGCCTTGCTTCTACGTCTAACAATGGTGTGCCACCACCTCAGATAAAAAGAGCCCTCCACATACAGGTTCTTTCTGTAGGTTGAAATGTACTGTATTCCTTTTGCTGCACAGCAGAAGAATAACTGAGAAAAAAACAAAACAGCTGTTACTGTAACATGCAACTAAAGTTAGGAATTCAGCAATAGTCCAAAGCTCCATCATTCTCACTGCAACTATGCCAGTTGACCATGAGCTGCCCATATCACAGCAATGCTTGGAGATGTAGATATCCACATCATTAACAGTATAGTAACTACTATTAAAGAGGCAAGGATTCAAAAGGAGATAATGAGAAACTTTATCCTGATTTGTAAATAATGACACTTCAAGGTCCTGGCATACTAGTGTTGAGAAAGCTTCACTGCTGCAACCTGTGCTATGTCAGCTCTTCAGAAAACATGCCTTTCAGTGCTGCAGATATAGACTTCTCACAGCATTAAAGTTTACTTTTAGAAGATAACTATATCATCTGAAATATGCTTAAATCTATAAATATAAATAAGTCTTTTAGCCTGATATGGTGCCAATGAATACTGAGGAGTGAATATCATTTCATTACTCTACTCAGCTTATTCCTTTTTGTTATCTAAGAATTCTGATCTGTACTCCTTTACCCTTACTGAATGGATGTTCCAGGATTCACAGCATTTGATAACTCCTGCTTTAAAATCTATTTGTTATATCTATTGCTTCCCCCCCTAAATTTGTCATCCATGTCATTATCATGGAAGATATTACACTGCAACCCCAAGGTAAAAAAAGAGGACGAACAATACTGAATTGTTTTGCAGCAATATATTTACATAGCTTTTTCTCCAGTTGGCCAATGAATCACCCAAAATTAAGGCCCTATTTTGCTGCATGCTGAGCACAGCAGAATAGTATCTTGGGCCTAGGACAACCTCAGGCAAACCCTTCATGCAGGTATGAAATGAACAACTAATAAGGCATTTTCTGCCTTTTATTATTATTATTATTATTATTATTATTATTATTATTATTATTATTATTTACTGGTTTGGAGGCATGGATCTCTATGTGTAGACATGAAAAACACAACTGAGATGCTCAACATAGCATCTCCCCTTCCTCCATTTCTAGCACTCCACCTACGTCTCCAGGCTCCCTCTCATGGTGCTTTCTCACCTCTTGCCTATCCCAGCATCCCATAAGTAACATAAAGTTAACTGACAAATTAATTACATGCCAGAAAGCTGAAGATATCTTCACACACAACGAAACCTTGTCTGCAACGCTCTTTGAGAATAACCCTGTCTGCAGCACATACTTCAGACTTTCTCCCAGTCACCTCAGCAATGTCTCTCCGTCCATCAAAAAATAAGGCATTTCTGAAACTGTACCTCTGTGTATACCTCAACTGCTAGCATGCTTTTGATTGATTCAGTGATTTTGTAAGGTGGAAGATTTGGTCACAACTGTTTGTAGTCCAACATTACAATACTAAAAGTGTCAGCTGTATAAAAATGGATATAGAAAAACAATGAATGAATTCACTACTTTTCGAAGTATTTGAAATATGATTACACTTCTTAATCAGCATTATTTTTTCTAGAAGCTTTCAGATTTTGATGATATCAGGAGATGATCATAAAATGAAGAGCATCCAATATGAGGAAAACTGCTGCAAAATAGACTTCTCCATAAGGACATTTCACAAAGAAAGAAAAACAATTTCTTTTTGTCCATACTTTTCCGATAGTTTATTTTTTTTAAAAAAAGATTCCAGCACAGTAACAATATCTAAGATGGATGATAGTGACTTAAATTTTGATTTTTTTTATTAAACTACATCTCAACATTAATTTATTTTGTCCTTAGCTTACTGCAAGCTTTGTGGATTCCTTTTAACTCCATCTGTATACTAATGGTGTCACATCTGTTTTCAGGTTTTCAAGCTTGCTGTTAATGGAGAATTTTTCTGACAGTTTTGTACAGCATTTTCCATTTTAGTTGTAATGCTACTGACCTAAGACTTTCCATCATGCACTAGAAAGGTATTACTAGTGTAGATCTCTGTTTCTTTAGAAAGATTCATAATATTCCATGCCAAAAAATTCTCACAGCTATGGAAAAATTACAGTTCCTATTACAAAAAACAAAATCTTTCGAGAACTGCTAAAATTAACATGGGTTAACTGAACTCTTACTAAAATATTACTGGAGTATTAGCACTAGCATTTAAATAGACTGAGTTTTATGGAATAACTAAGGGGTACTTTTAGATAGCCAGCCTTCTAAGCTGGAGCTTTAATAACTCACAACAGAAAATTCATGTTCTTGTACTATAAAATCTGTTATTAATAGTGAGAAACAGGGATTCAGGAAGGACTTCTTCCATTTAATCCAAATACTCCAAAAGGTGATTTTAGATTAATTTTGACAAAACATTTGGCATTTAATCTAAATGCAAAATTACCAATGAAAACTTTTATGCCACTGCAGACTGAATATAAGATGTATATGTGCATTGTTTGAATCAAGTTACAGGGGACATACAGCAGTAATACCTATTAACACTAACATTTGGATTACATGAATTCTCATGAATTGTCTTAATGGGGACAAAGCTAAAATGTGCCTTCTATTTCACATTCTACCATAGAGATACATTGGGGACAAAGCTAAAATGTGCCTTCTATTTCACATTCTACCATAGAGATACATAGGGTCAAGACCTCCAGTTGAAATAAAGTGTTGTGCCTATTCTTAACCTCTAAGGAATCCACTGAGGCTTGGTCACTGAATATCTGGAAAACATACAGAAACAAGCAGATGCCAAAGATTCGTAGGAATAAACTCACTACCCTGTCTACAAATCCTAAAGAATATGAAAGAAAAATCAGTGAGTAGAAACAGAGTCTCAAACTTTTTATGTTGGAAAACCACATGCAAAGATCTAATTCAGCTCCAAGTGTCAGGCTTAACTTTGAATGACCTGATTTTGGCCAAATGTGTCACAGCTTTAATGTTATTTAAATGTACGGTTTCTTTGTCTGTGAATATTAGCAAAGTCCTTGCTGCTTTAGATAAGCAGATGACATTCCATTCCTCTTCGTTTCCCTCATTAAAGCAACGAAGTTGAATATTAATGAGTGTGGAGAATTATGTTGTCATGCATGTTAGTCTAGAAAATATAAATTCATCTCATAAAAAAGTCAAAGGATCAAAGAAGGTTTTTACTGTTAATTGGAAACAAAGTGTCAGTGGTGTCCTGATTTAAAGGGTGTTCAAGGATGATAAAGCAGTTTTTGTCGTTGGTTGGTTGTTTTTCAAAAAGAAAATATAATTAAGGTAAAAGTTATTATTAGTACTTCTTTACTAAAATCCTTTACATTGCCTGTGGCATTCAATGTGGCATTCCCAATGTTCAATCTAATTTCAAAAATAAAAAAATACATTTGCAAACTTCCTTCAAAATAACTAAAAGTAGTATTTTTATAGCCAAAAGCACTTTAAACATTGTGGCTGAAAGCATTTTAAATATGGTAGTTTTATATACTTCTTTTAAATCTACACATTTAATGCAACTACCACATTTTCATTTTTCTGTTGGTAAGTAAACTTAAACTTAGTGCATTTCCCTCATAGGCGAACTAATTGTTAGACAGAAAATAAGAGAGGATCACCTCCCCATTTTGGATCCTATGCTCAGCCCTAATTGCAGCAGTAAAAATTAAACCTGGGATGTGAAACAAGCACAGAAACACTGTATTTCTTGCACATACTAAACATACCAGCATAACAGACTGAACTTATACTAGCATGGAATATAATGTTAGTATTTCCTCCGGTTATAAGCAATATTACAGTGAACACACTCAGCACTAGTACAAACATATCTTGACTGTTTATACTTCACTAAGTAACTTACATGAAAGAGCAAAAGTCTTTTACAGGTCAGAGAACAGACTATCACAGGAGTATAGACAGAATAATTTTATGTTAATGTTCTCTCTAATTAAATGCAAAAACTGTAAACTCTATGGGACAGATCTCTAGCTTTTCTAACTATGCCTTTATACAATGTAAGGTCATTTGTATGCCTTTCCTTTAGCATTGTTTAATTGCAGCAGTCTTCAGCTATGTCTTGCAAAAGACTTCTATTTATTGTAGCATCTGTAACTACATGCTAATTCTTATTTCCATATAAACAGAAATTTGCTAAAGAAACTGAAAACCTGTTATTTAAACTAACACTGAAAGACAATGATGAAGTCAAGTGAATATTGATAGTACTATCTGAAACTCTTCTGGTCATTTTATATGATCTCTAAAGTTACACTTAAAAGGTTACAGAGTCAAATACTTTGGACAACCAATTAAAATGATTTTTTTTTTTTTACAGTGACCAAGCTATAAAATTGATTATCATCAAGACCAAGTCCAAATAAAAATAGTCCATATGTCCCTCCACATGCATCAACTGAAGTACTGAAATACCACTATTCCATATTACTATAGTATATATTACTATATATTAGCATGCTAGTTACTAATACCAACAAATAAGAACTGAAATATAAGTGAGAGGTGATATTACAAAACATTGCTGCTCAGAACAGACTTGATTTTTTTTCCCAATATTAATAGAATTTACATGATTACAAGTACAGTGGGTACCATTAAAATTTTAACATTTGCCACACTCTTGTCATTGTAATTCTGTATATATCCAAGGGCAGTGAATTTGGAGGTCTTTAAGCACCTGCTGCATCAATATAAATCGTACATTATATTTCATCATAAAATAATTTGAATGTTCTGCTGACAGGATTATTCAGCTGGCTGAATGTGCTGCCATTATTATTCTTTGAACATAGATCTTCTAGGGCTACGTCAGCCCAATGGACGTCTGCATCACTATTGTTAAAACACAGGAATTTGTTTCCAATTTTAAAATGATTCAAGTCTACTCCTTCCATTTGAGACCCCAGCAGGAATCCTTCCCTTCATTGGTAGCCAGACTAAAAATGTTTTCTAACCAGCCTTCAAGTCCTTAATTTGCAGCGTATATTTATTATCATAGTTTGCAGGTGCATGAACAATTCTTAATGGTATCTTCTACATTTTACCCATCTATATCTTCTTTCCCAGCTGCTGCTATGCTGTACACCACATCCTCCAGGAACTCTCCCCAACAGAGGCACATATCTCTGTCACCAAAGCCAGAGGGGAATCTCATTATGTCTTACAGGAGAGGAGACACTGCCTGCCAGGGAAGGACAGTGGCATACACACATACTTGCCAGTTCCTTGCAGTATGAAGTCACATTTCTTGTTTGCCGATCGAGCAATTCCAGGAGACATTAATGTTTGGCACTACAGTTTCCACAGAATCACTTTAGATTATCAAAGCCAGAAAAGACCTCAAAGCTACAGAAAATCTTACCCTTATTTAAAGCTGTCAAGACTGGCCAAGTCTTCTGGTCCTCCACTTCTGGCATTATGACCTGCCTGTTTGCCTATCCTGTAGTCTGGTGAGCAAGACATCATCCCTGCAGACTGGATCTCCTTAGATTGCATAGAAAATGTAGTCTAGTCTCCTATTATTTCTAAGTGTAACAGCCTCACCATGGTAAGAGAGACCCAAGGAATCTTACCAGGTAGAAGCTGTGAAAGCAGCTCGTCAGAGGTTTCTCAAACACCTCACCCTGCAGTTGCAGCTTTGGGGTGCTGGCTCAAGGCTGACCCATGCTCTGGCTGTGCTGGCAGCTCTGCCAAATCGCTTGAAGCCAGCACCACAGCGTGCTCCCAGGAGCAGGGCCTGAAGTTTGCAGAACGACAAGTCAGTCAAGAAAGTCTCCCCTTAAAAACATCCATATGCGGAGGATATTTTAGGGTATGTATACATGAGCAATCCTCCCTTCATCTTATAGGAAACTAGACATGAGCTACTCACTCAGCTCTCAGAAAGAGGACTTCTGTGTCCATGCTTGGGTGGGGAATACCCTTGTGCCTATAAAGCAATTCAACAATGGTCATTAATCCCAGCATGACATGAAGTAATATCTAATATGGTTTCAGACTGGTGAAAAATTAATCATTTTTTCTCCTCCCCATTTGAGATGTGAAGGGCAAATCCAAATTGGAGAGCTTGGGGAATGCATGCTGGGGAACAGAAGCTTTTAGGTTTCTCTTTCAGTATGAAGAGCACTGTTGGAGTAAGTCAGGGTTGTAGAGGGGGCAGGGATGCTCACCTGGCTCAGGCTGGGTGAGGGCAAAGCCAGTGAGACGTTGTAGCTCAAACATGATTGTTCTGCCCAAACAACCCACTTTGTCATGTAAGAAATGAGGCAGAAACACCAGCTTTCTGATAGTTGCCACGTGTGCTGCAGTTACATCTAGATTTGTTAGGATCCCTGTAGGTCTACCTACCCAAGTAGTAACAAAGGTTTCAGCACTGATGTCTAATCCTGCTAGGATGTGCAAATTTTCTGACTTCTCCAGGAGGGCACTGCTACCTCCTTCTAAAAGGACCAGCATAGCTGCAATCCTTTGCTGGAAATGCTTTAAAAGTTTTGACCTCAAAATGACATAAATATACTTTTCTATTAAGCTCCAGTGAAAAAAGTAACAAAAAAGATAGCCATTACCTGAACAAGAATATTACATTAACTTCTTCAATTACTTCCTTTCATATGCTTGCTTAGATTTAAATATATAATTCATAGGACAGTGCAGTTAGAAATGTAAAAGACCTGTTTAGGTCACCTAGTCCATCTTTGCCAGCACTGCATTATTTTCATCACTATTCTCAATCTTCTCTTTAAACCTTGATAATCTGTAAGTTACGTAGGGTTTTATAAACGGGGTGCTTAGCAGAAACATTATTTGCAGATGATAATCACAAGCCAAGGAAAAACAACACTGCAATGCACACGGAATTTATTGATTTGCTTTTGTCCGGTGCAAAATGGCTATAGCTAATGGTACCAAGCTATCAGCAAAGTCAAGTACAACACAAGTATACAATTCATGGGTTTTATGCATTTTGACTACAACATGCTACACAGAATTACGATTACTATTTGAACTGGGCCTAGGAGAACTAATTCATGCCGGTACACTGAACAGCAGAATCATGCTGTTGTGAAATTCATTTTACAAATGTATCTTAGAACTCCCCAGCACAGATACTTTGCTATAGAAATGTGATTCGGGATGCGTGAGTGCATGAGCACACAAAGAAAGGCTATTTTTGGAGATACTTATAACAACAGAGGGAGCCTCTGCAGCCAAGTAAGACTGCCTGTCTGTTACGTTAAACTCACTTAAGGTGAATTCAGTGCTCACTTCCTTATTTTTTAAAGTGAACATAAATGTAAGAGCCCCCAAATCTGCAACTGAATGACAGAAAAGCAACTTCTTTCCCACCCCTCCCCCCCCCCCCCAAAAAAAAAGGAATACAACAACACAGGAAATATGCTGAGAGCTGCTACTTAGACTGAAGTGAAACAAAACTATTCCCCGTGACTTGCAGAAAACCAAAACCACCTCTAAAAAACTCTCATGGATACCACAGGCTTAAAGTGGTGAAGCAGGACTCGGAAAACCCTAAATCAGTTGTTTTATATTCTTACATGTGTATATATATGGGTATATACACATATATATGTATATTTAAGTGTCTTGTCTTATTATGAAAGAAATGTTCGACCTGGACCCTAACATTGGTAGACTCTTTTGTTCAGTCTGAAAAGCCTGAAACAAATGCCTCAGAGCTTTCCGCACTTCCTCAGCGTAGCAAAGACTGGAACTTAATGAGAACATTTAAAACATCGACATTGTCAACTGCTGTACCTCAGAGCATTTTCAGAGACCTGTGACTATGGAGTTTGCCTGCAGTCAGACAGAGTGACAAGTCCTACAGTGAGGAAAAGTGAAAAAAGTGCTGTCTGGAAAAGACTGCCTGGACAACATAAGCTGTGTAGAATATAGATTTAACGTTCAGTTATTTTGGTTACTAAAACCTCTACCTTTAAGAAAACAAAGAAAAAAAGACATTTTCCTACTTATTTTGAATACTCTAAAAACCTCCTTTGCCTTTTTCTCCAAGCCATAATAGTCTCTAGCCAGCTGTCAAAGACTCTAGCTACAAATTTCCAGCTTTTATCTATCTTTTTGGAAACAAACACCTCTCCAGTTCTCTGTGGAGTACTCTAATTAATGAAAGCTCATGCATTTTTATTCTGCATAGTATATAAACCTACTTACAAAACAAAGCACAAGAAAGTTCATCACTTCACTCGCAGACTGAATTTTCCAATTCTGGAAAGCAGAAAGGGTAAGATCAGTTGGCAGATTCAGGGCACGGGTTGACAGTCAAGGAGGGGAAGAGGGGCCCAAACTGATTGTGCAGTTTCTGTCTCAGAGGTTTTCTAGACCCAGTGATAAAGCTCTGAGCTGCCTGGCTGGTCCTCATAACTGACCCTACTTTGGTGGGAAGCTGGACTCCGTGACTTCCCGAGCTCCCTTCCAACCTGGCCTATCCTATGATCCTTTGATTTTTTTGCTTCCATATTCAAACTTGCTTTAAAACAAGAACCACCAAACCCAAGAAAAACAGAACAATTAAAAAGAGTGATATGCAGACTCAGTTATTGAGGGTTAATAGAACTCAGAGATTACCTGAATACCCTCTTGAACAGCTTTGATCACCCATGCCGTTTCTAGGTCTTTTCACTTCGTGATTACAAAGTCCTTCAAGATGTAAAGCACTCCATTAATTGAATGTATATTTGTTTTTCCTGTATTTATAAGCTACTTGAGGAATCAACATAGACACAGTTTACTTTCATGACAGTTACCTGTTAATTTTGTTTTGCTTTATGGAGACATGCAACTAATTTGAATGTTCTGGGGTGATTCATTTCCTTGTTTTATCACCTCAGGCAAGTCCCTCCTATTAATTCAGGACATTGAAATCCCAGCATGCAAGGGATTCAGAAATGCTCCACTATATATTTTGTGTGCAAGTCTACAGTCTGAAGTTAAACTAAACAACCAGAGTGCAAAGATACAGAGTTAGTGTGCAGCAGTAATCAGGCTTGTAACTGGGATTCTAAACAGAGATGAGAATTTTCAAAACATACAAAAATGTAGAATTCCCTCCAGTGTATCTTTTATAACTTATGGTACAATGTCATTTATTTTAAGTTTATTCTATCATTTCAGTTTTAGTTCAGGAAGAAGAAAATACTTAGAAAGATGTAGTCTCTTCTCTAGTCTTTCATTTCATTTATTAACATACGTTCATCAACACCAGTTGGTATGCTTCCTGAAAAGTGCAAAATTTCCCAACTGAACACATGCCTCATTCCCACTGCTGAACTGTATCTACACTTGGGTATGGATATCCTGGCAAAAAAAAAAAAAAAAAGCTGAATTTGTAAATTCAGTAGCATTGTTTTTCCCCCACTTTCTCCAATACTACTACCTATGAGATGAAATGCATCCAACAGTATCGAAGTCCATGACAACAGTTCTGGGAAAAAGTAAAGCAGAATACTACATTTGATGGAAGAGCAAGAAAAACTAAACAGCATATTGGAATGTGATGAACATACCTAGCTTAACGTAGCTTTAGTAGTGAAAAGTTTCAGTGGTGCTTTACTGACTGCAGTTGTTGAGAATCTCAGCTCTTCCACCGCCCAAGCCCTCTTCCCCAAAGGCAAGACAGAATTCTTACAGAAACTTTTTTTCTCCTTAGTCTGTTTCTTGTAAAATTACATTTTGCAGCCTGTCTATCTGAAGTGAGAAAAAGGAAACTGTAACAGAGGGAAAGAAGGGAGAAGATTGCCTACATGTAAACTGATTTTTCTCCCAAGATTCTTGCAGTAACTAAAATAATTGCTTAGTTTTATGAAATCCAGAAAATCCTCCAAGTAACAGTTTATCCCTAGCCTCACAGCAATACTTGAGAAGCACCGGTGGAGGCTGAGCCAACTCCCTTGTAACTTCTCCTGATGTTACAGCCCTGAATCTTGCACGTTACCTCAAATGAGTTTCTCTTCAATCGAATACTAAACTGACTCACATTTACACTGTGAAATCACACGAGACTTACAGGTCAGGATGGCAAGTCGTATACTCTGATATGCTCTTCTACATTTATTGTTTCAGAAGCAGACCTTCTGACACTCGTCACAGAACTAAAACCTGTTTTATAGAGAGTGAAATTCTACCAAAGACTGAAAAAAATAACATTTTTATTTCAAATGACCTCACCCATAAGGTTTCAGATGAGATGCAAGAAGCAGCTACAGTTTTTACTAATTAGTTAACAATTTTTCAGTTTGCTTGTTACAGTCAGACTATGACTTACTACCTCTGGGCAGCTACCAGATTAAACTAGATGATACATTTGAAAAAACATGTTTTAACAAAGGTAATTTTATCTGATAATTTTATGCTTCATGAAAATACATAGCTATGTTAATGCACATAGATTGATTTAGGCAGAAATGTTGTAACATTCAATGTTTGGTAGATACCTAACATAGGGGCAATGTGTTGCACTTTCATCTCACAAGTATAAGAGAGTTAGTGCCTTAAAAGCATGTTTCTCTCATAAAAAAATGATCCAGCTTAACTTGGGATACTGATGTTCCTGTGGCAGATGATATCAAAACACCTTCTTGGAAAGACTTCCAGACCTTATGACGTTGACTTGAGGACAGAAGAGATACCTGAAAACAGCAAAGCCAGGTACAAGACCACCAGACTGCAAGTATGCCCTTGAATCTTTTCTCAAAGAGAGGTTGCACCAAGTTTTCTCTTGGAATGCACCAGGAGAGCTGACTTACAGAGCACAGGATATTAATGACTCAGTAAAGAATGTGAATGGTGGGATGAACATGGTCTTGAGCACAGGCTCAAACCAGGTCCTCTATCACTTTGAAACATTTAGCTCCTGAACTGCTTCCTAAAGATATATTGTGCATGCTATCCATGTGCTGATGTGCTTATTACTGATGTGCCTGGATTCATATAAGCAGAACTAATGTAGACTGTGTGCCTTGGATTTGACAATCTGTATAAGAAAAATAAGGTTTAACTAAAAACGTATCTATTTCTGACAAGAGAATGATGGATAGAGCCACTTTATTTACCTCAACAGAAATATCTCTGTTGATTAGCTTTGTGTTCGCAAAAGAAAAGGAGCAGTGCACATCTAGATTTATAAATGTGAGGTGAAATATTGGATTTTACACTGGAATGTATAATTTCATAGATTATGAGTTTTGTTTAATGACTGACTGCAAAACTGATATTTTGGTGTTTAGCATTTCAGTGATTTATGGTCTTGTCAGCAAATTTTTAATATGCTTTATGTGCACAGATGTTTCTGCAATTGTGACATGCTATAAAAATTCACAGTGGTCAAAGGCCCTCTGGTGCTTTTCATGTCAGGTCTGTGGCAGAAAAGTCAGAGGACTGTGTAGCAGAGCTGCAATGAATAGCAGGTAGGGATTGTTGGTCATTAACTCAAAGTTTCTTATTGTTAATTACTTATTGTTAAAGTCATCTGACAACAAAAACAAACAAACAAACAAACAAACAAGAAAAAAACACCTGTACAAAAAAAAAAAAAGGTACAGACCTTGCTTTCTCATACCTAATTTCAGGTTAAATTGCTCTAGATAAATGGAAACAGTTTTAATTAGAGGGAAAAAAACAATCACTCAATGTCTCCTTGTAATTATTTTCTCAATAGAAAAAATCTCTGATTCCACAAAACAAAAAGGCAGAATTGGTTGGAATAAGTGGATTTTATGGGATTCACGAAGATTTCATACGGTACTGGCAGTGTTGCTCTCCACCTGGTTTGGGGTCCATCAGGATGGTGTGGATGAACCCACATCCACAGCAATGTTGTATAATACGGAAATATCTGTACAATCTCTTGACACACATTTCTGTAAGATCTGAATAAAATTAAACATCAAAGCACCCTTAGCTCTCAAAAGCAGCATTCACTAGATCCCAAGACTCCTATTCTAAAAGCAAAATATCCAGTCCTTATTTTTTTGTTTGTTTGTTTTTAGGTTTATTTTTATCCTTCTATTCCATTCCGTTCATATAATTTTCAAAGTTGTCTTCACTACCTATAACTCTGTTTGTGTTAAGTACTTTTGCCTCATCCTAGGCCTAAAAAAGCAGCAGAGAATTGTGATATTACATTGTAATGTGGTAAACTAGGGACAATATAGTTAGCTTAGGTACCTGATTGGGAATTTATATCTTTCCTCTGCCTTCCTTTAAACTGTTTTTCAATCATCAGTTTCATGTTTTGTTTGACAGACCTATTTTCAGTCTAACTGAGCTCATTGAATTGCAAAGGAAACTAATGAGTATGAGCATTGCATTGCAACACTCCCACAGACAGGCTCTTCCAACTGGATGCCTAGCTGCCACACAAAACCCTCGCAAAACTCTACCAGATTTCTTGAATAACAGCAGTGTATCAGAACAACAATAAACTGAATTAAAAAAGCTCTTCCTTCACATATATAGGTGAGAAGACAAATAAACGAAGCTACATTTAAAAAGTTGAGAATTATTCTTGCAGAATGTTTGGGAAACAAAGCCAATATACATCTAAAATCAGCATGTCTGCTATAATCTGTTGTTAGTGTAGCTGCTAGGAAGCAAACAAAACAAAACAAGAATCGCATCATTTTCCCCCCCTACTGAATTTTTTGATTTATCTAACACAGTAATATCAAAAGAACATTTACAAAAGAAAACACTGGTGAATTTCATCATGATCCTACTTACTGCACAGCATCAGCGGGTCTGACCACTGCATCTCTGTCCATTCCCTGCACTTCCACACTCCTCCCTGGAATGTGGACCACACACAACTCTAAAGCTCAGCCAGATCTAAGGATACGTGAAAAATCAGCTGTTAATCTCAAGAATATAAGAAGTCAATGGCTCTGGGATATTGCAAGTATGGCCACATCCGGCCTGCCTTGTAATTAGTTGAGTGCATTAACAGTGGATTTCAGAAAAAGTAATCATTCCTGCTTCTGAAATAGTTTTTGAAACTGGTTATATAAGAATATTAGAGAGAAGCAATACTGTGAAGTAAGGAACTTTTCTTTTTACTGTCCTATCATTACATCTGACTTCATCACTTATCTTTTATAAAAAGAAAAAAAAGCAAGAAATTAAGCTCAAATTTAGCTGTGAAAAACAGACAAGCCTTAAAAAAATACTATGAGTAGTCAAACACATGGCAATAGATTTTAGCTCAACTAGAACATGAACAAACTCCCATATGGTAGCATGAGCAATCATGACCAAAACAAGACTATACATCTTGTACATGGAATAACAAACAACTATGTTTTAACAAAAAAAAAAGTCACTGTTTTATTTGCATTGAAAATATAACTGTTTTGCTAGAAGTTTAGCTACAGGAATTGCTGGATTACTAAACATAAAATGGCCTTAACCAAGCTGATTCCAGGAGCAAGAGATGATCACAAAAAGCTTATATTCTTACTTTCTGTAGAAAGCTATTAATTGAAATGGTGTAACAGAAAATGTTTTCTGTGCATTTCACTCAATACGGACACAAGAATAGTGCTAAGTTGGAATTTGGAGAAAATAAGCCAGACTGTAGGTGAAAAAGGGTATAAATCAACACAAATTCTGACATTTTCCCTGAGTACATTGAATATTCCTCCAGAAGTCCAGGCAGTGAATGATATATGCTGCTTCTACAGAGTTTAATACTCTGGGTCCTCTGATAGCTGTCCAACCACAGCAGGGTTGCAAAGCAGAGAGGTCCAGTAGAATAAGCTCAGAGCATAATACCTGCTTGCTTGCTGAAGATCTAATTTGCTGGACAGCCCTAAAGAAGATATCTTTATTTCTTATATGCAAAAGAGGAACGGGATGGCTATCTGACCACTACCAAAAAGCTCCCTTACCTAGCAAGCCTTTACAAGTTTCAATACAAATGCATTTATACTCTAACACTATGCTTAGTGCACAGAAATTGAGATGAAAATATTTTTTTTTATTTTTTTTACAAATGCTAACTTTTCTGATTTTAATGTTATGGCAAATAAACACTAACACAAAAAAAAAAAAAGTAAAAAAAAAAAAAGAAAAAGGCAAGAGCACTTATGTGATGTTCTGTCCCCACAAAAGAATCCTCTGCAATTTTGGTGTATTTTCCCAACTACCTTCTACATTGCTAGCCAGGTGGCATATCTGACCTTAAAGTCTCTTTCCAAACAGCCTGCTGTTGCTAGTGCAGTAGAAATTCAAATTATTCCTTATAGAGAAATAGGTTGAATCAACATTCAGACAAGGTACTACACCTGTATTTGTTCAATATTAATGACGGTTCTGCCTAGTTCAGTACTTTACATCTGGCTCAAAGCCATTAAAAGGTAAGTCAACTGTACAGAGTATCACCATGCTAACTAAAGATGTATGCAGACCAACAGGGCTCAGCCACGGTGTCAAGCTCCTACCTGTCAAGCAGCACGCATAATCCATCTCCCTTTATCAGGGCATAAGATGAGTTCACGTAATTCTGTAGTTAAAAACGTAAGTTTCCTTAAAAATTATCTCACTGTATGCTCATACATTCATCAATGTATTAAAAATACATAACTCAATATTTTTCCTATGTTCTGCATTATTCTTACACTGTATGAAACATCACAGAGAATTTCTGAAGTGCACATAGATAGAAAACTGCATCCTTAATTTGCACTGTAATCTGCTACATACTTTTTAATTCAATAACCAGAACTGCATCTCCTCACTGAATAATGGTAATACCATCCACTAGCTAGCATTTGGAGGTTTTCATTTCCTCCATCTCAAAGAACTTTGCAAAGAGATGAGTATCAGTATCCTCACTTTTGAGGCAGGCACATAGACGTCTCAAGTCCTAGTTCAGTGTTCTGTCCATTACATGAGCACTACTAAAAGTAGCTGGGTGCCAAACAACAGCACTTATCTTCCAAGGAAACATATACAATGCCTCTTATGTACAAGAAAGGACAGCTTCAATCAAGCCAGAGATCTCACAATGTGTGTTGTTCCCAGTATAGAGCTCTAGGTAAGAGCTGCATGAGTTTGAGTAGCCTTTGCACAGGCAGTGCATGTTTGTAGGCTCACAAGGTATTAGTGCATTTCCAGTGGAGCTCTTATTCTGATACTGTACAGTCAGGAGATGATTATGGCATTGATAATTATACCAGGAAGGGAACTAAAATACCATAAGACTGCTGGTCAAACTCACTCTTCATCCTACACATTGCATTTCAACCGTTGGCAATGACTATTAAAATCAAAAAGTGACCCTTGCTGACAACTCATGCCAGCCATAAAGAATACATTGAATAAGTGGATTCATAATAACCATGGAATCTCCTCCTTTAATTTCTCTGACCAGTATCTTTCGAAGTTGAGCACAGGAAAACTGCATGCAATAGGTTCTGAATTTGTTAATAATTGCTTACAATCAATTTAATTTTTCCTCTCCCGCCCTTTTTTTAATGCTTTAAAGGTCATTCTAAATGACAATCACAATTAGAGAGATTCCTATGGGAGCTTTACAAAATATGTATTTTTCTTTCTACCTGCCACAAGCTGCTGTATATTAGATGTGATTTAGAGAAATTGGGCTGTTTGCCAATAACGAACTGGAAAGAACATCTGGACATGTGCAACACATGCAAATTCACTTCTAGCAAATCAGTCTGGTGGTGGTGAATCTTAGTTCGCTTCTAGCTAGTTTTTGATTTGTGGCCAATCACTCTTGACCTCTGCAAAAAGCCAGAACATTCCTCTACTTGTAACTTTTTCAGCGTACACTTCTTGTTTACCCAGTCATATCAGATTTTAACACAGTTTAAGTTCCACTATAGATAAGATATATAGTTATTTACACTAGTTAAATATAGTTTTTCTATGGATACATATATATATATATAATATATTACTCACAATATTAACATCTACATGACCACAAATCAAAATAGATAGTTAATGTAAAGTATGGCACTTTGTAAATAAAATAGCTCAGCCTCTGGAATTCATTGTTCCTTTTTGGAAATCACGCAACACATCTGAAGTGGCTAAATTCATCCCCACTGTCAGTGTCCTGAGATCAATTGTGTTAAAACTGCACTGAAGTATAAAGTTGTACCTGGGAGGCTGTGAACTCCATTTGGATTTCACATTAAAGACCTAATCTTTCATGGTTTTTGAGGAGTCCCATGCCATGAGTCCTAATGAAAGTGCTCAGCATCCAACAGAAGAACTCAGCCTGCTACAGCACTGAACCCTATAGGCAGAAAAAATGCTTGTTTTACTGGAAGTGAACTTCTAATCCACAATATACTTTTGACAGGTACTATGTTTATGTATGTTTAGATCCTTTCATAAATTTTGAAACAAGACCATAAAAGAACCAAGTCAATGTGTATGATTTTGGGGGTTGTGCCTGTGTATCTTCCACATCATTTAGTCATCATGGGTCAATGGACAAAGAAGAGCCATGCTATCCTGTGAAGGTTAAAATATACACTAATACACATAAATATTTCTGAGGCAGAAGTATAAAATACAAGGATTTGAATATAGCTAAAAGTATAACTCCATGGATATGAGCTCACTGAGCAGTATTTTTCTTATGGGATATTTTGAGTAACAGCAATAAAATTGTAAACCATGAAAATACAGTATCTTAATCTATAAAATTAGCACAGCTAAAATTGATATATTTTTTTTTCACGCCGTAACATTATACAAGACTGGCAATTCTAGAAAATATAAAAGGAAGTAAGAGAGACTTTGATCAAACTTAAGAGTTTCTATTTTTATATTTAAAAGACAGCACTTGTGATACTGCCCATAGTTTATACAGAGCACTATGCTGAGAAGTATTGGGCAACTGCTCTCCAGACTCTTTCCATTTCTTTGAAAGGCAGAACATCCTAGTTGTCAGAGACAGAAGAAGGTCTGCCACCTGAAATCTGTTCCAAACAACAGATACAGTGATGCCCTCCTGGATTTGCCTTCATTTCAACAATGCTTAAAGCAGATGCTAAAGATAATTTAAATGTGAACATTGTCATCCGTTTTGCTAAAATTACACAATTCTTAAGGCTAAAGAGTGGCTGGGCATTTTTGTTTCTTGAAATAGGATATCTATTTATAAATTTCAGAAATTCTACAGCCTAGCAAAGTAAGAACATCTAAAGCAATGTGAACATCTTAAATGTGTCCACGGTTCTCTCCACTATAGGTTTAATTCTGCAGGAAGCACACAAGATTGTTATACTCTCCCAGATGTGCACAACATTACCCTGAAATTCCAATAACACATCAGAGATGGTAGCATCAAATCAGTGTTCACTAGCTCCATTTCTTCGTGAACACTTTCTAATTAGTAAGAAAATAATGCAGGCACGTGCCTTTGATGTGTCAACACAGCTGACTCTGAGATCAGGGAGAGCTGAGATTATTCCCTACTTTTGATTTTCAGCATGACTGCAAATTTTCCATTTCAAAACTGGAAAAGCTCCTTCTGTGTTGCACCAGAGCAGAAATAAATTTGCCCTTCTGGTTCTATATAAGCATCAGGGCAAATCATCAAATTTGTAAGATGTTAAAAATCAAGTGCAATCTTTATACCAGCAATATTTTTCTCATGACAGAGAATCGTAATGCTGCTAGTGGAAAATATACCATTGAAAGTCCCGGTAACGATTACTGTCTGATGCTGGAGAAGCTCAGATCTGTTCTTATGGTCTTTATATTAGGTCTAAACACTCAGCTAAAACTTTTTTCCTTTCCTTTCCTCTTTTTTAAAGCACATCAACTGAGAAAATGCAAAAATAGTTTTGTTTGTCTGTATAAGTGACTTTGAAAATGCACATTTTTCTGCCTTACACAGTATAAGTAACTAGATAGATGAAACAAGAGGTTAGCAAAAAACAGGCTTTGAAGAGCTTCTCACAATACGCAATAGGCTGCAAAATTGTATTCTTGATAACAGTAAAGTGTATCAGCTTGAGCTCATTTCTTTTTTCCTGTTCATTATCTGTCTACTTCCCAAGAGAATATTTCAGAGATTAGTGTGTAATTATAATCAACAGTTATTTTATGAGGCCTACAAGACCTCCCTGAACTAAACGACTTTTCCCTTTTAGTTGCAAGCCTTTCCATAGCACTAGCAATTTTTTCTAAGCGGTCAATCATACAAATTCAGATAATGAATAGCAATCTCTGTTAATACTGGGTTCAGCTGCTTTATCAAGTGATGAACATATCTTATGTAATACGTTTTTCCATGTGCTGTTACTTCTATTTTTGATATTTTGTTATTTTTTATTTGAAGTGAGAAGTTTGTCTCTGATGGTAATAGATTTTGACCAGTACTGTAGCTGTACTTTCTAAAAAACACAAACACACTCACATGGAAACAAACAAAAAAACAAACTCTCCCCAAAACAGAACAAGAAAAAGTCCTGAAACATTTTGTTACTTCTGTGAGCACTGTATCTTCCTTTTCATTATTTTCCTCATTATTTGAAGGCTGCATGCAATTCACTACTACGTAATGGCAAAGAGGAAGGAATATTTTCAAAAGAATTTTCAAAGTTATTTATAGCTGCAACAAATCAGTGTACTTTTAAAGGAAGCGCTAGCAGGGGACAATTCCACTCACAGCCTCAATTTCTTTTTACAATAGTTCACATTTTTCTGCCTTAACCCTCTGACAGAATATAATAAAGAATACTCTAAAATAAAAGAAAGAAGTGATACTTCAAGCTTTGCAATGAAAGACATCAGTTACAATGCTAAATGCAACTGTATATTATATAACTACTGGACATCTCTGCTTTTCCCTGTGAATATATAGTTCACAAATTTCACTGATACCGATTACACTTCATAAACCAGACAAGTTAATAATTCCCAATTTAAAGCTGGGAAGCATGTCACAGCCTTGTTTTTTTAATTTCCACTTGGAGGAAGATATGCAAAGAGCTAGCACTCTGAATATTAGACAAAATACAACAGATGGTCACAGAAAAAAAATGAGGTCAGAATAAGAGTAGGTGGTGGATTTAGAATACCAGGAGCCAAAGCACTCCAAGGTTTTTGTTGTTATTGTTGTTGTTGTGACTGCACAATACAGAGCAGTAAGGATCTGAGGCAGAATTACAATGTGGCTTCACAGATGTTTACAAAAAAAAAAAAAGCTCCGCCCCAAATTCAATAGTGAGCATGAAAGAGAGCACATAGCGGAGCATCCCTTAGCAATCAGAGGCAGAAGCTGGCATCCCAGTAACTGAAGAAAGATTATAAGCACAGCTCTGGATCAGCCATTGCTCTACCTATCATGCTTGAACAAAAACACTGTGCAGCTGCAAGGTGGGAAATGAGATGCTGAGCTTGAAGGTGTTACTTGGAGCAGAAGGGGCTGTTAAGTAGAAGGTGGATGGAGAAACAAAAGTTCTCCGAGCATTTCTAGAGCTGAAATGGATCAGAGCAAGTGAAGACTAAGCATGGGGTAAAGTTGTACTAGCTTCCCAGCAGCACAGCACTTGGGGCTTTTTTTTTTTTTTTTTTAAATACTTAGATACATATTTTATCTTTTTTTCCTCTCTCAACTTCAATTCCCTGAGGAGAGGAGAGTTTCTTTAACTGCTGTGTCTACACTTAGATATATTTATTTAACATAAATATTAATGAAGCTTGTGCAAGCATAGACTTAAAAAAGACAGTATGGAAAAGGTAGTAAGAAGAAATCACTAGAAAAAAAAAAGTGAGCTAGGTAAAAGCAGTGTATTATAAATAGTACTTGCTCCATATAAGCACAATGCAGCTGGTGAGATTTGCTCATACAGCGAGCATTCCTGCCAAGCGTCTGTGATTATCTCTAATTAAGAAACATTTCTTTTTAAATTAAAAGATTCCCATGATCACATTATTCACCTTCTTTAGTTTGCTCTGTACACAAAAAAACTGTTGGACTGGAAACATCCATCATTTACTTAAACAAAAAACCCACAAGGTGTGTGTTAAAATGAGATAACACATGCCCCACTAGCCTCAAATGATCCAATAAAAGGACTATCTCACAATACCACACTCTTGGAAATGTCTTATTGTGATAATGAAACGGCACCAAAGTTCATTTTGTTAAAGAAAAGCTGTTTTCATCTACATACTCTATTTCTGCATGACTGTAAGTGAAAAATATCCAACATTCCTATTATTCTGAGGTGCAAGCAGAGAAACACCCACTGAATTATTTAATATGAATATTAACTGTGTAATGTAATAATATCTGATAGTTATAAAATGCATTTTATATATATATTGACCACATTGCTGTGTACCAGCAAGACATTCATTGCTCTGTCAGTTTCCAGTAAAATTCTGGACAGGAGACTGACACTCTTTCTGTATTAGTAAAATTGGTAATACCACGGAAGGAGGAAAAGAAATCACATTTATTTATATGTCTGTAAACTTTTTTCCAGAGATCCTTTCTACTGTTATTACCAAATTCTTTCTACTGGACAATTACCAATATTAGCGATACTAAGTTTTCTTATTGTGCATAGTGTTCTAAAATTAATACTTGGAGACAACAAAAATATATTCCCTGTCTAGACTATTGTAACTAAGAAGCTCGGAAAGTAATGAATCACTGCAAGACAGGAAGAAGTTTTGACATTTATGATCGTGCATATTTTAGCCATTCATCAGAGTACATATCAAGGGCATGTGCCTGTACAGTAGTGGTGGAACCAGACATGAAAGACTTAACTCCTTCCAGCAGAAGGCCAACCACATTATTCCCTCCTCTTCCTTTCTTCTCTGACAGGTGGCTAAAACTGAGAAACTGATGTTCTAGTCCAGCTCTATTGCCACTGCCAAAGATTACTTCTTAAATCTTTGTTTCAGCTTCACAATTAAATAGGAACAAGTAATTTTTCATTTTTGTAAATGATTTTCCTTCCAATAAAATTCCAGAAATTAAAGTGCTTAAATTGCCTACACTTCTACCTAGGGAGTAGAAAAAATATTAAGTACTTTGGAGACTCAGTAAAGGCCACCTTCAGCTTCTGTCCTTCAAAAAGTAAAAAGGCTGAGAGGAACACCAGAAAAAAATAGACTGGAGGAAATTAAAAAAAAAAATCTGAACCCACTTCAGTGCTATATCTGAAACCAAAGTAAGAAACAGTGACCAATAGCTACAAATTTTCTTTACCAAGTTTTATTTTTTCCCCTCACTGTCTTCATATCTGACAAAGATAGTCATTAGGGATACCATTAGTTCTTTATTTTGTCTGTGAATATTAAGATAATGGAAGAAATTGGCTAGTCAGTTGTGAAATATTATAGCAATAAAAGTCTTTGGTGGAGTATGAATCTTCTTCAAAATAGTACAAGAGTGTCAATAAATGAAGAGTAATGTGAAGATCGCTTATATATTTATTCAGATTGCAACATTTATCAAAGTCGTCAACATTTAATTGGAGCTAATATACTCGCCAGCTCTTCTTTCTACTGTACAAGTTTGTTCATATATTTAGGGACAAAGTTCTAGACTTACTGGTTTATATTTTAACTCTTTTTGGCTTTTATCTGCCATCTTTAAATGTATACTTGGACTATACCTGTAGCACTCCTGTGGTGGGCCAGCTGAGCTGCTTCGTTAATGCACTGACACTTGCCATAGTGGGCCTGCATTTTAACAAAACCTCTCTTACGTCTTAGAAGTAATGCAAGTAAAAAAACCTAGAATTTTGGAATTTTAAGTCAGTAAAAACACTTCATCTACATATGTTTATGGACCATTGCTTTATGTTTATGCAATAGTTAGACAATTAGCATACTGGCTTGAGATACAACTCCACTCAGAGTCTTTTGTCGAGGCATGAATTTGAGGGTTGTTTGAATTCGGGAATAAATCTAAGTGTCTCAGTTACCCCAAGCACCACGTTAACTGATGTTGGGACACATCCAGCCACTCTGCGGGGAAGGGACTGAGGAAACGAGGCTCCCCCAGAAAATTTGGGAACAGTGTTTGGTGATTGCTCTGGCTGTTGCAACTAACCTCCTCAGAGCTCCTCTGAGACTGCATTGAGGAAGGGTGGCACCTGGATATAGGTGATAGAAATGTACACACGTAGCAAAGCCAGGGACTTAAACAGGTACAGCAGGGCTGCAGGCAGACCAGGAGCTGTCTGGAGCTGCTCTGCAGGCAGTGCTGCTGTGCTGTACGAGGGGAGCCTGGCGTGCAAAAGCTGTGGGGCCCACAGCTGGCAGGGCACAGCTGCCAATGGACACCAAATATATGAACAAATTATTTCTGAAAAGACATTACAGAAAGATGACTTGGTGACTGTATTTTACGGGAATTCACAGACCTACTGGGACACTTAGATTACTGATTTTTTTCCGTGGATAGATTCCTTTTAGAATGGTAAAACGAGTGATTGGGCATTAATGTATGCATGCAGATTTCATGAGGCTCCCTAACCAGCTGTCATGAAATAGTAATGCCATTTTTGAATAAGGGAAATGGTGAACCTAGTGGTCATTTTAACTGCTGTCAAATTGCTTGACAAAAAGTACCTACATGGTACTACATAAGATGACTTTTTACAGCAGTTCATATTTCAAGCCTGAATTTGTAGTAGTGGGAGCAGGATTCCTAAAAAATCCTCAAATACACTGTAAGTTGTAAATTCCTACTACACTGTAAACAGGATGTGTTGTTTACAGCTGTTTAGATCCACTAAGTATCTGTGGATTTGCTTCCTCAGCTCTAGCAGGAACTTACTGGTGATAACTCCCTGCCTTGTTCAATAACTTCCAGTAATTATCATGAAGAAAATGCAATAAATTTATGTAATAGACTGCCCCTTTGCTATAATATACAATGAGAAGCAATCAATGCTCCTTACAATAAGGAGAAGTACAGCTGTGCTTTGTTTTTATAGCTTTGGTAATGCAGCTTTGGAAACCACCAGAGGGAGTCAAGTGAAAATCCCGTGGTCAGAGTCCAGCCTGGCAAAGAATCGCTCAGGGCTGACGTTTTACAAACTGGCAACACAGCATTGGTTGCACGCTTCTTAGTAGACTCCTTTATTTGTTCACCCATCCAGCAAATACAACGCCCCCATGACTTGCTGCTCTTATCTCATACGCTTGGAAACAAGGAAGCTATAGGAATCTTTAAAGTAATCAAACTTAACCATTGGAAAGCGCTTACAAATAAAAGATGTAGGAAGATGATAGCAAAGTACGTACTTTTGCAGTTACCAACAATAATCTTGGAAAACAAGATAGCTATATTTAATCATGGTTTTAATATATAGCTTTACTGTAACTTAAATCAAGGGGCATTTCTGAGGCTTTTCTAGTTATGCTTAAAGTATAATTACATGCTACATATCTCAGAAAGTAAATGAAAGCCATTTCTTGGTGATTTGTTATACATTTCTCTTTTTTTGCCTCTGGCTAAGTGAAGGCCAGGCCTCTAAAGAGTTTCAAGTATAATGCACAGTGAATATAAAACAGTCCATTAATTGGGATAATAGGTCCCGGCATGTAATTGCATTGCTAAGGTACTATGGATAGCTGCTGAGTGAAATGGTATTTATTCAAGGTTGTTAGTCACCCGTGGATAACTTTATTTGTCCACTGGTGCTTAAATAAATGCATCATCCATCAGTAAGAATTCTTAGGAAAAAAAATAATAACAAAAATCATTATCATGTTTCAAATTATAAAAAGAAACTGTATATAAAAATTGTTGAACAATAGTAAAATAAAGCCATATCATGCTGCAATTCACTTGTTTTTCTGCCAGTGGACAGTAAAATGTCAAAGAATCAGAGCTGAATGGTGAGTTTGCATGCTTACAATATTTTTCCTAGCCACTGAGCGCATTAATGATATCTTAAAAATATTTTTTCTAATAAGTAATACTAAATATGTTGTAGATTGTTACTATCTAAATAGAAGAAATACATTCAAATAGTACGTGCAGCACTAACAGAAAAAAAAAGTAGATATTTAACAGTGCTGCATATATAAGTAAGGCAGCACATTTTGTTCATGCTATCATTTTGTAATGATCACTAATCCCTGAGAAAAATCAGGAAAACCAGATCAGACATACAAAATAGTAAAACATAGGCATTGCTTGATCACAGACCATCCTCAATAAAGCTTAAATAAGACAGAAAAGACCTACAAAGAATTCACATTGATACTGCCAACAGCTTACCTCAAAACACCTTCGTATTTCATGTAGTCAAAGGAAAAAAATATTATTTAGCATTTGATTTTATCTTGAGCTACATAGGCAAACATTCATTTTGAAAATCCTATCCTCAAGATCTTATCTTGTCATACATTCCTTCTGAACAGAACTAGATTTCTAATATACAAGGGATACAAGTTTCCAAACAAGGTATAGAAGGAGACAAATAGATCAACTGAAATAACACTGCCTATAGCTGCAACAAGTGTTTCATTAGTCATACTCATTTTTTCTAAGTAATTGTCATCATAGTTTGACTGGGATCATGATGCTTGATCTCTTGGGTCCACAACGATATCCTTTTTAAGAGTCATTCTCAGCTTTTTAGACAGCTACAAAGAGAAAACCTCTTTTGAGTTCAGAAGCATAGCATAAACCTACTTTGCTGTTCACATCATGAGACAGCTTTGGCCACGTCTGATCTCTGTATCTCCCATTGACTGCAGGACACCAGCCTCGCTGCCTCCCCGCCTGCATGGAGAGGATGGTCTCTCTCTGTGGGAGACCATCCCATCTGTCATGTGGCTAACCCTGCCAGGTTCACCCGTCTCCCAGGGAATTAAAGTCAGAGAACGGAGCAGTTTGATAAGGAAGAAACCCATTTTAAAACTAGTTTACGTTTTTAATTGCCTGCCTTCCTGATAGATACATCAAATTCCACAGGCAGCGGGAAAAAGTCCTCCCAGCTCACAGAAAGGGTTAGTGGTTACATCTAAATACAATGCTCATCAGTGACACCTGATCCTGCCAACACATAGGCGTGCCAGGAACTTTAGATATACAAGTTGTGGCAGTAATCTTAGAGAGGTAACTCATGCATTAAATTAAACACATACATAGTAAGGGGATTAAAATGTAGCAGCACTGTCTTTTCCTTGAGATTCACATTCGAGGACTTCAGGAAGGTGTGAAGTTTTGTCATAGAATATAATACGACAGAACAATAGGTAGAAAAAAAAATATCCAGTCCTTTCTCAAAGACTCTGTCCTCAAAGCAAGATTTACAATTGTTCCTATTAATTCCACAATCCACATGGGACCTCACTCGACCTCACTGAATATTAGTTTACTTCCACCTCCTAGACCAAATATTCCCAGGTTTATCAACTGCACTTCTGAATATGCTTCTATGTTATTTCCTGATATTTCGGCTTTTGTTAGATGACCAAATTTGGAATTTAGGGAAATTTGGCCTAATGATTATTCTATATGAACTGGTTTATAAATTTCTATTTCATATTAAATGTCCATTTGGATACTTTAGCCTCTATTGCTGCTACACAACGAAGTAAGCATTTAACACTGAATCTGTCAGTAAGCATGTATTGACCATAACTTCCTAGCTATCACCTAACTCAACATCTAGTTCAACTACACTTAACTTGTGTAACACTCCAACCCAGGAGCACCACTTACCAGTTAGATGTATTGCATTTAATTTTCCACCTCCTGGTCCGTTCATTTAATTTATCAAAATTATACTGTAAAGCAACTACAACCATCTGCCATTTAAACAATCTATTTACTTTTGTATCGCTTGAAATATTTATTGTCTTACATGTTTTGACTTCAACTAATAATTGAAATACTAAACTGAACAATTCCAACAAAGAACGCAGCTTTCTGTGCCATACTATATGGTTACTTATCACTATTCCGTATCATAAGCATCAATCCCATGTTCAGACAGGTTATACAAAAAATCTGTTGCTTTCTTTTTCTGAAGTTTCATACTTTCTCAAAATTGAGAAATATCAAATCTTGCATTTTCTCTTTTTCTATTCACTTTTAAAGAAGTAATTTACTTGCTTAATATGATTCACCTTTCAGAAATCCTTGCTGACTCATGCCCTTTAAGATGTAATTTTCTAAATGTATCCTTTTGGCTATTTTTATTGGCTATTATTATAAAATAATATATATATATATTTTTGCTAGCATACTAAACGTATCACACTTAACAGGGCTCTAATTTTCAACCTGTTGATGGATGCTGTCATTTTAAGAACAGTAAGTAAATTGACAGTTTTTAACCTCCTGGAGACTTTGGTATCAAAGATGCATTAGAACAGTAAAAATTGCATCAACAATTTACTTTTACTATAAAGTATAAAGGATAGGTATAGTCTGTTGCTGTACTATACTTAATTTTAGGTTGCCTTAATATATATATGTATTTTTTTTTCTAACACTTCTTCAAATATTTGACGTAATACTTTTCTATGTTAGCAATGTTACACAAAACATTAAAAATTAAACTAAAAAAGCACACCGTCACCCCCAACCACCTGAGAGAATACCATAAAGAGAACACTTATTAACACAACTATCCTTATTAAAATTTTTGGTAGTCCCTCCGATGTCACACAGTTTTCTGGCTTACACTTACTGTACTAAGTTAGATGGAGCCCTGACTTGGGCTTCTGCCTGGAAATGAGGTGAAGAACAGGTGGTAACACCTGTTTCTTTCCAGGATACTTTGGAAATGCATGGTGCTCTTCCAGCATCCAAAATATGTTTCTGAAGGACTTCTGACACTTCCATTTTACAATCATTCCTGCCAGTATTTAAGTATGTATTCAAGTGCCAGCAGTATCCTCCTCTCCTTCCTTGTGTTTAACCCTTGATTCTATTTACAAAGATGGATTGTGTAATTCTGCCTTCATTTTACTAGGCTAAACAAGTACATACTATTATATAAAACGCTTTAACTTCTTTTTATAAGATAGATTCAGTTTGCTTAATCATTGTAATTGTGCTTCTTTCCATCTTTTCTGATTTAAATCCATTTTTCTTGAACAAGGATGACTAGATTGTACTCACTATTCTAAATAAGATTAATGCCCTCAGCAGCCCTCATTTCTCTATATCTTTTGGAAAGACTTCCCATGATCTTAATGGACTGCATTTATTTATTAATATCTATCACACAGCTACAGAAGAACTGAATTACCAGAGCAGTCTAGATTAGCTACCACTTGCAACTGAAAAATCTCCCAGCATTCTAATGTCAAATTCTACTCAATAAAAACTGTTACTTTGGCGTTTTGAATTTAATGAGGTATCCTTTGATATAATCATACAAAGTTACACTAGGCATCAGTTTACATCTAAATTTTTAATCTTCAGTAATTCAAACTGTACAATATTCTGCAAAAGATAATCTCCTTTCAGAATTAATTTCACTTTTTTTTTTTTAAGGTCTTTGTGTACAAGTTTGAAATTTGCTATGAATGAAAGGGGGAAAATGGCCATCATCGCAGAATTTGGTATCATTTCATTCTCTGTTTTTCTCTTTCATTTCCACTCATTTTTTTCTCCACTTTTTCCCAAATAACCTGCAGCAATACTAGCTGTTAGAAAACTAAAGACAAAGCAATAAGGCTGTGTTACTGTTACACAGAGAGAAATTTCAAGTCAAAGGTAGTTAAATAAATCCCTTTTTTCTCTCCTTTTTTTTTCCCCCCAAATGAATTACTAACATGGCTAGTACTATCAAGTTTAGAGTGAGAGGAATGAAGAATTGTTATTGAAAACCATATATATTTAATACGTGACATATACACAGGAGAAAGAAAAATTATAGGTTAAAAGCTTCTTTAATTTATTTGCCTAATTCAATGAGAAACTTATTTATTCTTTATTCTGGGCAAAAATATTTCTTTAAAACATAAAAAAGGTCTTGAAATGGTGAAATTCAGAAATAAAAAGCTGTGTATGTTCATTATGAAAGCCAACAGTATTTAGCAAAGAAGCAAAACATTTGTTCTAAACACCACTGAATAAATTAGGTTTTTAAAGGAATCTTCAGAACTGAATTCACATCATAAAAGAACCATTCTCTCTATAGAACGCTACACCCTTATCTTAAAATTTCAGCACTTTTAATTATTTGCCATTTATATTTATACCAAGAAATACTAGAGGAAAACAAACACATTACAGGTCCTATTGTATGAAATTGTAGTCCATTATGGTCCACTCCTTCTGAAGAATTTCCTGTTTAGCATACAATATAGCAAGCAAAAAATGCAAATGGAAAAGGCAGCGTTGTAAAAGAACCCAACTATACTATTGCATAGTGCTGCTAAGTTATTCAATGAAGTTAACTATTTCTGGAATAGAACGACATAAAGCAATTAAGATTCTTTTACACCCCTCTATTTTATTGCAACAAAGAACATACTGAACATATTACTAAAAACTGCTAGACTACATCATGTTATAAGAAACCTTTATCACAAAATAAGATTAGAAGTGTCCAATCGAAAAAAATATAACCCAGAAATCATCCTATCCTAGAAAAGCCTGGCTCACAATTCCAGGACTGCACTGTATTCTGGCTGTTCTGTAATTTGCATGAACACAAAACACATAAAATCATTCCTCTACTTTTCCAAATACACATTTGAACAATTGACATCAGTAATCACAAAAGAAGAAAAGGGTAAAGTAAAAGCAAGTGATATGTTCAATCAGGAAGAGAATTTTCATTCATTTGCATATAATTTTCACATTTAATGCTCTCTAAAACAGAGTTTATCCTTTGACAGGGTAATGTCACTTCATATTTTTTGAAACCTGGCAAGGAAATAACTCAAAGGAAGTCTTTTCCTATGGCATTGCTTTTAAGAAGTCATCCATACAGTTTTAGAATTCAAATATATAACACAACATGCCTCCAGCTGCTGGGTTTGCTGGGGGTTTGCTACTTTTGGTGGGGTTTTCCATATCCTCACAGAAGAAGCACGTAGCCCAGAATTTCTAGGCACCCTATGAGATATTAAAATTCAGCTAAAGACTGCAATAAAAGCTAATCTTACACCTTAGACTAACACTTAAAAGATAATGCCTTTCATATCTCTATCCTGCTCCAACTTTCCTATCACAGTTCATTTAATATAAAGAGAATAATTCAACTTAGAATTCTTGAGCATCAAGCTTAAGTCCAGCTATTAGCAAAGGAAAGCACTTGCATAACACACTTATGAACATTAATATATATATTTCTGTCTGTAGAAACCACATTTTTATGATGATTCTCATGATCACGGCCAACCAGGACGCTGTCTACACCTAGTAGTAGAGGAAGCAAAAGATAGAGCTTCCTCAGGAAGAGGACATATATATGAATGTTAAGGCACCTCTGTTGACTTCACTCAGGCACTTCTCATCACTTAATGATGGTGTACAGTCATTCAACACAGTTGTTTTTCTTTCTTTCCTTTTTTTTTTTTCAATTTTTATTTATTTAAGGGAGTCAGCTACATCTCTTCCAGAAAATACTGTTCACAAAATACAAAATAATATTTCAGATCTTGGGATTTGCTTGTAAAATGTAGTAACATTTTTTTTTTCTATGAAAATGTGTTGGATGCACAATAAATAATGGACTTAAATTGTTTGGGTAGATGTGAAATACTAACATGCAGGATCTCTCGTTTCGAACAAAATTTCCTCTACTTGACAAGACAAGAGAATAATTACACTGAAAAAACCTCGTGTATGGAACCATTTTAGTTTAATAAACCCATCACATATCAATAGAATTAGCATACACATCATCCTGTATAAAAATCACTATCAAGTGACACGTTACAGACTTCTAACCACAGTTTTTGAGTTTTATATCAGTGCAGCTGAATGCCAGCTTCCAGTTTCAGATGCACACATACACACACACGAGGCACAAACCCAGCACCCTGCACACAACGCACCCTTGTCCCTGCTATCACACGTGTGCAGGAGGCACAAGCAGCCTTTGGGGATGCACGCTGCCTCTAGCCTTTTCTTAGTTGATGAAAAGTGACACCCCACCCACCCCTAAAATTGTCCCAAAACCCCCGAGAATGTAAACTGCCTGCAAGCCACCTTTGCCCATACTTCCCTCTGTTTCTTCAGCAAACAATGACATGAGACAATAGAGAGACTTGATCCAATAATACGACCTAAGTAGAAATCTCTCCAAAGGCAGGAAATGAACATAAATGCACAGATGTCTTAGATACCTGAGAAAACATGTCCCTTAGTTCTTTTTTTTTTTTTTTTAAACTGATTTCTAATCTTTCATGGTGCAAGCATACCTATTCTCTCAGCATAAGTAATTATAATAGCATCAAGAAATAACGAAGGGAGTACTGTATTCCTCTGCGCTGCTTTAAGCATATTGAGAAACCTATTTTAAACAGTGCAGGAGCCCGTAAAAAAATTACTGGTAAACTTATTTGTGGTAGGAATTTTAGCAGTTACAGGGATTCATAATGGTTTCCTTTTGTTTCAACAGTTAACTGAAACTGATAAACATTCTAAAAATCAGAAATACAGTTTATTCAGTTGAAGACTGGACATAAAAAAAATACCCATCAGGTGTCAAAAGCATGAATTTAGACTGGAAGCAAAAAAATCTGGAGTATTCCAGATGCTAGCGAGCAATTTTATGTATACATGAGGGCAAGCAGCACACTAAAGGGCATTTCAATTTTAGCTCCTAGATTTGAGTGAAGTAGTTGGGAGCATCCATTACACTTGAATGGGCTCATTGCAGCTAAGGAGAAGCCAGTGACACATGTAATCCCCAGAGTAACTTTGACGAGGACAGATTACATGAATGTTGGTTTCTATGTAGGAAACTGAACTGAGATACGGTCCTGCCCTCTGATACAAGGAGACATAAGCACAGTACAGGTTTTTAGTTTATGAGAAACAAATGTAAATCTTGTTTTGTTTCTACAAATTTTTGCACTGTATTAAAAAAAAAAAGAGGTTTAAGGTTGAACTCTGCAATGCAAGCTAGAAATTCACAAGATCAAAGTATGTGCGCATGTATTTATAAGATTTCATAATTAGGTCTATGAACTGTACGTGCAAGGTCTTTCCATCAAGTTACTGCCTCCCTCTCTTTACCTAACAAGTGTTAGAGCAGAGATGAACAAACTACAAAGGATAGTAAGATTAAGTATCAGACAACTATTGGAAAAAGCTGTATTTCATCTTTGTTACATATAATGAATAACAACTAAAAGTGAACACAGGGTTTGTTATTCTTTTTTTCTTTTAATGACAGAGAAAAAACAGACATGACCCTGACATAAAAGCATATTGCATTTTTTTTTTCACCTGTCACAGCAAACAGTGTGGGAATGAAATCTCTGCTCATCTGCAGCACTCCAGCTTTCCCATTGGCAACCCACTGGATCCTCTCAGGCCTTTTCTGGTTTACACCAGAATGCACAGCTTGCTCTGAATCCTTGATAATGCATACGCTAGCTTTCTTAAGTGCTAGTTAGCTATGGGTTAGCTAATAAATTCACATGCTGATTAAATGTGGATTTAGATAAATCTGTTAAGTACTGTTTAGATGATTCAGGAGCTGCCTAGATGACCCAAATGGATTTTGGTCTCAGCACGGTACTAGCAGCTAACCACATTTTACAAGGAGTGTAAGGTATACGCTATGCTTGAAGAAAAAAACTATTCCTCACTATTTTTGCTTCATACTGGATGGAAAAGAAATCACAGGGGAGGTATGTGGCACATCACATGCTTTTGATGTAATTTTTCAAGGATTTATTATCACAAAAAGCTGGAAGTTGTATCTCCTTCCCTAAAACACTTGGACTGTTTATACTAACATTAATAAGTCACCAGCAACTTTGTTCTTTCCCTCTGTATGTCTGTAGAAACTTCTTGAAAAGTCTGAGTAGCAATACGAGCCCAGCAATACGATTACTGTATTGTGCCTTGACATGATATATTCTATGTTTTCTTAATAGTAGAACTACAATATGCACTTAAACAAGTTGTTTGTAAAAACTGATATCAGTTTTACTACAGAATGTCTTTCACGTGATTACAAAAGCATTGATTATTTCTGCTTTTTATCCAAAGACCTGCCTGGTGTCTTTTATGTAAGAATATAAATATATTTAATGTATTTAATGTCATAGTAGTCCTCAAGGTAACAGCTCTATTTTATGGGTGGAAACTAAAATACAGAAGGGATAATTGATTTGGTCAAGGTTCCCACAGAAAACAATGGCAGTGTATGGACCTGAACTCAGTCTCACAAAGTTGTAGCCTAATGCACCGACCGCAGTTACAGATGGCAGCATAAGAAAATGGCATTAGAAAGAATGCAACATAAAACACATTTTAAGGTTCTCTCAGGAAAAGTACATTACATTTTGAAAAAGTTGTTTTACTCCTTGTAAGGGTAACATATAAATTTTCATTGGTTGTAGATATTTAAAAAATGTGTTATTATCAGTTGAAGGGCATTTCACTTTTGCCCAGACTGACTTCAACACAGAAAAATCGCTAGGAAGCCCTCAGAAAGTTTCAAGATTGCCTTCTTTAATTTTCCCTGTTAAAAAGTCTTCACCCCGACCACCAATACAGCCTACTGAAGTATGTGTGCTATGAGTTATATGGAGAACCATCTTCCCTCCCTGCCTCTGCATTGCAAGTGCATCCATAGCTCAGTATGAAGTCTGAGGAGAATCCCCAAACCAATGTTATGGAACATGAAAAAGAACTGTTTTCCTCACTTTTTGAGCATCTCTTTGGAAAACATGACCAGCTCAACAGCATGTTGCACTTAGGAGCAACAGATTGGAGGTGAAATATGGCCAATCGCTTGATGGAAACTGGAGCTGGGCAGTGTTAGGTAGCAGGAGTTGCCCATGGCAGTCAAAGGGGAAGCTTCAGAGCCCTGTGTTTCCTTTTCACATCTAACAAATCTCTTCTGAGCATGTGCAGAAACTTTTCAAAGCATTAGTATTTCACCAGCTATAGATGGATTTTCACAGAAATAGCAAAACTTATTTCTAACACAAAGATTTCCCTCCTCCTGCCACATTTCAAGCCTCTGCTTTGTAAAATGTAAATCAAAGTGGAGTCAGACCTTCCATTTTCAGAATCTCTCTGAATTTGCCTTGACAATTTCCTGCTCTTTAGTGAAATAAAAATGAATCATCTGAGAACTCCTGACCTACACTGCAAGTTTGTTTTGGTTATTAGCTGTTTTTAAGATACCTGTTTTTTGTTTTCCATATGCAGTCAGTCTATCAAAATTAAGAAACTATTTTTCCAGCTGTATTAATGCAAATATTTGTTGGAGAAGAACATTTAGAAACAGGAAAAAAGAAACCTTTCTACAGCATTTCTGACAAGATGCTTTCACAGTAAAGTTTTTGAGCAAATTTAAAGTCAAATCTTTCAGAAAAAAATCCTTCATTTACAAAAAGGCATATTTATGAAAAGCAGAGATGTTCAAAGATTAAATCAAGTGTACATTCATTATGGATAAAGAAAATATGCCCATAAAGACACTGATGAATGAATTCAGAAGGCAGGAGAAAAGGACAGGATACAAAGTCTTTCTGGCTTTGAGATCAAACACTTGGCATAAATGGGATTAAAACAGAAAAGGGATGTAGGTGAAAAACATAGAATCACAGAATATTACACGTAGGAACGGATAATTAATCCCTTGATAAGGATCATTGAGTCCACCTCCTGGCTCCACACAGGACCACATGGTCAGGTCATGTGTCTGAATACACTCCTTGAGCTCTGTCAGGCTTGGTGCCGTGACCACTGCCCTGGGAAGCCTGTCCCAGTGCCCGTCCACCCCTCTGTGAAGAATCTTCTCCTAACACCCAGCCTGACCCTCCCCTGTCCCAGCACCATGCTGTTCCCTTGGGTCCTGTCGCAGTCCCCAGAGAGGAGAGCTCAGAGCCTGCCCCTCCGCTCCCTGTGAGGGAGCTGCAGGCCGCCACGAGGTTGCAGCAGGGCTGAGCGGAGCAGTATGATCACTTCTGGCCAGCCAGGCATGGTTGGCCCTCCTGGCTTGTGTTCAGCTCACCTTCAACCAGAACCCCCAGGCCCCTTTCTGTGGGGCTGCTCTCCGGCATCTGACCCCTGAGTCTGTACGTATGGCCAGGGTTGCCCTGTCAAGGGTGCAGAATCCAGCACTCGCTCTTGTTAAGCTTTATGCATTTAGTGACGGCCCAGCCCTCTAATTTGTCAAGATCTCTCTGCAAGGCCTCTCTACCCTCAACAGATCCTCGCAATTTAGTGTCATCCGCAAACTTAGCATACTTTCAAGTCCTGCATCCCAGGCAAGTATGAAAACATTGAAGAGAACTGGCCCTAAAGCGGAACCCCACTTGTGACTGGCCGCCAGCCTGATGTAACGCATTTACAGCTGCCCTTTAAGCCCGACCCGTCAGCCAATTGTTCACCCATTGTGTTATCTATTTGCCCAGCTGTCTGCTGGACATTTTCTCAAGAAGGATTACTGTGAGAAACAGTATTGAAAGCTTTGCTGAAATTCAAAAACATTCAAGAAATATTACGAAGTGGATGCATACAAATAGATATAGATAACCAAAACATTTAGTGAGAGTTTCTGTAAGGGAGATTTTTTTTTTTTTTTTGATTTGTCATATAAAACAGCAAAATATTTTTCCTGTGTTTTTATTATGCATTAACTCACATGAATTAAAAACACTAATAAAAGGGAACAGTTAATTGAATAAAATAATGCTGTTTATTTCCACTTCACATTATAGCAGCGTGCTCTCTTTTGCTGTAGGAAAAATATGGAAAAGAGTCTATCTTTTTTCTAGGTTTGGGAATACAATCAAACAATAAACACGCATTCTTCTAGCAGTTTATGCTTTTCAAACCACTGAACAACATTAATATTTAATGTATGAAACAGCCAAATATTGTTAGAGATCCAAGACAGGAGAGGTTATTTTGTTTGCTAAAGACCACATAGCAATTTGGAAAGCTAAGCTGCAACTTTGGATATTTTTGTGCCTTTTTTTAGTTTTTGTGTGTGTGTATAATTTAACATCTCAGTTTTTGAGGTTGGTCCACTAATTTTCCCATGGTCCTCAATGTAAATTGAGGTATTTGTTGAGAAATTTTCTCAGCCATCAAACTGAGACTGTTGAATCTTACTCCTTCCTGCCTTGCTTCAGCCCGAAGTGTACACCTCAACCTCGCCGCCCTTCTCCTGTCTTTTCTTCCATTTCCCTCTCTTCCATTTCAAAACCAGGAATGATATTTGAAAATACTTTATATTTTTTCCCTCCTTCTTTTCACACTAACGTATCTGCACTGTCAGTATCCTTCCAGTCCACTGTCTTTTCTTCCACAATCACCGTATTTTCCTCTCTTTTCCTGCTATCATTATTTAACTACTTCTGAGGCTAATCTAGCTCCTATTAAAGTTAATGGATGCCTCACCATTAACATCAGTGGAAGAAAGATTAGCCTCTAACCTCTCTACTCTGTTTAGTTCTTTCAGAAGAGAATTCAACTCTTATGGCTCTTTATTCCTTACTTATATAGCTGTCAAACATATGCAGTATATTCCCCCCATTTCCTTCATTTCCTTTCCAAGCTTTCTTCTAGTTTCTTTCTCCATATTAAAAGTCCTTTTTTTGTTTGTTTGTTTGTTTGTTTTTTTTTTAAATAATATTTGGAAATGACTGTCTGGAAACACCTAAACATGTTCTTACCACAGTTGTTCATTTCTCAGTGCTTGTATATGATATATGATATTATAGAAACTCTCAAGGAATATAAGAGAACTCTATGAACTTCTAGGGAATTGCACAGGTACAACCAAGGGCAAAATTTTGGGCTTTAACAGAGCTGGAAGCCACAGCAGAATACTTTATGGCAAATACAGCATAGTCACAGATAGCATTACAGTACAGCTTCAGTATCTCTCATTGTATGTATCCATAGCAATTAATACCACAGCTGTCAGATAAAATTGGCCTGGATTTTTCCCCTATCAATAACCACAGTGGCATGCTCATGCTGCTTCATTCTGTCAGTATATCTTACCTAAACTTTTTTACCAGGTACTTTAGGGACAGTCTTAGCAATGTGCCAAAGGCATCAGAGCTAATCTTACTGATGTGTAGCACTGTCTACAGTGGGCTGAATTCACATAATAAGTAAAGTCACTCGACTGTGTGCTTGGAAGAGCTGGCACTAAATTTTACTTTCATAATAGCAGAGCAAAAACAAAAATAAAAACATTAAAACAAAAATAGATTACAATAGGATTAATCATGAATGTAAATACATTTTTGCAGCTTTAGGGTTTATTATGTAGTCTTGATTACAGTTCAGTTTTAGCTCTGTTTCTAAATTTTAAAACATAAAAGAGAGATTGACATCAAAGTCAAATATATTTTCATAACAAGGTAAGGATTTCTGAGTGTAAAGAAGCAAATCTGACCATTGAGCATAACTGGGCACATTTGCAGCAAAGTAAGATGGTATGGTTGAGGGTTTTTTTTTGTTTGTTTTTTTTTTTTTTTTTGTTTTTGTTTTTGTTTTTTTTTTCCCTAAATGCACTTTAGGGATTTCAGAGAACTTACACAACAGTTTCCATTATACAGATCATGTTGTGTGTGCTGCAATACCTATTCTAGAGATAGCAGCAGAATTTCTAAATGAACACTCAGGTTTCTTAGCACGTTCATCCTTAAATAGTATTTAAGAAACCACAGTTATTCAACAAGTTAAAATTAATTTTACTTTGCTTTAAATAACAAGTAACAATCAGGAAAATCTTTCCCATATATCTACAAACATTATATTTTTAAAGTATTGAAATAATTGATACAGAGATTAGAGTTAGGTAGGTAAAGCAAAGTGGGCTGGTGAATAAAATAAGGCTTGAAGATGAAGTAGGCCTGGCATTACCTCCTTGATGAGCCAGTACTTTTGCAAAAACTGCTGGAGAAGCCAAGACACCAAAATTTGAGCATCACAACCAACCCCCAGAAACCCTCTATGAGAACTAGCTACAGCTCTATAATACTGTTTTAAAGCTATCCGCAAATGTCCCTCTGCAGTTGGAAATCTCTGCCTCTGGTTTTCAATTGGCTATCATTTCCTTGTAACTATGGAATCATCCATCTCTTTCTGTTGAGCAGGTCTATTTATAATTACAAACTCATGGCCTTTTCTGGATGAAATATTCATGTAAACTCCAGTGCCAAGCTGCACTTATACAATAGTAAACTGCAAACATTATCATATTAAAAGCAATTCAGCAACATGCTTCATGCCAACTTAATAAAAATGTCATTTTAAATATTGTTTAGGAGGACTAGTCTAAAAAATTTTACAATGCAGGATCCCAAAATGTATTCAGGAGACAGTATATCTTGAGAAAATGAAATCAAAGTAAAAGGAAAAAGGGTTGAGTTCAGATAAATAATTTCCAGGTACTGGCAAGGTATTGTATTTGGTGAAAAATATCTGTTGTTCTCAATTGCTAACAAAGACCCAGTACAGGTAATCTACACTTCTGTATGTTTGGCAGACTTCTAACTAGTCATTAGATATACAAAGTAAATAAAGGTAATTTAGGATTATTTAGATGGCAATTGAAAAGAAATGCCTATAAACTTATTTGCTAATTTGTATGTATACCGATTTGAAAGATTTGTAAAGATTGTAGAAATCTTTTAAATCTGGTTGTTACTCAAACTGAAAAGCATCAAGTATTTTTAATTAAGTAATATGTAAAATTAATTAAAGAAGTACGTATGCAAAAATAAAAATCACTTACATAGTGCAGATGGATTCTAAGATTGATACGGTCACATATCTAGCTTCATTAATGAAATGTTCAGAAGTAGCATCTTATTTTTATTCCTATTCTGAGCAGAAGTGTTTAATGGCAGTAAAACGTAAAGTGTTAATGGCACTAACATGCAAGCAGAAATTCTAAAACTGAGGACTAAACCATTAGATTGGCCAAAGGGGGAAAAGGCACTTGGAAATTGTATTTCTAAATAATAAAGGGTTGTCCTGTCACTGTGAAAAATAGGGTAAATTTGAGGGAAACCAGAATGATTTTTCCTCCTGACAAAATAATAAAAAAATAGATTAAATGAAATATGTCATTTTTGACACTATTAACAAAACTAAAAGTAGTTCAAATGAATCTAAAACACCATTTACAACATGAAAGTAAAAATGGTGGCCCTGGGACTTAGTTTTACTTAGTACCTAGTGGCTATGGTCCTGGTTTCTGCTTTATTAAATATTTAAGTATTTTATACAACATAGCAGAGTATCAACAGTAGAGACTGAAAACAACTTGATGTGAATCACTCCACATATTCTCAACGAGCATTCTATATTCAGATTTTCCTGTGAGATTACTGCTGAAAACTTGAATGCTTTTTGGCAGAAGAGGAAACTGAATCTGCCTTTCCCCTCCAGGCCAAGTAAACCCCACGTTGTTCTGCAGAGTACCTGGGGATATCTCCAATTCTTTATTCTTGTTCACCCTGCTCACACCACACAGTACACCTAAATAATCTCTTCAACCACAGGTACTATTTTGTGCTATTTTGCCTTTCCTTGTTATCCTCACTCAGCATCTGTCCCCAATATCAAAATTTGCTTTCTTTTTATCACTATAACACAAGTGACATCCATAGAGCTTCCACAGATCTATGCAGGTGTTAACAAAACTGGAAATAATCTTTGTCTATCTTGATAAATTCTTTTCTCCTCTTGGAAAGGGAAATTAGAGGACAGTCAAAGTAAGGAGGAAAAGAGGAAAAAAAATATTTTCCTCAATTATCCCTATATTCTTCCAATGGGAAGAATGTAAATAAACTCATGTCCAGGGGGAAATAAAGCAAGGAAATTAAAGGAAACAGATTACTGACAGTAAGGTCCAATAAGCTTACTATAGGGCAGTGTTCTGCTCACATACTCCAGCAATTCTGTGCTTATTTTTGAAAACATTTTCTTTCGAAGCAAGCAAGAGCTGTACACATATAACCCCTAATTATTTGTTGGCAGGGCAATTATTTGTCCACGGGGAATCCTTTCCTGCTCAAGGTGGTGCAGAAAGCCTGCAATGTGTGCTGACATATATTTGCCAATATTCTAAAATTATTTTCATAATTGCTGTGTTCCAACAGGTTTTACCTGTAGGAATTTTATTTTCAAAATGTTTAGACTATTCAGGCTTAGTGGATACCTTCTGTATGGGAAGAACTTTAGATGGATGATAGAAACTCCTTTTTACTAGTCAGCACACCTTCCTAATTTATGATTAAAAATTAATAACTCCATCTTTTCTCTCCTTTCTTCTTAAGAAAAAGATACAAATCACTGAAGCTTTGCTACTGAGATTTTATTATATAACAAAAAAAACCCCATAGACTAATATTTTGTAAATATACCACTTTCCACTTAATTTCTTTAAACTATATACTACCATTGCAACATTCAGTAATGCTCAACACAGCTTTCTCTGCATCAGTCACTGAAATCGCTGTATAGAAATTCCTTGACAGCAGAAAGGGTTTACTACAATTATAAAGTAGCTCCAAGGATTTCCACATATTGCAGAGTGCTGTAGAGTTTTGTTGAGACAAATGCAATGCAAAAGGTTTATAGTTCTGGGGTATTGACTGAATGTCTTTTCAGATCCTCAGAAGACATTACAGTACTTAATCAATAGAGAGAGATTATATTGGCTATAAAATCCAAACAGCGTGGTCTTCTAACTACTGCCACATGCTATGTTTATTACTAAAAAGGCAAAATATATTTATTGGTACTGCACATTATATAGAGAAAGAACGATTCACAATTACTATAAGACATTTGGACCATTTCATTTAATCTGGAATACCCTAACTGGGTAACAGTATCAGTATATGTACTATAAGGGGAGGGGGGGCATAAATAGGCTAGGTTAATTCATACTGCAAGGTATTTATGTACATGTATGTGTGTGCAGGTGTGTTTGTCAGCATTAATCTAAAAAAAATCTGTGGACAACTATAATTCCACATGTAAATTTTTCAAAATAATTTTCACCCTATATTCACAAGCAGCCATCTGTTACATGCCATTATCAGTGCAGCTAACAGTTATTACGCTGTGGATAGATTACAAGCAAAGCAACAAAAGATTGAGACTGAAATCTACACAAGTTTTTACAGGTTGTCCAACATACTGCATACATTTGAACCAAGAAATGCAACAGCAGTTATTTAGACCAGGATCATGGTGTCTAAATACAGAACTGAAAAATAGATTACTGCCCATACTCGTCGTATGCAATACCTGCCACCCTGATGCTATACCATTTTCCTCTTTGCATCCTTTGCTCTGGGTGCTTGGTAGAGGAGCTGGCTCTGCTGTGAACAATTGCTTGTGATACTAATAGTCAGCATCAGCAGGTATTGACTCAAGCTGCTCTGATTCAATCCCAGGTCTTATAAAAAAAAAAAAGTATGTGATTTTCACAGTCATCCAAAAATCAGCTTCAATCCTCATTAACTTGTTAAATAAATAAAGTGACAAATACGCATCAGTTTTACTTGGGCCATAATGAATAAAGCTGTTCACACTGAGCTCTGGAAAGGCAACTTTGGAGGCAATATACTTTCACTTGGAAGGACTCAGAAGTGTTTAGGGGGAAATTATTGCATAGTGCTCAAGCTTCACATCATTTTCAAGAATACTAAAGGAGCAATGCCCAATGAGGTCAACTTAAAAATTGTTTACTTCACTGGGTTTTGAACTAGGCTTCAATAAATTCTTTTTATAAAAAGTCTTATCACACTGAATGTGTAAGTCGGTAACAAGACGAGAGGGAAAATTTTATTATTAAAGTTACGATCTTTCAAATAAAGCAATGAATTATTTTTTTTTTTTTATTAATCTCTACAGTTTATTTTAGATGGCTTGGCAGCTTCTTTGAGTTTATCAACATTATTATGACTCCAAGGAGCTGAGTATACTTTGAACACAAATTGATCTGTGTATATTCACTACAGGTTCTTGACTGTTGTATTAATAAGAAGTGTTAGCTAACATAGTTTAAAAATCAACTTACAGGCTTGCTGTAGGCAAGACCCAAATGAAATGCATACAACTTTGTATAAAATGCTTGGTGGTGAATACTGAATTTCTGTATTGTTTTATGAACAAATCTGTGTGTGGTGAAAAAAAAACAAAACACCACAAACAACACCATACCTCCCTTCTCACTGAATTTGGCTTCAGAATGGTAAAAAGAAATACAAACTGCAGGTCTGCAAACCCTGCTGAGTTCCACACTGAGAGCAAATGGAGACAAAGCCAATGGCTGGTACCTTCTGGGGACTTTAATGTGCATTTTATTGCTTTTCTTTTCTTCTTTTTTTGACAATACAAAAATAAAATACTGCAGCTCTAGAGGTCTATTCACCAGAGAAGTGAATTTCAGCAAATAAGCTCCTGAAACTCGTCAGCCTCCTCACTTTCCCACAGAAAGCTCACATTTTACCTGGGGCCTGTCTGCATGACGCAGACTAAGTCTAACATAATGATAAGAATAAATCTAAATAGTGCCTTCCAAATCACCAGGCCGTTGGGAAATTCACACTTCTTGTATGAAAAAGCCAACAGACCTACTCAATAAAATGCCACTTTACTGACAATACCAGTAAGTTGTCAAGTTCTCTTCCCAGGCATGATTCACAGAGAAAGTCACTTGTCTACATACAGGTAAAACATCTTCTCTTCTCTTCTCTTGTTACTGCTTGAAAACTCTTCTCTTGTTACTGCTCGACTGTAACAGAGTCATAAGAGAATAACTGGGATCTTCCTGCTCAAATTTGACCTGTTTCCCATTTTAGATTTTTTTCCCCCTTGACTGAGAAGAAAAACTGGTGGTGGTGATGATGTCAAAGTTGCTACACCATCTAGTACGGTCTTTAGGACTTGCATGTCCATATCATCTCCCAATAAAATTGTTCTATAGAGTTTTAAAAGATTTGCTTCCATAGGTGATAAAAGTAACAGCTCAAATAATAAGTAATAGATATATGTCAAAGCATATAAAATGATTGCATGCTCCACAAGATCAGATGAACAAAAGGTATTCCTCTTCTAGAAATAAATTATGTGCAAACAAACACACATTACTAAAGTTTCAGAATCAAGCACTCAAAAATTAGGAAGCATCATGATTTGGATAGGCAACTTTCATATATCCTACGCAGCTCATAGTCTCCTTGTGATAAACCCCCAAATTTATTTTCCTGCAGAAATAAATGCCCTCAATCAGTGCACAAGATGGGAATAAATCACCTTGTGATACTTGTTCAATATTATGTTTTTATCCCCACTGTTTACTGTATGGTGTCATGCCTTGTTTGTTGTATACTATTCAAACCCCGTAGACTAAATGATTAATTTCTTCAGAGCCTTTCTGTGACACTCATCAATACAGTATTTAGGTCCTTCACAGCACATTCATAACAACCATCTAAGATAAGTGCATATTCTTATTGTAAAGAGAGGTAATGCCAGAAATCTAAAATCTGATTTAGTGTTATATTCTACATTATATGTCTGAGGCAGAGCAATTTACTTCACTCGTAGACGTGAGGTCTCGGCACCGGTATATATTACAGTCCCAAGTCAGATGTCCATAAAATACACAGCTAAGGTAAACTCCTTATCAAGCGTTGGTTTAGTAACCAGCATAGCATTACTGTGTGTCAGGAGCACAAAGAAAACGAATTCTCCAGGTCACTAACCATGAGGCCATCTTTTTTCTTCCTGTAACACCCTGCCTCATTCACTGAAACCTATTCAACTGCTGAAATAAATGAGACAAGGGAACCAAACAGTTTTTACTTCTGCAGAAATCACTGGGCCACAAAACGCTACAGAACTGGAGCTTTCTAGAGGAGCATCACTGCATACTCCTGCTCAGCTCTTCCCTAAACACGCCTTTGCAGAGGATATTGGCCAAGATCAGCCCCTTCCTTGACTCAGAAAGTACTTCCTTATGTTTTCTTAAAAAACAATCAAACAAACAAACAAAACTTCCTTATTGGGCCAAAACTCCCTTAAATTCCCTTATTACAGGCCGCCATCTTTGCAACCATATAATATCCCAGTACTTGTAAGGAAGTATGTCCATCACATAAGTCCAAGAGCTGTCATGTTCTCTGTGGACCAGTTCTGGAAAAGGATCCAAAACTACCACGCTGGGTTTCAGGCATTTGCTGACAGCTGAAGAATGGGAAAATTCAGCTATTTCATTCACTCTGCTTAGGTGCTACTGAGGACACAGAAGGGAGAGTTTTCCTTACATGCTCTATCTCTCTCCTGGCAAGACCTACACAATCAAAAGCTGCAGTTATAAAAAAAAGTCTTGTTTGGCTCCAGGGCTGGATCATACCCACTGTAAATAAAACTTCTACAAAGTTAGCTGCAAAAATGAAGTCTGAGAAAACAGAATTTACCAGAAAGTTTTAAAGTTGATTTAATTTTCAGAGTTTCATATTAAATATTCAACAACAACACCCTGGATATAACAGCCACTCTTCCTCCTGCCTCCTTCTAGGAATATTTGAGGATGGCATTTATGAGATGTCAGATTATCTTTTAGTTGAGCAAACCAATATATTTTCCCCTTGTCTCATTCTGGACATGTATAGTATTTTTTTCTGACATTTTTTAAAGCAATTTCAGATGGAGGCAGACAGTTTCTATGTACAAATTCAGTGTGAATAGTTTAAGAGTGATACAGATGCAAAAACTAGGTCTGATTTTGCAGCTGGGTAACACTGAGTTGGGGGGTGCTTTCTGACCCACTTACAATAGAAAAATGATGCCTGTACATTTGTCCACACACTTGGCTTCTCTTTAGATTGTCACTAAATTATACTGAAATTGACATTTAAGCTCTTGTTTATCAATATTTAAATCGTTTTATGGAAATTTGCAGAAAAATATATGTAGCGAGTTGTGTTTGAAAATTCAACTACAGAAAAAATCCTGGAATACAAAGAATTCTGAAAAGTAGTAATATTTTACTTAAAATGATGAATATTTCAGATTAATTAGTGCAACAGATGAAAAATGTATAGAAACTATTTGAACATCACCAGGGAACATTTATAGAAGTACAATTTGTCAAATCTGACTGAAAAAAAACACAGGGGCAGGAAGAGGGAGAAAGAGGAAAGGAAAAATTTGCAGTTTAGTTTGTTATTTAAAAATGTCAGTTATTTTTTCTTGTCTTTTTCATTATATAATTAATAAACTATTCCCCCCCCAATAAATAAGTTAATAGACTCCACATTTATTTCTCTCCCCGCCCCCCCCCCCCCCCCCCCCCCCCCCCCCCCGCGTTTTTCTTTTACTCAGAGTGTAAAGTTAGGCAAATATTATTCAGGAATAAATGTGGCACAGTTGTTCTTAGGATACCAGAATCAACTAGAGGATCTCTTGAGACCACTTTCAGGTCTAACCTTCTATGATGAGCACTCGGAGACATCTGTAATGTGATGCATCTTATCAATCATAAAACAAATGTGCAGACCGCATAGCAATCATTATAGCACTATTTCTCGGCACACAGTCACTCTAGTACTGGTATGTTATTTAATTGTAATGTGATTGTCACTCTAAAAGAAAAAATGACACACTGATGCATGAACTTTTTAAAATAAAGTGCAGGAACACAGTCTAGGAATCCCTTACTCCTCAAGCCTACTGCTTGCTATTGCCAGTATTGCCAAAGCAGACATCATTATCATCTTACAAAGCACTAAATGTTTGAAGGACTTAGATTTAAATATATGTCCAAAGAGAGCATAAAAGAAAATCGTAAGGAAAACAATATATGAAAAGTCTTGCATCAAGCAGTAAACAACAGAATTTGTATAGACTAGCATGCTAAAGAGAAAATTCTTTTTTTTTTTTTTTAAATAATTCCAAGTATTTCCTCACACGTTTCACAGTTCTTGTTGACACAAAGAACAGTATTGTTTTATCTCCTTACCTACCCATTCGTTCATGATATAAAGCTTTCCCTACCTCGGTTACACCAGCTCAATCCATCACTTTGTCCTAATGCTGTCATCAGAGCCATGCAGTCTCACTCCATTTCTACTTTATGGTACGGCACTGATTCACGCATCTTAACCAGGCACTTTCCTCCAGAGCTCGGGGAGTGTTGCTGGATCCGAGTCCAACGATTTCAGTCATTACACAGGAAAACAATGCATGCTATGCAGATGCCACAAAAGAGATGCCAAACTGATCTGGCACTGACCTAATTTGCTTACATTTACCTTATGATTCTTTACTGACTGTAAAGTTGTCTGTCTGTAGCATATTCTATATTAATCAGCCTATTCATTAAGGCCAGCCCAACTTTAATTACCCACTATATACCCAGAACCAATACAAGGCATGTGTGGAGTCTGAAAAGAAAAATCTAAGGAATGTATTTCAATAAAACCCAGAAATTAACATTGATAGCAAACTTTCTCTCATCTATCTGCACTTCTGGGAAATGGCAATGAATTTTCATGCACACACAGTTTACAGAGCAAGAAAGAACAGCTCGTAAGAAATGTGTGGCTAATTAACATCAATGAACAGCTAATTATGAACAATAAACATCAGATAAAGAGAATCAGACTGCAAAAAGAAGTGGAGGATGCAATCTGATCACATAAATCCTTGAACAAATATTTTAGGGCAGCAAACACTAACAGAAGCAATTAACTATATGCTGCAAATTTTTCTCAGGTCTGCACACATTTCTTTCCTACAGCAGCATCTCACCTCAACCCTGCCTCTTCAGCAGAGTAGAACATTTTTTTTTGGAATGGTCTTTCAAAATAACTTCTAGCAGACCTAATGAGTGTTGAATTATATCAATGGGTTTCAGTTTCTACATCATTAGTCTGGGACTATTGGTGGAATACTAAGCTGTACACTCACTGACTTATTTTTAAAGTCAGTGAGTTAAAAATAAAAAAAATGTTTTATTCAGGAGAGTGTCCCTGTCAACCAAAACCATCTTTCAACTCAAAAATTTATGCTTTTCTCTTCTGGTGAAACTGCACATTCATGTGCAGTTTGGTTAGGTGGTTAACCTCAACGTATGGCTCACGAAGTAAAATAAATGTATTACGAAGCTAGTAATGGCTTAATACTCAGGGACTCAATGATACAAGACACAATCAAAAGACAGAAGAAAAGCTGCATCTATTTTTCACTAAGAATCTAAGAAAACAGTGTAAATGGCTTTGTTGTGACCCAGTGAGCCAGACACTGTCATAGTAGGATGCTTTGGTAGCTTGATGTGCTGGCAATGAAAATGCTTCACTGCAAACTGTCTGGATACCCACAGTAACTTGAAAAATATGCAATCTAAATGCTGTTTGCTGAGCTATGCAATGAGTTTAGCACCTTTTTTTTTTTTTTTTTAAGAATACATGCATTAATGAAATAAAAACATAACTGATTTGTGTTTTCATCAAGATTTCCAAAGACCAATGAATATAGACACTAAATATGTACTTTTAGATATGCAAAAAGATACATTGAAAATAGGTTGTTATTATACTTATCCATATTGTATGAGCCTAGAGAAAATTCACTTTTACCCTTCAATAAATATCTTTCATGGGAGCACTGAGTATGCTAGTGCTAATTAAACTGTTTTGATATAGTTTGTGGTAAGACCAGTAGTGGTAAAATTAGCATCATCTTCCAGCAACCACCAAAGACAGGCTGAAGAGGTAAAGTATTTTTTTTTCTGCCTTTTTTTCTTTTCTTTTTATAATTTGAACTGCTATAGTTTTACCAGTAAAGCATACTTGTTACATAAGGTCAAAATGACTTATTTATTTGACTTTGGTTTTGAAGTCAGACATGAAATACGTACCTACTGAAATAAAACCAAAACTAATTGCACAAGGGAATTACTAAAATATTCTGTAGTTTTCATCTATGTATGGTGCTGACCCTATTGAAATCGTAAGCTAATAATATCATTTGGGGCAGGCACAAGTGACACCAACAGAGTTTATCACTTCTATAAACTGTGGGCCCATTACCTGAACAATCCCTGTTATCCCTGGAGAAGACACCTCACTTGCTCTCAGGTGAGAACATTAAAGCCATTTCCTACCCTTAAAATTTGCATTATTCCAGACATATCTCACCTTGTCTAGTTAGCTGATGACTAGAGATGTCATTACATTTTCTGTTACAAGGACTAAATATTTCTGTTCAGGCCAATAGTAACAGCACTACTCGTGTGCACATTGACATCTGAGTTTTCCTCTCGTGACTTAAAAAAGTCTTTACAACGTTAAGTATTTTCTGAATGCAGATGGGAAATCAGAAGTGAACAGAGTTTATACAACTTCCTCCAGATCATCTGTAACTTAATAAGAAAAATAACACCAAGACTTGACCAATTTGTGCCTCATCCAGTGTACTAACACAAACTAATTGCTGTTATACAGAAATGCTTAGAAACCATCCAAAGACTAAAAAAAGTGGAAAATAAAAAAGAAAGGATTTGGGCAGAAATAATGATAAAAATAACTGAAATTAAGATGGATTTCAACTTATTTTTTGTAGTTTACATCATTTTGTAAGAAAGAAAGAGCATGAAAGAGCATATAATACTGCCTTGTATTGTCTCTTTTAGCATTAAATGGCACTGAGAATAATTTATCGATTATAGGGATTTTCATTCAGTTGTTTATACATCCAGTTTTTGTGATGCTTTAATCAATTCCATAGTAGCTATTTTTACTGAAAGAAGGTATCAAACATGACACTGCAAAGTGAGCAGACACAGCAAAAAAGGTCAGTCGTTTAGGAGGAAAGGTTATGTTTATATCAAAATATTGAAATTACAAACATAAAAGACCAAATTAAAAGAACACCTGAAACTGCTAAAAACCTAATATTGCTATGGATCTTACTATGGTGTGCTGAGGTCTCTCCAGGTGCTGTCTTATATCCTTGCCCAAACCCTCTGAAAATGTTTTCTCCTTTGTGCACGTGTGCACGCACACATGCATTTCAGTGTGTTAAGAAGCTCCCTTTCTTAGTATTTCCCCAAATACTCTAGAGATATTCTCCAGACTACCTTTCTTTCAGGGTATTTGAAAACTGCCTCTTTTCCCTTAAGGCAGCTGTAAAACAGAACACTTGAAACCTTATCCAAAAGTTTTGGAGGACTGAGCAGATCAGAAAGCAATGTTTCATTTTCATTTTGTCTTAGTCCATTACGAGATTGCTAAGGCAGTAAGCTACATGTAGCCAAATTGCTGATTTTTTTCCGAATTAAATTCTTTTTTTTAACCTCTTATTATTACTTCTTTTAAATGTCCTAACATGTAACAGTTAAGAAGAATCTTAGACAAAGAAAATGAAGAATAAAAGAAATGATCAACACTTTGCTTGACTCAAGAACAGCAAAACCCTTGAGTCAAAATGGCCTTTAACGCAATATTTGCAAGTCATGACCATGTACTACTCCATTATTTCTGTATTTCTACCATGAGATAAATACTTCATATCTATAAGCATGTTAGCTAATGTACTTACTTGAAACATTAAAATACTGTGGTCACTTGAAAGAGAAAGAAAGCTACTTTTTCAGGTGTTAACTTGTAGTAAAATACCGATAATATTTATTTATAATTTAATCAAAGCACAGACATTTATGGTGTGTAAATGCTGATGCTAGTTACTAAATACATAACGGTAGGGTTGATGCCCACAGCAATTCAGATATTTATAGAAAAAATGCAAGCCAGCTTGGCACATATAAATGGACACACTTTCAGCAGCTGAAAACCATAAATATTGCTGGAAGTAGCATTCCACGGGATTCTAAATAGCTGCTAAGCCATTACTACAGGTCAAACACGAATGCAAACAGTTTGAAAGCTTTTCTGGTAGAATTGTTCTGTGCAATGATTGGGATCTGAAATAAGGATCCCCCAACTTTTAATTAGTTTTAACAATTTAAAAAAAAGTGTCAAAGTCCCAGTTACCAATTATAATAAATGACTATAATAATAATAAATATAATAAATATAATAAATAGTCATCACTGTTCCGGGACGTTTGCAGGTTATTCTAATGTAAATCTTTCTCACCTCACACAGTCTTACACCCTTCCAGCATTATGATATGTTCTTTTTCACTTTTTTAAGTAAAGATTTGAAAATTTTGTCAGACATTTTTTTAGCTGTACATATCAATTCTTTAAAGATGTGGAACCTATTTAAAGGTGTGTGCAATTGTTTAGTGTTACACTTCAGGGAGATGGATTAATTGGCAGATTGAATGCAAGACTGTCAATACTGCAGTTAGTGGATTGATATCACTCCAGCATGCCAAAGACAGGAAAACAGGAAAAACTTGGAAGTGTAAAATTCTAGTTGTAAACACTATTAGCGTCTGAAGGCACAACTGCACACTGCACTCCTATCCCCAGGATCTCCTCACATCCTGCTCCATTTCAGCAACAAACTGAAAGTTAACTGCAAACAGAAACCAGATCAAAATTGCATGCTAAATGTAACTGCTTAGCATTCAGCTGAAATACACAATAACCCAAAAAATAATCGAACTGCACAATATTGAGAATAATTTTATCTTCAGCTTTTGTCTCTTTATATGGATGCTTAAGAATGTGTGTAAATATGCAGAAGGTGCACAGAAAACTTATCTATGAACATCAGAATGCTCATGCATTAATTATAGATGTATATGTGCTTAATCCCTTCTTGGTAAATAAGAAACTTGACAAGAAGCATCAGAAAAAATCATAGCACCCTCGATGTGCTAGACTGCTGTTTTGTTGCAGGGTACTGCAGAAATATGTACCACAGGAATTATAAATGATATGTGCGGTGCCATAAGGCAACTGTCAATCAATTTCAGGGACTTGAGAAAATCTTGCCTTTCTTATGCTATTGATAAACCCTGACCTTCATATTGACTCTTAAGCTACTGTAAAAGCTCTCAGTAAAGAATTGGCATACGCTCTAGAGAGTGGGTAGGTGACAAGCTATTCAAGCAAACTGATAGCGTGGGAGCTAATACACAGAGGTTAAACCATAAACTATTTCTTCGAAAGTAGCTACTCATTTGCTCATGTTAAATACAAGCTTAAAGGCCTTCTTAAGAAAGTATAACAAAGAATATTTTAACTCATAATGCAAAACTGGTGAAGTTCTGTATTCTAGTGTTTTTGCTTAATCAAAGGTTGTGCTTATGCTATTGTTACTGGCAGCATTACTGCTTCTCACATGCTGTATTTAGTGGAAAAAAAAAAAAAGAAAAAATCTTCACAACAGCCAGAAGCAACTAACAATATGTGAAGCATTACTGAATGGCTCTCTGATTCATTTTCAAATGGAGACAAACTTAAATAAGCTTGCTGCTGATCCTAGGGAGTATTGCATAGTAATCCTCGAGCAAGCATAGCCAAGTCAATCCACAGCAACACCCTGCACAATGCAGAGCTTTTACCTCCCTGAGCAGCAAAATGGGTAGGCAGCCCGTGTGGCACGGGGTGCTGCAGCTCTCCGGGAAATTCTCGTCTGCGGTTTAATACTCTAAATACCTTGGGAACCTCTATGGCATCAGACAATAAATACTTTATGTCTAAATTCATAAAGCAATGCAAGTTCCTGCAAATGTAAACATATGTGTGTGGACAGTGTTTAGATGAATGAGTCCCGTATCTGCCCGCAACACCACTCTGAATATCAAATAGGTTACAGAGAGGCACACATTAAAACACAAATGGCTTACCCACTGCCTCCAGTGCAATACTACATTTCACCTTCCCGCTCCTCCACCTGCTCTAGTGCTCTAAAAGACATTTCCTGGCAGTCAGCAGCCACAAACAAGCCCCGAACGCTGTGCCGTTGTCTTAATAACAAGCCCTATTCCTGCCTGGCAGCCTCTGATAAATAAATTGTTAGAAGCCATTGGAAGTTGGACCAATACAAAGAAACATCACCCCAAAGACATATGCACGTTAAATTTTGCAGAGCAGGAAACTGCTGAGAGAGAAATGGCATTGTTAGCATAGCACAGCATCCAAGCAGCTGCGCCTGGGCCTTGGCAGTAGCAGTGAAACGTCAATAGAGTTACTCAAAATGTTTCAAAGACTCTTAGTATTGCAAAAATAACTATGAATACTACCATCTAAAAATACAGATGTAATTCGTGCTTGTTCCCTTCACCCTCACCCTCAGCTCCTTAAGTTGCATTTACATTTTCCGTTTGTGTTTTATAACTTATGGTGCCAGCAGAACCTTTGCTGTGAACCATAACCACCCTGTGTTCGCAGGTCAGATTTACCTGTCCTTGTATAATTAATTGTATAGTGCAATTAATTAAAAAAAATGCAAATTAGTAGACTCTTATTTGGACTATATAGCAGATAACATGTACAAGCCCTACAGATTTGTCTTCCAGTGTGCAGTCACTGGATCATATCAGAAAGCATGTGTGCCACATTGTTATCTTAAATTTGCTGATTTTGTGCTAGGGGTGTGTGGAATCAAAACTGTTCAGATCAAGGTATATGTTCCCTTGAAATACTGTGAACTGAAGCACAGGACTCTGTCTGTTTAAAATTAGAAAAAGTCATGGTCAAGCGATCATATAAATGAACTAAAAGTTGAATGATGTGAAAATCACTAAGATCTTATTTCACTCCAGGCTTCCAAATTCTGCTTTAGGAATAAAATACCAGGAAGAGAAAAAAAAAATGAACAAAGGTAAAAAGTAAGATCAAAGTTTTTGCAACAAAACACGAACATTTTCTTAAGATGTCACACATTCTTTTACTAAGATAGACTTCAAAATCCATCTACTTTCAGGTCTTTGGTTGATAACTGGAACATTTTAAAGAATTCTGAATTACCCTGCAAATATTCCATGCAGCTCTAACCAGAATACTCACCAGTTCTGATTCTCTCTTCTATGGCAGATAGCTACATAGCTTTTGGCAAGTGACTAAGAATGAAACTTTGTCTACTAACATCAAAGGGTATTTCAGGGCTACTTTAAATGTGTGTAGTACTTCGTAATCTGATTCTTTTTTTTATCTACAGAAACACAATCAGAAATGTCTCAAGTGTAAGGTTTTGTAACATCATTTGTAATTGACATATAAAATCATATTATAAAATGCCATCTTTTCAGCCCCAAATTCTAGTTGCTCTAGTAAATATATACTTCGTGAGCATTAGAGATCACTAGATTTTTTTTCTAATTACATTTGCAAGTAATTAATGCCATTGCTGCATTCCTGGATTTGTAGTATTCCCTAGATGTCCCTATACTGAGTAAGTGGGAAATGCTGTGATAACATAATCTAATTGCAAAGTCAAATTGTAAAGATTTTTAATAGCAACCACTCTATAGCACTTTTAATTTTCTGTCTGCTTCATGAACATTAAATAATTATTTCTCACATCACCCATGTGAGTAGATTACACCACTTCTGTCTCTAAGCTTGGTACATTCTCATTCTACCGTAATGTTGAACACGTTACGCTTGAGAGGCATGTATTGCAGAAGCAGAGGCTGACTACCAGTGTTTCAAATGAGTCTTGTTATTGAGTTGTATACCTTCCTAGCATCATCCACGGAAATTTATGTTACAAGATCTAACTGCAGTACCAAATCTGATTTCTGTATGCAGAGAAGGTTTGAATGAAGATCTTTTCAAATTAGCAGATGAAGACTGAGTGGCAATCTGAAGCCATCTGCTATACTCTTTTTAAATGTTAGCTGTTCCTATTCTAAATACCTGCTATATATTTTATAGTGTTATCACTAGGAGCCAAATTAGGGTCAAAAACCTGATGGCACAAGAAGAAAGGAACGCTGTAGGACATACATGAAATAATTGTCACCATATGAAACCCTCTCACCCTCAACTTAAAATATATTCCTAATAGGAGAAATAAGGTTGTTCTTCTCGAAACCAAGTAAAGGATGGATCTTTAATCTTTCACAAGTCAATGACAATTTTATCAGCAAAGGGAGCTATGCAAGACTACCCACTTTTTCAATGGAGCAAAACCTTTTTAAAGCAAACTTCATAACAATTTGCTGTGAGAAGGGCAGATAACGACTACCACTGGTTGCCCAGGATCTCAAAAGAAATGTGGGCCATCGCATCCCATTTTGTGTGGGAAGAGGGAGGAGACGCACAATGGATTATCTCCAGGAACTCCGAAAGCTTTCCTTCAACACAGCTCATTTTTTTTCCTGACAAATGTCTCACAAGCAAGTAAAATTTCCTTTGCAATTCTACCTGTTTCACTTCCTATATAACTATCATCGATGTAATTCTTTGATTGCAAAATCATTGATATATTTTCTAAAATGACAAATTATAAATAAAGGGAGCCAGTGTAATAATTTACTTTGATTTCCTGAATGACACAAACATTGGATTCCTTGAAGTATTCTTTTTGTGAATACAGTGAGCTTTACAAAAATCTTCCAGTCTTGATTTAAAGCTATCGTGAGTTTTGGAAAGCTCTTCCAGTGCTTAATTCTTTTACTGGTAGCATTTTTATTTTTTTTTGCCTGTTTTCTCCACTTTTCAGTTCAGCTAAATTCTGTTCCCCAAAGTTCTTACTCTTGCTGTTCTTCTGTGAATGCTGAAGAGGACAGAACTGGACCCCTTTGGAGCCATGTGAATGAAGTAACTGATTTGTTAAGAATTTCCAAAGGAATATATTAATCTTTCACAACGAAACTAATAAAGAGGATGGAAGATGTGTCACACACATACAAGTTAGGGTTACATATGACTTCATAAATTGCTTATAATTTAATGGTAAAATCCAGATCAAGACGGAAGTTAATGGTATAAGAGAAAGTTCTGGTTGAGGTTAGTACACTTTTCTCTGAGATCTTACAATATTTAAGTCAAGTATATCTTATGGTATGGATAGTTTGCTTTATATAAAATGCTGCAAGCACTCAGTCTTTAACATTGGCTTAGAAGTCTTTTGTTTCTGTCCATCAAAGGAAATTTTCTTTCTGAAAATTACCTGGACAGAAGCCTAGTGAGCCTTGTCTGGTGAAACATGAAAGATTCTCTGTCCATTTAGATAACCATCTCTTGTTGTCTTTCAACAGAGTTCAGACAAACATAAATGTATCAAGTTAGGAGGGAGAATAAAGTGAAGTCATAATGAAACTAGATTTATAATGTGTTCTAGTCCTTTCAAAGAGAAACGCTTGAAAAGGGAACTTGAGGAAATTTTTATTAAGAGGTTAATGGGTTTGTCAGACTCTTAAACCACTTTGCCAGTAGACGCAATGAAATGACAAATTGAACTATAAAGAAACATGCAAGAAATCATTCTTCACGCTAAGTAGCGAATCAACAGTTCTCATCAGTTTTTGCAGTGTTTTGTAGACTTGGAATATTCCAGTGTATGTTCTGGACCACCAGTATCCTATGAGAGTTTAATAAAAGAAAGGATTTTCTTCACTTTTTAATGCTTATCTGAGACGACTTTCTGTGCTGACCAGCCATTTTATCTATCCATCACATTTTTCCAACAGCGATCTATATTAAAGATGTGGGAGACCTCTTCAACAAAATTAAATCAGAACAGGAGGAATGCAAGGGGGGGGAGGGGAGGGAATGGAGTGGTGGGAGTAAAGCTCCAAACTGAGTCATTGTAGGTTTAAGCAAATACGTAGAATTTGTGTATCTCATATATGTGAGATACATGGGGAGTGCCTGTATGCAAGTTATACAATAGGAAGATTTAAAATATATTATACTTTTATGTCTGCTATTTCATTTTTCTACAATTATTTTAGAACAGAAAACTTCAACATATCAATACAGCAAAATTAAGCAAACTAACCTTATTACTCAAAACTGTCTGACAAAGAATAACAATAATCTATTCAAACCTTAATGCTTAATGCAATCGAAATCTTCTGAGCTCATTCAGGCCATCTGTATAACACCACCTCTTCCCTCATTCGTGTTCAATGATTAAGTCTTTATTTGTAAAACAAGCTCTTCAGGTCTCTCATTCAACTTCTGCCATACTTACACTGCCCTCTGCCCTTTGGTTGTCCTTTCTCTTTGGATTCTCTCCTATGTTTCATTTCTGTCCCATTTCTTCTGTGCTCTTTTTCCTGCTCCCAATTCTGTTCATTTTTCTGTATGTTTTCCTCCTCTCCATTGCCAAGTCCTTTCTGATTCCACAATTTTTGCTAATTAACCATCACAAAATTCCTATGAGACTCACACTGAATGACAGTGTCTGATAGATAGGTAAAATTAAAGGAAGAAAGTCTAATTAGTTTGACCAGGCCCCTGGAGGATTCAAAACCTGAGGTGCTATCAGGGCATAGATATCCCTTAACAGTGTTCCTCATTCCGTAAGTAGAACAGTCACACAAGTATATACAGCTGCTGCTCTGGGACTCTGCTATTCTTGGCGGCAGCTTGACAACCATCTTCTACAAAACTACCATTACTCTGTGGTTCTCTCAAACCTGTACAAAGCCATAGTGTGGGGAATTTATGATTTTTTACAAGGAAATCAATATGAAAACATCTTGTGTGATTATATTCCATACTTAGGGTTTTCAATGGAAGGACTGATAAATTACTTCTAAAAATGGAATTTCAGTGCCAGGGTCTGACTACTAAAAACCACAGCAGCAGAAAGGAGGTCGAGTTAAAATAGACATAGACTGTGTGCAGGCCAACTTCGCTTACACATCTGCTATCAGAATAAGCTTTTAACGAACTTTCACTTGCATGGGAATGTCATAGGTTTGATACGGATAAGCAACAGAGAAGCCAAGCAAGAATAATTTCATGGAGGAAAGACCCAAAGCTTACCAAGTATTATTCACATACCCACCCAACGTGCCCATGTAAACATTTCTGCAATTGCTTTGTCACTTTCCCTGACTGCAGGGAATATGATGTATAACAAAGGGACTGATTTCACTCAGCAAATCCAAAAGATTATGGGATGGAATGAAACACATTGTATAGCAGGTGTCATCTTGTCTGGCAAGGTTAATTTTTAATGACAGTATAGCAGATACAGGGAAAAAAATACTAATTTTTATCTGCAGTGTAATGTTTGTCAAGTTATGATACTTATTGCCTGTTTTCCTCATATTTTGGGGACATAGGAAAACAAAATAGACTGAACCTTTTATTCTCTCAAGAGTATGAGAAAGATAGCCAGTGCTTGTACCTTCATTTCAGATACCCCATCAAATGGTTGGTTAGGGAGCAAAACTCATAATTTCATAAGGGTAATTGGATACATTTTCTTCTGTTCAAGCAAATTGCCCCCTGGCACAAGAATTTTAAAATCTTTTGGCAGCCGACCTCCCGACACCCATCTGTGTTGGAAATTAATTTTTTGCTTTGGGGTATACTATATTTACATATTTTGTTTTTATTTCTCAATATTTAATCTAGTGAGAAAAGAGACTCTTCAGGCAAGCACTAAAACTTCTCAACTGATTTTTTTTTAAAGGTACTTCTCCAGAAGAAGTTGACCATACTCATACTATATAGCCAATAGGCAAAACTGGAACAGGCTTTACTTTTATTTATTAGGTAGGCAAATACTAATTTTAAGACCACCTATTTTTAAACATCCATTATTTATGACATTAAGCTGCAGAATATCTGATAGTATTTGCTACAAGCACAAACTGATGACTGTTATACGCTTGTAATTTGTGCCAGAGGAAAGTTTGGGGAATCTGCATGCATGGTCTCCTAGCAACATTGAATTCCTGTTGTTTTCACCTATTTTCTTTGTTTAATATAAGCAAATTATAAAAGCGATCTCAGCTACCATAGCACTGGACATGAGCACATACTTATCCTGCCTAATTTCATAATTTGGTTCCCCTGGCTCCCTCTCTAGCAATGGCATGAGGGACACTCCAGATTGTAAACCCTAAGGTAAAGCTGTAGTTAAATTCAGTTGGGCTGATTCAGCTTTCTTGGGTTGCTTCTGGTCAACGTTCATCTTGCAGTTGCAGGAATATAATGGAATATAAGGAACAAGTTTTACTTTTGTACTGGTGAAATTAACTTTTAAAATTGCATTTAGTGCTAAAAAAAAAGTTTTTTTTTTTTTTTTTAAAGCAAGAAGTGCAAATTCTTTGAAAGTAAAAGCATGGTTGTCTAAATCAATAGTGTGCTTGAAAGGATTTGCTACCATGAAATGTCTTAGGCCCCCCACACTTCTTAACATAGAGGTACGTCAGCATGCAGAGAAACTTCTTCATATTAAGTGCTACATGCACAAGAGAGAAACACACACTGTAAAAGCTTGACCTGTGTTGTAGGAAAATTGCACTTTAACTATTACGGCTAAGACAATAACCACTTTAAAAACTAACAAAAAGTACTCAAGGTTATGAAGGGCGCAAACTACGAAAAACAAAGGTTATTATGATTTACAGAGCTGACACAACTCTAAAACCATAAGTAGAGAAAGCAAATGCGACATTTCAAAGGACACATGTTGTGAAAATGATGAACTTCAGGGCATAAGCTTGTTCCCAGATGAGGTTTGGAACAAATTATTTTCTTCTGCAGCATCTGGCACTGTCTACTGCCAAAGAAAAGGATACCCAAGAAGCTGAGCCACTGTTCTGCTTGGCAACTTCTATATTCTGACTTATTTGAGGAGGTGATACCTGCATACCCTGTATGAAGCATACGTGACCAAGGACAAAAGGAAATTCTGCCAAAGGATGCACATCAGAAATTACCCATTATTACAGACACAAAAGGACAGAATAATTCAAAGTGTTATAAATAAAACATGCCTGAAAAATAAATTGCAGCTGTGAAATACATGAGCACTGTGAAGTTGCCTATGCATATGTGCATTGGCTGTCTAAATGATACTTATCAGCCGAATCTTGCATCAGCCTCCCCAGGCACACACAGATGGTCGTAACAGCCAGCACTCATGTGGACAGGAAAGCACGTTAGCAATGTCTGAAGTGCATTTCCTGCAGTGTGCCATCACTGAAGTGTGGTATGGTTCCACTCCAAAATTCCAATCAAAAAGTGTGAGAGGCATTAAAACAACTGTCCCCCAGAGAAGACAAGGGACAGTGTCCACAGATGATAACGCAGTCTTGACAAGCTCAACAGAAGGACCAGGAGGTAGGAATCAAAACTTCCACACGATGGCCAGACCTGGTGGGAAGTGACGATGCTCCTTTTGTGAGCTTTAATCCTTTCTCCATCACCTCATTATTTCCTAAAGGGTTAACAATTAGTTTCAGCTCAGCCATTTGCTTCCCCAGTCCTACAGAACAGGAGGTAGAGGGGACATAGATGTCTTGTTTCAGAGGTGTCAGGGCTCAGAAGAAGGTGGTCAGGGCCAGGCAGGGCTGGGCTCGGCACCACCAACCTGTGCCTGCAGCAGTGTCACAGGCGCAGCTTGCCCTTGGAGGCACAGCTCTGGCATGTGAAAAGCATCAGATGGTAAAATGAATGTTCCCCACCAATTTCTCTTTCTATTTTTGTTTGTATTGGATATATTTTAATTTCCCTCATTCTCTACTTTCTGGGTAGCGTGCCAATACTTCACTCTTTGTACGTCATGTTTCTGGCAGTCCTCATCCAAACTTTAACCCCTGTTAGGCCAACAGTGAGCCTTTAAAAGTGGATCAGTGAATTTGCAGGAGACAGACATACTATAGGGTCTTTTTCAGCCTTCTTCCACAAAGCCCTGAGCATGTAGGGGGATAAGATAAATTACTGCTACATGTCACGTGTGTGAAATGTAAGGGTATATCAGTAACTCTTTGCTGGAGTCATTGAAGGTTGAGCAATAACAGAATGGAAGCAAACTTCAGGCTGTTTGGACTGGTACTCACCAGCACCTAAGAACACAAGGTAAGCAAACAGGGAGAGGATCCTTCTCTCCTGTCAAAACACATCCCTGAAGGAGTTGAAAAGGAAAACCAGTTTCAGTGTCAGTATCTAGAACACAGCTGGAATGTGACGCAGAGCAGGAAGTACTCTGCTAAGCTCTATGATGAAAGTAAATTCTCTGCCACACAGCGAGAGCAGATGTGCTCATTTTTGGATGAAGAAGAGAAGAACAGTTTCAGGATAGCCAGAGCAAAGCATTCCAAAGGTTTTCTGGTCAAAAGGGTTCATTACAATTACTTGCTGTTTTGCATAAGACAGGCCATAGCATTTTGTTGGGTAATTTCCACATCAGCCCCTGAAACATGAAAACTAGACAGAACAGAAAAAATCATGACCTAAAGAGAAATTTCTAGTTATACACTGGAAAAAACTCATCTTATGACATATACAATTGCATGACTGCACCATATTAGTATTTTTAATGAAGTAACAAGGCTGGAATTCCTGCTTCTCATGATAAGGGAAGCAGAAAGAAATAAAAAAGTAAATACACCTTCCTATGTAGCCAAACCAAAGAAATATTCTTTGTAATATCTTTCCATGCTGGCATTATGCTAGGACTCCTAAAAGAGGGTAGGAAAATTCCTATTTTCCAAAAGATGAACTTCAACAATTTCAGAACTGTAGATGCGTTTGGTTTACGAATGAGATGTTCAAAAGGCATTTTATACAAATCTTAAACATAACTGTGTAGAACAAAAAACAGATGTGTGATGAGGAATGAAAGCAAATTTCCCTCTGAAAGAATAGCTGTATGCTATGCCTAACTTAAGTACTCTAGTAATTCATTTGCATTTTCATAGCATTTATACCCATAGCATAAGCCCCCAAAATAATACAGAAGGAAATTACCATACCTGCTGCTTTTTGCAACATTTGTTCATGAAAAAGATTAGGCTTTTACTAATTCTTCAATATTTTAACAGTCCCAACACCCTGCTTCTTTCAAGTAGGAGAAAACCATTTATTTGGTTTTGCTGTATTGAGTATTTTTTTAAAGAGGAGCAGTATACGCTGCCTGTCAGTAACATAATTATTAGATAATATTCCTGAATTTTAAAGTTATGAAAAAGATTGATTTTTTGACCAATCTTCACTGAAAGAGATAGAACAGCTTCTTTGAAATAAGCCACATAATCAGATTTGCTTTAGAGCACCGATTACTGTACTTCACACTCAAATAAAAGCCAAAGAATAATTTATTTGATGTACTTGTTAAGCTAAAAATGCAGAATTGACAGAATATGGAAGTTCTTTGATCTTTTGAAGGTGTTCAATATAATCTCAATGCTTCCTGATGAGTGACAATTCATAATGTTCTAAAAATAAACCTCTATGCAAAGATTTTTATTTTTTATTTATTTTTTAGCTTTAAGCTTTATGCTTTCATTATGTAACTGCTGCTTTGAAGATTTTATTTTTCTTATTTAAGCAACATACTTTATTCTGATCTCAGAATGCTGAAATAGGTTTGTGAAAGGGGAACAAAGTTGACTCAGATCCTTCTTACAGAAGATAACATTCAAAATATGACTAGCAGGGTAAAGTTCTCATTTACTTTCCTTTTCAAAGATGATAAAAAGTGAAAAGAGTCAAATTGGGTTCATTGTTGTAGTGTGTAGGTACATCTTTCTGAATGTCAGGTTCAGAGTCAGGCCTGCCTTCTAATTTGTCTCCCATTTCCTATCCTCTTTCACCACAAAAGCAAAATTGTGTGGAACGTGAAGAGAAATTACAAATGGCACATGAGCTTCCCCCTCACTCATTTCCCAACACATACACCGCTAGTTCTTGGCACCTCCTAAAAACAAGTCAAGATTTTCTTAAAAGTACAGATACTCCAGCGTCAAAACTGACAGGCAGATTGACCCTCACAAAATTTTAACAAAGCAGCAAATTATTTTTGCCAAGTAGAAGAATTTTTAACTACGAGACAAGCTGCTTCTATCACTTTCTGTATGTATAGAATTGAATCACGTTTACGGTGTCTCTTTAAACTGCAAGACCATTGCTGACTTCTAATCTGCAGTGGACAAAAAGATTGTTTATTTCAGGTTGCCCCTAAAAAAATCAGCAGTAGAAAAGAGGAATCTCCAGTTGGTATGCAGGCTATACTTTCTATCTCAACAAAGTCTGCATCAAAACAATTTGTATAGAGCAGCCGGGTTAGCAAGATAATGGGGGCAAGACATTCAGCCTAGCCGAAAATCCATTTTCATGTTGGTAAGAAAATGGAGAGAGATTGTATTTCACAAACTATTCTTTATTTCTTTAACTACACTTTGAATTTATCCCCATAGGAGTCCCTGATATGAAACAATTCTGTTAGTGCTGCATAGTTGGAATATGAAGATTAACTCAAATAGAGTGGAGAGGACCAGGCCATTCACATTCAACAGTGAAAAAGGTTTTAATGAAATGATCTGAACATAATTTATGGTAGGGGAGAGAGATTTCCCTGCCTGTAGCAGGGGGATTGGAACTAGATGACCTTTAAGGTCACTTCCAACCCAAGCCATTCTATGATTCTGTGATTTTCATTTTCAGGACACAAGATTTTCTTACTCTTATTTACATAATTCCTAATGTTGTTTCCCAGAAGAAAAGAAAGGAGGCAAAAAGCTTTTACAAAATTTGAGGATTTAGTTATATTGTAGAGAAAAAAAAAAAACCAACAAAAAAAAACAACTGATCAACCATGTGTACACAAGCATATGATTCCAGACATATTTTACATGCATGTAAACAATTCTCTCAACATCTAAGATCACGATATGATGTTGGTATTTAAAAACAAGTCAGCGTATCTGTTTTTCCCCATCTTCTTGGATGCCTCAACTCATATATAAAGACCTTTAAAATATTTTCATTACATATTTTTTTAAATCAACACTAAAAATGGCTTTAAGCAAGTCATATTTCTGGTTGGTATTACTATCATTTAAGCATCAAGAGATCGGAAGATACTTTCAATCTACGATTGCAGCAAAACACTGAGTTAATTAGGGTAGGGAAAAAAAAGTGATCTGGTATGTTTACTGCTTTTGACTTTGCATGATTTTATTCTGCAATTCCAACATCTCATGGAAGAGGTAAAGAGGTAACAGGGATATGATTTACTTAAAAGAAGGTGCCTCAGGAAGCAAGTAGTTCTGTACACAGTTGCGCTAATGAAACCCATTTTCCTCAGCCTATTGTACACCTAGCAGCTGAGCAGCAGCTCTCAGCTTCTCTTCTTTTCCTTGCCCGTACTGCATTATGCTCCAGCCATCCCTGCTCCATCCCTGCCTTCCTCCAGCAGGTCACCATCCCCAGAACCATGATACCTGCAAGCCCCACTCACTCTGAAACCCCTTCATGGTGTCTTCGGGAAAGCCTCTCTCCGAGATGTGCATCCCAATGGAAATACACCCTAGAGATTCTTCCTGGCTCAGGCACAAGCGTGTCCCAGGATCACCCCCACAGGCTGGGGGACAGAAGGCCTGCCCCAGTAAATGGGAGTCAAGTCAACACTTTTTCTCGCCATCTCCTCGGGACACTTTTCTCTCGGACACCCCAAGCCAGGTGATCGGCTTGTAGCAGCATCACACAGCAGCTGGCCCCCGGTACCCGCATGTCCTGTAATTCATTTCATTCTGACTTCTGTTGAGACATAGCTTTCAGAAGCTGCTTCAACTGCACCATGAAAGGACACATTAATTAGATTCCTAATGTAGTGTCATGCCATATTATATCAGCTTGGCTGTGCTTTCTATTCAGATAATCTTTGTATTTGTATTTTTTATGCTTTTTGCTCTTTGGCCTCCTTGGCATTCATGCCAGAGCACCAAAATAAATGTCTTTTTCAAGTTCATACTAAAACAAAAACTCAGTCTTTAAGTAAACTGTAAAAGGGGCACTGATGGCTTAAAGACTCAGCTGCACATCTCTGCATCAAACGTTAGCAACAGAAACAATCTCTTCCCATGATTAAGTGCTCTCACATGACCTTGTAAGCTGAGCTCATGAGGGATTTTGTGAAAAACTGTAGTCTTGAGCATGCAACAGTGACTAAATTCCTCACAAATCACATATGATTTACATAAATGAGTGTCTCAGCTCTCACACAGCCAGCACTAGACCTAGTTACTAACACATGAAAAATGCACTCCCAGACTTGGCACACAGCTTCTGCAGCTGCCAAATATACCCCCTGTGAGATGAGAGCAGGTTGATGAGGAGGGCAACACAAACATTTTCAACACTGCTAGCGACAGGAAGAAGAATGAGAATTCTGTTTATGTTGTTAGAGATTTTCTGATCATATTAGTAATTTCATTATGCTGTTCCTAGAGACCAAACCTTTTAGAATGGTATGGAGCTCAAAAATGCCTGATGAAAATTGCTGCTATAAATCAGACTCACATCATGTTAACAGCACAGGAATTATACGATGTCACAAGAATACAGGCACACCCTGTAGTTAGCATTTGAACACCCTTTTGGACTCCAATTCACACAGGTGAACCTGTTCACATCCCATGATTTTATTCTAGAACCTGTTCTGGTGTCTGACTTTTCCAGGACACCACCACCCCATGGGTGCGCTGTGCTTGTGCTTCAGGCACACCCTGAAACAGGGTGATGGAGCAGTGGTGGACAACAAGGACATCAGAGTGAACAGCACAGATCAGTCACAACTGGGAAAGGCCCAGACTCTTTGAAAGCTCAGAAAGTTTCCAACTAGATAAAGGAATATCCAAAAGGGAACCTCAAAAATCCCAGTGGAATAAGAAAAATCTAGGACAAATATTCTTTGACTATTCAGACGCAAAAAGTCATGATGGTGTCTTTCCATAGTCAGGTTGAGAGAGGGCTGAAGCAAGGTTAGAGGAATGTTAACAACTAATCAGAATATGTTTCTAAGACTTTCTTGTGCCTTTTTTTTTTCCCACTTGTCCATAATAATATTTAATTTCTTTATTTGGATTCATTGACATTCTCCTCTATCCCTCTCTTTGATATAATTTTTTTTCTGCTATTCTTGTACATAGTCTCTCTGCCTAGCTTCAACTGCCAGATGATCTCATCTCCTGTTTATCAAATCCTTCAAAAATAAAAATAAAAAAATCACCTTTTGGAGGCATCCCAAACCACTTTTCCTTAAATGACTTTCTTTAACAGCAGAGAGCTATTGTGACTTCCCTACATCTATGGGCAAATATAAATCCAACCTGAGTAGCAAAAATGACTACAAAAAACTATGTACCATTAGTAAGCCTAAATAAATTCTGAGAGATGCATATACATTTAGAAAATTACCTGCTTGAGCTCTTTCAAAATGACTTCTCTTGTGAAGATGTGAGCTAAGAGCAGCTTAATCATTAATGAAAAAAAAAAAAAAACAAAAAAACTCTACCACCATTTGCACCATTTGTAGCAGAGTAATCCAATAACTTGAGTAAAACTATGATAAGAAAAAGTGTGATGACAAATACGCATGTATTGTTTACATACTTGGACACTGAATCTTCAATAAATGTATAAAAAGTACTTCTACCAATTATCACTGTAGCTATATTTTTCTCGTCCTTACCACAATCTTTGTTTCTACTTCAATTATAAGAAAATTAAAAAATGTGGGTTATTATGGCTATTACAAACTCTTATTTGACACTTGTGCACTCAACTTCAGACTTTCAGTTGTAAAAGCTGAGAGAAAAGCTCTAAGATAGTAAATAATTTTGATAACATTGTTTGTTGTGAATGGACTGTGAGAAATAGATGGTGTTTGTTTCACTTTTGTATCTTTATCCACTAAAGGGTAGAGAAGAGAATAGTAGGATATCAACAAAACAGCATAAGGAAAAATAATGTTTAGTTTTACAAACGTATCTTGGATTTTACTTGGAAAGCACACACACATGCACACAAAAGTAATGAGGCTTGGCATCCAGGCAGAAGTCAGACTTGGGAGGGTAAGTCTGAGTCTTTTCCTTTGTTTTAAATGGAGTCTCACAACCAGACTCCAGGGATTTCAGTCTATGTCCCAAATGCAATTACGAAACCAAGGGACTGTGTCCAGTGCCTTTAACAGAAATTGGAGCAGACCCTCTGTAAAGTGAAATACAAACTGTTTGCTGACCTCTCTCTTTTAAACCTTAATGTTTTCACTCAGACACATTTTTAAAAGGGAAGACAAAGTGAGGTTTTACTTTATCTAACTAAACTGTGCTGTCTGCTCCATAATGGAGGAGAGATGTCAGAACTCTGTATGAGAAAAGGAAATCTCAGTTATCAATACTAACTCACAAGGCACGGGAAGATTCCATTTGGGATTTTCTTTGTATTGGTTGTCCTAAGAAAAAACATCCAATCATCCCAAGGGAGAATGAATTGATTTCTTTTTGAGATATCCAGAATTCCTTTGTGGTACAAGATGGGCAAAGATAGAAACAGACATTTGGCTTAATCTTTCCTGTATTTTGACAGTCTACAGCAAAAGTGGCAGACAGGATTTATCTGGAATACAAAATTCTCTCATCCTGGACAGATCAGAAGTACCACTCTTTGTTAGTTTTCTAACTAAAGCCTGTTTTGTGGATGCTATTAAAAGAGAATATCTACAGCAGGAGGGTAGGGAATAACTGCAGCACTCAACACAGGAAGGGAAAATACAGACTAGCTGATACACTGAATATTATTGCACAGAGAACATTAATTAGATTTGTTATGATACACAGGAGCTGTTCAGTAGTCTTCTCTCCTTGAATTGATGAACTGGGACATCATTGCTGAACTGCAAAACAGTCCCCAGCATCTCTATGATAAAAATTGCTATAGCACATCCCAGAAACTGAACATTTTAGCATGGCACCTAAGCAGAATGCATTTGAGTGTGCTTCAGTTGGCATGCCCAGATGAATCCAGGTAAGCTTCCCACAAAATACAGAGAAGTATTTAAAAGATTACAAGAATTTTGTAGAGGAGGAAAATAAAGAATTTACTCAGTAGTCTGTAGAAAGTCTCAGTAGTCTTACATACGGCCCTCCTATCAAAACTTTTTATTTATTCATTTTACCTGTAGTATTTCCTAATTACTAGGTGCCTGAAAATTCACTTGGCCAAGGACCGTAAATGTACTGTAGGTGTACTTCAAACTGCTTTAGAACAGTCTGAGCAACATCTCTGTTATAAGTTGCAGTAAATACAGCAGGGATGCATCCACTGTTTGTCAACCATTACCTTATTTTGGTGTAACAACGACTCTGGTTTCTGCTACTTCTTCAATATCTCTCTCTGTGGCTAGCACTGGTGTAATTTTTCATGGTATTGTCTCATTTTACTTTCCTCCTTTTCTTCAAAATCATGAAAATTAAAGGTCTTACCAGGGTATTTGTACCTTGGTTTTATTCCCAGAGCCACTCTCATAAGCATGGCGTACTGTCTCTTCTCTGTGCTGTGCCTTAACCTTACTTCTTGACAGCAACAGATTTCTCACTACAGTGCTGTATCACAATCAGCAAATCCTTGATTCTGGTATGATGCAAATCACTCCGCACTTGCAACACAAAAGGTGCCCTTGCAGCTTTTCTTGTCCAAGCAATTAACATCCCATGATACTGCCAAATTATCTTGGAACTCAACTTTTCATGTGAAAACAGAACAAGCAGATTGTCTGACGTGCTCTTGGTTCAATTCCTTATAATAAACTCCCTCCCCCTGCCTCTCTCTTTCAAAAAAAGGTTAAGATAAATGAAACATCATAGAGAGAGAAGTGAAAGAAAAATATAAAGAGATATTGCAGATATTCTGATGTCATGGATTATTATGGTATTTTGAAACTATTATTATTCATCCTAATATAAAAACAAAATACGTGGTGGATAAAATGTCCCAATGTTATCGACTGTTGCATGGTTTATCCTTGTCCTGGAATGATTCTACGACTTTGCAAATATCATAGCTATATACTAAAATCATACACAGAACTATTTGATCCAACGTTTAATGGATAAAAAACAGCTTACTGAAGTGAAACGTTTTTACTTGTCAGCTTGTGTGAATAATCCACAACCCATAAACATTGTAACACTGGTGATGTAACCCATTAAAATAAATGCCTTTAAAGGTATACATCAGGTAAATAGCTATTCCTTTGGCAACAAATATAGGACCAGACCTTGGCAATTTGTATCATGTAATTTACACAACAGATTCTTCTCCTTGTTACATTTCAGTCTTCTGTTGCTCAATGTGAACAGTTTCTCCTCCCAGCCCATAAAAATTCATCTGGACTTTTCAGAGAAATACATCCTTGACACTCTTCAAAAAAGAAGAGTTGCTTTTCAGGCAGAACTACATATACCCTTGGTTCAGTTACTACAGGAGATATCACTACAACAGATCCTTCATAATACCGGTTACTTATTTTGATTGTCAGACCGTCATATTCGTCTTATGTTCATAATCTAATTGTGTATATACCCCATTTTATAGAGAGGCTACAAAGTAGCCAAGCAGCTATTTAGGACTATGCAAATATATTCTTTATCAGTTTTACAAAAGTGTTAAGGATACATACAATCATGGAAACAGTTGACATGTAAGATGAAGCAAAAATAGGGACACCATATGTCAGCATGATATTGAAAAAGTATTCCAACACACAAGAAAGTACTGACATACGTAAATATCAGAATACAATAATATCTGAGCATGCAACACTGGAAACACTAACTGCAATTGCTAAGCTAAAGACTGGGTTTAAAAATCCAGGTTTGTACATGTATTTGGCCATCAAGTACCCTTCACAGAAAGCACACTGGATCTGTCAGCCTCACAAATCCTCCACTTCTACCCTGTGGAAAACTGATTGTCATTCTTTTGACTATTTACAGTCCAAAAGCATGTGGAAAGCTTCATTACTGCCTTTCAATGACACTTTAGCAATAAGGAGCAGTGAAGAGACAGTAGATTGCTCCAGCTTGAAGAGAAAAGATAAGTAGATTTATGTCACACTTTGTTTTTGCAGCTTGCAAAGAGTTATATAGCCATATAGAGTTATATAGCCAATCATTAAAGAAAGAAAGAAAGAAACAAACAAACAAAAAAACACCCTTAATTTTATTACAGAGGCCTCGATCGAGATAATTTCTTTCAAACACAACGAGGACGTTGCAGGGTCTTGAAATGCCTCCTTTTTCTCCATTATTTTTTTTAAGCTTCTTTCTTTCATCATGTCAATTTGTCCTTTATATCATGTATAGCAAGCAAATATAATAAGCTTCTTTTGGAAAATCAGGCTACTATAAATTCAAGCATTCTTTATATAATTTTAGGAGGAAAATGGTTAACATGTTTGCCTCATGACTTGCAAATGAAAGAAAATAATAACGCTTAGCAAAAGACATTAGAAGAACACATTCACCATGAATCATACTGCCCTTGAAGGTGCAGCTTAAAAAAGCAGAGAAATAGATTTGACACCACTTGGACTTGCAGCTCGGACATGCTGCATTAAACTGTTCAAAATTAATTTAATCTGAGCATGGAGAATAATAGCCTCTCAGTTCAAGGTTTCTGATAGCAGTAATTTGCACTCGAAAGTACTTCCAAAGGGAAAGAATAAATGAAGGGCGACTCTCCAAAACTGAGTGAGCAAATGTATTCACTAAATGAAAGCCTCTTGATCACCATGTAAAAGAGCATTCAGGAAAACGACACATTCTATATCATTCTGTGGGTTAGGAATTTTTTCTTCAAACTGCTCAGCTGCTACAAGGATAGACACTGCTCTTCCTGGGCTGATGGTGGGATAGGAGCCTACTTTCTTAGGATTCTTGCCTTTTAACTCAAAAGCCACAAGATCCATTTGCCTAAGAGACAAGCAAGTAATACTGGTGTAATCTAAAATCCTCAATTCACATTTGTAGTAAAGCACAGGCTACCTGCATATAGGATATTGGCAGTTCACCTTGCTTTTCCAGCAGAGGATTAAGAGCTTACTAACAAAGTGTTAACACTCTAGCCCTTTGAAAGTTATTTATCAACCCAAAACTTTGTTTACGTTTCAGAAAAGCCATATTCTCCACATTTGTATGTTCATAGTTTTCATTTCCATTCACCATGCCTGTTACTGAAACCTCTTGGTACCTGCTTCATTTCACATTCAGTTCCCAGGAGGCAGTGTGATCTGATGGAAGAGGGACAAGACGTGGTGGTTCTCTGCTCTGACATAAATGTAATTGGTGTTTTATAACAGCATCAACACAACAAAAACCGCCCAGGTCATATGCGGTAACACACCAGGCAACAAAATGGGGAGAACTCATTGCTTTCATAAATATACCCGTGCTGATGGATACCCACCCAATACAAGAGATGAGGCAGGCAAGTAAGACAGTACCTTGCTGTTAGCTTCTGGCCTTTGTTATGACTTCTCCAGCCTAAAATGACTGTTCCAACATGCTCCTTAAGTACAAGAGCAAACTCTGACCTCTCTCAACTCTGAGATTGCTGGGGGAAACTGCGAGGGTAATCACTGGGGTCAGAAGTTGACAAGCAACCTTATAAAGATAGTGCTATAGTGGAAACACGGATGAGGGAAGGAGAGGAAACTGATATTGCCAAAAGATGTAGAGTTGGCCCAAGTGAAAGATTTTACAGCTTTCAAATGTTTTAGCTTTAATTTATGGGTGGAGAAGAGGAATAAAAGAAAAAAAGAAAAAACACTAAAAATAAAAAAAAATCAGCTTTTCATTCAAACTTCTGATTCTTTCTAATTTAATGTTACCACCCCATTTAATAATTAAAAAGAGAGAAAAAAAAAGTATTCAACTGCTGGTGCCCATTATCTCTATACATTAGTGAAGCAGACAAGCCAAATTCTCTAACCCCAGTAGTTCATTATGGAGTTCTAGCAAGGAAGCAGTGAAATAAATGTATGTGAGAGCCTTGGCAGGCCTGGGAGCAGGTAGCAATGAGGAGATGACTCAAAGCCCTAAGCCATGTGTTAGGGTCACCTTTATTCTGCTGCCTTTCACTCTCATGTGTTTTACCTTTTCAGCTATGTTTCTGAAGGAAAAAGACAAAAATATGCTTAGGTCTTCACACGCATGCACCAACATCTTGGTTTTCCTCCAAATCTAGCACTCCTAGGAGCCATATCCTATGTAAGAACAGCATAAAGCAAACCCTGGGCTTAAGCAATAGTCAGTAATAATAATTAATAACATCCTGGCTAGGCAGAGAAGCAAGGACAATGGTTTGCAATACTGTGCACTGACAGCTTGAAAGACAAACTACAGTCAAAGAAAAAAAATCACCAAACAAGATGAGTTCTTGAGTATCTTTCCATTCATTTAATTTCCCCCCTCTCTCTTTTTCCTTTTTATTTTGTAAGAATCCACTTTTCTGCATGGGCTTAGCGACTATAAGAAACTCTTAGGAAGAGACACAAAGAAAAAGTTTCATCAAACACTGGGAGAGTAAATAATGCATCAGTATTCAAGTTTCATTTCCAGTCCCACAGTTGCATTACTTTTGCAAATTTACAACAAAGAAAGCCAAAAGGTCTTTTTAAATTCTCTGGTATCGCTTAATTTCTTCTGAATAATTTACCTGCCACTAGCTGTTTGTTCTATAGTAATTCAAAGAAAACTGGTTATATCAAAAGTCTAAAAAAATGAAATGGGCTTCTATAATATATTTAAAAAGTTAAAATAAATTGAAAGCCTTCAGGATATTACAACTCATACACAGCTGGCATGAACAGCATTGCCTTCAGAAGGCCAGAACTAGTCTAAGTATGATGCTTCTGTTATCTCTTATCGGATCAAAACTGGGAACTAGACTGTGAACTTGCATTATCTTTATGAAAATTATTCTCTGAAGAAAATGCAGGATGCATTTCCAAGTTATTCAAGTCTTGGAGTGCTCATACCATCCAACAGATTTCTTCAAGTGTCTTATTTTCTAATTCTCCAGGATACTTAACGCCGAAAGCTCAATGATTACAAAAGGGAAGAATATCTCAAGTTTTAAAATTTTGCTCTTTTGAGCACACGGCCCATTTTGTTGGCTAAGTCAATTTTATCAAACTCCATTTGAAGTACAATAGTATTTAACTCTTGACTTTGCAATGAATAGCATACCAATAGTTAAGTGTGTTTATGGAAAAAATACCTTGCAAGCTAACAACTAATTGATGTTAGGAAAATAATGAAGTATATTATCCAATAGTTTAGTTCCTTAATATTGATAGCAGAGCACATCGAGAGAACAACAGATCAACAATTCGACTCATACCTGTCTTACAAAACTCAAGTTGGGTCATTCAGACACTACATTTAACAAGGGAGAAGCACTTTACCACTAACTTCAAATGGCTTTTCGAAAATAAAAAGGCTTGCCTATGATAAGAATTAGTGCATAAAAGAATGTGGGTTGAGGTCAGGAATACACCTTTCAAGAAAAGAAGAATGGAACAATAGCAACCTACAATTTTAAATTCAATTTAAGAAAATATCATGAGTTACAAGAGGAAGGCCAATTTACACCAATCCCATCTTCATTTTGACACAGTGAATGAGTTTGTAGAGTTTGGAATACCTCTAGGGCAAAAAAGTAAAAGTGTTTGGTTTTATAACATTTTATAATATAAATGGATTTTTAATATTTACAGTTTGCAGAGGTAAAAAAAAAATCAGACAATGACTAGATATGACACTTCAATTTTGTTAGGCCATAAAGTTTCATGGCACTAGTACATTTGGAAACTAAAAGCTCTAACACCTTTGTGAAGAACTGAATTTTATAAAAGGGTTTAGTTTAAACATTATGTCTCTGCTTTAAAAGGTAAGTGCAGGCAATTAACCCGTTCAGTGACCTCTGACTGCACATCCAGCTAAGGAGCTCCCTCATGGCCCTGTACGATTACATCACATTTTTTAAAGATGAACAAAGAAACCTGGACCCAGGGTTCACACAAGGTTTATGCAATCAGGAGATTAACAATTTTTGCTTCTAGAAGAAAATCTTTCCATGGGAAAGCAAGATTATATATAAAATTTCTCTATGTTTAATTCTGAGTCATCAGCTTTTTCAAAACAGTCGTGCAAGAGGCTGCATTCCTTATGCTAGGCACAGTGGCAGGGGTGAGCTGCTGCCCAATCTCTGCCCCACATCCCTCCCATTGCACTGGCGTAAGTACTTCTCATAAACCAAAATCAGAAGCCCCAATATGCAAACCTTTAACAAAATCCTTTTCTTAAAATGAAGAGATGTTAATTGATTTTCAGACAGCAGCTATCAACCACAGCATTTGAGGAAGCCGAACTATCAACCCTTAAAATGTTGGTTGTTTTTTTTTTTTTCCCAGTAGAAAAATATTCTGGGGGCTGAAAAAATGTATAGACATTTACTTTCTAAAGTATAAGATGGAGAAAATTAAAATTCCTATCATGATAATAATTCACAATGGGATAAACGTCTTTGTGGAATAGCACATCAAGCTTTCTGTGTTCATAAGCTTCCTAACAAGCAAGTTGATATAAATTTTAAAAGTTCATGATCCGTTAAAAAGTAGGCATCCGTGCAGAATGAAACCTGGGTGTGGGAACTTGCCCAGGGAACTTGAAGAGTTATATCCCTCTGTTGAGAGAAATATCAGATCACCAGTTACCTACTCAACCAAGACCAGAAAGAACTGCTCCAATTTCTGGTGATTCCACCCAATCTATAGACCACTAAGTATTTCCGTGAATGAGCAGTGAAAAACAGTTTGTTGATATGGTAATAAAGTCACAGAGACTGACGCATGCAGGAGGAAGCAGAGAAGCTGAGGTGAGAATGAAAATTTACTTCTGGCACGGAGTTATGCAGAGAACTAAACAATCCACAAACCTCTAAAGCCCAGTCAGGCTTGTACCCATATATCTTACTATGCCAAAATTTTCACAGTTGACAGAAAATTGATTTATTTTTTTTTTAACGCACTGCAAGTATTTCTCATATGAACTGCTAGTGAGCACAAATTACAAAGTTAGAAATAATTGAAAATAATATAAAATTCTGCTATCAAGTGACAAACTACTATTCTTCAACTTGGCAAAATTAACATCTCTATGTACTGAAAGCCAATTGACCACTTCCCAGTACCACTCCAACAGCAGTGAAGCCCCTATTTTTTAAAATAGTACTTGGGGGTCTCAGGAGCTTTGGGGCACCTCCGGGCTCGTTTCTGAATCACAGAATCACAGAATCATCTAGGTTGGAAGAAACCTCCAAGATCATCTAGTCCAACCTCTGACCTAACACTAACAAGTCCTTCACTAAACCATATCACTAAGCTCTAAATCTAAACGTCTTTTAAAGACCTCCAGGGATGGTGTCTCAACCACTTCCCTGGGCAGCCCATTCCAATGCCTAACAACTCTTTCAGTAAAGAAGTTCTTCCTAATATTCAACCTAAACATCCCCGGTGCAACTTTAGCCCATTCCCCCTCGTCCTGTCACCAGGCATGTGACAGAATAGACCAACCCCCACCTCGCTACAGCCTCCTTTAAGGTACCTGTAGAGTGTGATAAGGTCGCCCCTGAGCCTCCTCTTCTCCAGGCTGAACAATCCCAGCTCCCTCAGCCGCTCCTCGTAAGACTTGTTCTCCAGACCCCTCACCAGCTTCGTTGCCCTTCTCTGGACTCTCTCGAGCACCTCCATGTCCTTCCTGTAGCGAGGGGCCCAAAACTGAACACAGTACTCAAGGTGCAGCCTCACCAGAGCCGAGTACAGGGGGACAATCACTTCCCTAGACCTGCTGGCCACACTGCTTCTTATACAGGCCAGGATGCTGTTGGCCTTCTTGGCCACCTGAGCACACTGCTGGCTCATATTCAGCCGACTATCAACCAGTACTCCCAGGTCCTTCTCTGCTAGGCAGCTTTCCAACCACTCATCTCCCAGCCTGTAGCGCTGCTTGGGGTTGTTAGGCCCCAGATGCAGGAGCTGGCACTTGGCCTTGTTGAACTTCATGCAGTTGACCTCAGCCCATCGGTCCAGCCTATCCAGACCCTCCTGCAGAGTTTTCCTACCCTCGAGCAGATCGACACATGCACCTAACTTGGTGTCATCTGCAAACTTACTGAGGGTGCACTCGATCCCCTCATCCAGATCATCGATAAAGATATTAAAGAGGACCGGCCCCAGCACTGAGCCCTGGGGGACTCCACTAGTAACCGGCCTCCAACTGGATTTGGCTCCACTCACCACAACTCTTTGGGCCCGGCCATCCAGCCAGTTTTTAACCCAGCAAAGCGTACGCCAGTCCAAGCCACGAGCAGCCAGTTTCTTGAGGAGAATGTTGTGGGAAACGGTGTCAAAAGCCTTACTGAAGTCAAGGTAGATCACATCCACAGCCTTCCCCTCATCCACCAAGTGTGTCACTTGGTCATAGAAGGAGATCAGGTTCGTCAAGCAGGACCTGCCTTTCATAAACCCATGCTGACTGGGCCTGATCGCCTGGTTGCCCTGCAAGTGCTGCGTGGTGACACTCAAGATAATCTGCTCCATGAGCTTCCCTGGCACTGACGTCAAACTAACAGGCCTATAGTTTCCCGGGTCTGCCTTCTGGCCCTTCTTGTAGATGGGCATCACGTTTGCTAGCTGCCAGTCAACTGGGACCTCCCCTGATAGCCAGGACTGCTGATAAATGATGGAAAGCGGCTTGGCCAGCTCCTCCGCCAGTTCTCTCAGCACCCTCGGGTGGATCCCATCCGGCCCCATCGACTTGCATACATCCAAGTGCTGTAGCAGGTCGCCAACCATTTCCTCGTGGATTGTGAGGGCCACATCCTGCTCCCCATTCCCTTCCACCAGCTCAGGGTACTGGCTATCTAGAGAACAACTGGTCTTGCTGCTAAAGACTGAGGCAAAGAAGGCATTAAGCTCCTCAGCATTTTCCTCATCTCTCGTCACTAAATTTCCCCCCGCATCCAGTAAAGGATGGAGATTCTCCTTAGCCCTCCTTTTTGTGTTAATGTATTTATAAAAACATTTTATCTTTAACAGCAGTAGCCAGATTGAGCTCCAGATGAGCTTTGTCCTTTCTAGTTTTGTCCCTACACATCGTTACAACATCCTTACAATCCTTCTGAGTGGCCTGCCCTCTTTTCCATAGATCACAAACCCTCTTTTTCCTAATCTCTAGCCACAACTCTCTGTTCAGCCAGGCCGGTCTTCTTCCACGCCAGTTGGTGTTTGGGCATGTGGGGTCAGACCGCTCCTGAGCCTTTAAGATCTCCTTCTTGAGGAGCGCCCAGCCTTCCTGGACTCCTCTGCCCTTCAGAACTGCCTCCCAAGGGACTCTGCCAACCAGTGTCCTGAACAGTTCCAAGTCTGCCCTCCAGAAGTCTAAGACAGCAGTTTTACTGGTCCCCCTCCTGACTTCGCCAAGAATAGATAACTCGACCGTTTTGTGGTCACTCTGCCCAAGACAGCTCCTGACCACCACGTCTCCCACCAGTCCTTCTCTGTTTGTGAACAGAAGGTCCAGCGGGGCACCTCCCCTGGTAGGCTCACTAAGCAGCTGCGTCAGGAAACTATCTTCCACGCTCTCCAGAAACCTCCTAGACTGCTTTGTCTGAGCTGTATTGCATTTCCAGGATATGTCTGGGAAGTTGAAGTCCCCCATGAGGACAAGAGCTGACAATTTCGCAACTTTTGCCAGCTGTCTGTAGAACTCCTCATACATCTCCTCGTACTAGTTTGGCAGTCTGTAACAGACCCCCACCAGGATGCCTGTCTTGTTGGCCTTCCCACCGATCCTAACCCATAGGGACTCAACCTTATCATTCCCAGACTCAGTCTCGAGTTCCTCAACATCAAAACACTCTCTAATATAGAGAGCCACACCACCACCCCTTCTGTGCTGCCTGTCCCTTCTGAAGCACCTATAGCCAGTCATTGCAGCACTCCAGTCATGAGAGTGGTCCCACCACGTTTCAGTGATGGCAACCAAGTCATAGCCTTCCTGCTGCACGATGGCTTCCAGCTCCTCCTGTTTGTTGCCCATGCTGCATGCATTAGTGTCGATGCACTTCAGCTGGGCCATTGCCTGCTCCCCCAGCCCTGACATTGTTCTCCCTGGCACACCTCTAATGAGCCTTATTCCCTCACCGTCCCCCTTCCTACGTAGTTTAAAGCCCTCTCACTGAGTCCTGCCAGCTCCTGCGCTAGTGTCTGTTTTCCCCTTTGAGACAGGTCTATCTCCCGCTCGCACTCCCTGATGGCCCTCAACCTCTCCAGCCCCTCCTTGAGCTCTGCCACCAGGCTGAGCAGGTTGTCCACCTGCTCCTCCTCACAAACCCATAGCTGCTGAGACAATATGGTTGATAGTGCGGTGTACGTGGATTCCTTACACAGATGAACTTATTTTAGAGGGACAGAGAAACAAGAAAATAATTTTTCTATTTCAGGAATATCATCAATAATATAAGAAACAGAGGAAATATACCTACTTTTATCTCCATGTTACCTACAGATAGGGTAAGAGTTGGGTTAAAATCTGCAGATTAAATAAATGAAATAAAAAAGCAGATAGTACATGTTTATGCCTTCAGATAGTGTTTGGCCTTTCTACCAAAACCAAGCAAATTTTGTTCTCTGAAAATGACACAGCTGATACGGACTACTTGGCCAGACCAAGAGTTGTAGAGTGTCAGTACTGTGGACTACTTAAGAAACTAAAAGGTAATGGAAAAAAATATAAAAAATAATCAACTCTCTGGTAATATCATAGCAAAACAGTAATGTTACTTTTGCAGAACCTCTCAGTTTAAAGAAAAACTGAATGAAACCAAAAACATGAACTATGAAAAGTATTAAACAAGCAGATGGTGTGAGAATAATTTGGGAAGCTGATATCCAATTAAAAACACTGCCTAATGACTGACAATGCAAGGGATTGGTGGCATTTGTTATGTAAGTGGATACACTGTGTGTTATGCTAGCTGAAGACCAGCTGCAATGTAAAATTGCAGAAAGGAAGCAAAAGGAAAAGAAGCAAAAGCAATTATTGCAGAGAAGAAATAGAGCAGAAAAGTGGAAACATGGAATTGAAATGAAAACATGGCAATCAAGCAAAAGTAGTAGGAAGCAAAATGAAAATATTTTGTTTCCAAACAATTAATTAGAAAACTAATTTAGGATCTTTATCAACCATATCTGAAGTCTACTGGATACGGATCACAAACTCATATTGCTATTATTGTGTTAGTCACCACTCTTTTATTAACTCTATTACTTTACATCATCCTTTGTTCATGCGCTTACCTATAATTAAGGACCTCTCTTATGCTGCATCTTATTAACAGTCCAAATCACCTTGAAAAGGCTGCAAGCTGAAATACTGACATGGCTCTCAGCACAGGTATCAGATAAAGGTTTAAGAACATCAAATTAACTGTGACTGATTTCAGGAAGGATCTTTAGAGAGCACATCTGTACTTGACATCATTCCAAGCCTGGTTAAGATCTGACAACGTACGTTTACCTTGCAGCATATCTGGCAACCCTTGTTAATCTTCCCAGGGCATATATGTCACCACATTGGTGATAACACATGAACTGCATTTTAAGAAGCCAAATGTCATCTCTCTAGAGGCCTTTTAGCTCTTATGAGAATGCTGATGGACAATCCTGTCCTCTCGCTCTGCCCTGTCTTGCCCTCTCAAAGTCATTAGCACCTAGAAAGCTCGGAGAACTGCAACTCACAAAGTTTTCTATTCAGAAACTCTCCCAGTTGACCAAATATTGGTGCATCTTTTGTCAGGGCTTCTGCAGAAAAGCAATCTTTCAAAATCTTTCACCTTCCTACTATCTCAAAAGAAATATGCTATAACATATATGGCCAGTAAGGGCCAGTAATTACTTGTATAAAACATTGCCTTTTACTAGAGTTGCTCTGTTTTTTTGGATTTACTTCCATCTTTATTTAGTCAACATTTACATAGTAAATATCACTCCTGCACATTCAGATTTATTACCATCATTTTTCCTTGCAACTATAACAAAGATTGATTTAATCTCAACAGCATTAGCCCCTTGCTAACTGAATACTGTGCTGTTTTCATAAGTCAGTAACAAAATTCTTTATGATAGCACTGTTTACCATTCTGCTTTCTAAAATACTGACTTTCATAAAACATAGCTCATTCACTTATAGTTAACACATCTCTTACGCTAAAGGATCAAAGATGATGGGAAAACAAAACAAAACAAAACAAAAACAACAAAACAGAAATATTTTTGCCGCTTCTTTGAAGGATCATCTAGTGAGTTATGAGCATCCCTCTGCTAAGAACTCTAAGGAGTTAAATAATTTATCTTTTCAAGTGCACCTGAATTAAATGTCACTTTTCTCATTCAGGTCATGCAGTATCAATTTCATCAAAATTAGAGCATGCACTCAACAGTGTGTTGCTAATGACTGCAATCATTACGATCCTTTCATGGAGCATCGTGTATAGGAGAAGTGGCTTTAGACTGCAGCTCTCAGAATGAACAGGAGGTCCCTTTTCTGTCTCTCTCTTTTAAATTTCTGTCCATCTGAAAGACACAAATCCATCTATTAGGGTACTTAAGGAGAGAGTCAATTTTTTGTTTCAAACATGTTTCTCACTGCAGGGATCATTAAATGCTTGGATTCATTGATAAGATGGAAGGATTTATCAAGTTTTCCCTCCTGAACTTAGATCATCATTGAAATTCTTTTCAACTGTTTTAATTACGCTTTCCTAGCTGAACCTTAACCACAGGACTAAATCACCATCCATTTTCATCTAACCTGCTTTCTCAGGACTTTGAGAGCAAATGCCAACCCACATATTCATATTTGACAGAACAGGGTGAATACAAACACATCCTAAGATAAAGACAGGAAGACGTTAATGGTGTGGAGGTTTGACTCTACTAATACAAGTGTTCCCAGAGCATCTTTAGATCTTCACTGAAATCCCAGATAACAAGAATTAAATAATTCTGACAAAGCTGGCATGTGATTTATGGCATATGCAAAATACTATCATATGCAGGGGTAGGCATATGGCAGTATTTTGAGATCACTAACTGAAAAAAGACTGGAGAAGCACGGTGAAAGAATGAGAAAGAAAATTGTGTTTGGTTCATATTACTGTAGCATATTAGACTATGGTGACTTCTCAAACTATTAAGAGCTGATTGAGTTGTCATACTGTGTCCTCCACGAAAAACCTAACTGTAAAATTGCATGGTATTTACTTTTATTTATACAATTGACATTTTTCAAGGAGTGTAAAATCATGTGTTGGGCAGAGGTTTATACCCCAGCAAAGACATGAACTGAGTTTCCTGGAGTCTGTCAGATGATTCACAGCGTATATATTCAGTTCCTCAAAAAAGGAAAAATGCATCTATCAAGGAGTATGACAAGATGATATTGTTCTAGTTTGGAATTGTCATTATGGATCCCTGTTTAGCTCAGCTACCTTCTTCTACACAAGTTACTTCTACCCTATTCTTCAAGATAAAACAAATAATATATCCTATTAAATACTGCCATAAAGTGCGTTGGAATCTACTAATACAACTGTCCTGTCCTGTCAGTAGATTAGTGAGCAGTGAGGACAAATCGCTAGTCTGTGGGAAACAGTTTCTGTGCCTTTTAGAAAAAGATTGGGCCTAAAAGTGGACAAAATCTTTAAATAATTGACTGAAAATAAAAAGCAATTGAGGTCCAGGTTTAAATTTTGTGGTGTTCCCGATAGCCTAGAAACCCTCAATTTCAAGTTAAAACACCTCTTGCATCTCCATTTCATTTTGAAAGTCAAAAATGAAAATATTTCTCATCTTGATTCTCTGTATTTTTAACCATTTCTAAATCTACAATTTTATAGATCACCAGAAACACCCATCAATATATTTCTGCTTCAAATATACATTGCATTTGACACACGGTCTCTGCCTGAGGAAGGAAAGTCAAAGCTACACAGCAAAAACGAATCATGGAAGCTTAATTTTAAAGACTAATTTTTCATTTGCTAGCTCGAGATTATTTTAAGTTCACTTTGCATCTTGGTATGATTCCAATACATTCAGGAGACTTGTCAACAGGATGGTTAGACATATGCAACTTAGATTAGATAACGAGAGCTGTGAAGACATAGCAAGAGCAACCCTTGAGCATACCAAGAACCTAAAGTACTTACTGAAACAGTTAGCCTGGGCTGATGTTCGCACTGTCATTTCTTCACCGTTACCAAAATAGATGAGATTATGTCTTGGTTATGTAAATTTACTCATGCAACAAGAACTTTGTATAGAGATGGAGCTTAACAAAACACGGAGAGTTTTTCTGAATTTTAAAGCATTTTTTTTTCCTGTTCAATATATTTGGTTAAGTCCTTAACAATTCAGAAGTGTTTAAATTGGCTAAATTTGAGTGTGTATAGAGAAAGTTTCACATCATAAATAATGCAGTATTCCAGCTGTTGATGCACCAAAACAGTAGTCTTTGACTGGGGTGAGGCAAGGCACAAATCACTGCTGGATTCACCAGCTGGGCTGAGAGATCCCCACGCATTAGCTCTGCATAGTGCAAAGCATACGGCTTGCCCCACGACAAGGCAGTGGCTGAACTTTTGTGCACTCCTGTCCATCCCTGCACTGGTTACACCCAACTGTATTATAACGCACACCAGAAAAAGAAGTATTTTGCCATTACAGTCATTATCTTTCCTAGGATGGGTTGCAAGTGCTGCTATATTGGTAAATATACAAGAGGTCCCTATAGGTAAATATAAAACCTCAGATGTAAGAGATGCATCTGTAATGCTTCTGTGATCTAGCAGGTACACACCGATATAGCTTGAAATAACTGGCTGCAAAACAATACTGATGGATTGCCACCATATTTGCCAGCTTCTGTGGATTTCGCAGCCAAGTGACTTAATTGCAAGCATAACCAATACCTGTTATTATTAATGTTGCACGTGGATAGAGAATTGTATTAAGATGAAGAGACTTAGCTTCTATGTACTGGACTCAGCATCCTTTAGTAGTATAGTTTCTGGTATTTATGATGAAATCATGTTTAGTATACATCCTGAGTAATATATTTGGTTTACAAGCTTAAAGCCTGGAACAAAACACTCAGATATTTATCGTCTCATATTAAAACTATGCCAAATCTTCTGTTTCAGCTGAACATTCAGCAGCAACTGTGATAATAAACAGCAAAAATAAAATAGTCTGTAGTATGATTTTTGTTGACTAGATAGCTGTCTTGGTCTGACTATTCTTTATTTTGAGATGTCTAGATTTCAAACATCTGTATTTGTCATCTCAAATCAAACATTTCTCTGATCTTTGGGATGTTTCTAAATTCCTTGGTCTGTTTGCAAGTAGGTGGCATGCAAACCTTTAGTAATTTTTGCAGGCTATCTCCAGCTTAATATGAATCACAATTTTCTTCCAACTCTTTTTCTATTTAAATAGTATATTAAAAAAACAAAACAAAACAAAACAAAACAAAAAACCATTACTAGTTAGACCAAAACTTTGGAAACAGACTTGTTTCAAAAATCAAAATATTATATTGACTCTCCAAGATCCTAAAATTAGGTATTTCCTCATCTTAAAGGGCAAGTGGGTCCACACTGAAGTCAATGAGACATCACGCATTTAAGAAAGGCACATAAAGAAGAGCTTGCAGGAAGGTGGTGAAGGTGTACCCAGAAATACTGTTTTAATGCTATTAAAATTCTACGGCCAACCATTCTCTGTAGTCTTCAGTTAATCATTGATTTTCACTCACTCAAACTAGAATTAATGTTTAATTGTACTGTTCCTTTCTCCACAGCTTTTTAACCTGCTAATATTTCATACTTTTTTTTTTTTTTTAATTTCTAGGCAGATATTTTTCACAACATTTTCTTATCAGCGTACTCATGCTTATATTTAATATAGGCATATTCTCTGTGTGAATGTACAGTACCTGATCTGAAAAGTGGCATCCATGAGCAAAAGTTCTTGCACTGATCCAGTCAATAAACAGAATTCAGAGCAAACACCAGATTATCTGTTTTATCATGCTCAGAAAGCTGTGATTTTAAACAATATTATATTGATTTACTTCTGTCTCTTTGTTCTTTAAAAACTATTGGGTGAATTCACACAATACAAATATAAAATAAATAAATTTCAATAAACTGATCTACTTATGCATACTTTAAATAAAAAAATAAATAATACATTCTTTTTTTTTTTTTCCTAGACGCAGCTCATATTTCCAGGGGCCATATTGTTTCAAACTGTGCTCCCAGATCTCAGACTATTTCTGTGCCTGTTATTGTGCTCAAGTTACTCCTACTTATTACTGACCTAATGCTATTAATATAACTATTGCTATTGACATTCTCACTAGAACATCATTTTGATCACGACCTGCTGCTATATAGGCTGTTAACAAATGTCTGCCTCAGGAAAGCAGTTTCAGGGACAAAAATACAGCTTGTGCTTCCTTTATCTGCTCTGTCAAAGGAAGCAAACTAAAAGTTAGCCCAGCATTCAGTAGGTCAGCTCTGGGACTGACCTTCTTCTATTTTCTTGTGTAGCTACTGCTTGCATGGTTAAGAAATCCAAAAAAAATCTGAAAATGATCACATACACAGCTCAAGAGGCACACAGAGCAGGAAGAATACAATCAGTACAGCCCTCAGCTTTATCAATGGAAATTCCTGCTGTATTTGCAATAATCATCTCTGGATTAACCCGTTAATAAGTTTGTGAAGAAATATTGAAATAGAAGATGGCCACTGCTTGTGGAACTAATAAAATTATTGACTGTGTTCTATTCCAATAGAAGCTAAGTGCTTCAAGACTTTCCGAAAGAATCTCACTTTACAGAGCAATTTGAACTGCCTAGAGACCAGTTTCCACACTGTTTTTGTTTTTGTTATTTCCCCGGCCACAATGGAACTGTCAGCTGTCAATCCATGCTGTAAAAATGTTCCTTGGGGAAACAAAATATGCCCAGAAATCATCTTTAAATTCTATCTACTGGTGTATAAAAATATTTTTAGAAGCTAAATGAAGCACATTTTTATTCCCGGAAGCACTGGCACCTTCTTGACCTTTATGATGCTAATTGGGTCCAAACTCTGCAAAGCAGCTACAGGTACGCAGCTTGACTTCTGAACAGACACCTTCCAGTTCCAGCTGAATCCACCTAATTATCCTCCAAATTAGTCAATCATTTAGCATTCAGCCAGCCATACTCTATGAAGTCCTGACGATTTAATAAAAAATTAAATGTGCATGCAAATATGAAGTGTACTAAAAAGCCATAAGTAAACGTCGTTCTGGTAAGAAAAGCTCCAGGAAAACATAAATCGTGAAGACTGATACAAGAGAAGGCAATAGATCACATCCTCAGCAAATGTCATCTGACTTTACTCCAGCTTGCCTTCAGCAAACCAAAGGCTGAAGCAGTTCAGGAACTGCTTGATTTTGTTGACCAACACACATAAATTCTAATATTTACTACATCTTAACAAAGCACTGACAGTCATAAACTTTGCAATAAATGCATATCTTATGTATAACACATTATTAATTTAGAAAAAATGTAAGTATTGAAGAACTGCAATTTTTAAGAAGAAAGCTCTGTTGAAGTACTTTATTGCATGCAGACTGTATTTAGAATAGGATGTTTAATGCAAAAGCTATGGATTAGATAAGAACACGATATGGAAAACCCTGTTTTCATGTAAGAAATGTCTAAAAAATCTAAAAAATGCATGCCTACACACTCGTTCAATTTCTGGAGAAGATGTATGTCCTCTTTTAAAAAGGGGAAAAATGTATGGGAGGGAAATTTGAGAACTTTACCCTGAAACTGAAAAGAAACTGAAAATTGGTGGACATCTAGGGGGACATCATCTATATGTAGCTCATGGAGAACAGCATCTAGAAAAAGCTCCAGTGAGGAGCATCTTCACTGTAATTTTGGTCTCCTGTGGCTCTCAGTCATGACCTCAGGTTATGTTTCCTGGGATTGTTGATCCTAGGAATATAAAACAATTGCTGGCATCTTGTATTTCATCAGGACTCTCTTAAATGCCTACCAGGATGGGTGGACATATTCCTCAGCAGTATTGCTGCCTGCCATTTCCGAAGTAGAAATAAACAGAACTACTGGAGCTGCAGGTATAGTGTGAAGCAATGAAAGGGTTTCTAGGACCAGGTGAAATAAAACTTGCATATGCAGCCTCACCTTAGCTATTTCAGAACTTGTGTGCATAATTTTTGCAAATTAAATAGCTGTTTTATGTCAGTTCTCTCTCAGAATCCCTAATTCCTACTCCCATGTTTTAACTAGTAGTCTAAAATGCACCAGCTTGCTGGATAATATGATATGGAGTTCAAGAGCTACTTGATGTTTAATCAGACTGGGTTAAATTCTTTTCTTTCAAAGCGCCTAGCAAATCTGCTGCTGAATTTGCTATCCTTGCTATTCATGGTATTTATAAATATTTGTTGAAGGCAGATAAACTTATCCCTTTCTTCATCCTCATAAAGCACTCCAAGAAAATCCTAGGTTTTAACGATTTCTTGAGCAGAGCAACAAATAGTCTGTGACTAGACTTCTGTATACAAAAGTTCTTTTTGAAACTGCTGACATGAAGTGAATGTAAACTAGATATAACAAATTTTAAGACCTCCGCTGAGATTTGTTCTTTGACAATTGACAGAAAGACTCAAAAATTAGCATTTTGGTAAAACCTTTATTTGTTTAGGATGCCTCTTAGCCAAAGAGACTGTCTGTACAAAAGGATTAACCTATTGACAATGACTTTCCAAATCCAAACTCATTGAATAACAAGTACTGAATGTGTATACCTTCCTAATGCACCCACAATTCACAATGAAGCAGGCTTTCTTGAAAAGATCAAAATGCACAAAGAGCTGAATTTCAATAGAAAAACATACAAAAAATTAGAGCTGAATAGAATGGAATATATTTAATGGAAAAAAAATATGGAATTGAGTGCATTTTGAATACCTAAATGAATAAAAACCTTTTAAAAAAGATTTTGAAAGACTACCTTTGCAGGCCTGTTCAGTTTACCTGTTCTGCCTTCAATTGCCTGTGCCTTAAATACCACATCTAAACTTTTCTCAGTTTATCTACTATATATGAACTTGCTTATTAGTTTAATTATTTGAAAAGATCAGGAAGTAAAGTAAATAGCGCAGTATCCTAATTACTTAGACAAGCGTATACATGCATTTTTATTTTCATGTTCACCATAGGTGGATGTCCCCTCTGGGCAGGCAGGTTTAAAAATGTGAAATGAACCATTAGACTTTATTTCAGCTTTCTCCTGAGGAACCATTTTCACTATGTGAGGCAGGTACACTTGAAGGGTCATTTTCTGAACTGATTTATAAAGTTTTATATAAAACTGTTTTATATATTTTATGGAGTAAATTGATACAAGTTGCCTATTCACCATAATAATTACCTTCTCAGAATGCCTTAAGATCAGTTGTAAAACACTTTTTTTTTTTTTTAAGATAACAAATGCAAATGAAGCAGTTGAGACTAGGCATCTGTCAGTAGGCTGCAAATATCATAATCCAAGCAGTATGCATATGAAAGTTTTTATAGAGCAAGGTGAAAAATGCAACAGAATCAAAATAGAACATTGTGCTCGTAAGAATAAAGTCCTGACATTACAGAAACATAAGTTTCCCTTGAATACTTCTAGCTAAATTTTCTAAAGCTGCTAAATTATGCATGGAGCTTAAAAGTCATTTTTGAAATGTTACTCAGGCACCTAGTTCAGGTTTGGTTTCTGATAAGTGGATAAATCATGGCTGAAAGCAATACTTGAGCACTAAAGTCAATTTGAGGCTTATGAAAACTTTTCCTCGTAAGTGTAATCCTACAGTTTTTATACATCCTTGTTTCTCAAAATTGCAGATCTTTCGCTACCTCCAACCTACATGTGTCAGGACAGTTAGATCTTGTCCCTCACCACCATAGCTGTATCATTAATTCTGAACTGCTCTGAATTAGTCCAACCTGTTTGGTATTTTATGGTGCTAACAGTGATGAGACATCTTAAGCATACAAAAGTGGAAAGGACATGAGCCCCTAAATGGAAATGCTTTCAGGTTTGTCAATCCTGGAAAGATTTCATGACCTGCCCTGTTGATAAAACATGCTTCCATCTGCAGAACACTTCCTTACTTGCTCTCCTGATCAAAGAGTAATGCCAGCATTTCACATAGTATTATAAATATGAATAACCCTGAATCTCATTTTGGCCAGAAGATTCTTATTCTGGTGGATGAAACCATAACCTCAGCTGTTCAATCTTTCTCACTTCTGTGTCAAACAGCAGCACTAAAATCAGTTTTGAGTTTTCTGCTATCAGGAAACCCCAAATAGGATAGCACGCAGCATGACATTGCATTCTCTTGATTAAGACAGGCTATTGTAAAGAGAGCAAATTTGTCCTATACCTTGTCTTTTAAGAATTTTAGAATCCACTTCTTCCCCTAAACTCCTAAATTAAAGGAAGAAACAAGCAATCAGCAAACTTCAGCCTGCTGTCAGTTACAGGACTTTCTACAGGACAAATAAAATTCACTCATGTTTTAGGCTTTCTCAAAGATATCCTAAAATGAGAGTGCGTTGAAGAACCAATGGTCATCGCATCAGTTAAGCCTCATCACCACTTACTGAAAATGGAACTAAAAATTTAATCATGCTTTGTACCACTTTCCTATGTAGGAGCTACCAAAAGACTGCATTCCACTGCAAGCACCTATATTGCTGGGCGGGGGGGCAATGATGGAGTAAATGCGACAGAATCACTTATTGTTGTGTTACTGAAGGTTTTGAAAATTGAAAAAGACATGCATGATAAAAGAACATCTACAGAAAAATATCATTACTAAATATATGCCACAGTGTCCACCAAAAACAGAATGCTAATGTTAAAAAATAAAAAAAGAAGCAGCACCTTATTCCACCTATCAAAACACAGCATTGAAATATGATATAGCAGATGACCTCATTAAAATTGAGGCAGCATTCTATTGAAATCACAATTCAATATTCTTAGAGAGGAGCTTGAAATGATGCATCTGTGTGTTTGTATATATAACTACATTTATAGGTGCGCATACACTTTTATACATGCGTATTTAATCACAAGTTTGCCCTTCAGAATATGGAATGTTAAATATGTGGGGAAGAAGAGGAGCTAAAATGATAGCATTATGCAGTAACTCGTATTTTCTTGTTTTGTAACACAGAAACCTAGATCTTTATATGCAAAATGGGTATCGTGCAGCACAAGCTCTGAAACGTAAACTGCTCAAATAATCAGACTGAAGCGGTCTGATTTTCAGAAATGTGATTTGGAACAGAAAAGCTAAAGATTTAGAAGATGACTATTGCAGTGTTAATATATATGTGTCTGTAGATCATTCAGAATATTTCATCCAAAGAATGACTTTCCACTAATACCAGCTGAGACAAAGAGAGAAATTTAATATATGGTAATGACTACAGAATGAACAGACGTAAAACCCATTCTTAGCCATGAAGCACAAGGAAATGACAATGTAATAAACCCATGCAATACATGTTTGAGAACACCATATTATTTCCTCTGTTATTTGAATGGCATCCACCATAGAAGCTCCAAAGACCTTTCCAAAGTTCTGAGAGTATTGTCAGGGAGAAATGCTTATGATAATTTTTGATGTATTACCATGTAGGGTATCTTCTTTTTTCATTCTTCAAAATTGATCACAATTGTCAGATGCAATTGTGACAAAGTCAGTTCTAAAACTAACTGGAATTACCAGACAAAATGGAAATATCCATAGATTTTTTTAAACTATGTATTAATTGACTTCTGCCTAACAGTGTATAGCAGGAAAAAGACCACAAATTCCTTTATTTAAGGGCAACTGCATTCACACACAGTCTTACTGATATCAGCAAATGCCCATCTAATTCATGGGGACCTGTGCCCCAAATTCACAACTAAGTTACAAGTTAAATCTCTTTAGGCTGTTATTTTCTTCCTGACGGCTCACTTTAAAAATGCAGTCTACAAACAACAGATATTAAAAACAGAGAGTTCAGTAATGCAGCTTTGGAAAAAAATCTTTGTTTTCTTAACAGATGTTTAAAAAGTAATTAATCAAATCTTTTGATTGAAAAATTAACCATAAAGCTGTAAAACTCCATGGCATTTAAAAAAAAAAAAGTCAGTAAATAAGCTGGAAAATGAGCTGGAAATTAAACACATGGATAATATTTTAATTGTTAAAGGCTAAATACCTTTAGAATAAGGCCCTTTTAACTTAAAGAACGTGTTCATGTGCATGTCTAATTGACCTCTTCTTATTGCAATCATTGCCTACTCAAGGTAAGTCAGCATGGTTTTTGATCCTAGATTTGTTTTCATGTTTTGTTACCACATGAAAAAAAAATGTTTTCCTTTATTTTAAAACCAGTGGAATTGATTAAAAATTATCCTCTATTCTTGCCAATTAATAAATGCTTTTCAGTAGTTATAGGGGTAGTCAGTAGGATTAGAATCATTTAATGAAATTATGAAAAAAGGGTTTTGTCCTACTGGGTAGGAATTTTTATTTTCTGTGTGTATTTAAAACATGTATGTACAACTCCTGTCATATGACACTGTTTTACTATTTTCTATTTTAACAAGATCTTCCTCTGTCAGACTTTTGTTTATTTATGATAAATCAAAGATTTATATGGACTGAACACACAGTGTTTCTGACCCTTTGAGAGCTGTAACTGCAACTACTAGAGAGCTGTTGCAACACTGCATTTAGAGCAGGTCAAAATTGTGACACAGTTGAACGTGTTAACTTTTTCATTGCTTTCCTGATGTGGCTCAATGTGATTTTCCCTTTATTTTGCTTTTCTATTATGGTAGAACAGTTAAAACAGTGTTGAAGTTGAGTGTCAGTGCTGAAGGTCATGCTAGATATTAACAGTCACATCACAACCAACTGTTCACCAGATGAGGACACATTATTTTCTTCTGTGTGCATCTCACTGTGTCCTCTCTTTATGGATTCCTAACTCTGATGAGTCCAAAAGCAAACCAAAAAAATACAAAATACTTCAGCTGCAAAGACTTCCGTTAACATCTATAAGCATACAGGTTTAATTCCTATGCTAAAAATAAGCACAATTTATTGTAAGAGGGCTTTTTGTTTTATACAGGTAGGACATGGGTAAGTTCATTGCGCGTGTCTACAACAATGCAAGAAATATAAAAAAGATTCAGACTACCTGGTTTTATTTGCGGGTATTAATAGGCATGTCAGAAACTTGGTAGAAGGAAAACAATTAGTTGAAAACTCTAACGTCAACAAACAATATATAGAAACAATTGAGTAGATCACTCTGCTGGAGGAGAGCTGCTCTGTGTTAAAAAAAACTTAGGACCAAACAAAGTAAATAAGTTACCTGAATCAAAGATTCAAATTCCAAGCTTAAATAGAAAGAAGATTAGCATTAGACCTATAATAGTGACAACCTAACCAGGGGCAACTGAGCCTATGAAATCCTAAAGCAGATTAAACTGCAAGGGCAGAAAACAGAGCAGAACTGAGAAACTTCGATTTTTTTGAGGCGGACAAGGTAAACGTCACAAATGGTTGTTGGTTCTCACAACAATTTTACTTTTATAGAGAACAACTTTCCCCAGAGACAAGTATTGGGATTTTTCTATGCAAAACAATGCATATGTTTGTTGTTCTTCTGCACCTCTGTGTCCCTTTTCCCATCTTTGGAGGTCAGGAAACTCAACTTGTCCAGGCATACAACTGAATACTGCTACAAGAGGTAAGGCACACCACGTAGACTAGTAAAATTAACTAGAAAAAAAAACTGCTCTAATTGCACTCTGACATAGGAAAACCAAGATGACATCTAAAGAAAGTCTGTGCACAAAGACATGGAAATAGTTCTTTCTTTGGGTGGGATTTAGAACTAGTGAGTCACTGAAATTTGGTTTCAAGCCAAAGCTGTAGCCTTATGCTGGCATACTGGATATTGTTATCTTCTCCAGTTCTTAGTTAACATATGGAAGGGAGCTCAACAGCATACAAATTGGCTAGAAAGAGAATAAAATACATAACAAGATGATCTTACTTCCCAAGGAGGCTAGGGGAATATTTTGCTGCAGAAGAGGTACACCTTGATGCACTCCACTGAAAATTTGCTACATTGTTTTACATTCACGATAGTGCTTCAAGTACAAAGAGTGAGATAGAAGTAAGGTGTAAATCATAGGCTGCTTTGGATTGTTTTATCTAATCCTTTACATATATATTAGTCACACAGTAAAACAGAGATGTGATTTTCCTTTGTCAACTCTAACTAAATTTTAACATTATGTAAAGAGACATCTGTTCTTTAAAATAAAGCTAAAAAAAACCAAGCTTCTTTTACTACAGTATAACATAAGATTAAAGGATATTGTTATAATTTTGCTTTTACTTTATTTGCTTCAGCATCATCAAGGTCTAAAAGTAGTGAATTTCACTATGACTAATGTGGCAATTAATGTTTCTTCAAAGCATAGATACCATAGCAAGAACCAACGCACAGCAAATCACCACTGTTTATATGCAGTGTGTTTAAGGTAGCTACTCCCTTTACAAGAATTGCCTCCAATGTGGTCTGATTACATTGTTTTAAAATATCAGAAGCATAATGGCACAAGAAAAATATGGTTGAACAAGAACACTTGACTGCAAGCCAGATATCAAAATCAGGTACTGAGAAAATATCTCTCTGTTGTCCGCAGGAATGTGTTTTTTTGTTTTGTTTTTCTCCCCAGTGGAATTATTTTATTTTATTGGTGCGTTTTATTTTTACTAGGAGTTTTCTAAAATTAGGAGCTGCATTTATCTACTTCAGTAATATCAAGAAAAGATGGGGGAAAACTGGAAATGTCCAAGCAAATCAGACTGCTTCTGAAGACTTAATGAAACATCACTCAGTAAATATAGAAATTTCCCAAATAAAATAAGTAGGAATACATCAACTATAAGATCCAAAATACTTGACTTGCCAATAAGTATATATTAATTTATAGGAATATGGTACAATGCATGTTGGTACACTTCCATTGAAAGTCAGACTCCAAGGCTATACTTGCGAATATATAACCACTATACCATGAGATTTTATGTTCCACACACTGTAACTGAAGACATCAAATATCTTAAACTGCTCATGTGGGTGGTATTTACTTCAGGCATCAGGCACCGAAATTTGTACAAGGTTACATTATAAAAAATGATACTCAAAAGCTCTGAACCTCTGAACAAAATCCTTAGATATGCTGGTGTTGTTTCACAAATAACTGATAACAGAAGCAGTCTTTTTGAGATTATGACAACAGACAGAAATACAAAGTTCCCGAAAGAGAACAAAAGAGGCCTTCAATCAGATTTGAAGTTCTTAACTTTACATAGACAAAGTCCAAGCTTGTACTCCTGTCTGGATGAAGATGATTTTAAATCGGTGTAAAAATCTAAAGATGGGGTCTAACAGTTATACTTCAAAATGCTACAGAAATGCTATCAGGGCTTCTAAACCCATGATCAAGAAAAATATTATCATGGTTTGAAGGTTCCACGCAACAACAGAAAACAACGCTGCTTGTTTAGTTACCATGTAATTTTCTGATACATTTGGGATAGTAGAGAACATAAAGGAAAAATAGAAACTGCTCATAATTCTTGTCAGTGTTATGCATATGCAGCAAAACAGCTCTCCGGTTTAATCTTTATTTTGCTTTTCCCTGGACAGAATGCAGACTGTGCAGCTTTCTACACACAGCAATATTGCATGATAGACAGAAAAAAAAAATAATTTTTACCTTCTAGGATTCTTAGCAGTGGCTGTTTTGAAGAGATGGGACTTTAACCTAATATGCAAGGGGTTGATTCAACTGAATATTAGATTTGCTTTATTGTATCCAGAAAAGCTACGTGCTTATTTTGAGGATAGGTCAAAATTGTTTGAATTCCCTCAAGGGGCTTTGGATTTTTGAATGCTGTGTCCAAGAATACAAACGAAGACAGAACTTGAAATAACTGTTTTTTTCCCCTTGCATTTCAAATGGTAAGAATAAGCATCAGAAGGTCATGCATTAGACATATTTTATAAAAGGTATGTCAATAATAGAGCGTACCTTTTACAGTCTGCTTATTTCTGATGAGAAACTACACGAGAACCCACATCATTGGCCAAAAAAACTCCCTTCTTAAGTAGAATGCAAGAAAGACAGATGAAGGACCAACTTTTAGAACAGTATGTCAGTTCTCTCTCTAAAACAGTCTTGAATGACCTTGGGCATCAGTGCATTTAGAATGTCTCCAAGTTCTAGAGCAGTTTCTTTGATTTATAAACCCGAAACTTTTCATGAGGAAAGGTAGAGCCCTTGCTCATCTTGTAACCGAACATATACACTCTAAAAATAGCTCTGCCTTTCTTTCTTACCTACTATAGACCCCACAGATTAATTCTGTGACCCTCAAGAGGTTTGGGGAGCACGGCTCAAGGACTATTTTTCCAGAGGTGTCTATTTCAGTTTGTCAGTATGCTTTTCTAGTTATCATTTAACATCATTTCACATTCACAAGAAAAGGTCAGTCTTTGGTTAGTTTATAGCCCATGTCCAACCAAAAAGTGGTTGTAGAGGCTGGGCACCTCCATCCATTGTCTCACAGAGGGGAGGTGGGATAATTTCAGGGGCTACTTTGGACCTATTCCCCTGCAATCTTTTGGGGACAAGCCATTCAGTCACCTTGGCATGTGCATTTCAATTATCACAGTACAAAAGTTGGGGGTATTTCACACCATCTGGTACAGAGAAAAAAAAAAAAGTTTTTCCACTTTTGTTTCATCAAATATTAGGTTTGGGGGGATACTGATTATTGGCAAGCTTTAACATAGAGAAAATTATACTTTTGTTCTTTTTGTGACAAAGCTGTTGTAAAATCTAGTGGAGCTATAGTGATGAGGGTTTCTGTCCCGTTACATGACAAGTATCTGTATGAGGTGACAGCCTCATTTGGCTGAAACAAAACTCTGTGTAAGCCAATTACATGTGGTAATTCAGTCTGGGGGAAGATCAACTTCAAAGTAAATCATCTTTAATGATGAGAAGACTTCTAGATGAAACATTTCATTGAAAACTAGAAAATTCTTGTAAAAAACTAGTACTATTCTTTCACTTCAGTAACAAGAATGCTTTAAGTATATTTTAAAAACTCCTAAATTTTTGCTAGATAATATTGACAATTAAAAAACAGAAAGCAAATTGTACATGTTTTCACATTACAGAACAATTTAAGATGTTGAGTAGTGTCATACCTTCCGTATATTAAAAAGTCTGCTTTAACTGTGTCAATTGTTTTCATAAAAAATCAATTGAAATGCATTAATACTACTACTGACAGTAAATCTAAAGGGTTTCTTTATGTTTAATATGCATAGTCCATCAAAGGTTGGAGATAATTTTCTAAGTGCATTTTTCAAACTACAATGAACAAAATTTAGTAACCTACCCAAATTTTCTTTAGAATTCTAGCAATTTAAATATAAAACAACACAGACAAAAATGCTTCTAGTGCATTTTCCTAAAAACAAAGATCTATCACCTTTTCTGCAAGATTGCAAGAGCTCTGAGAGAGAGAGGCAGGTGAGTGTTGTTATTACCAGAAGTTTCTTTCCATGAAAGGCAGAAAGTCTTTGAACATCTATTTATGTATGGATAACTTGGCCAATCAGATCAGTAAAACCAATACTTTTTAGAGCCTCCAGTAAGAAACAAGTGCTTACTGCTTAGAGATGTCTGACAGTCATTGAGAATGAAATTAAAATGAATCAGGCTTTATTAGAAGCTTATTTTAGTGACTTTCTTCTTCTGGATTAACACCTAATGGATTCTGTATTAACACTATATATTTAGTGAACTTTCTCAATAAGCAATTTCAAATTCATACTCTTAGCCTTTGCAACAAATTTATTCTTGCATGAGTTAAGGATATAATTTCCACCTATGGCCTTAAGTTTTAAGTAGGAAGATCTTGTGCTTCTTTGTGTGCTAAAATACCTGAAATTATGTGCCTTCATTAGAAATACTGCGTTTGTTGTAACATATATTCATGGCATCTTCTGATATTCTTGCCCAGCCCTTGTTCTTTCATAGAGCCTTTATTTCTAACATACGTAACAAAAACCTAAACCAGAAAAACCACTGCAAATCTATACCGCCTACACACTGTCTCCATAAGGGAAAAAATGGGCATACATTTTTCCTTTTTCCCTGTATATATGGTAGCATCAGTGTATTTCATAAATGGTTTTTGATTCTAGCTCTGAGTGGAATAAATGCTAAGTTCCACAATTACTAAAATCATTCCTTTGGTGAGTAGTAGGAGGAGAAGCACATGCTCTGGGAACTTTCACTTACTGACAATAGGATTTTAGGGAGCTGAGAACAATTGCTTCATGAAAGCATTGTCGGTCTTAGCTGTATCTTGAAAAATAAAATCTACAAAACAAACCACTCCAACACCTCAACAGTAAAGATCTGTCAGAAGGAAAAATAAATCACATCAGAAGCCAAAAGTGAAGCTGTACTCAGTGCTGCTCGCTAGCACCATACAGCTGTCCCCAGGGTGGGAACTGCAAGCGCATTACAGTATCACAGTATCACAGATTTCTAGGTTGGAAGAGACCTCAAGATCATCGAGTCCAACCTCTGACCTAACACTAAGTACTCCACTAAACCATATCGCTAAGCTCTACATCTAAACGTCTTTTAAAGACCTCCAGGGATGGTGACTCCACCACCTCCCTGGGCAGCCCGTTCCAATGCTTAATAACCCTTTCGGTAAAGAAGTACTTCCTAACATCCAACCTAAAACTCCCCTGTCGCAACTTTCGCCCATTCCCCCTCGTCCTGTCACCAGGCACGTAGGATAACAGACCAACCCCCACCTCTTTACAGCCTCCTTTAAGGTAACTGTAGAGAGCGATGAGGTCTCCCCTGAGCCTCCTCTTCTCCAGGCTGAACAAGCCCAGCTCCCTCAGCCGCTCCTCGTCAGACTTGTTCTCCAGACCCCTCACCAGCTTGGTCGCCCTTCTCTGGAAGGCTTGCCATTCTCAATGGCAAGGCTGAAAACTTCTCATTCCACAATCGTGTAATTCTTACCACCAGCCAGTTACTCTAACTACGACACTATACCAAAAATGACATGCAAAAAGATGTTAAATTCTGATACAAATAACAAAATACAAATTAATTTCATGTGGATGCTGATAAGAGTTTCTTCATGGCTGTACAGCAGGCAGGAATTCACAGGCACCAAATTAAAACAGCAAACTAACTGCTATGAACCACCATTCAGTCGTCATTGGGAAAACAATGTCTTGCAGTATGTCCAGTGACTGAAGCAGTTATAGGTCATAATCCAGTATATAACTAACAATCATGTGTGTGATAGCCTGGAACCTACAGAATTAAATACTCTTAGTTCAACAAGTATGGACCTGCCTTTCTTCACAGGCTATTTTGAAGAACTTATGGTGACACGTTTCTGAAATCAGTTCACTTTTTCCAAACTGATCTTCTACACAGCAGAATACAACATACCCACTGGGCTTAGCTAACAGGGACTAGCCACTCAAGCACAACATGCAGTTGCTCGCAGCTCCTTCACATGCTTGTTTTCTCCACCCACAAACCATTTAGACAATAGTCTGCTGGCAGAGATTGGACCACATGATACGAGACCATGTTGTGGTTTAACCCGGCTGGCAGCTGAACAATGGGGGAGAGAAATGGGATAGTGAAGCCTGTGAGTTGAGATACAGTTTATTAAGACAGGGAAATAATAATAACAACAATAATAATAATAATGGTGATGATAATAGTACTACTACTACTAATGTGTACGAAACAAGTGATGCACAATGCAATTGCTCACCACCTGCTGACCGATGCCCAGCCTATCCCCGAGCAGCCGGCCCCCCACCCCGGCCAGCCACCCCTATATATTGTTTAGCATGACGCCAGATGGTATGGAATACCCCTTTGGCCAGTTTGGGTCAGCTGTCCTGGGTCTGTCCCCTCCCAGCTCCTGCTGCACCCCCAGCCTGCCCGCTGGCAGGACAGAGCGAGAAGCTGAAAAGTCCTTGGCTTGGTGTAAACACTGCTCTGCAACAATTAAAACATCAGCATGTTATCAGCGCTCTTCTCATCCTAATCCAAAACATAGCACCCTACCAGCTACTAGGTGGAAAATTAACTCTATCCTAACTGAAACTAGGACAGACCAGAACTTCAGGACTTCAGGCACAGCAGATTAGACAAATACTAAAAATGATCAAATCTTTACCCATCATAACAGCTCTCTCATCTCCATTTCTTTTCTTCCTTGCCCCCCCCCCCCCCATCAAATTCCAGACCAAGCGAAGCTGTTTTTATTTGTAACTCTGTTTAGTTATTTTTCTCGCAGTAATCCACTCCAAGCCTAAAAATCCAGGGGAATAGCATTTCTGTCTACAACATGCTAATGCTTAACATTGTACCCACACAAGCTTGAAATAGTAATTACTGGACAGAACCCTATTAAATTTTATGAAAATTGCAAATTCTTAAGGGAAATATATAGATCTCTCAAAACATGTTAGAGAAGCCAATATTTCAAAGGTCAAAAAACATCCTGATGGCAGCCACAAAGTTGTTCCGGCATCACAATACACTGGCGCTGGTACCCTGTGTGATTTGTCAGGCAGAAATAAGAGAATTTGATAGGAGGTACAGGAGACGTAAGAGACAGAGAAACACTGGAGCTACAGTAGGATACAGGAAAGGCTCCACTAGAAAGCTCATAATTCTTCATAATTCTTTTAATTATGACGAACTTGCATTAGACTTTCAAGAGAAGAGCTTTTAAGCTAGGATCAAAATCATTTAAAAGTGCTATAAAAAGACACAAGGGATTCATGTCCAAGTTTCCGAACAGGAGGATTATGCACATGCCAGTAAAAGGACTTAATATAGGGATATCACTTTGATGGATGTAAGGTTGTTTCATATTTTGTAACAGACACTGCTGTACTAGGTAACAGATATTAAACTGTTTTCTGTATGCCATTCACTGCATTTGCCTGGAGTTTTCCTTATTTACTGCATTGGTTATATTTTAACAGCTTATAGAAAGGTAGAACAGCGGAAAATACAACCTCAGATTTTCAATGGCTTCCACATTGCTTCCAAATACATTTAAGCAGTGGATTTCAATCCCTAAAGTGTTAAATAGTTTGTACTCCTTGGACCTCTGTGACCACCAGTTCCCTCATGTTTACAGAACTGCTTTCACATAATGACCCCTATGCTTAAAGCAGAGATTGCCTAAAGCAGAGTATTTTGGGGAAAGGGCTTTTGACTTTGTAATTTACTTTGCTTTCTCCAAAGATTTGCCAGAGCTTGTTTCTGCTTTTCTTCCAAAATGCAGCTCTGAAGGTAAGCATGAAAATAAGCAAACATAGTGCTATTTTGGTAGGGATACTAGGAATGTTTGTTTCTATATAGGCCCAATTTATTTATTATGCAGGTCTTTACTGTATGCTCAACTTTGTAAAAAGAATGCATTTTAAAGTAATCAAGTACTTGATTTTTCTATAAATGTTTTAGCTGCAAAAAATGAAGTCTAAAATACATTTTAAATATTTTATAATTGACATATAAGATTAGCAAGTGTGAAACCCTGATATTCCAAACTTCATTTATGTGCAATAGAATAACAAGGATTGCAGCTGCCGAGCTATTTAGGTACCGAGAAACTAAGGTCCTGGCCTCCAGGCAGGAAACCAAATGAGCCCCTGGACGCTTCACAATTCACTAAAACAGAGTTCCTCTACGGAATTATTCTTACAAAGCCAACGCTCTGCTGATCATTCCCTTTCACCAATTAAATCAATAGAACCACTTAGAAATACACACACACAAAAATTTCTGTGAGAGGTAAATGGAATTTATATTTCACAGCACGAGCAGTAAATCTGAGGAAACAATAAAGACGGCACGGCTGCTAGGAGCAGGCTATTCTTTCACAGACACGGTGTACACAGTTCAGGAACCTGCAGGATAATGTATTATTTTCTACAGTTTAACAGAAAGGCAAAGGCAATGAAACAGGCACTTATAGCCTTCGCTTTCTGGTACTGCCTTTTTGTGGAGACAACACTCACTGCGCTGTGCAATACAGCGTGCATCCCTCTCATCGTTAGATTCCAGGTTTCAGATGCTTTTATTTCAGCTGTTGAAACAAAGATTACCAAAGAGGTAGGATATCAACACATCTTAATTTGTAAGACTAGAGGGGGGAATAAGTTTTGGTTTAGCTTTTGCAACTAAGTATTTACAGCTAAGATTTACATGAAAGAGGACAACAAACACTGAAATAAATAGAACCATTTTAGTTAAAAGGAAGTTTAAATTTCAAATTTTCCAAACCACTGTGAGAGCCAGAAAAAATGAATTACAAATGAATATATTCATTTTGAGTACTATCTTTTGCATATGAAGTATCTAGAAAGATTAAACACAATAAATTTGGGGAAAATATAAACCTTTTCTGACATTTATCTCAACATAAAAAGGCATTAGTATGGTGGCAGACAAAGCATTTTTTCCTTTGACAAAAAATTCCATTAAATAGATTTTATTTATATACATCGTCTAATTCCTTTAGCATGGCAATATGATGTCCTATATGCTTTGGCAAGCTATTGTATTATTTATTATTACATTTGCAAAGGGTATTTTTGAAAAAAAAAAAAGGTGTTTAAATTCACAGCTTCTGGTAAATAGAAAATAAACTCAATATGGAAATTCAGCAAGTCTGTGAATTATGCACAGAGCCTTTTGAAGCATTGCTCAGTAATTGTAAAAACTGTAGAACTGACCATAAATAAGTAAACTCCGTAGTTCTCCTACTCCCTTGCCCACAGTGCACAAATAACAATCTCCCTCTTATCTGCTCAGAGTAGGAATCAAAGCCTACTGTAGGAGCACCATGGATTGAATCATGGTTTTAAAGGCTTCCTTATTGCAGACATTTATTAATACCTGTTGGGTGATTAAATAATTTGGCTGTTGCATACTAACAAAATCTGTCAATAAAAGAAGTGAGATGAAGGAGCCGATATTCACATTTTCTGATGCTTTCTTCCAGAATTTTGCACAGAACTGAGGCAATCATGCTAGATTTACTCTCTAAAACTGGGAAGCTCATTCCACAAGTTGGTCTTGTCGAAATGCTGCAAGTTTGCCAGAACCCCTGACCTCACGGGCTTTCAATCAGGCAGTGATTAAAGAACCCATCTGTTTATTCACAACCTGATCGAAGTCTCTGAAACATCTGAGACATGACACTATGGGAGTCCAGGATTAGGTTCCTTACTGTACCACCTTACACAAAATATCTTGCCTACCCAATCTTTTCTTTATTTCTTAAAATATTTACCCCAGGACTGATACTCATCTGAGGAAGATTTTGTGTGAGCAAAGCGTAAGGCCTGCATTAGAGGAGACCATGACAGCTTCCCTGCTATTTCACACTTGGCTTTATTTTAGCTGATAAGAGAAATAGTGACTAGGTAGGGAGTGAGGACAAGCTGCTGACTTAACCAACATAATGGTCACTACCTGAAAAAACGTTCAGGCTGCACTATCTGTGGCACAGTTATGGAACACTTTGTTTAGAAACTGAGTGATAGAAGCAATTCCTACATAGAAAAGAAATTCAGAATTTACAGAACACATAGAAAGTGGTAATAAAGTGACCTCATACATATAGGTTCTAGGTAGTATTGTTTCTAGGTTGTATATATAAAGAACAATTTTCTGAGCATGGGACACTGCAGTAAGGACTGCCCAGTGATGTGTCTGTGTTGGAAATATGAAGGTCATTCACATTTTCATTCAGATAAAACTCTACATTTATGAAGTATTATCTGCATCTTTTCCCCTTGTTCTTTAAAGAGATTAGATGAACATAATCCATTTTGTCTAGGACTTTTGTAAAGCTACTGCATTTATTCAGAGCAAACAAGGAGTCAGGTTTGCAAACAATCTCGGTTCTGTGAAGACACGTTTCAAAGTTTTAAGTGCTATGTGGATATCCAGGAATGGGGTTTGCACTATGAGGAATCTGGAGGCTTAGGCTATAAGAAACATAGAAATGGTTCCTGACTTATGCGAAAGCTGGAATTCACTTTGGGCAAAAATCTTACAACTCGAACTCATCAAGCTAACCACAGAGCAAGCTGGAAGGCAGAGGAATGGAAGTCATGGACAAATCGAAGAGTTCATCAGAAAGCTCAGCACTGCTTTTAGGTCCCATGACAAAAAAGAAAAAAAAAAGAACTCTTATACGGGGTTATACAGGGGACACACGGTGAAAGACTGCATTAAGTGGGGATGTGAACAAATCTGTTTCCTTTAATGCATCACCTACAGTAATAGTAGAAATGTTTGCAACCTAAAGTACTCTCAGTTTCTTTCAGAACCTGTGAAGTGTAATACAGCGGAAACTAAGTGTCTGCGTAATCTTCTGTGCCACTTCCAGTGAGAGCTTTTAAAAGGAGTATATGAAACTTTTTTTTTTTTTTAATACATGTGGGAAATAGGAAGCAAACCCTACATGAACATAGCTGAGTATGCATTGTGCCTTACTTTGAAAATCTGGAAAGGTTTTCAGCGTGGTGTCTTCATAGAATGCTCACTGAGACTACCAAAGGTGGTTTCTGATACTGCCAGGACGTGTAGGACTGTCAGGGATCTAAGCTGGTTATACTCAGAGATGGGTACTAAACTGAACGTCCAGTGGTTTCTAATCCACACAAACAAAATAGTTATCCATAAATCCACCCAAATGTCACACAAGTTACCAACATTATTACGCATTTCCAAACAGACAATTTTAGTATCTTTTTCTTAGCACCTTAATGACTTTATAAATGACACAGAAAATACATTAGTATTTTCCTCTCTTCATCTGGAAAGACATAATTTAAAACACAGTATTTTTAAAGCTGAAGATTATTTAAACTGAAAAGATTTCTTCAAATATAGCCTAAATTTTAAACAACTTCATTACATAACAATTTACCACAAAACTCATACAGGAAGATTTTCAAGCAATTTAGCCATAAATACAAAACAATATGGATCTAAAATGATCTTAATCCACGTATGACACAGATGTGAAAAAGAGAAGCGTATATTGATTTATGGACATTTCCTTGGCCAGGGAAATTTGCGAATTCATCAGTCTCGACTTTCGGTTAATTTCCTTAAAGATTAGGAATAAAAAATAAACTCAATATTTTATGCATCAGTAAGCTCAATAGAGTTAAAACGGTGAAATGACAGGGATATAACAAGGGGAGAGCACATTTCGAAGAACAAAAGTATTTTCAAATGAAGATGTCTAGAGCTAATCTATGGTACTGCAAAATACGCCCCAATGGATAAAAATAATATAGCACGTGTCACCACCTTGGCTTTCAAACATAGGGCAGTCTGGTAAAATGAGTTGATGCAGCAGCGTTCTCTGCAAAATTGGATTCAAATTCTGCACTGCAACACAGAAAAAAATGATTTTTTTTTTCTAGTTACTATTTTTTGCTATACTTATTATAAATGACTGCATAAATAATCCTTGGTTTATGCTCACGAGAACCGTAAGAATAGATTTATAAATACGCTATAAATGAACTTTAACTCATGAAAACTGAACAGAAAACAAAAGAATGCTACTCTTACAAACAATCCCAACTAATGTAGCTATCTATCCCATCTAAACAGCATTTTCAGAAACTCCTTTAAGAAAATAACACATCTTTAAAAATACATTGCAAAGCTCCTGCCACTGAAACATACGAATTATACTCTATTACTGTCAGCATTAGGACAAGCATGCTATTTGTTGATATGGATAGGTTTTTTTTGCACAGCTAGGAAATGACACATTCCAAGAAATATTGTGATTTTTAAGATTAAGTAATTTTACTGTGGCCACTGCTGCTGTGGTGATCAAACGCACCACATTCTAGCTGATGAGAACTGCTTTTAATGGGGCAAAGAATACTATTTCTGTGGGAAAAAAAAAAAAAACACAAAAAACACATCTTAAAGATAAAATTCTCATTCTATTCTAAGGCTTTTTTCATGAAGTTGTGAAAATAGAAGCCTAATATATGCAAAATTGTTTTCTGAAAACTGACACAAAAGCTATCAACCTTAGTTGACAGCTCTCAACAAAGGTTACAGCTTGAATAACTGGTAAAGAAATTCACAAATATGACTTAATATACAGTCAAAAATAAGGAAGTCACTTTTAGAAAATTATAAGTTGATCACAAATTGTTCACAAAAATAATTAAGATATATATTATTTACTATTTTTCAGTGGAACATTGGATAAAATGGTATCTGTGTGTACTGAATAAGCACCTACGCTGCACTCCTGCCATTATTTAATTGATAAATTGTGCACTCAGGAAATGATCACTTTTTATGTCAGAGTGCTACGAGTAAGTGAAGGCGGTGATGACAAAGGGGACAGATATTTTTCTCCCTTTGTAATTTTGGTTTGCTAATACCAGCGTTCACTAGATTTACGAAATCTGACATCATTAAAAGCTCAACATTCCCCATAAATCCCTCAATTTAGAATAGATTCAAAAATTGTTTATGTCTTTCTACTGAGAGGCTTAGTTATAAATGACTCTGAAATTAATATATGAACTTTACCAGAGGCTTACACTCCAAAGTCAATGAAGCAATGCCTGAAGCATTAATAGCAGATGTTCTTTCAAAACCCTACTTTATTCAACTGTTCATTGTCCCTGGTATCCTGAACCCATGCTGTTGACCCTGTTGACCCATGATCCAGTCAAAATGAAGCATGTTGCTAAAGCATAGCTCATTTATAAGGAGCCAGTGAAGGGATGAATGGAGAATAATTCCTGTGGTTCAGTAGTTCTTCTGAGAATATAGAGAGATGGGTTTATACTCTCAGGCAGGGAAAAGAGACAAAATCTTTGATTCTTTGGAAGATCTCCTAAATACAAAGGTATGTAAAATAGGGCACTGCCACCATCAGTTTTAAACAACAACAAGAAGCAAAAGTGCCTTGCTCAGCTCTTTAAATCAAAGGACAACATCTCCACCTGTAGGATTGCATGCTGCTGGTCCCAATGGGACAGAGACCGCCCTATGGGGAGTGGAATTAAAAACTTGTCTGTTTTCAGCATTTCCACATAAATCAAACGCTGTACAACTGCAAATACTACCTTGATATTATCTAGGTCCTGCTCATATCAAAACATGCCCGTACTTGTGTGCAGTGTACCAGGTAGTTAAATACACAGGTTACACAGCCAGGCTCCTGCATTTTACTTGATAAAGATTGATCCTGGATCCATCCTTCTGTGAGCAGCCGAGACAAAACAGACCTATGCTACGCCATACAGTCAAGGTTTAACTAAAGATTTTTGGTGTGACTCTGAATGAAACAATCTTTAAAACTCATCTGAAGCCAGCAAAAACTGTGCATTTTAGCATCTATCAGAGTCAGGACCATAGGTCAAAGGGTGAAGAACTACTCTGGACACAATACAGCTGAAAAGGTAGAGAACAAAGTGCCAGAGACCTCCTCAGCTTAATACTTAATTGTAAATATTAAACTAAACATTTTTCAGAGAAATATTGATCAACAAGTTAAATAGGCCTGTAGACAAGTTACTCAAGTAACTTTGGAGTGGTAGCACCTGAAAGTTAACAAAAATATACAGTTTACAAAACATTTGATTAGGTGATCAAATGCACTTTTTCATTGCCAGCTACTCTGGGCACTAGCACACACTGAATCTCCTTTTTATTTTTATTAGCAAAACCTACCAGAGCTATCCAATCCAGATCAATATCTCTGAATCTACACTCACAAAACTTGCATTACTGAAGCACTGGAGACTGTATGAGATTTCCATACGTACTTCTCTGATCCATAGACTAGTTTCCATGCTTACTCACGCATAAAACTTTTGTTTTGCATACCAGTTTTCCATGAATTTGAGAAGGTGGATAATATTGGCCGGACTGTTCTACATTCCTTCTGCTGACAACCCAATGGACTGGTGAAGTCACACCTGATGAAGAAGTTGCTTAAGAAGCCTTTAAAACATTTCTCTAAGATGTGTGCTGATATTTGAGTTGGCCAGCCTGTGCACAAGGACAAACTTAGCAGGCCTTCTCTGAAATTGAGCTAAAATTCCCCATCTCAGATGGGAAATGGCCAAGGGCCCAAGATTACAGCAATGACGCTTGTTACAGCACCCGCTGGAGCGCTCCTTTTCCCTAAGCTGTGGACTGATGAGTTATCAGCCTCATATGGACAATGACTGGGGAGAAAAAGACTTGTTCCTAAGTCAATTATTTGAAAATAGAACCCGTAATGTGAGATTTACTGTGATACTGTTAACTTTGTAGTGAATTGAAATGTTTGTAGCATCTGTAAAATTGACAGATTGTTTCTCATAGAGCTGACAGTTCAATAGCAAATACGGCTTTTATGTGCAGGAAAGCAGCAAGGTCAAACAGCTGCAAAGGGTATACTAGAAACACAGCTGATTTCTGGGGGAATAATGCATGCAGTGGAATTTACTATTTGTTTCTTTGAAAAGAGAGCAGATGTGAAAATATCCCAAAATGTCATCCATTCTTTTTTTTGCGAGCTTTATGTACCTAATATCAACAGAATGGCTAGGAAAAAAAATACTAGGTTTTGGGTTTATTTTCTACTTTTACCAGGTTCAACAGAGACAAATCCCTTTCAAGAGGATTTCACAACCTAAAATATATGCTCAGTTCCTCCCAAATGTAGAAATAGCATTTGGCTGTTCTGCGTACCACAGTGAGAGCTCAGCAATGACCCAAACAGGAGAGGCAACTGTTCTTCTGTTTTTCTACTCAAGCATAAGATAATTTCAAGCTGGGAGAAAGAAATGGCCATTAGAATTTAACTTTCACTCCTTTCCCTCTATGTCTTCAGTTCGTGCTTCTATCTTATACTGGGATAGAAGGCAAATATAACTCTTTGGAGAACACATTTCTCTATTGTATCTGAAAGTACTGTAAGTTACTCAATGTACATCTCCATTGAAAAATTCACTGGAAAAAATGCATCACAAAATATAATTAATTGTTGATTTTGAAATTACAACAAATAGCATTTGATCAGCTCCTGTAAAGAACCAAGAAAAGAATGCAAGTTCATGATACGCGACAATTTAATGATAGCTCTGACTGTGGCTTGTCATCACTGAAGAAATATTAACTGTTAATGTTAACTGTAAAACACAGGTAGCTTGTCAAGCAAGAAAGCTGGCTTGACTTCAGCTAGTGCCCAATCAAACACCCTTAACTGAAATGCTAAGAAGCTGCTAAATAAATAAGAAATCTGACAATTATTACAGATCTGTTTAATTCCTGGCTTTGTTAGTGTTCCCATGACCTTCAATGAGGCATTTAATCTCCTTCTGTATCAGACCTTAAATACTTGTCTGAGAGTGACTATGGGATACTAAAAGGCATAAATAGCAAAATAAGAGCAACATAAATTATTCATGTTTTATCAAAAGTTTGCCTCCAATTGAGTGAGTAAATAGAGCTTTTCGGTTGGGATTACAATGTATGTTTAATATTTTCTTTACAATAAATTTGTTTTATTTGCTAACTGCTTTATGTTCCTCAAACACCAGAGTGGTCTCAACCATTCTCTTCCAGGTCATTTATGATGAAATTACAGTCCCACGTATCAAACTCAGAACTTAAATACCATTCCCTAATGCCTCCTCAATGCAAACTGCTCTCTTCAAGGTAGAAAGGTTTGTCGTTTTTTTAATTTTTCTTTTTTTTTTTTCTTCCCTAAATCCAGAAAGTAATGAAAATCTGAGTCTGGGAATGCGGTGCAAATGATACCATCCTGAGGAGTAGGCCTCAAAGGATTATTTTTGCACAAACGTAAATTAGAAAGACAAGAGGGACAGCTCTCATCTAACAGTTTCTCATCCCTTCCCACACAAGAACCCAGTGAGCAGCTGCCCTTCCAGCCTTAACCACTGCCTGCAGCAGTAACCACTGCACCAGATGAAGACAGGCAGAGGAAGCTCCAAAAAGCAGGCAAGCCTGCTGCTGGTTCACAATTTTGCCGATTTGACTGCTTCTCCCTCCCATTTCTCTATACCTTCACCTAAGTTTCAGCCTCAGGAAAGGGGGTCACGAGCAGAACTTTGAAAACCCCTAGAATACTGCTTTGCCTTTTTTTTTTTTCCTTCCCCTTTGCTCAACTTTAAAGACGTTAAGACAAAAAAATGCGCTAACAAGTAGAGAGCAATAAGTCTCTTTTATTATGTAATTACGTATTTTTTAAAAAATTATGTAAAACCATTTGGCAGTCAACTTGAAACAAAGTTTCACAGATTTATCCCCTTACTTAAATAACACTAAAGAGTCATTGCTCCACTTAGTTCATAATGACAGGTCAGCTGAGCCTCCTCTCGGTGAAAATGAAGCTATGAGTTCCTACAGCAATGTGCGGGCTGTAAGCACTCAGGATTGCTTGGTGCAGAAAGCACAAATTAAAAAGCTGATTATACTCACACCCAGTAACCGAACTGCAGTGCAATGACAGTAAAGTATTCCCCCTCATTAAAATGCATATAATTAATTTCAAAATTGTGCATGTCTAATAGGATGCCTTGCTATTTAAAAAACCTTAACTCTGCCATGATGTCACAAAAATAAATTCATGGAACTTCTTTCCTATCTCATTTAACAACAAGATGCAAATGTAACTAATGTTTCCCTGGAAATTGAGAAAAATACCAGCACAGTGCCTAATCAACTTTGGTAATGTTATGGCATTTATCACCAACCGTAAGGGTAAAATAATTTCTGCAAAATAAATAAGTACTTCTTGTGGCTTGCACTGCACTTTAAGATAACTTTCAAACTGAGAAACATTTTTAGCTAGAAGATGAACAGATTCGGATTTCACTTTAATCTTCCCATAGGTATTACTAGGCCTGATCCTTACACATGGTTCAGCAGAGGAAATGTATGAAAGTAGCTTCAGTGAGTGAAGCGCATATATCAAATATATATGATTAAGTAACATAATCATATTTTTGTATTATATGAGATTAAATGCTTCTGAATCTAAAGCAGTTGCAGAAAGTTGAAGTAGGATATCTAGTATTAACAGTACAAGCTCTACCTTACTGCTTGATTTTAGCAAAATAAGATATCAATTGCTTCAATGAGCATCTTACATGCCTAATATGTCACAGACAAAAATTCCCACTGCTAACATTTCTATTACAGATAGCCTTACTGAAATAATTTCATATCTGATAAGAAATTCCCCTGGTCCAAGTTAAAAGAAATTCTGCACAGCAATAATTATTAGTATGCAATAAATGAGGAACAAAAAAAACCCACACAACATATAAGGTACTATTTATCTCACTGTGTATCTGACACCAACTATCAGCAGACCATTCTAATTATCACTTCATAGAATAAACTATTCATATAATTATTCATATCCATAACTTATGACATCTGTTTAAAAACAAAACAAACGAAAAACAAAAAAGCAAATAAAACAAAAAGCACTGGAAGATATGGATGCATTTTTCAGATGTTCTATGAGGAAATTAAGCCAATTGTTTATCATAAAGAAAAGGAGCGACAAGTTAAAACAATTGGGATATGAAAGTTTTAGGACTACTATATGCTTGAAAAAGGTGGAGAATGTAAATTCTCTGTAAAACTCTAATGTATGTAAAACTCTATCATTCAAGTCCTTGGCACTGTGGGATCATGCAGTGTGTTTCCGTAGTTTGCTAGTTTTTTGTTTTATTTTACTTTTTATTGGGTTGTTTAGCACTTGTCAGGGTCCCCCCCACCCCATTCTCAAACACCCATCCCACTGATGTGTGGGTGGTCTGAGCATCATCATGATTCAGTATGTGGTAGTTCTTGATGATATGGCACACATTTAACAATCAGTTTCACTCAAAATCTGTTGTAGAAAAAAGAGGCTGGGTATCCAGCTCCCCTGCATTTCCAGACAACTACTGTACAAGCAGGCAGAACCTGCTCAAGAGAGTCACTTCTGGCCGGGAATTGCTGTAGGGTTCTAGACAGGGTGGACAGTGCAGCTCTTCCTAAAAGAAGTAAGATTTTATTTCTGGACCTCAATCCTAAAAGGAGCCTCCAGCCCTCATTTTCATCCAGGAACAAACAACATCAATATATTCATCAACTAACGTATATTAACATTAATAGGTTTAAAATAATTCAGAAGTTTAGCTCCTTGTTTTTACCAGATACAAGGCTTTCTACAATTAAAGAAGATTCTGTACAAAGCATGAAACAGTTTGAAAAATACAAGCCATGGCACTCAAAGCAGCCTCAAAGAATTCTGGAGTAACCTACAAGACCTTTTTTTATGAGATCCTGAAATGAGGTGAGAATTCAGATTCTCCTGCCAGTACAAGAGTCATTACCAAAAAGCTGGGATCACTACTTTGCTTGATTGAAAAAGAACTTTTGGATGGATATAAAACTCAAAGCCATAAATCTTTAGCATGAATTTTCAATCAAAAATAAAAAGCCGTAGTGCATAATGGTATTATTTCAAATAAATAACTTTAACAGAATAATCTCTTTCTATTGAGATGCTAGTTGAACGTGTCATTTAGCACTGAAACCTTAAATACCCAAAAACAATTGCTTGAAAGTTACAGACAGATAGATCAATGTTTTTAAAAACTCTTGTAGTTGTGCACTTGAACAGGAAGCCATGCAACACTTCACCACTTCTTAGCCACAAAGAAATGTTCCTTCCCCTGTTCTGCTACAGCTTTTATCACTCTGATTTCACCCAAATTCATCATTACTTGTAGTTAAGTCTTGACAATTACTGCACACCAGCTTCAAGTCTCAAAGAGTGAATGATCCCAATGTTCTCTATAGAATTTTTAACTTCAATGGAACATTGAAGTTAACATAATTTCAAAACAATCCTCTCTAAGTTGATTGATTTTATCAAACAAGTTTCAGTCTGCTTGCTACTTTCCTGACTTTTCAGCTCAACATTACTCAATAAACTACCTTGTCATATTCTTATTACGCTGATTAATTCATCAAAAACAATGACAGTCTTAAATGTGCAAATGGAATGAACTCTGGTGCCCTCATATTTCTTTGCAACCCCTATTTGCTTGGGCTACTGAACATATGTGAGGTAATAAATCTCAAAGAATTGTTTATCAGGAGGTGTTGTAGAGATCAACCTGGAAGTTAAGCAAGCATATTCATCTTGAGATAGAAAATCGCCACTAAGCTCTTAATAAAGGATGGCTTGCTAAAAGGATGCAAGACACGGACTCCTCATGGCTCTTGAACAGGAGACATTTATTGCCCTTTTTCACTACTACATATACTTTCCCCGTAGCCCCATGCGCTGTCCACGCGCCTGAATCTGCCTTACAATTGGTTAGAAACCCTCAGACGCGCACCTTGAGCCAGCCAGCGATTGGCCACTGCCCAAAGCTCATCTTTAACACTGTAGCCAATTTACTTTATCTCGACCTTGCTCAAGTTTTTGGTTCTACTGCTGTTTTACTGATTACCTCTAACTCAGGGACGTGTGAAACAGCACAAAGCTCCCTGCAAATTCCTTTCCCACAGCCTGCATCCTTTGCTCCTGTATCTTAGTGAGTTTACCAATGTGAATGAATGCTCTGGGGAAAAAAAAAGTTCCTACTCTAAAATGATCCTCCCTTCCCACCCCTAAATCTAAAATGAAAAAGATTTTTATTAGTTTACCAGAAAATAAGGATGAAGGCTTTAGAAGTCTATTTAATTATCAATGAATAGTATGTCACTTCAACTTTATCATCATGTTAACATGATAACACTGTTACTAAAAGTATTTATCCAGCCAAAATATTTTTTGGGGTGTTCTTTGCACAACAGGAACACATAGCAGACGACTCTGCAAGGGAACAAGAGTAAGAACCAAGCTTGGTTGAACAAAATTATATATCCAGCTGGTTTTTGTTTGTTTGCTTTTGAAAAAAAAAAAAAAAAAAGAGAGAGGAAAGAGAAGGGAAAAAAAAGGGGAGAGAGAGGAAAAAAGAGAAGTAGAAAAGAAGGAAAAAAAGAAAAAAAAGAAAAAAGAGATGGGGAAAAAAAGAGAGAAAAAATAGCTAAGAAGGAATGCCTTGTATTCAGTACAAGCAGAAATATGTTGATACCTGATGGTTCGCCAGATATAACACAGACTCCAAAGTTGAAAAGCAATTTAAGTTTCCCAATTAAGTTCCCTTCTCTGTTATTTTAGGTAGATTGAACTACACCAGTTCAGGCTGCCTAGAAATCCCTATGCGTTTGCAGCAGGCAGCATAACGCTTCTTCCAGGAAAGAGTCTAGACTGTCACCTGCCCAGTATTGCTCATATGAACACCATAAAGACAGCATTTAGAAGAGATAATTAACACAAATTTAAACACGTTCCAGTAGGCACACAAATGTCTTCTCAAGTAATATAGAACTACAGTAACACACTGCAAGTCAAAATCACACTGCTTCCTTCTTATTATTTTCAAAGACTTGCTCAGCTGTGTCCTTTGTCTCCTGAAGGCTAAATCTTACTCAACTATTGAAAATTCAGTGTCAGGGAACTTGATTGTTCCCCTCTGTCTTTAGCTCTCTGGTCTCTGGGTTTATCCTGAGAAACGCATTCTCCAAAGACTGAGTTTCTGGAGTCTAGTAGTTAGCCTACTGGAATCAGTGCTTAGGCTTCTATTGACTTCAAAGGACTTCAGATCACATCTTTGCTTAGCCTGCAACTCATCAATACAGAGATGTCAAATTTTATGAAGTCTGTGATTTAAGTTAGCTAGTTTTGAAAAGCACTCTATTATTTGGCAGTATGAGACAATGGAAATAGCTGTACCAACCACAGAAAATTTCAGTTTGAATCAGATAGCTTCAAAGTGTTATCATTTAAACTGAATTTCATTTATTTATTAAACATCTACTAGTCTGCAATTAAAAAGATTCAGACTTTTCAATTTATGGCACTATTTTCTAGGCAGGCAAATAAGAAAATGAATAAGAGGTTGCATTTATGCACGGTCTGAGACTACAAAGAGTTAAAATCATTCGAATGATGAGAAACATAAGAGTTATACTGGCTAGAGACAACAATTCACACTGCCAAACTCAGGCTACAATCCGTCAAGATAAGGAAGGAGCTCATCAATTTTGGTGTTTGTCATCACAAGCTGGCTAGGCTATACAGCTCCAACGTGTTGCATCATCTTCTGACAGGATGGAGAAAGAGTATAAAGCCTTTATATATATATATTCATAATGTGCACATAACTGAAATATATATACTGAAATTTGAAAGTAATTGTCCCTAAGCAGCTGGTGTGAAGGCAACCCAAGGAAAAAAATAGGAGAATCACTATCTAATCTATCATTTCCATTTCTGTTTTCACAAATGCTATCACATGGATTTGGTTAGAATAGATGTATGTTGTTAGAGCACACAGACAAAACAGAGGGGCAGAGACACTTACGTAGAAAAAGGCTAATGTGCCTTCCTGCATTTAACGGTATTTAGGATATATGACACTTTGAATGTCAGATATATAAATATATAAATCATAAATTTTATCTTCCTTTATAACAAGTCTGTCCAATCATAGAGATGGTTAGGAAGTTCCTAAACAAGACGCTCTCCCCATGAGTTTCTACCACTGATGCAGTGCTATGAAGTAGTATTGGAATGCTAAGAAAACTACTGATTGAGGAGTTGTCTCTGCTTGCAAATATTTTTGAGTATATCTATTCAAACAACTTTAAACAGATACCATATTTTAAAAAATGAACATAAATTCTGGTGGAAGCTTTTGTTCAAGTAAGCAATTTAAGAACACTGGAAAATGTTTGAAGAGTTTTCACCACTGGCAAAGAACTATGTAATGCCTGACAAATCCTACACTACAAGAACACAGTTGAAACCACAGAATACCCAATACTACCATATGGGGAGTGTGGAATTCCTTCTGTCTCCTTTGCTGGGTCTCTGTTGGCTTAAACAAAAATTAAAACAAAACAAAATATAAAAAACAACCAAGTCCTCATGATACAAGGTTAATTTAATTATTCACGTGCATCAAGAGATTACCCATATTTTGGCTAAAGAGGGAAGATTTAATACTTTGAGTGAGGAGAGAGAGAGGGGAAAAAAAACTGTTTTTATTTTTCAGTTTAATAGAACTATAACATACGAAATTAAAAGTGTGTCATAAAAGTAGCTGCTCTTATCTTTGTCATTTCATATTTTATCATTTCAAACATGCTATAGTAATATCTGTGTCCTTATTCCCTGAATTAGGATCATCACTTCCTTAGCAATTTCCTAGAGTTCTTTGGAAAGTAGAGGACTATTTTCTCATGGACTGCTAGAAAATATTTTTAAACCTAGTATATTTGTCTCAGATTCAGCTTCAGAATTGTTAAAAAATGCTGAGCGTCCCATCACAAAGATTACACTTTAATGTAAATTGGAAATTGCCAGGCAGTAGACTCTGAAAAGAGGTCTTTTTGAGAAATGTGTGAGCACATCATTTAATATTAAATTATTTTATTTGAATTCTCTTTTAAGAGATGATCCTCCAGAAGTTTCAAATTTCTGTAGACCAATACACAGTACAGGGCACAATGATATTACAAGAAGGTACAAGAGTTTGATCAGCTTCATTTGAGCCAAATTCTGACAGTGCATTCACTTTTGTGGGTGGGCGGGCACTCTGTGAAGAAACACTTCATAAACTTGATCCAACTCAGCTAAAAAAGAATGTACAACCTTTCCTTGTTTCCCCTGTTATTTCTTTGTCAACCACATTTTGTTCTCAGATTTGCTCTCTAATGAAGATGGATCTGAAAGCCAAATTAACCATCCACATTATATGGTATCTCAGTCTATTTCTGCAACTGGCATCTTAAGCTTGCACTAATTTGAGATATAGACTAACTTGTTTGGAATACTCTAATAAACCTGTTTTTCTTTTTCTTTTTTTTTTTCCCCAGACACCTGTTTTGTTGGATCACACTGTCTGATCTGTGAATTAAATAATTCTGCCTATCAGCTGACTACAAAGATCCAGCAGAAATGTTAAATAGCAGAAGATGAGATCAAACACTGATCATTAATAATTTGTTAATTTTCATGCCATATTCAGGCTACATCCTAGTGTTTTTCTTCTTCTCATCCTTCACTCTATGGTTATTTTTCACTTGAAGGGTTTTCAGGGCATCAGTGCACAATGCAGTTGTACCAACCCAAGCTGAATCACAGACATATTCATTCTCTTTTTCATTATTATTATTTTTTAATTATTTTTTGCTATAGAAGGATTCTCATTTGGAAGAACTGCAGTCCATACTTTTTTTTTTTTTTGAGAATTCTTTGCAATCCCTAGGAAGGAATTCACTCATGTATTTCTCACCAATAAGATTTCTAATGAAGGCAGAATTATTGTCTCCAATGAAGTTATGATATGTCTGTAACACTTAAACAAAATATGTCCAAAGGTCATGGCAAAGCTAACAGTTTTAAAATAAGATGACATAGTGCTTTCAGGATTAGGTACCCAATTTTCCCCATTTATCTAATGGATAATCTGGAGTAGAGATGATATAAAAAAATAAATGAAGGAAAAGGAAGGAAAAGTTTCCAAGAAACCGCTGAGAATGTCAACATATTTTCAAACAGAAGAGTGCATAGGAAAAAAAAAAAGATTTATAGAGCTAAAAATACTGCAGCTTCTTTGAAGAAAGACAGAAAATGAAAGGACTTGAGGTATCTGTAAGTAGCATATATAACTGCAGTTAAAGCAGTAAAAAGGAAGTGTACTTAATTTTAGTCTGCATATTCGTTAGTCGTCCATTCAAGCATAAAAGTGGATTTTCTGCTGTAGCAACAGTTTTAGTTTCTGTTTTTCATCATAGAACTAATTAAAAGTAGAGATGGGTTGAACTGCTAAGGAAAAAATATATGTGTGGGTATATTTCAATTTTGGATTATCCGTTAAGACATATAGGACTTACCAAATACGGTTCATTTCTACCAAGTTCAGGCCTTTCAAGTTCAGGCCTTTCAACACAAAAAGCTCCAGAGTTTGCCTGAAGCAGACTTCTGCAGAGGTAAAATCCCTGAAATTACCCAAAATATACTTGTTTTTCTTTTCATCATGACTTTCTAAAAATATATATTTCTTTTTTCTCTGAGAGTTTATGAAAGACAACATTCTAATGTAGATTTGCCAGGAGGAAGCGACTACTAAGAAAAGATCTATAAAATATTTGAGACAATTTTATTAAATGCATACAAAACCCCTTTGCAACTCCTAAAGGCTTGCTTTTAAACTCCATTGCGCCACATTCCTATTTAAGCACATGTAAAATTAATGGAAACATTTCCTGATGTAGAACTGTGTGCAGCCAAAATGTTTTAAGATCTAATCCAGCAAACCTTCTATTTGTTTACTCAGGCATACAGGTGTAATTTGAAGCATTTTCAGGAAGAGTAAATGGGAGAAATTTGGTGTAGTAGATAAGCCATATCAAAAGTCAAGAGAGATTTTAAAAATGAAGATAATGGATGTGTGTAAAGAACAGTTGCCAAAGACTTGATAGAACATAGACCTGGAGGCCAGAAGATGGGTTAGTGAACCATAACTGTCCATGTTGCATTTTATATTTTAAGGGCATGTGGCACGTGGGTATTCTCACCCCCGGGCTCCTGCCATGATGTGCTGCTGGGGACAGGGAACCCCAAGGTGGCCAAACCTGGGATGTGCTCCACAGACCAGCACCAGCCATGTGTGTATTCTGGGTGTTCTAACACCTCTGAGTTGCAAGTACTTGAAATGTTCATTTCAAGAATACTCAAGCCATATTTTACTCAAAACAGATGGAATTATTTTCAGGTTGTATACTTGGATAGCGCACACACCTGATCCTCACCTTTTAGGAAACAAATGATTTGAGTGAGCTCTCTCCTCCTGAATGTTACAGCTGTCACGGTAAGCTAGGTTTTCAAAGTCCTGCCCAATTTTTAATTAAAAGATGTGAATGAAAAGCTGACACTCAGTTGTGCCTGAGAAGATTCTTTTATAGAAGATGTTGTGTTATAGAAGTTGGGTGTTAATTTGACAATTAAATATGTTTCTGGTGTTCAAGTCATGCAGACAGTTTGCAATATTCAGACAAATATTTTGTTACCTACCATAGCATTTAAAGTTCAAGGACGTTTCTCTTAGATGCCTGCAGCCTAATAAAGTTATTTAAATTTTGAAGAAACATGCATCATAATCTAAATCTAAACATTATGAATAAACAGTTCCCTAACTAGAAGTGCTTACAAAGTAGGATTTTTTTATTTTTTTATATTTTTTTATAAACCTGTAGTTCTCTATAGCTATGTTTGCTTATATATGCAAAACTTCTTGGTATGTTAATTGCTTTATTTGTCATTGTTATAGATTGTTACTATAACAATTACTATGAAGATGAATGCTTTTTGTCATAGTTTGACAAAAAAAGCTACGCAGATTAAGGCAACATAGCAATTAAAACTGTGGAATAAAACAATAATTTCTTCCACAAAGCATATTGTTTTAGTTATACGTAGGATCAGTTACAAACTTATAAATGCACATTTTAATGAGCAATTATCATACGCCAAAGAGATTAAGAGAAGGATCATGTACTGATTATATCTGAGGAATATAAACATGCACAGAAAGAAAAAGCTGGAATTCTGAACCCCTGAAACGGAAGCGAAAACAACTTCAAGAGACATAGTGAACTGGACATGACTGATGAGAATCAAATCGATTTCCCCAATTTCATTTACATAAAATTCTCTTTTCAGTACAGGGTATGCCCATTAATATCTACTAATGAAATGAAATCTTCTCAATTATCTATATTTATACAACTGTTACACTTGCTGCTGATCAATAATGGTCACACAGCAGTTAACATTATTAATGGCCTAGGGTAACTGTCCAAAGCTTAGCTGTAAATCTGCAGTAAGTCCAAGTAGGAAAGGATAAACGATGGAAATATAAACTGAAAGCAAAGGAAATTAAATGTTCTTTTGTTTTAACATAACACTAACTCAGAGTGGTTACATGACACTATGCGCAAAGTTTTAAGAAGGCTAGATAGACAAATAACATTTATTGTTATGCAATATTGAGACAGATCAGCCTTTAAACCTCCAGCAAGAATATGCTTCCCTTCTAGGGGTGGGATCATCCAGTATGATTAAGCCTATGAGTCTTTTACCTGGATCAGCACCACGACTTATGCTTGAAAGGAAGATGACAGAGCAGATACATTCGTGGTCTGATTCAGAGCGACAAAATCCTCTGCTCTTTCTCAAAGCCTAAACATCAAAAGTTTTATGGGAAATGAAATTCAGAGCTTACTCTTAATTTTTGTAGTTCAACTATGTATCCCAAAATAGATTTAGAGAAAGGTGTATGGCTTTATTTAATTTCCATATTTATCATAGTCATGACAGTGATTTCTTTAGCTATATGCCCAAGGAAGGAGTGTCATACTCATAATTAAATAAACAGACACTCATGCCCAGCAATATTTTGTGTGGCAGATACAAATTGAGGGCCAGATTAGAACCTTCAGGCAAATAGTATGCCAGGTTAACACAAATGCAACTTTATTAACTCGAGCTAGGGAATAACTGTCTAACACAGCACATTCCTTCCAGCAGAAGTCAGATTTACAGTCCTAGGAGGATGAAAGCTGGGGCCACCCACAGGCTAGTGCCCATAGGCACTACTAACAGCTACCAGGTCCCCTCACTAAAGTAGTGCCACATGTCAACTAATAAAAGAAATACCTTTGGTGCATCTAATAATTAAGTTCAAGGCACTTTCAAACAAGTGCTTTCTTTATTGGCTAAAAAGTTGTATTTTTAATTCCTCTAGCAGAGGCTGAATTGAATGTATATTTTAATTTAACCTATGATCCAATTCTACCAAGTAATCACTTGATACATTCTTCTAGCCATTTAGGGCTACCAATTGGTACAGAAATAGTTTTAACCTAAAGCCTTATGGATTTTTTTTTAAACCTTTTTCAGCTTCTTAGCTTAAATTAAGCTAAAGGCTTGTAGACACAGAGTAGTGCAGCCTGATTGCATGTAGCATGTACAATCCATGAAACAATCCCTTGAAATAATTTAAAGAGACTTGTTCAGGTGGAGTCAGGTCATTAGAAGTCTGACTACACTGCAAAATGCTTCATTGTGTTGCCCATCAACACTTAACTCCGTACAGTGTTTGCAGTTCTCTCTGAACTTTGCTTTACTTTGACTCCCCAGCTCCACTCAAGCAACAGCAGCTAAACTGAAGGTTGACTTGAACACAAGGATTCAAGTGACCTTGGTCCATCACCACAGAGTTTGGGATGCACTTTCAGGGGCAATTAGATTGTTTCTATTTGGAGAAGAGATTTGAGTCTTGATTCAGGCATCCCTTGCACATAATCAGCAACATATTAGAAACCTAATATTGTGACACTTTCCAGTTCCCTGCCTCCTTCCAGCCGGTGCATCATTCAAAAGAGCTCCCTTGTCCTGCAGTTGTCAAGGTCATATTACAAGTTCTTGGTCTGGCTGCCAAGCTTCCTCACTACATCTTTCTGTATTCATCCTTTCCTTAGCTTAAAGTCTTTTGTACAGACTTCTTGATGCCACTTTTTGCATTCAGGTCCTACACTTTCTTGGTTTGCATGGATCAGTTTCTCCTGTAGTCTAAATATCACACCTGATTCAGGTGATGATTCCCACTGCTCTGCTGAGTGTCAGTAAATGAGCTTACTCCTTACTCACAAACATACGTGCTTGTGTGTGTATACATATCAGCTTCTTTACAGGAAAGATATAACATTTGCTGTTGGTGTCCAGCACCTTCACTATTCTCAGCCTTAAAAATACCTGACAATTAACTGCTGTGAAATTGTTTCCAAGAAAATACAAATCTGTGTGGCTCCTCTGTGATTTCCCAGCTTGCATGGTGACCGCCAGCCAACTGAGGAGAGACAGAATGTCTCCAGACAACCTATGAATGCTGGAATAACAACTTTGTCAAGTGAACAAGGGATGAGAGAATCCCATTAGGTTACCAATGACTATTTATTTTCCCTAGTGGCTCGAGGGAAGGGTGGGAGATTCCTCTCATCCTTTATGCCCAGCACACAGCTCAGACTGAAGTACTGTGAATTAGTTTCCAGCCTGCCTTCACATTGCAGGCACAGAGATTACTAGTCCTAATGATCAAGTACATTTTACACCTTTTAAGTACCAAGTGGTAGTCAAGGATGGGAGATTTAGATTTACATCAGCTAATTCGAGCAAGATTCTTTTTCATCTATTCTTACCCTAGGGAAAGGTGGAAATTGACTTTCACACCCTTTAGCCTTTCTTCCAACTTCCTGAACATCTATTTTACTAGCTATACAAACTAGGATCTGGTACTTGTTCCAGGCCAATATTGTTTTTTTTTTTTTGCTTGTTTGTTTTTTTTTGCTTTTGTTTTTGGAACAATTTATTTTCAGGTATGTATTTCAGCTTTAATATTTGGTGTGATTTGTTGATGAGCTCCTAGGCTCTTTTAAAAAACATTTTTTGTTCAACAATGTAGATTATCACTGCAATTGGTAAACAAACAAATGAAAGATTTTTTTTTTTTTCAGTTTTGGGGGTGTTCAGATGCCTGTGTATATCTGCAGTGGACTTCCACTACCAGTTCAAGTGGAACTTTTTTATTAGATATGGCAGTCAGTGCTAAGCTTCATGGTTTATTTCTAATGAAATACCGCAGTGAAACCACAATTTCCGAAGCATTTATCAATAGTTAGTGACGTGAAATATGACTAGGGCTTCTTGTGATGATATTTAATGAGGGTGTCACTCTTGCTGTATGACAATTGCTAAGTCATCTCCCTTTCCAGTCCCAGTTCTGTAAAGCAGAAATAACTGCTTAAACAACCTCATGAAGGACTTTGAAGTGTGTGGACAACCCGTGCTACAAGAAACAAATGCTAAGAGAGACAAATAAAGTATTATTTCATGATTTAAAAAAAAAAAAAGGCATTATGCTAGTAACCATCTGAACCAAATGAAGACCAGGCCCTCTACATTAGAGAACGAAAGGCCCTCTTTGACCTCACTGCAGATACCTCCCTCTAGGTGAGACAGATGCAGATTAGTGCTGCATGTATAAGGCTGACTTAGGCTGACTTATTTCCAAACGTAAAAACAAAAAACAAACACGCCAATTGATAAATAATTCTGTCTTCAAGAAAAAAAAGTTAAAAAATAGGGTGCTGTAACAAAGTATTCAACTTTTAGGAAATGAAGCAAGTTACAAAGCTTCAAAACTTCTTTGGGGGTTGGAAATTCAACCACTCTACTTTCACAGTTCTCTGTACTTAAACCAGAAAGATCAATATGCACACTGGGAAGAGCAGGAGGAATGATGTTTTCAGTTAAGTCATGGCAAGTGGTATCTCCACAGTGAAAACAGAAACAGTTCCCACACAAACTACGTGGTAACTACAAGGAACTACACTCGCATGCTTTTCATGGATACTATACTGCAGCTATGCCCTTTTCTTTATGGAATGAGATGAATGGTTTATTGAGCTTTGTCTCCTCTTCCCTTCCTATTGCTCCTCCTCTCTTCCACAAATACTTGCACATTCCTCCATACCTTCTGGACAATCTAGTCCAAGCTAGGTTTTAATCTACAGGACTACTCCCATAGCCTTCAAATCATCTTGAAGGACCCTGCAAAACTCCAGCTGTACATCACATCAAACCACGCAAAACGCCAAATCATCTCTACAAAACTTCTGATGAGGTCAAGAAGATCCAATAAACTGAGTCTTTGGGATTCCAGTATAACAACTCCTTTTACTGAAAATATTTTGGAAATTAAATTCAAGCTGGCAAGCTTTGTGAAACCCAAACAGCTAAAATGGGCCAATCTACTATTCAGATGAAAGTGAAATATGTGCACTTTTGTTGTTACCGTTCCAGCAGAGATTAAGCAATTTTCTATTGAACTGTTTATTGTTCAGTATTATGATTTACAATATGAGCTGTGCCAACATTCTGAAAGAAGCACCAGAAGAATCTTCCTTTCTGTGCCTTTTTTAATGAAATAAAACTTTCCCATAAACACTGAAAAATATAGGAACTGAGAAAGCTCCACTGAACTCAGCATCTGCAATGCCTACTGGAGAAGACAAAACAACCTACACAGACCTCACTCACAATGAAATTCAACTTTATTCTTCGTACTGGAAACCAACCCCTCACCCCCAGTTTAAAAATATTTACATACCATTTTGTCATTACAATCTTTCTGTGCTACAGGACCATTACTTGTCACTAGCTGTGAAAGAAATGACCGCTGCTGAGTTGCATAGTCCATTATATTTTTACATATAAAGAGAAATACAACTGGAAAACACAGGACTGCATTTAAATGTGTGTAGCAGGTACAACATCCCAGCAGGAAACTGGATTTGATGGTGAGTACCAGTGATAGACTATTTCCTGTGGAGGATATCACAACATAATAGAGTAGCAGTTGAAACAACGCTTTCGGTAACACATTATACTGGCTTCATTTATCTGTTCAATGAATAGGAAATCTACTTAAGCCCCAGTGCCAAGATATGCTATTTCTTCTTCTTTCAAATGCATTTTTCACGTTGCCATACTACTAATGGAAAATGTGTTACAAACAACAAAAAATGTATTTTATCTCACAGAACGCTTAATTCATGCAGTGAAGATTTTAACTGAAGTTTCTATCATTTGAGATATGAAGGACTTTTTTTTTTTTCTCTCTGAAATTTCGTGACCACTTTCAAATGATGTATTCAGCACAAGTTAAAAATACCTATATGCATCATGGCTGTCTGTCAGCAGCACATAAAACATAAAAAATGCCTTTTATTTATTGCATCTGTCACCAGTTCTGAAAATGGTGGCCAGTAGTGGCAGGCTACTCCATGCATCACTTCATTTGTATTCTCAAATTTCAGTAGAGGCCAAGAATGCGTATTTCCAAACTCGATTGGCAAGAAAATTGTTCCCAATTTACTGTGCTGTGACCGTTAATCATGGTGAAACATAACTTCATCATTTCTGTGCTTGACCCAAGCAGCACAATCTAGCTGGGAGCTGGCTGCCGACTCACAGGGTACACCTCAACATGCTCCACTCACAGCTGTCCGCTGCCAAACATAGCCAGAAGGAAGAGCACACTAGGTGTCTTTAGTGTAAGGTGGCTTCCAAGGCCTTGTTAGATACACATAATAGCATTTCTGGAAATAAAAGGAAACTAAATTATAGTTTCCCAAACTATACAATGAAACCTATCGTTTTTTCATGTTAGTACAGTCCCATGCATAAATGACAGAACTGGCTTTGACTCAGTACCACCCACAACTGTAGGAATGTCCTCTGAAGTGGCATAAAACGCAGGATGTGAAAAACTGTATAATGTTATCCTGTACAAATATTAAATTGTATTAACTTAACAAGAATATTGAGCAGAACGAGCAATGATTTCCTAATTTGTAATCACTGAATCATGTCAGGGCAGAGGCACATTATGTGGTGCTATATATCACCATCAAGAGTTACACAGCTTTAGTTTAATTGAAACAACATAGGCAGATGAACAAGATTTGCATTTCTGAATTAGCTATTTTCTATATATTCAAATTCAAATTACAAAACCTTATGCAATAAACAATTTATGTGATAGAAGAGAATCAATGATAAAATCAGAATTGATGGATATTTATAGGGGATAAAACATTTTGAAATTTCCTGTGAGGGAAAGGTGTGGAAGGCAAGACCACTACTATATGTATTTCCCAGATTTACTATCTATTGAATAGACTCTCTCTTAAAAGACACACAGCTATAAAAGGCCACTCTTCTGCTATGACAGCACTCTCTACGTTACACTCATTGATGATTTCGCTGGAACAAGAAAACATTCCTGGTACTATTATAGTAAGAAAATGATGGAAAATAGCATTGTATTTTGTTGTTTACGTTCATTGTTGATATCAAGCAACATTCAGAAATCTTTGTGGCCTTCCAAGTTTACTTGTTCTTCAGATTTCCTTCTGATCAACAGGTTCAGGTGATCCAAGTAGCAGCAATCAAGCTTTTTAGTGAAAAGATTTTAGGCATGCTGCCCCAATTCACATAAAATTGTTTTATTTTCAGTGCTGCATGGCTGCATTTTTTGATGGCATAGAGTGCTATGAAATAAGTTTTTGTGATTTGTGAAGGGCATAGGCAATCAAACACAACTTTTATGTCATTACCACTGCATAAAAGTATATGTTCACTATAACGTGCCAGAGCTATAGGAAATGCCAAGTAAAAGAAAAACAATGTTTGATTGTTTACTCACTCCATTTATCCCACATTTATGTGAAATAAATAAAGGAGCTATAACAGGCCTCCAATGGCACACCACATTTAACTCTTGCTGTTGAAAAGCTGAAACATAATAGATGATTACCAGAACATTTTGGAGAAGTATATGCTATTTTCTTTCCAGTACAGCCTCTATCCCCAAACACTGCAAAAACGTACAGAGGAAGATATTTAAGAACATGTATTAAGCTCATATGCGTTTTTTATTATGCGTTCTTTTGCAGTCAAAAATATGTTTTCACTTAGGCAAATAACCACTGCTACGTTAACGTTCTGACAAATAACATCAATTTGTTCTTTAGAGCAACAACAGTTTGTTCTTTGGCCTATTGCAATGGGAGACGGGATTGTTTAGTATCCACAGTGGTAACTATCATAACCTGCCTGGAATCCTGCAGGTTCCACTTCAGTTAAACATATACTTAATTGCACTTAAGTAATTGCACTTGATTATAGACAGCAGAGAAAAATGCAGAGTTTCTGGATAGGTTTGTCATATATTTTGATATTAGTCATACAGAAGATCTTACACAACACTGAACTCAAAGTGATTGTTAACGTGAGCAAGGGATATAATTTTTGACACGTGTATCTTGCCTCGAGACACAAGGATTTTCTGAGAAGGATTAGTAGGTTAAGAATCTACAACACACCAGCTAATGCACTGTGACTGCCTATGTTTGAGCTCTTACCTGTAGCAAATGTGAGTTATGTTCCTCTTGGAGGAAAGGGGCAGCTACCTAATCACATTATCCCACACACTGCTAAACAGAGGAGACTTCATAACTTAAGACCTTAGCTTATTGCAGTGTAATTCTTTTGGATGGCTTTATGTTTTTATTCAGAATTTTGTCTCCTTTAAAGAAATCTTTACACACTGTAATTGCTTTCTTATTGTTAACTATAGTGCTGCTCTTTCTGGAACCTTGAGTCTCTAGATTTCTCATTCAATCCAGTTTCTTGAGTTTAGAGTACACCTTCCTTCCTTAAATGTTTAATTTTCTACTTTTTAACTTAATTCAAATTTCTCTTGGTGTATCATTAGACAGAAAGAACAGAAACATACAATATTCTTTGCTCTGCTGTTCCGTAATTTCTACATAACTCCGTTGTGTTCCAAAGATTAGATTATCTAATATTTAACAACATTTCCATCTTTTCTCTCCTTTCAGAGGTGTGCCATAGATCTTAATAATTTTCTTTCTTGGTTATATTTATTTTAGTATATATTTATATATATCAAAGAAACCCAGACCAGAAGAGAACATAATAGCACAAGACAAGAGTTACTGTATAACATTTTTTTTTCAGTGGTTCTGATTACTTCATCTAGGTTTACTGAAAAAAAAGCACCATCAAAATCAGCTTAAGTGTGTGGACTACTACCTCACTAATGTTACCTAGGCCTTTTTTCCAAGGCAAAGCCTTGTTATAGTTATAAGTAGGTGATCTGTTTCTCCACCATGCAACCCATGCTTAATTCACAAAAATGGGAATTTGTTGTCCACATACAGCTTATTCACCAAGTTTGTCAAAAATTTCAGTGGAACCTATCAGTCTTCAACAGCACTGAAACAAAAGCTGCTTTCTGCCAAGTCTGACACCTCACCATGTTCAGATGAGAAGTAAACCTATCAGGTAATGTTGTTTCTACAATATACTTCAGGTCTCTTTACGTTAACTTTTTGGCACGCTGAAAACTGTCATTCCATTTTTTGTTTTCAGTTTTATCCATTTTCTAATTCAATACCATACTTTACCTTTCATCCAAAATCATTTAAAAGCTTTGGCAAGGGACCTCTTTAAATTGTGTCTTCACTCTCTATTATCCACTATTTGATAGATAAGATAGGCACGTCTTTTTCTTAAACAAAGGCGTACTAGTTTCTTCCATCAAATATAGATATTTGCAAAACACATTTTTAATTAAAGCTTGCTATGTATAATTTAATAAAAATTCCTCAATCAAGTTATTATCATAATTGACAAGAATTAAGTCTCAAAAAGATAAGCACAAAACTGAGATAATTGAGATGGACACAGCTTAAAAATATAGATGTAAAAAATCACCACAAAATATGAGGACAGTATAAATCAAGTTCCTACAGTGACTGAGGTTCACCTGAACAACACAGTATGTGCCTTGAGAATTTGGTTCAGATGTTTGGAGATAACATAACCATGTTGCTACGGTAACAAATGTGTGGTTTTTTTTTTTTTCTTGGAAGAATAAACAGGCATGTAAAACCAGTACAAAATTGACAAGTAGTATCTTGATGCCCTAGGGCTTTTCTAGTTTATATATCGCACTTTGCATAGACGCTTGATATTCATCTTTCACAGCTGATTACCTCTTTCCACATTAAAGGATTCCTTTAGAAAGCCATTGTGTAAAATGGAGAAATACCTAAGGATTCGGAAGGAAGAGCAACTTTGGTAGGGAAGGCAGTGCTACAGTCCTACTCAGCTGCTGCATCTATGAGCAAAATGTTGAGTGTTTTTGTCTAAAGCACAACAGAGAAAATGTCAAAGCAAAGCAGCCTGTGCATAAGGGAATGCTAAGTCATTACACAAATAAAATAGGTTATTGTTAGAACTGTGAATATTACAACAACAACAAAAAAAAACAACAACAAAAGGATAAGATTCCATCTTTAAAGTGAATTGCCCTAGAATCTTTACCCCTTTTATGTTCATTCTCTGTGAACTGTGATATTTTATTTGCATGAGTCTTCTTGAAAAGTATATTAAAATTACACTATAATGGGAAATTTCAGGGTCCAGAGAAAAGTTAGTTACCACCAGCAATCATTATCCCAACATTTTGTCAATTAAAGGAATTAGATGAGTTTCAGTATAAACATCTCACTCCACATGCTTAGGCAATACAAGTTTGGGATCAGATGACATTATACTACAGCAGCGCTTTTCACTGATGTCTCACTGTCAGGATTTATTCAGAGAAGGCAGAAACTGAAGAACTAGAGGCTTCCATTTTACTTAAGTCAGCTGCCCTTTTCCACTACAACCTTTTCCTCCCGTGTTTCTTTCCTCCCATACAAGTGCCTTCCTCCTCCCAGGGAAACAAGCACTGAATAAGGATTCATAGAAATTTGAACACATTAAAGATTTGAATCAGACATTTATAATGTGCTATTTAGTTATAGGTCTGAGGTTTTTATTCCCTATGAATCCACCACTTGCACTTCTGGGAAATTACCATCTTTCCATTTACTTTCAGGCAATTCAAAGCTGCTTTTGGGGAGTGAGGTCAAAGGCAGAAATATAATTCTCAGTACTTCCAACCTGTCCACATGCATCATCACTGTGAAAAGAAGAGTTGCTTATGGTTTAATGAATAGTGTTCAGTGCTTTCCCAAGCTAATGAGCACTGCTAGGTCATACTTTAACACACCATTTGCTGTCAGAGAAGTCTAATTTGGCCACGGCAGTCATTACTAATACGGTGACAGCATGAAATGGGAGTGAAGTAGCGAGGCATGATGGCAATTGCAGCATGTCATAGAGCAGGAGTTGTGTGAAGGGCTGAGCATGGACATGAAGAGCAGATGACTGAATTGATAAGAAGAGCTGGGAAATTAGGATGGGAATTGGAGAGAGGAATGGGGACCTCTGAGATGGGGGGATGATTACATTTAAGAAGAAGGGAGAAGAAGAATGATTACATTTAAGAAGAAGGCTCTCCTACAGCTGGAGAAGGCTGGAACACTAGATAGAACCAGGAATTTTATGTCAGGAGGAAGAGAAACAGGAAGTCGATAGGAAGTGGGTGTGGAAGCCCCATCCATGTCTGCAAAAGTGAGGGGCTGCCCTTTTGTATGTGAGATGTGATGACATCAGAGATTTCAGGACTTCACAGGGGTAAGTCTAGGGTAATGCTACTTGTCATCCAGTTTGGCAGTGGGTATCACACACAAAAATACCAGGACACTCTCACCATCCTCTCTCATTTAAGTCAAATGCTCTCTTATTTTGCTTTCTAAAGTATGGCCTTGACTGAAAATTCTCTCTAACCACAAAAATTTGGGGGAAAGCAGAATGACAACAAATCACTGGGAAGGAAATTGAGACTGCAGTCCGAAACAATCTGCACGACTGCAGCACACTAGTGTGTAAGCTTTCCATATTCAAGGAAAAAAAGACATCCAGAACTAAAACCAACATTTTAAAACATTAAAATAATGCAATACAAAAATAATTTTTCTGAATACATAATATGTTTAAAAAGACAGAATAGTTTGAAAGCGATGTCCTAACACAGCTCATATTGTCTTACAGTGGAATTGTACCATACTTCTTCACCTGACAAATAAGCCTTAAATTAGACATAATTAATGCAAAACAACCTATTTATGTAATAAATATTTGCATGAATACTCAAAATTATAGTTCAAGTTTTTGCATTCTCACTAGATACACAATAATTTTCAACAAAGCTTGACCTGTTTTATCATCAGCTACTTGACATCTGCCACGTGCACATGTATGACGTGGAGCTGTACAATACAGCATTTGAAGCTGTTGCAGTCATTTTAGCAGCTGAAAAAATGCTGTACAAAACTCTGAGGTAACACAGAAGAAAACAAAAATATTTAACAATATGCAAAACAACTGGCCACCAAACGTTACTCGTGTAGAGAGCTACAGGTATTGTATCATAATCCTGACAATTACTGTTGTCATTTGTCACCTTCAATTATCTTGCATTCAATAACTGTTCTCAAAAAAACAGACAGCGAACAAAACATATCTACGATAGTTTAAATTAAGTAGCAAATTTTTGTACATCACAGAGCTTCAACAAGCTCTCAGAAAAACAGTGCCCAATATTGGAATCACAGTGCTAACACAGCCAAGCTTTTATCCTCAGATACTAACAAAAAGGGGCTTCTTAAAGCTCTTCAAATGCCTTTTCCCCTTGCACATCAACCTTATTTCCTCTATGTCTCAGAAATAATCCTTCCACAAAACAGTTCATCTAGCTCATTGATTCCTTTGATACTATCTGCATAAGTCATTTTTACTGTTTTTGAAAGAGACAAATATTTTAAGAAAAACGAACCTAATTAATAATATTAATAACACAGATTTTGCTTCATATTCAGAGGTTGGAATAACCCAAAGATATCCTGTTTGATCTCTAAGAGGATTTTGTTGTTTTATAAGCTCTAATTAACTCCAAACCTTCACAACCAAGCAGAAACACCAATAGGAGGAACTTGTCCCTGCATGACATATACCAGCTTACTCGGAAGCTGGGAATTATCCACAGTCTTGGGGAGCTAATGGAAGCAGTCATTAGCAAAAACAAAACACAGTTCTGTACATTTGCTCTCCAGTTTCTTCCCTTTTTTGCTGTTACATGGAACACTTACACTGCAAGTGCCCTTGCTACTAACTTCCCATCTGAAACCTTAATTATCATTAGCAACCATTTATGATATCAAAACATTATATTATATTTAAGGCTAGTACAGTGTTGCAGAAATAAATGTAAGCTTATGAAATACGGTTACTTTTTAATACAACAATTTCCACAGCTTTTCAACAGCCGCTGAAAATAAAGAATGCCCTAATTAGAACATTGTAGATTCTTTTTAATAACCTTTGGAAGAATCAAAATAAAATCTTTTTCTTAGGCTGATACTGTGTGGTATGTTGCATATCATACTTAAGGTGCTGGTCATTAGAGAAATATTTTTCATACATTATGTCTACTCTCCAGTTTAATAATGTCGTAAGTTGATTTGGAGTGCAATAAGTGAATTGAACACAAAGAACCGTTTCTAAGTAATTACTACTTTTTTCCTCTAGTTGAGTGTGAACTATATAGGCACTTGCATGTTAGAAACCATACCCGAGTTTCTACAGATCGTGCTCACTGATCCCTGTCTTGTGGAGCCCTGCTCCTTCTAGTAGCAGGAAGCATCGGGGCAGCCACATCTGACCTGGTACCGACAGATCCTTGTGAAAGGTCAGGCTCCTGCAGTTTATTAAAAAATGGAGCAACTGACAGCATTAGGAAGCAGAAAAACCAGGATGAGCTGAACTTGTTGATTTGCTTACATTTTATCTAAAAAAAAATCTTGTGTCACAAAGACATGTTTGTATCTTGGAGACCTACACGGGATGAAAAAGCAGACCTCCTGAGTAGATGAGCAGCTCACTGGTGTGGCAAGCTATCAGCAGAGTGCAGGATCGGCCAGGCTCTAATCATTCTTAGCGCCTTGTGCCTGGGCTTTGGATAAAGATACCACTGCAAATAAATGAGTCTTCTCCTACAAAATGAAGCAGGCTGCCTTGGAACAGTCCCAATTTTCCAGAATGTCTTAGCTTCCATTATATGCATCTGATCACAGAAATTTAAAAACAGTGAAATGCCATTTCCTTCAGTCTTAAGGTTTAGGAAAAAAAAAAAATCTAAATGTCCCATCTATCAAAATAGTAGGAGGATTCTATATTTCAAATAACCTTGATACAGATGGAAAGCAGCAAAACAGCTATATCTCAGGTTTGAGAAGAAGCATCACATTACCATCACAGAGCTGACAAGAAGTGACAAACGTTTGCTTCATCCTATAAGCTTGTTTAACAACCAGAAGGGGACAAAATGTAATGTGTCTATCACAGGCATGCTGTTCGAGATTCATGTGGTAACTCACAATTTCAAATACAGAATTTTAAAATGAAAAAAATGTGTGTCCATTTCTATTAAACTACTGCAAGATGCAAACTCATTGTGATAGCCCTGTCATCCAGCCTTATCCCCAGCTCCCAAAACTTGCACAAAGGATGTTGCAATCAACTTCAGGATGACACAGAATCTCCCAGGCCCTGACAACCATAATCCTTTGGTAAGATAGGCTTCTTTATCTGTAATGCTATCATCTGTTGACAGAATTGATGTGATGCCACATCAAGGACGGCATATAATGTGAGCCAGATATAGATTTTTTAAAAGTTTTCTGTGTGTGAAATAATCTGGTTTAGGTATTTCTGACTAGTGCTGTAATTATTTGAAGCACTTATGACAAAATGGCATAATTTTTCAATATAGCAACCATAATTGCAAGGTGACTAGTCAAAATAATTGTGATTAAACCACTTTCTAGAATCCATTTAGATGATGATAATGAGAATAACACAGTCCAGCTACTGACATTTAGAACTCCTGGAAACATTTCAAATGCCTCAGGAATTATGTAGATAGAGAAATGTTTTCTGTTTTGATTTTGATGTTACAAAAGTGTTTAGTACTGCTTTTTCCTGTAGACCTGTCAGTGAGAGACTCCAGCTTTGCAGAAGATGTCCCATCTGTCTAATATTACTGTTCTGCCCTGTATATTCTGGAAGATACACACCTTTCCTGCTGTCATTTTATAGCAACCCGGTCCCTGCACAGTATCTTGGATGTTTGCAAGATAGTATTATCTAATGTGCTTTACAATATTTTTCTTTTAGGATTTCTCACATCTCACCACATTTAACCATTTATTTCATATATGCATTGCTGTTAAGGACAAAGAGGTCCCCTTTATGGTCACCCACTTCAGCCTCCTGCATAATGCAGAACCAATAATTCAGGCTGCTGGATTAAAAATAGTATTATAACTACAGTTTATCTTTTAAAAAGACATCTAGCTTTGATTTAATGACTTAATGCATCAGCAACTCCAGCACGTTCCCATAAAAAGATCTTTCTTCTTCTTTACCAAGGGGCGTGGTTGACTTCCTAGGATCGATTTATTATTATTATTTTTTATCATGCCTTTATCTGCTAGTTTAGAGATTCACTTATGTCAAGATCTTCTCTCATGCATACATCTCTCTCTCTATTTTTGTTTACAAGAAGGTATCCTTTCTCTTCAAAAAACTAGAGGGAGACTTAGCTTCTTATTTTAAGATAGATCATTCTTTTATTTTTTTGAATCCTTTCAGATTTCAACTTTGCTTTGAAAATATGGCGTCTTTATGATTTATTTCATGTTGTACACACATAGTAAGTGCAAAGATATTAGGTCAAAGTAGGTGCTTTAAAGATGACCACTAAAACTACCTCTCATAGCTATCCTCTCACACAGGGATAAGCCACTTCAGTTATCTAGAATTATATTTTCAAGAGTACATTGTCACCCTTCCCCTCACACCAACTTCCCTCTCTGAAGTACGTCAAAGCTTTTTATGCCTTGAAGCATGATCTTTCATTTCAATAAAGAAAAAAAGCTGTGTTCTATGTACCCAACTTGCAAAGTGATCTAAACTTTTCTGTTGAGTTTTGCCTTTATGACATTATTTTCTCATTCCCTCTTTGAGAAGGGCTTTATCCTCTGACCCAGCAGTCAAAACATGTACAAAATTGAAATAGTTCTTCCACTTCCTCCCTCTTCAACGACTAAGCAAAACTAATGTTTCCACAACGCTATAATTAGTTCTCTATTTTCAAATCAATCTTGAGCCCATATTTCTTTTCTACAGCTTTTAAATAGATATTAGTAAAGTTCTAATACCTGTGGTGATATACCTGTCTGCTTCTGAGGAGCAGTAAAGATTATGGCTGGAAATCCTTGTGTTAGGTCTGTATGCAACCACTGTATCAATGAAAAACAAAATATACATATGCATAGGGGTCTGACTCACAAATTCATCTTCAGCATGGACTATTTATATTGGACACACTGATCCAAGTGCAACGTTGTTTTATGGAGCTTCAGCACGTTGAGATTATCTATCCAATGTACTTACTGAACTCTCACGCTCCTGACAGACTTATAAGGCTGCAAAAGAAATATGTCCACCAAAATGCACCCTTGAATGTGGTAGGGCAACGTGCAGTAGATCATTTTAATAGCGATTTGGGACTCAATGTCTTCTTGTATTTAATAATGCCAGCTAGTGTTATAGAAGAAATAATGTGCTTGAACTTTGGAAAATGCAGTTAAACGTGTGTGGCACCTCCAGAATTTCTTCCCTTCTACCTAAAGCCTGTTATATGAGAAGGCTGGGTTGACTGGGTTTTATAAAGCTATGACAATTATTTGCAGAGAAGGATGAAAACACTTATCCCTGGAGCTTTCATAATCCAGTTAAAAAATAATAATAAATTCTAGTTTCTCTTTAATTTGAAAATACTTAAGAGCCTTATAGACCTGACATTTCTTAATCAGAGCAGAACTACCCTTTCAAGCTTGACCCTTCAACTAACTCCTATTCTCGCTTTCCAAATCAACTCTGTCTTGTAAGGAAAGAAAACAAACAAACACAACAGCAGAAACATTTCACAGCAGTAAGCCAGCAGAACAGTATATAGACAGAACAGACATCAGGGAACAACTTCTGAGACCATATTTCCTACACTTGTATTCTCAGTCCTCTGAGGGTAGGTCCCTCTGGCATCTCCTGTGAGACCATTGCCAGAAGATTATGCTGTAGCTACTCATTAGCTATTCAGGCATGACTGGGTGACCACCCAGAGCATTGCTGAAGGTGGTTGTATACTCCAGGCACTGAGCTGAGATTCTCTCTTCCAGACAGCTGCTGATTGCCACAAGATTTCTCAGAATTTGTATATCTTGCGTTCAGCTGAAATTGGGCACTTGAGCAGAGTAACATGCCTGCACCCTGAAAATGTTACCCAAAGTACTGAACATCTGCAGGAGCGAACACCTTCTGCAGCTGAGAATCTTTCCTATAATATTTACTATTTAAAAGAAAGCCTAAGAGACGTCTGACCTAAGAGGCAGCTATAGATCTGACCAGCATAACTAACTCAGGGAAGGTTGCCCTGTGTCTTTACACTCCCAGATCAGTACCCAAAAGCAACTGAAAAACTGAAACACTTTTCTGAAGTGAACGACCACTTGCATTCTGCAAAAGTCCATGTTGCCAAAGGGCATCACAATTTGGATACTTTAACATTGTGCTGGAGGTGAACACACACAATTATGGCAGAGTCCGCATTAGAAAAGAACAGACATTCCTTTCACCCACATTACTTCCGTTACTTCTGCTCTTGTAACCAAGAACAGTGATCCAAAGACAACTGAAGGCAGTTTTTGTTTTATTTGTTTTTCAAAGCAGTACAAAGTAATTTCAACAACACACACACACACACACAAAAACAAACAAACAAAAAAAAAACACAGTGGCAGCTTGTGTGAATCTGCCTGGTTGATTCACATTACCTATTAGTGCCACTTCTATGTTGCCTGAACAAATACCTACACAAGTGAGACAACATAACAGCAGACTAAAAATGTATTAAAAGGTGTCCAGTGTAACCAGAAGATAAATTCTATGTAGAAACACTGATAAACAGTCTTCGGGAAGAATATGAAGGGAAAAAGCAGAAGAAACTCAATCATCCAGAAATATGTATATGGTTGCTTTCAAATTCAAGAATGAGACCAACGTATATTAAATGTCTTGGGATAGCAGTGTGTCACACCAGGGACTTATTTCTGACAATCTGTTCAGAGGAAGTAAGCAAATAAGGTTTTCTTCTTAAAAACAATTGAAAACAAACAAATAAAACCAACAAAAACAAACAAAAAAACCCACAACTAAACCAAACTAACAGAAGGTGCATGCCAAGACAGTGAGCTTGTAAAAATAGTTGTCTTTCCCATGTTATCCTCCTGGAAAGACACATCACTGAGATACATTTGCTTTGCTTTATTTCAAAAACAACTTTTAGAGGTATACGGAGGAAATTGCTCTGGGAAGGGCTACTGTAGATTTGATTAGTGAGCAGGACCAAATTTCAGAGTAAACAGCCAATGTGGCTGCCTCAGGAGCACTTTTGTGATCTAAAAATCATAACAGCATCCTTAAAGTGGAGTTGCAAACAATTACTATGATCAGGCAGCTTATCTGGTTGTTTTTGTGTGCCAACATAACAGATCCAAAAATGCTTGAATAATTTAGAAGTATTCAAGTTGGCAGATCAAATGTAGCCTACTCTAGGAAAGCCAGTCTTGGAACTTGTAACACCTGAAAAACTACTGAAGACAGGTAAAGGGCTACAGAAACTGAACAGGAAGCACCCGGAAAATTGCTGGGCTTCCTCTCTAACTTTTAAATCCGTGAAGAGCAAACAATGAAACAATCGCTTGGTCAAATAACTAACTAGTCTTTCTGAAGCTAATTATTCATGTATAAACATGAAGTGTTCATTTGATAAGAAAAGTTGTATCAAACTTTCTTGATATTAATAATAAATTTCCATTTCCAAAGATCTTTTCTGACAGGAAACGTTACAAACCTGATTAAAAGTTCCTGTTTGTCATTTTTTTTTCCTAATGGCTACCTCATTATCATTGATATCTCTGCCCTAAATTTGTTGATCTTCAGCTTCCAGTTATAAGATTTCTCTTAGCATATATTTTCAAACCCTTCTCTGCTAGATTGAAGGCACATCTGTTCGGCATTTTCTACTACGCTGACATTTAGTAAAAACCGATCAACATCGTGTATTTGATAAAAACTTAAAGACTTAGTTTCTTGAATGTTTTCTCTATGAATTGCATTTTCTCCTTAATCTTTACTCCTTCTCTTTAATCATTCAATTCTCTGAGAGTTTCTATATTTTTTAACATTCATCTTGAATTACAGACACTGGAAATGTCTGTACAACACTGCTGAGAGCAGTATTGATATAGAAAGTCTGAACAGGATTAAAAAATTATTAGGAGTCTGAAAGAGAAGGTGCTTCTTTTTAAGAATCACCATCATTAGAAACTCAAAGACAAATAAGAAAAGCTCTGTCCAGCTATTTATTCCATATGTAAATATAGGTGTATCTTGTTATCAGCAGCATCCTACACTTTTGAGACATTTAACAATATTTCCTTTAAAACCTCTAACCAATATCACTAATTCAGAGTGTGATCCTATAGCAAAGGGTAAAACCCCAAACTAGGTGAATATGGATATTAAAGTCTTCCTAATACTCACTGTTAATTCATCACTACCATTTCAAGGACACGATTTAGGATTACATCTAATTAAATCTTTATTAGTTCAGTTTAAATCACATGGCACACACTGAATTCAAAATTCAATGATTTTAAGGGAAGGTACCTTCCTAGCAGTGCTTTTTAGGTTTTGATCTCTCATCTTGTTCCAATTCTATAGAGGAAGTTCAGAATTTCAGATGAGCCTCTTAAGATGAAAGATGTGCTATTAGGACTGTGTCCAGCTCTGGACCAATGAAAGAGGAAAACATGAAACAATAATCTGCAAATTTATTTTTCTTTTATTTTATTTTTTATTCTAGCAAGGGAGAATCATTTTCTAGCTTTTTTCAAGCACTTTGGCTTCTCATTAAAAGATGTTTTGCTGCTTCCCCCCCAATGTAGGTACTTTCCTCATTTTTTCCTCTTGTACACATTTAAAAACAACATGCAAATCTATCAAAGTTCAAGATAAAGATTGCTTTATCTGGGGTTGGAGTATTAGGGTAGATCAGCTGAAATAAATTTGTTTAGTCTCAAATGGAATAAATTGGCTGGCCATGGCTTTTAGTTCACTATCCTGGTCAACTAAGTAATGCAGTGGACTATTTTATACACAGAACCAATCCAGCACAAAGTGCTTTGAAGTCAGTTACTTACAGCACCTGAAGAGGAATGCACTTAAAGTCTATTTATTTATTTATTAAGCAGATGTACAAATGTACAGACGACGTACAAGAGAAAGTAAATGAAGAATCAGTGAATAAAGAAAGCTAGCATTTAGATTTAGGAGGTCACTTTTTGTCTGCAGAAAGTGTGTGCACAAAACACGGGAGGAATGTAATTCATTGTCCTAAACAGAATTGTCACCATTTTATTGTTATCTTTCAATCTTCCATAAACTCTCTGGGAACCTGTAAATAACAGCAAACCATATTCTGTTAGTGTCATTTTAGAGAAAGATTGATGTATACTCTCCTGCACTAAATACATAGCAGAGATGTCACAAACCTTTGTGAGGCCACGATTTTTTAAAAGTAGTATAGAAAAAGTGGTGTAATCATTCAGAATTACACTGAGCTCTATAGTCTTCTATTACAGTAATTTTTCAATACAACATCCCATCCCTACTTTTAAAGCACAGTTGCACTCAGAAGATCATAACAGGCCTCAGATAATAGAAATAATACTGGTCATTGTAATCCCTCTGACATGAGCTTGCCTAGCAGTAGCCAGAGTATCCTCCCATTAACTTTCCATTATACTTAGCGTCATTTTTGCTACTGCTGTGCTATTACTCTCAATATGCCTCACTGCAAAAAATAGCATCTATATCTCACAGTAAGGGATCAGCCACACATCCAAGGAAAAAAGAATGTCGTGCTCAAATTTACCTTGTAAACAGAAAAGGGAGTACGCAGGGAACATAAGAAACGTGTGGTCCTGCATTAAATTAAATGACTTGAGCCCTCTAATTAAGTAGAAGGCAGGCAAGGTATGAAAAGACACAGAAATGAATCATCTGCATACAAGTGAATCATATGGCTGATCTCTTGGATTTCTATCAGCTGGCAGAGTGATGAAGCCAAATAAAAAAATATTTCCTCAAATACAGACACTGAATGAATTTTCTTGTTGTTTTATTTTCATCCCTCAGTAACTGATTAAGTAAATTCTTATGTGCTTTCACTATGATAAGTTATAATCAGTAGTAGTACTGACTCAACTGAAAGCACTCATCAGTAGAGTGAATTAGCTCATCACTCCCTGTGTCTGTTACTCTCACCTATCATTAAAAAATAAGGCCTTTTTTTTCTGGTGATGATTTAACGAGTGGAGCTCTGAAGTGCACTATATGTTTTTCATTTTCAAATTCGCTTCCTCCAACCCCAAATATTTTTGGAATAGGTGCTTGTTGATTGGTATGTTTCTTAAAAGTTTATATGCTCTGTGTAATAACACAATGACAGACAGAAATGAAATGGAGACTAAATTGAATTTTGAAACAAACACTACTTTTTACCACTCTGCATGGGACTTTGTGTTGCCAGCTTCTTGCTTCTTTTTCCTCACATTGCAAGTTCCTTCCATATATCTTATTCACGTGAAATGGTTGCATTTTTGCTGGTAATAGCAAGAAAACATAGACTAGGAATGCAAACTTGTTTTGTAGCATGAAAGGTCCATTCAAAAGTATTTGGCCAGGACTCATGCAACTTCATTTTTACAATTTCCCTGTATGGCTCCTCCAAACTCCTAGCCCTTTATTCAAGCACATGCACACCTGATGCAAACATTTATGGGTTCATAGGGAACAATCACAATTTACATCACCTGACAAGCAGTCAGACATATGCATATATTCATATCAGACTAAACTACTTAAAAACTATTTCTGTAATTAAAGAAAATATGATTTGAAAATGTAATCTTGCTGAAGGAATAAGATGTATTTATTCTGTCTGTCTCATACTCCTAGGAGAGACTGAGCTCATCTATTTAAAATGGTGTGTTTAACTTCCAGATTTAAGATGAACACAATGTTAAGAACACACATTTTGTTCTCATTTCTAAGATTTCATTCTTTGGATCAAACCTGTGTCCTCCTCCCTTTTGTACAAGACATTGCATATCATAGTTGCTACTAGAAATATATAGTAACAAATAAATAATTTTTCTTGAAAGACTTCAGGAAGAATGAATTGAGAAATCTAATATACAAAAAGGATTGTTGTACTAAATGCCTAAATAAAAAAGTACTTCTATTTCTTCTCCTACAGCTTGACTCATACAGGCGAAACACATCTGAAAGAAAAAAATACAGATCCTATATACACTCAAATTTCAACTCTCCCTTTTGTAACAACATAGATGCTAAATTTATACTTCATAACATGTAGGCAACTAAGATGATAAATAAGTTGTCTAATTCTTAAGAAAAAATATTATTTAAAAAAATAATTCTGAAAACTTAGACCTCAAAAAATTAAGCTGGCCAACTGCAGTCTTCATGAATGTAAGTTGATCTATTTGCACACAAATCACTTAGGTACACAGGAGCAAACTGTTTGCAGTAGTACCTGTTTGGATATGCAAAAGATGCCTATGTCTACAAAGATTACAGTCATTATTAAGATACCCACACATTTGGCCACGATTTAGATAAATGTTGAGCAGCAACCATAACTTCAGTTGTTTTCTCTTATTTTGATAAAAATTCAGGATGTATCAAAACCTTAAAATACATTCAAAACCACTGAACTTTATTTGAAGACAGGTTAAGTATACAGGTAAGGACTGGCTAAGTATTTCCTTAAAGATCTCACAGGTAGGCTGAAAGAGAGCTTATGCTATCCATTATCTACTTGCATTATGGCAACTCATTTCACATTTGCATATTCTGTTTGTCAAACAAGTATCCAAATATATAAAGTTCTCCCTTCCCCCCAAGTATGTATTATGTGATAGCATACAGTCACTTCAGTATGCAGCTATGAAAACTAGGAACTTAAACTGGAAATAGAATGTTAAAAACCTGGCTCATATTAAATTTTATCATTAAGTATAATAATTTGCTTCAGTCCATTCATCTTTCATGTGCCACCCATTTCTCTCCCGCCTCAATGACCTTCACTATTTTTTGCACACAAGACATTTCTATTACAAATCCACACTATTGCCACACAAGACCAAAGAAATACAGTAGATGCTACTGATCTCAGTAAATCATCTGATATGAAAGAGAAAATATCAGTAAAATATCGTAATGGAGATAAGGAATGATTGCAAGTACAAATGGAGTTGCAAAATAATAATAAAAAAAACTGTGTTGAGAAAAGGGTAAGATTTTATTCCTCAAGGATCAGTTTTGGACCCATTCTGTAAAGCATTCTCACTAATAAATTCTTTTTCGATAAAAATAGTGTACTGACTGAATTTTCTGATGAAACAAAGTTGGAAGAATTTTTTAATGCAGAAAAAGTTCAGGATATCATACTGAAGGAACTACACATCCTTAAACATTTCTGTAATGCAGACAAAACAAAGTTCAGTAGTGTAAGAAAGGCAAGGCTAGAGAATTGGAAACTGTTAGCAAAAACTTCTGCAAGAGTTGAAAGATCATGAAATAGAAAATATGAATGACTAAAAATCTTCAGGTGCTACATGATTAAGAATGAGATGACCAAATGTAGAGCCACAACACATCAGTCAGTGAGAGATGACTGAAGAAAGCTCAGTAGACACACACAAGTATTAGTTTACGCAAACTGTACTCCTGTGTCTAATTCATCACACATATTCAAGGGATAGTGCTGCAAACTGAAACTAGCTTCAGAGGTAAATTCCCCATATGATCAAGAGAAGGGATTCTTAGCTTGAGCAAAGATGACCGGACTCTCTCATTATCGCTCTAGCAAAACCAAAGTCAAGAGTGAAAGGCAAAGATTCACTCTGAAGGCAACCTGAAATCCCATAGTAGAAACTCAAAGCACAACTAGGTTTCAGATGACTTCAGAAGACACCTTTTTACATGGTTTCAGTTCTTGTAACAGAAATTTTCTGTCTCTGCTTATAGGAGTAAAAATAATTGCCTTTGAGGTACATACTTGAAGATCCAGAGTATATAACTGCAGAGTTTTGTTAGCCGTTTACATCAGCGGGAGTATGAAACAATTTCTATCTCCAAGCCAGGAGATTAGGAGACCTTATTATTCTTTACTCTTCTTTACACTTCTTACTGTGTTGTTTTTATAACACTTCAAAGTCCTGAATTACAATTACATCAACAGAGAAGCCCATCACCATATCTGCTTATTACACCCAATTATAGAACCTGAGCTGCCTTGTTAAGGTATTCATTAACCTTTTCAGAACTTATAATAAGAAATCTAATCAAATAGAGGTGGTAGGGTGCATTCTGAAATGAGAACAGTTGTCATGTACAGTAAATTTTAATACCCTGACTTTTCTTAAATTAGCCAGTTTTATTAAATTGAATGAGGTGAATTTCTTTTAATCAGCACTAGCTCTACAAAACGGGAATTATTTTGCACTGTAAAAATAATATATATGTCTGGAATGCACGTTATAGACTATTTTGACTTTTACTCAAATTAAAGGTGCAGACTTTATTAATTTTGTGCCAGATAAATTTGCATTCTTAAAGGAATTGCACAAGCGATTATAAATAGACCTAATTCATTTCTTTAGTATTTATTGTTCCAGAAGTACATTACATGCTTAAAAATAAGTAGAAATTGAAATGGCAGACAGTTTATAAAGTCATTTTACCAAAATAATTAGTAGTTACCTTGCAATATTATTTTAGTAAATAGTCCCCATGAGATTAGACCGGGTGTGAGCTGAAGCCAACCAGTAGGGGAATATGTTGCACAGTGGCCTGTTAACCTAGACCTACTCTCCTGTGAAAGACAGTCTGGTTAAGAAAGCTGAAGGAACAGCTCTTTGAGAGGGATGGGTGAATACACCAGCTAATTAGATCAGTCCCCTGAAAGCTAGGACATCTGGGATCTAGTCTCTGTTCTAAAACTTAAATATTCTGTCTGAAATGGTACAGCTTCAGGAGGGAAAACTAAGAGAGAAAACTAAGAGAGACCTCTGAATACTTTACAGACTGACACGTTAGCAATATACTTGGGATAATAAAGGAATTATTTTGAACTTTTGTTCTGAAGGAAGTACGGTGGATTTGGGCCTATGTCTTGTGTTTACCAGAGGTGTATTGTAACTGCCAGAAAGTATTTTGTGAACATAAATCCTCATTGCAATTCTAGCCTTTGGCTTTTACTTACAAAGCTTAAAAATCAGCATAGTTTCCTTTCATCTCTCTCTCTCATTTTTTTTTTAATCCTGTCATTTGCCCAAATATTGTGTTGAACACCTGAGATTTTTCTTTCCTAAAGTTCTTTCAACTACTCCAGATAATTTTTATTTTTAGACATCACTGAAATTTTAATAATCTATTCAAGAGTACTTGTATCTCCTCCTTCCACAACTCTTATATCTCCAGTATGTCATTCCTGGATGTGGGAGGACTCACATGAAGCAGTTTTAGGACGAATACCGTGGGCTCTGTCAGAAATGACAAACTATATTTCTCCCAAGATTTTGTTCTGTCTGGTTTCTTCACATGCCTTTCGTAGTTAGCACCTTTAGGGGGTTATTGATTTCAGTCTTACGGAATTTGGTTGCTGTTCACACAAGTCTCAATCCTATTTGGAAGTTGTATGGCAATACTCATAAACCTTATGCAAATCTGATCTGTTCCATAGTATCAAGCCAGTTTGAAAAGAACTATAATTGTGCATAAAATACCAGATAATTTTAAAGCACTGCTAACACTCATGTAATTGTGTACACTGACAATGAACTCACTACTTTTTGAAGCTCGTTCATATACTGTCAGCAACACTCAGTGTAAAGATGCAATTTTATAGATAATCCAATTGATAAAAATCACAATCAGAGCTGTACTTGCCCTGTTTGGATACACAGAAGTAAATAGAAAGCTTTATCAAATATGTAACATTTACCATAGGTTTGACGAGTTGGTTTCTACCTCCTCATATCAAATCCTCATAACCTGTCTTAATGATAACAGCCAGTTAATCATCAGTAATTATTCAAGGGATTATTTCCCATGCATAATTACAGTTTTTGGTTCACCAATTCTCTGTAAAATATTGGCCTATAAAAGCCCCTGTTAACCTGACCTTGCTGTAAAATACGTTATTAAATGACTAAAGCTATTAGTGAAGAGAACTAAAGGCCAATGTGTGAAGGACAGAGACAACTACCTCCATGTTTAAATATCTCTGTAAGGAGCCAAGGTCAGTTAACTGATTGAATTCTGAGTCTTATCAGCAGTTTTCTTGGTTAACCAGGTATCAGCAATTCTGGAGCTGAACGAACAAAAAGTTGCATAAAATTTTAAAATTTAATTCAAAATAAAAGGTTTGTGGAAACAAGCAGTACGCTGTAAATTGTATTTGTATGATATGATTGATTCCAGTGCTGAAGTTAAAAAAAGATCACTTGAATTAACAGTCCACTGAACAATTCCAAACAGGAAGCTGTTTAATGGCTAGGAAGTGAAAGAGTGCAATAGAAAGTAAAGGGAAATATCTCTGTAATAACTGTAAATACGTCTTTTAGACACTGTAACATAAAAGTCTCCATTCTAGCTCGGTTACTTCCATTGGATATGCTCTCACTATGAGATGAATAAACCTACTACACTAAGACCTGAAAATGGAGCAGCATGGCAGGATCTCAGGAAGTCTTGGATTTCATATCTATTCTCCGATCCTCATATAAGTCAGCTAGTGTCAGGTTCCAAAGGTTTTCAGAAAGAAAAATTTTTGTTTGTTTTTTCCCCTTTCCCAGTGGATATATTCTTGACCATGGTGCAGAGAAGTACATGTTTCCTGGACATAACTGCATGCCATAACAAAACACACAACCTGGAGGAAGAAAATGTTTTTGAAGCATTGCTACGGAATAACCGCATGATCCATTAAAATCCTCCCTCCAAGTCAACATTAATACAGAAATCTTACTTTTTGGCATCTCCAAACATGTTATTTGTGTAAATACATTTAGCGTCAACATCTGATAATAGTCCCATACCAAGGTACTTTAAATAATTAACAAAAAATACTGCTTCTGCGTGCGAAGCCTTGAAGGTGCAAAATAACCTGGATAACAGGATAGAACACAGTCAGTGACTTTGCAGGAAACACCAATTTGGGGAAAAATGGTCAATATGCAGAGCTGCTATTCAAACTGACATTGACAGCCTGGAGGATGGGGCTGATGAGGACTTCATGAAGTTCAGCAGAGGAAAATATCAAGTCCTATGTTTTGGATGGAACAATCCCCCCCAAGTTATATAGGTGTGTGGCCAGGTGGAGAGAAAGCAGCTTTACAGAAACGTCATGAGGGTACACTGGTGGGCAACTTGAACCAAAGCCGTCAGTGTGCCCTTGCAGCAAAAAGGCCAACTGCATCCTGGGCTGAATTAGCAAAAGTGTAGCCAGAAGGCTGACAGAAGTCACCCTTGGAGCATGGGAAACTCCCACTGGGTGTAAGAAATACATCTTTTCACTATGGAGGTGGCCAGATACTTGAACAGTCTGGAGATGCGGAAACTCCCTCGCTGGAGTTACTCAAAACACCTGTACAAGGCCTTGAGCCAACACAGGCAATAAGCCCTGCCTTGAGCAGGGGTAGCACCAGAGATAACAAAGGGTCTTCCCCAAACTAAACGCATCTGTTGGGGAATATTTTAATAATCTGTGGCAAACGAGTAGATCTTATCACCCTGAGGGCTGCTGTTCTGCTCATTTACTAGCACGCAGTGTTTGCATTAATGACTTTTCTTTGCTAACAGTAAGTTCCATGAGTGCTACTGGGCTGGTAACAAGTCTGTATTAATAATTTTCTAAACTTGGCTACTAAAATGTAACAACTTTCTAATAATAATTTCTCAAACTTACACCAGATGGTCACTTCATTTGTTTTCAACAATGTGGCTATTATTCCTCTGCAATCAAGAACACACTTCAAAAGAGCTATTGTGGGCCCATGTAAGCATAGAGTATAAAAACCTAGGAAAGTCTACCATGACATTTCTACCACCAAACTCTCACAATGGATCTCACTGCATGCAATTCTTTTTCTGGTGCTGTATTATTATTTATTAGGAATCAGATTGTGGTGCAGGTTTAAGCCCTCTTTGAGTTAAAAAATATATATATATATATTTTTTTTTGAAGGAAATTAAAATAGAAAGAGTACAAAAAATAAAACAACATCTGGAATGTAGCCCTAATACATGACCCTGAAATGCATCAAAGACAGATGCATTCTCTGGAAGCAAAAGAAAAGCATTGTTTACATTGGTATGGTTTGTAATCATTTTCATTTTATGGGTAGTTCTGCTACTTCAAATACAGAGCCTCTGGGCAAAGAAAAAGCCTTCCTCAAAGCATCCTTTTCTTCTCTTGTGCTCTCAATGAAGAGACAAACTCTTTTGACTACATCCTCCACTGAACAAATGTTCTGCAGTGTTCATCACCATCAAAAAGAAAATGAAAGACAAAGGTAAAATCCTTCCCTTTCGATGCATTTGAGCAGTAGCTTTGCTTGTAGAAGTTATCAATTTTCCTCCATCTCAGTGCTGTCTGCCTACCTCTGACCTATCACTCCCTCACATCCAAAAGCTGAGTTTCCAGTCCCTGGTGTTTTACAGTACTCCTTACCAGCTTGTGCTCTTCTGTGAAAGGAAGACAGACTAAACTAAATTCAGAGTGAGCTCATGTGGAAACAGTTCGGTGCCATCTTGAGTCTTTTTACATGAAAAATTGCTATTTTTTTTTTTGACTCAGAAAGTTGCAAATCTGAAAGGAGAAATATTTCTACATAGATGAAGTTGTTTCTTAAAGAAATGTTTCAAATTGAATTAAAAAATGTTAAATAATGCAAAGCCTGTCTTTGGTGACAGCTCAAGGGATAAGAAATGGTTTTAAAACAGCAAAGCTTTTTTTTTTTTCCTTTTTAAGTAGAAAAGCAGTACGCACTTGGAGAGACTTGGGGATGGTCTTTTACAACAGAGAAGTTGCAAAAAAACAATGCCAGTCTCTAGTTTTGCTACTAATCATGTTGTATAGTGGATGAAAAACACACTGAGGGGTGTGTGGAGTGTCCAAAGAACCACATTTGAATATGTTTTTGAGACTGATATCTGGAAATGAATGCTGACTGTACATCTTGGAGGAATTTGTACACAGCATTATAATCCAAGTTAAGCTTGGAGACTGTCATGAAAATTAATTTGTATTCAAGAGGTAATTCAGAGTTAAAAGCATCTTATCAAAAACCTATGTAATAAGTTCATTCCATATGTCTAGTAAACGTTCATCTATTCAACTCAGAGGTACAATACAAACGTTCTTGGCATCACAAACGATCTCCAAGCAGCAATGTTGTGCCCTGTATAACAACTGCGCTCCAGAAAAGCAAGCAGCGTATAAAAAATATCTATCCATACCTCCTTCTGCCCCAACACCTTCCCCAGAAAAAAAGTTAAATTATTTGCAATAATTTGTTCATTTCTGCTTTGCTAATCATACAGCTCTGAACACATCAGAATTTAGTCCAGCTAATATCCATCTGCACGAAATACATGCTACTAACAGCACGGCAAAAGGCAAGCTTTATGGATAGACGTATGTGAAAGGTGGTTTTTTTTTTTCACTCGGCAAATCAGGTATTTGCAAGTCAGCAACAGCAGTAGGGGAACTGTCAACAAAGTTATTTAGTAGATGGCTAAAGTTAGAGCCAGAAGTGCACAGTGATGGTTTTTTATGTTTGTGATAACTGACAAACATTAAACAGAAGCTGAAGAGGTACACCTGGAGCACAGTATGAGCATAAATGAGTACACCATTAGGTTTACTTTTTTTTTTTAAACGATATTCACCTGAAATTGAATTGACATATCAAATGTGCTACCTTAAGAGCCTATGAAAGTGAGTAGCTGAAGAGACAACTACTCTGACACTTAAAAATTAAGCAGAATTGCTTCTAAAGCCAAGGCTGCAGAGCAGTCATATGGTTTGCCTGGCATCTTTTGAAGAGGATGGCTGATCACCAGCAGCAACTATCTCGGCGGAGAGAGACTGGGACTTTCTTTTGACAAGCGCCAGGATACTATGCTGCACTGCATATGGATGCATGACTGGATGAATAACTGCTTTCTGGCAACAGGCAGCAAACACCTGTTCAAGGCAATATGCTCAATGAGTGGATTTAAAATCTCCACTTCCCAATTTCTGGTAAAGATTCCAAACACCTATCAGGCTCTTCTGGGACTGAAGAATTCATCCCACGTAACAGATCACTGCTGCTTTTGGGGAAAAAAGTACAAAAAATGAAAAACCTTTGAGTACATAGCTTCTCACTTAGTTTCAATAGTGATCTATTACATGTTCAAAAATAAAAAAAAGCAGAATGCAAACTTATTAGAACAGATTTTTTCATATGATCATATATTTTTTCAGCGACTGATACGAAGGAAAAGCACCAACTAGTTTGATCTATATGACTTAGTTTTCTGAAAATTGGAAGACTGAAAACTGCAGCAGAATCAAATAAACTTACAAGACCCTGTCTACGTGATCTGCAGTTAGCAGTCATTTTACATCCACCTTTTAAAGTTTGCATATACACATTTTATATGTCCTCTCCAGCAGAATTTCACATAACTATAGAAATGCGGGCAGGTGTAGGAGAGAAAAAGACATTGTTCTGTCCTCAGCTGTTCTTACTCCCTTCCTTCTGGAGAAGATAAGAAATTCATCATCACTATCTAGGGGAATCACTTGTCCACAGGGATGGCCACGGAAGTTACTTTATGCAGGAATAAAAAGTTAAGAAGTTCTTTTAATTCCATCCATGAATGAGTGAGGCATGCCTGAGTACTGTCATATTAAATATTGCCCTTTGGAAATTAAACAAAATGATTATTTCATCACCGTGTGAATTTGTTTCTTATGGTCATGTTATAGAGAACTAAATTGTAATCTTCCCTGTTTTTGAGCTGAACTTATTTTGAAAAAAGTCACAGTACAATAATCTCCTGGATAATCTTAATGCTGATATATAGGTACAGCAGATGGGTTAGAGTGTTCATAAGTAAATTAAGCTTTATTACTTTTTCTTTGTATTTGCTTAAAGCATATTTGCGAATTCATAAAAATAATTCCTCTGGCTAAACACACTTTTTAATTAGCTGATGTTCAGTGATACAGAGAAATGTAATATCTGTGACAAGACTGGTATGCAATTGCTCTTATAACTCAGTATCTGCATTGTTGCTAGGGGATATGTTCACATCTTATCTGGTTTTCACCATACTAAGGCCATTTCTAATGTTAATATTAAGGTTACCATGTACTTCAAGTGAAAACAGGTTTATTTGCAGTTTAGTTATTTATAGAAAAAACAAATTCCAACCAAGCTTAAAACCATGATAAGTTATGAAAGCAGACTGTGCTGAAGTTTAGAGTGCTCCATAGATATAACTGTCACCTTTCCACACTTCCAGATAATAGGTAAAAGACACACTTCTTATGAAAGCATCTTCTAATAAGAGGTCAGACTGTACAATGAAAGCATTCAAGAACTCTTATCCATCTACTATAAGATTTTCACTTAGAATTTGGAGGTTTTTAGTTTCATTTTGCAAAATGGTTGCTTGCTTTGTACTGTTAACCTGTCTCTGCGGCTTCAGAACAGACTTTATGCATGCTCATAACCCAAACGTTTTGAGAGTGAGAATAACTGCAGTTGTGCAGCACTTAAGTAAATTTAGACAGATTTTCAAAAAGTATCTAAATAGAATAATGTATGTGAGCTGGACTCTTCAGAACGGTGGGCATCCTGGTGGGCCTCCTCTGAAAATGCATACCAATAATCACATACGAGGGTAGAATTTTTAGTCTAGAAAGAAAATTGCTGTTCACAGATGTTTATTTTTTATTTTTAAGGAAAAGTTCTAGAAGTGAGAACTTACAAAATGAGTTATTTTTATTCTTAGTGTTTCTTCTAATTCTTATAGTTATACCTTTTTGCAGAAGCCATGCAGATTGCCAGTGACATTTTGTTTATGAGTAATAGAAACCAAAACTGCAAAACAATTTAAAATTGAAGAAGCCTCCGTGGAAGTAAGTAGTTATCTCAAAAGAATTATTTCATGCAAAGGTAATAAATCTATTCAGTAAGCAAACAGAGAAGAAAAATAAAACAATAAATGAACCATGAGCACATGAAGCAATAAAAATTTAGCACAACTGCCGTCTAAGGCAGAAAAATAACTGATCACAGTGCATGAGAAAAAAACATTATTAGGAGAGTTTCAGCTGCTAATGGTTGTAAAGAACGTTTTTAGGCTTTCTATGCAGAGAATCACTTTGTTGTTGATGCACAACAAAGTTGGAATTCTGTATGAAGTTTTCAGGTTCTATTTGAGAGCTGCTACTCTACACTTTCAGTTTCGGCCTTTGCCCTGTATTACAAATGCATGAACAATTGTATATGCAGCTTCTGTATACAGTTGGTACTAGTGGCACCTAACTGCGACATGTTACAGAAAGCACCCTAGAAAAGGAAGTTTAATGATCAACAATACGTTCTAGCAACAAGAGAAAGGAAACAGCAACTAAAGCTATCAGTGGTAAGTAGCAGAAAAACTGAAGTCTGTACCTCGGACAATGAAACAGCAGCAACTTCACTTATGCTCCAAAACAATGCAGACAGCATGAAAAAGTACTTGCTGAAATATTTAAAGGAGATAGCACAGAGCTAAAGATAAGCATTAGTCTTGACTGAAATTCATGCTGATCGTTAACGTAAGTCAAATTCCAATTCTTATTCTTTAAGTGGTGCTTTAAAATGCAATAATACATAACGGTCATTGAGATTTGTGTAGACATGATCTAAATTCCTCACCCACTTTCTAAAAATCATTTCGTATATAGCTTCTGAAATGTACTAGATGTTTGTAATCTGTATGATGCACTGAAAATCAAGTTAATAATGGCTGTAGTAGAATATTTCTTAGAAATATGTTTCATTAATCTGAGAATAAAAGCTTTTCCTTCTTCCATTTTATAGAAGGCTTGCTGTAGGGACTGAGAGACTTCCCAGTGAAAGTAAGAGATACGGTATATTTTTGGCAATAGACCAAGGTCACTAAAAGCAAAACCAATAACGTGATGACTAGATGACAAGGGTAGTTTTCTTGCTAAAAAAATTAACAGCAGGATTTCCTATTTTCTGCAAGAAAAGCCATAATGACTTCCCTTATTCCACTATATGAAATGGGGTGAGACAGAAACCAAACAACCAAACCTGCTCCCAACATTTACTTTTAATGAAACAAACAGATAATTTGACATTAGGAAAATGTGAAACCCTGAACATTTGATAAGGACATGATTGGCCTGAGCATAGGCGTCCATCTAAGGAGAACCAAAAAGATTAAATAGGATGTAAATCTGGCAGCAAAGCAAAACCTAGCAAGAGACTCAAGAAGGACATATGTGACCCACAAATAAGGCAAATATTTTAAGGCAAATTACTCTCCGGTACACATTCCACCTGCTCCCTCCTGACCACACTGCCACTTTCTTTTTTTCCCTTCCCCTCTTGATTTCTTCAAATCAGAATCAGATGCTTATGTGGAGGATGAGCTAAGTAATATCAGTGTGAACAAAATAAAATACAAGGGTACACAGTGTAAAATACAATAGCCTCTGATATACAGGAAGCTAAATTAGATTATCTCATGATGCTATTGTGCTTCAGACCAGGAAAGCTGACACTTAAATCAACAGGAGCTCTTTTTCTGAGCTCAAACAGTATTAACATGTTCTGCTATTGCACTCAGCAGAATTCAGTTATGTGGACGTCAAATAACAATCTCCTATGATATCAGATTTATAGTCAACATTTAAGATAATTAAAGGACAAATGTTACATTCAAGGCAGAGCTTTTCTGATCCCAGTGCTTCTGTTGTCACGTGAGCCAGAACCAGAAAGAAAATGCCCGGTATTGATAGGGTTGTGCTATGAAGTAATACGGCACCTAAAATCATATAGATGTTAAAGTCTGACTGTATTCTACTGCATGCTAGGTAAGAACATCTCAAAGCTAAATTAAGTAACTGACAAATCTTTAAATGCTTCAAAAATCCATTTGATTTTAAATCTGTTTTGTGTCTCAAGGCAGCTCCTTTGCTGCATTTGTTTTGGGCCGTGGGTTGGGGATTTTTAGTGGTGGTTTAAGATTTGGTTCTGTTTGTTTTCAAAGATGTGTGTTGAAAATGCTCTATTGTTGCCATTGATGAAGTATCCTCTCTATTTCATTAAAAATTAAATAAAGACCCAGGGGGGTTCAAAGAAAATGGATTTTTCGTTTTTCTCCCTTTTGCTCTTGAGAATGATTTATGAAGTACAAGTGCATTCATAAACTAGATACTGTACCCTGGAGAAAATAAACCAGATATTATTCAATTGTTAGTGGTTCACATTATAAATGGCCACCACCAAATTTTACATTGTTTGTTGAAATCATTTTTAACCACATAACTCTCACTCAAACCATGAAAAATTGGATTGAAAATGCCCCATTTATCATCCAGATCAAAACTTAAACTCGCGTCTCTTCCACAGTTACACCCCAAATTATACTGTCACATTTTATTCCGTTCATTAAAAATTATGAACATATTGAAATACTACGTTGTTACCAAAGCTGGTCTTTTGCTTGCCTGTCAGACTGAAGAAGCACATGAACTTGTACCATCAGGTAGTATTCCCGATTGCACCTGCCTTGCACCACTTTCCTCTCCTCTGCCAGGAAATTTTTACCTGTGTGGGACACTGCTACACCAAGGAGTGGGATGAGAGTGGGAATTTCATACCTCTTTGGGATCTCTCCCTGGTGGGGGCAGGATCACAGCATCACTATTTTCAAACAAGTTTCTGGACGAGAGAAAGCCTTGTAAAATTAGCTGTGCTGCTGTCTCAGTTACATGTGCTTTTCCAGTTGTCCTCCAAAAATCTGTAATACCTATGTTATTTTAAACAACCCGTGAACCATCTATGAAAGAAATGCGAGGGAAAGCATACGGACGGATCCTTAAACTAACAACAGCATTTGTCAGCAGAGCTGATGCCAGCAGAATAACAATTTGGCTGTACCCACAGGGAGGGAGCAGGACTGCCCTGTCTGATGCTAAGGCAGACATGAGCTGGTGTAACATGAACATGTACCCCTGAAAGATCCTCTGGGTCTTTGGAGTAGTTGAAAAAAGACCAGCTCTCCCTTATACCCTTTCTCAGCATATAATTTCAGTGGTGATCTCTGCACTAGTTATTATTCATAAGCCATCCCAAAAGAAGCTAAGAGATAATGCCACCTCGAAACTGCAGCAATTTAAACAGAGATTGAACAGGAATTTTGTTGTTGCTGTTGCCACATGCACAGTCAAGAGAAATTGGTTGGGTTTCTTTAATGGATCGGAGATTAATAAACACAGGTAAAAACAAAGTTTTAGTAATTTTAGAAAAATGGTTTAAATCTTAATGAGAGCCTATATTACCTTACAGTCTTGTACTGTCTTACTGTTTCAAATAACACCACAGACAGACAGCAGCTACACGTACATTTGAAGTTCAATAAATAGCCACTGGCAGTAAAACTGCAAGGAACTGCACGCACACAGCCTACGTGCTACCTTTTCACTCGTTCCCAACTTCAGAGCTGCAGCCACTGCAAAAAAGCTTTCAGTCCACGTTCATTGCATTGCCCTACAGAAGAGCATCTCTGAAGTTTAACTGAGGATAAGACAAAGAGTGCATTAAGCACTCCATTTTTAGGTGATAAAGCAAGCCAGCCCATTGTGTAAATATTTGCTAGCTCCAGAAAAATGTGCAAGGAGCGTGGAAGCGAAAAGTGATGAAACTTATCAAAGCTGCCTGACCTGGACCAAGTTAGAGGCATTCCCAGCTTCACGACACAGGGTTTCACTGAGCAAAAGAAAGGTGACAGCTCTTCGAGACCACAGCTCAGGCATGTTTGGTAAACTGTGGAAGCACTGTCACATATGAGAAGCAGGCATTTATTTAAGGTAAAGGTCTAAAGACACCCACTTTGTCACACCAGGGAGGCTGTTCAAATGCAACAAAATTAGCTGTCTAGAGGAGTCATGCTCCAGACGGGAGCAGAAATACCAGCAAGAGCCTCTTTTCTCCTATTAACGAGACAAGTCCACTGAGAACCAATCAACCCTGACACTGCAGAGCCTGCGTGAGGATTGTTTTGCACTAATAGACTAGAACAAAGTAAATAATGACTTTTTAGTATTCTGGAAGCTCTCTCTAAATCACAGAAGGCTCTAATGGCATTGTTACACATTTAAAAATAATATTCACGTTTCAGTAACAGAAAATGTTGGGAATGATTCATAGCATAGGTTTCAAAGCCTTCCCATCCCCCCGGCATCAGAAAATAGCAAGAAGCTGTTATAGCGAATGCTTTTTGCTTTACAAACACGATAGCTTTTGTTTAGTGCCTCACCAGTTGGCCTTTAAACAATTACTGAAATAGCATTTTTAAACTGAGCACTAAATTCAGCTCAGTATTTTAAGAAAAGCAATGAATTTGGGAAGGATGCAAATCCTTCAGTGTGCTTGTATTTCTTCCTCCGCAGAAGCCTAGACCAACACTAGGCAAAAGCGACGTGGCTGTTTGCACGTGGATGGAGCAAGGATGCACCTTCTGCCATGTCTGCCTTATTTACATCTCTCTAGAGCTTCAGACAAGCATCAGTTTGCCACCACTCAATCTGCTGAACTTCTCTGGCATGCCAGCCACAGAAAAAGGGCACACACTTTTCTAGAAAGAGAGGAATAATTCGCATTTAAATTACATTATGTAAGTGTTGCCTATATGACAATATAGAATCTAGGTTCATTTGTAACTACAAATTTGGTAGCATTTCATGAATTAAAACTGGGCCCAAGAATACCGTGGTACATGGGATTACACTGAACACAGCATACAAGTAAAGACTAAGAAAGTGTGCTGTACTACAAGAAAAAGACAAAGAAATACTTGAAAACTGGCTAAAATCAACTGCTATCAAACTCAGAGGATTCTTAAAGCAGTGCCTGAGCATGTCCCAGGTGAAACACTGCCAATGCACTCTAAGGTATGAGACAGGCTGGTTTCAACAGAAGACTCATGGTATTTATAATGGACATTATTTGTAAATACTCAATAGCAACTGCTGTATACCTACGCTGCCATCCGTGTATATTATAACTGTCTATCATTTAATAATGATACCATCTGTCTTTTCACACTGTGTGACTATTTCACATGTCCTTTCTCCAACAGTCATCACCTTTTTTTTCCACTTAATACCAGAAGTCTTGGCTTAACTGATCTTCTAAAATAAGCAGCCAAACGGTCATCTGTTATACTAGGTGAAACAATTAAGTTTATCAAGATGGCATATTTGAACTGTAACTGTGCACCGATGCAGTTGTTTAGAACAGGAATGCTAGAGTTTCGTCTTTAAAAATCCTATCCAACCCAATTCACCCGTGCTTACTTCTATTGCAAGCATGCCATTAACAGATTCTTCCTCCAAGCTCTGTTAGAATAATATTGACTAGAAAAAAATATGAAAATAAAATAAAAACAGTCTAGAAAATACAGCCTTCCTCAGAATTTCCCCGTTAAAGCATGATGTTCCAACAGACAAACACAGACCATGGTAATTTATAGCCACAGCCCATACACTCTTCCCTGCACCCTCCTCTCCTCCCACCAGATCCAGACACTACATTACCAATACTCCTTAAAAGCTGGCTTTCAGCCTGGATTCCACTGGCAATTAAACTACTACATTGTGCAGATTTATATAAGCCAAACTAGACATAAATGAAAGCAAATACAGGAAAACCAATAAATCCCATTAGCAGGGTAACTCAAAATATAATTGCACAATGGCTATTAAAATTTTCCACACCTCTTCCATAAGAGATAGCATCTAATATATCAACACCTGCTTCATATATACAGGAAACCGACAAAGCTGCAAGGGATGGGGTTTAATTACTCTATAACTTAATTAACTTAGAAACTACACAGAGATAAATTATACAATGCAGAACATCATGTAGCTCAAAAAAAGGTTCTTCCCTCACAACATTATTAAAAGCTTTAAATTACTATTATTAAAAGATAACTGTCTCAGACTCAGCAGTAATTAGAGGCCTGGGCCCTTTGTGTCACCCCACTAAACACACAGTGCAGATAACAAACAGGGCCTGCAGGAAGGCTTGGTGGGTCTTCTGACATCACCGTCCTCCTCCCTAAACCAAGGAAATCCCTACAGGAGGAAAACTCTGTTCCTCATTAAGAACATCTTCATCAAAAACCGCATGAGTCAGGAGCTAAAGCAGCGTTTGCAGCTGTTTTTACCCAGGCAGCAGAGTACCATCCTAACACACTGGAGTACCCCTCTAATTAGTCCAGCCTGGTAACTCAGCTGCAAAGTTTTGTTTCCCAGGTTCCCTCGGAATCTAATTAGGGTTGTCATCACCCTGCTAATCAACACTAATCACGCACTAACAAGGAGGCTCCTTGGTGCCGGCCTCTCCCTCAGGGAGGTGCAGGTTGCACTCAGTTCTCCGAGCCCTGAGCACAGGCGAGCTGCCCCGCACGAGCAAGTGAGCCTCCGAAGGGAAAAAATGCTTTCATAAGCCTTCCAAGGCAAAAACCCATCAGGCTCCATATAATAACCATTTCCTAAATGGTGGTTGCACGGCATAATGATCCATGCTGCACCAAAATTAAATGTATACTCAAAGACTTCATTTGATTTTCTTTCTTTTCTAAAAGGAATATAAAAGACTAGATATGGGATTTGATGAGCCACAATGCTTGAACAGAGCAGCCTCAGAATTAAGAAATGATATCCTAACAGTCTCATAGTACTAAATCACCACGATCAGAATACTGCAGACAGCACATGCAGCAGTTACCATCTGAGCAGTAGCATAAAATCATTTGTGTGCGGACCAGGAGGTAGTTGGTCTGTGGTGATGGGAGAAGAAAAGCCCTCGACAACAGCCTCACATCCTCCTGCACGCGGCTGCCTTGGGTACTCTCTCCTTACCATGCTCACAACGTGCAAGCGATGAGGCAGGAGAAGCAGGGCCACCCCCCAGCACCTGTTCTTCACTCGGGGTTTGCTGTCGTGCTGGCAGCAATCCAAGCAGAGATTGCATTGTTCCTGTGATATGCACTGCAATGCTGCGTGGGGGAGCATTGCTAACACAGTAAACGCAGGGGGACAAATCCCCTTTCTGAATTATGCTGGCTCCAAAACGGCTGGATCCGACCCTAAATCTCCCCATTAGAAGGATTCACAATAGGAAAAAGGGATTTTCCTGTGTTTTCAAGACAGATGTGTATGACCAGGATTAACAGAACTATCCAAATGATTCTGAGAATTACAGTATCATTTTGTTTATAGTAATCATTTTGAAATCTTTCTTAGTTTCAAGACACAGGATACAAAATTCAGTGATGATACAGGCCCACACCATTTTTATGTTTTAAGTACTTGAGTAAATGTACATGAGGTATAAAATCATATAGCAGATCTCTTTCACAAACAGCTTATCATCCAACAAGTTAGGATAGAGATTCAGTGAGAGCATGTGAATGTGTAAGGGAGATTATGATGGCTCTGGGAAATACCCCAGAGTGTAGGGACATAAAATGGTAAAGAGAAAGCTGTTAGAGAAGTATGGGATTATATGAGAAAAGAGGCAAATCTTAAAAGATGAAAACCTAATTGGAGAAAATAGGCAAAAGGTAAGTAGGGTAGATTAAATGAGCTAAGAGAGAAAGACAAATTATGTCAGGACTTTGAAAGATGCTTTAACTGCTGAAATCTGATGCAGTCAAATTCAGCAATGGTGCAGAACCCCTTACAAAGAAAAAATAATCATGTCTAGAGTTGTGGGAATGGAAGATTTCTCGTCAGATCTCTACAAAACAATTGTCAAGCAAGGTGAAAGACAGGGATAGAATAAAGAAGAGGCAGAATTTACCTGTATTAGAGAATGAAAACCATAAGGTTCATGTAAAAATGGGCAGGAAGAAAAAGCAGGTAGTATGTAAAGCCTGGAAGGGGAATAAAAAGTGCAGCCATCAATGGAAATCAAGAAAGAGGTAGCTGAAAAGTCCAGAGAAAACTTAATGAGAAGTCCCATTTTGAAAACATAGCTATGTAGTCACACATTTACTTTTGAACTGTTTCTTTTCTTCATTGTTTCTTTCTTTTATCTTGGTTTTAAAGTAGCCTGTCAGTATGGTCTCCAAGTGTTAAAGAAAAAGCATCACTTGTACGAAAGAACTGAGTCATTTCTGGAGTCTCTCAGATTTATTATTATTATTTCAACAGATACCTTCCTGCATTAAAACAAATCATCAATATCTAATTGATAATGTATTACATCTCATCTGTCTTTATCTCTATTTGTTCCAGGCAGAAAGAGAGAAAACAATACCATACCTATAAAGAATGTTTTATCTACACGCGGTCTCCCTCTCCTCCTCCATTTCATTTGTTAGAGTGAAAATTTTCGTGCTATACTCCGCAAATACATGCTATATTGTACAAAATTGATACTTTAGCCTTTTTCGTATTCTCTTTAGGATAACATGAGCCTAGTGTTTCTGCAGATATATTATGAAATGATTGATTCTGCAAGAGCATTCTTTCATACTTTTGAATGTTTTAATGATACAAAAATTAATTGAGTTTGGAAATTTCCATCCTTTTCTCTCTCCTCTCTCTGTGGGGAACATTTTTTTTTTTTTTTATTAAAAAAAAGCAATCACATTTCAGCCATTAGTGTTCTCACTGAAATTGCAAAGCATCACACTAAATGTGCCAGCACCCCTTTGACAGACATATAAGAGCACCTACTCGCTAGTGCAATGCAAAAAGTTAGTGATTATATATACTGAAGTGATTGAGACAACGACTCTAATGGAGGAAAGAAACCTTGATTAATAACAAGTGCCACTAAGAGAACAGATTGTTTTATGAGGAATGATTCACAACGAAAGTAGCAATAGGATATGTCCTTCTCTACTGGCTGAGAAGTGGCAAGAATAAAAATGCAGACGCCTGAATATCAGTAACAATTTTTCTAGAAGGATTTCTAAAATAAGTTTCTAGAATACAATTTCTCCTCTCCTTAATTTACAGGCTGCAGATTTATCAGAACATGTGTTACTTGCTTATATGTTTCTGGAAAGCTCTTCTATATGCAGCTCCGTGCTGCGGCTTTCATGGTTTGTACTTAATGCATGTGAAACTAAAAAACATGCAAGGTGATTTACCAGAAATCACTGCACCTGTATTTTAAGTTAGCATACTGTTTCCATAAATTAAATATCACACAATCTCTGAATTATGGAGGTTGGCACGGACCTCTGGGTCCCTCTGGTCCAACCCCTGCTCCAACAGGGCCACCCGAAGCAGGGTGCCCAGGACAACAGCCAGACACCTTTTGAAGATCTCCAAGGAGAAGACCTCACAGCATCTCTGGGCCACCTGTGCCAGGGCTCCGTCACTCACAGAATAAAGAATTACTTCCTGATGTCCAGGGGGAACCACCTGTTTCATTTTGTGCCCATTGCCTCCTGTGCTGTCACTGCGACCCACTGAAAAGAGCCTTGCTCTGTCTGTCCTCTTTGCACCTTCCTTCAAGTGTTTGTATGTAACAGAAGCATCCCAACTACTTTTCGAAAACGTAATGGAGCAGGTGGGCTGTACACGTGTGCACACAGCGTAAGCTGTGACAACCACCAGTAAGTCTGGCATCACCAACAGCAGACAATGAAAAAACATCTGAGCTGCTACAGTGTGCAGTTCTGGACATAGACCTAATCAACCCATTCCATTGCTTCTATTTAGTTTTTTATATATAAATTTATACTTATTAGAGTGGAATCATCATAGGCAGAATTACTTATTTGGTGCATATTTTCTAATAATCTCTGGGGAATGAACAGATCTGCTTTCTTAAGAACTACTGTCCCAGCCTCTGTAGTAATAAAACTGACCAAATATATACATATATTTTTTTCTCTGAAAAGATCAAGATTATTTGCTCCACAGCAAATTGTTTCAGATACGATATTAGCATACAGAAGCTTGAGAAACTTATTTTGTGGGGAAAAAAATCTGAATGCAAATAAATAATTAGCCCCACCCTACTGATTGATAGTGTTAAGAGAGCATCATTTACAGACCAATACCTTGTAGGGACAGCACTAGTTTATGTTAAGAGCACAGTAAACAGCTGAAGTTAATGATGGAATATTAAAGAATTTGGTAAACAGACTGCAATTGGCACATTTCTGATGCATTAGGCTTTGCTCTGCAGAGCACTCGAACACTCTGGCTCTGAATCAGCAGAACACTTCAGTGTCTTAACAGTTTAATTATACCAATAAGTATAAAAGTCATTCCTCCATTGATTTTAGTGGTGTGACTCAAATCTAAGCACATGCTGTAAGTATTTTCCTGCATAGTGACCTTTACTGTCCATCTAAGCAGGAGTGTACTTTTAATTCTGTTTGTAGCTACTCCTGACTTCAAACTGGAGCTGTACACATCCCACCAACATCTCTACATTTTATTTTGAAAACAAGGTAATAGGAGTCTTTCCACCACTCTTTAAAACAGAGCTTTCTGCTGCTGTAATAAAACAGACCAGTAAGCTCAATAGAATGGAAATAGGAATTGGGCAAAATCCATATTGATGACACTGTATTATTAATAAATTACCTTCTGTGAACTTTCCATGAATTATTAAAGCAAATAAATCCTATTTTCAAGTGTTATAGATACCAGATAATTTATAAATATGGGATCACTGAATTATAATTCAATCTTTTCCCTGATCTCTGTATTTCCATTTCCAAATTGCTTTTAAAATGTCCATGTGGTATTATTGGCTATAGCTGTTTATATATGAATTGGATTTCTCCTGCTCCAATGCACTGTTGCCAAGCCCAACACAAACCTGATGCACTGCAGGCACCACAAATGGCTAGTTACTTATCCTGAATCCGTGCTCTACAATGAAGTGTTTCTTTGCACCACTCTTTACAAGAGGACAAACACATCCCCTTCTACACCAACACTTTGAGTTATTCCTGTCCCCCACACCTGGGAGGGCAATGAGAGGGGAAGGGCAGGTGAAATGTAAATGTGTCTGTCAAGTACTCAAAGCACAACTTTCACTGGTAAGTAACCTTTCTTTCTTCTACAAGTTCTCCTGCACTCTAACAGCTGACGGCTCCCAGCAGCTCTCCTGCCATCAGAGCTCTGGAAGAGGATCTCAGAGTGCTCAGAGTACGCAATGATTACAGCAGCACCCTGCCTAAGCGAAGCTGGGGGTGGCACAGCACTGAGCAAAGGCACGGCTAAGTGTCCAGCATGCCGATGTCCAGGAGCTGTTGCCTGAACTCTGGTAAAAGGCACTGAGAGAGGCTTGAAACTCTCCATTCCTGCTTGTACAGCCTGCCTGCACGTACACAGAAATCCACTGCACAGATGCTGTGCAGAAACTGCAAATTTTGTACATCCCACTAATGGAAACTAAGAGCCTGGGTGACTGTAGTGGGTCTGGACCTGTGCAGCTGAAAGCCCTGCTGACACCAGGGATGTAAGATAAAACATCTCCCCAAGGGGGTTCTGGAGATGTCAGGGAGACCAATCACCTGACATCTCAGATTTACCCAAGTCGCTGGCCCTAGCCTTCTTGATACTGTAAGGAAGGAGCCACTCTGCTAAAACAGTATCAAAATTTCCAGTATTACTACCTAGAAATGCGTTTTATGTTTAAAACATAATGTAAAACCTCCTTAAATGAAGGAATAGAAAACACAGGAGCTCTTTGGCTTCTAAGCCTACAGCGAGCTTAATGGAAAATACTGTGTATTGAAATGATCTATTTTTATTCCAGCAAACACAATTTCTCTTTTCTGCCTGCTGTGTTTCAGATACAAATCAAAATAAATCTGCAGTAATTAAATTAAGAGCTTACACATGCTGTTTTGGTTTGTTTTTGTAAAGTTTTTTTTCCATACTTGATACCTCTTTATATTTTTCAGCTGAATTTAACATGCGTACCACAAAGGACAGTACCACCAAGACAGAGGTATGTTAGCACCGTTCATATTTTCCCACCTACACACATCCTGACCTGTAGCAGCTATTCTTTTAAGTAGTGAGCTTCTGGAGTTCAAAAACAAAAAGAAAACCACATACAAAACCACCACAATATTGTGAGATTACTGCAGCTCTAGTTTTAAGATTTGGAAGAATGCCTAACAAGGATTAGGATGAGATCAGTCTCCTTAAATAGTTTTATCTAAATCTCTGGAGGCAGAACTTGAGAATATCATGCTAACACAAAGCTAAATAAGTTACTATCCAAGAGAATCTCCAAATAATTTTTCTGAGAACAGAGAAGAGTTGTAGTAGAGGTTGCTGCAACCACAGAGAGATGATCAGAATATTAATTCTGATGTTATCTTTGCTCTTAACAAAATCAAATGATCACTAAAAGACATTAAACTCTTATGTGTAGTCTCAAGTAAAGTTGAACTTGGACTGCAATCTTTTAGTGAGCGCATGCTGTCGAGGAACAGAGCAAATGCTGCCCTCCTCTGCCTCACTGCCCCGACCCCAGAGTGCAGCGAGGCTTGGGTGTGCACAAAGGCTCAGAGCAGCAGACCTTGAAACAACCATCCTGCGGCAAGCCCGTGCTAGGACTGCACCAGTGTTAAGAAGAGGCATCTTTGAGCTCTCGTGCCTAAAATGTTCCGAGTTCCTCTAGCAGTGTGTTATTTCTAGCCTTGTTGTGCACTGACAGCCTAAGAGAAGGACAATTCAGTGCTGGTTCCCTTTTAAGCAAGGCAGCATTCAACAACCACAGCAATGTTCAAATAGTCTGGGGGACTACTGTTTGGTGCCACAGGCCCCGCTTGTGCTGGAAAACATTAACGAACCAGCCAGAAGATAAAAAGAACAGGATGTGAACACTTTTGTGGAAGTCTAAGTAAGACATGCTAAGCAGAAGGCATATATTTAATCGCTTATTGACTTTTGATGTCTACGAAATACATCACAGAATCACAAAACGTACTCACATGATCCTTCTAATACTAATAGGAGCACACACTATTTATTATATATATAGAAATGGTAAATAGTGATCAGCTTTATCTATTCCAAAATACACTTTATCTGTAAAATTATGGCATACAGGCAAGAAAACAAAAATATATTAATACCCTAAGCATCTCTGGTCCTTGGTCAGCATTGATATCTACTGAATTATTCATTTTATCTTTCCTGTTACTGATTCACTGGTTTATAAAACATGTTGGAAGAAGTAAGAAACATCTCTACCACATATGTGCTTTTCCTAGCCTAAACTCAGATAGATGATTAAGCTAAGTTAATACATCAGTGATTTCTAAAATGAGACTTCAAAGATAGTAAAATAATTTGAATTGCATAAGGATACATTTTTCTTAAAGGACAGAACTCTGGATGATTGCAAGCAACTGTCTCCATGGTGAGTTACTGAGAAATTGCACTGCTGGAATCCTATAGCAACTTCTACTTTTTTTTTTAAATTTTTTTAAATGTATGTAATTAAAGGAGTAATGGCATTTCACTGCTTGATAGTTCCAGTTCTAAGAACCGTTTTAATTCTGTCCTTAGTGTTTTGTTATTATAAGTAACAACAAGGAAGATATGAGATCACGATTCAAAAGACAGGGTAGACGTGCATGTGATTTACAGTGCCAGGCAAGGTGAAACATGTCGCCTTGGCATTATAGATTGCCATTGATAACAAATGGAGTTTTTGTTGTACACAAGAATAAAGGATAAAGCATACAACTGTCTACTTTGCTACCTCGAAAACTTACACCAACTATACACATATCCTGGAATTACTATGACACATATTGCTAGCACATTTGTAGCCTGTGAAAGGTGGAATGAGGTTCCAGTAAGACAAGTTAATGAGACTCGCCAGGCACTTTCAGAAAATGGATAATTCAGCAGCTCTGTCCTACATTAAGCCATCTTGGCTAGGACCGGTAAATACAGATTAACAGTTTTATATTAATAGACAGAGGTAAAATTTGTAACTGTAAAATTTGAAAAAAATACATAATGCAGCAAGGAACACTGCACTTAATATATTTTACTCAGAATGGGGAAAAAGAAACTGAGAAAGAAAGAAACAGCCTGTCAAACACAGCTAAGGCTTTGCCATTTGTAGTTTGAGCAGCTGTTTATTCCTCCTTGTCCTTAATTCACAATTATTTGTCTAGGCTTTCTATAGTGTAAAAGAGATTGAACATCAAACACAATCATTGCAAGAAAGTTTCTATATATAGGCAAGGTGACTACTGTCATTAGAAAAATGATTTTATTCTCAGGAAGTTGAACAAACTTTTATTTCCTCTCCAGTTAGTGGCTTTGTTTCCTTTTCTTCAGATTCTGTTAAAATTTACATCAAGTTAATAAAAAGCTCAAGATGGACCAGAGCCCTGATTGAAGAATCAAAACTTTGTCTCAAAAAGAAGACTCCAGACCTGGGAAGCTGCAACTCATGAACATTTTTGGAAACAAAACTTCTCAGGTGTCGAAGAAGGTCCGCAGAAAACAGCCCAGCACAGGGAAAACAACCAGCCCAGGGTTGGTTAGTTTCCCCTGCCATAGTGTAGCTGTTATCCATTTTTATCTCAGTTTACAGGTTCCTAGGACTGATTGCTCAGGAGCTTACTGTAACACTTTATTAATGTGTGTGAATTGATTTCACAACCTTAAACGAAAGTGAATAGAACAGTATTGTTGCAAAGTATTTTTCATTGATTGCCTAGAGATTCCCAGCAGTCTCCTATTTCACTACAGCAATATTAATAGAGAGTCTCTGATATAAGAACCAGTAGAAATGAACGTTTAAGATCCTCAGAGTGAACCATCCACTATATGGAAGAGAACCCTCTAGCATTTCAAACAGCATTATATCTGAAATAGAAAGTGCGAAGCATGCTTTATCTTTTATAGCTTGTAAATCCAAATGCATCTTGAAAATTTGAATACTTTAAATATGCATTATACAAATTATCCAGGAAATCACATTTCATCTTGAAGGCCTGTAATACTATCAAGACTTGGCAATGGCTAGGAGCCGTGCGTTGACATATATTGCACCCTCTTAAGGACTTTGCTGCAGAACCCTTCCCTGATTGTACAAGCTAACAGGAATTAATAAAATAGCAATGTAAGACATGGCTTATAAGAGTGATGTCTAATCATATACCTAATATAGCTAATAACAGAGATTTCGTCCATGGTATAATGTTTGTTACTGTTCAATAAGAACAATAAGCTGTCCCGTAAGTAAAATAAATGTTTTTTTTCTATTTACAGTTGAAACTGCAAATGTAATAAACCATAAAGTACACAATGCCTAGCAACCATACATACAACAATGCTTTATGGGCTTAAACATAAAAGCTATAAACTGAAAATAAATGTTCCTATTGCTGCAAGATTGAGCCCCTGGTTTTGATATCAAATATTAGCATCTTACAAAGAAACAGGCACACCAGCAGGAAGGCAGTCTGATTTCTAGAGTGGAACCCTGCATTCACAAGTTTTCTCCTTTGTGGATCTTCCCATCTTTAAAACACTTCTCGAAGCTTGCCACATTAATTAGGTCTGTCTCTTTCATAGACTGTCCTGGAGGAGCTTACTAAGTGGCCTTCCCCCAGGGCATATTAAAAATCTTCTTTTTTTTCCCCCTCCGCACAGCCAAGTATTTTCACTATAATCTCAGGAAAGTAATTTTCTTTCAAAACTTCCAATTAATACCAGTCATTGGACTTAAAAAAAAAAAAAAAAAAAATCAGTCAAAAAATTATCAGGTAATGGATAGAAGCGCCCAGCCATCTCACTCATATATGTTACTGTAATCATATAAGCCTTTTTTTCACTAGAAACCACAACAAAAATTTGACCATTTTCAGTACTGATAGGAGCACCAATTAAAAAGCATACACAGATAGCACATAACTCATTTCAGGTGCCAGTTCAGCATACCATCTTTTTAAAACATCATCCACACTCATCATCGTAAGGCTTTTAAGTTGTTAACATACCTCAGCAGGGCTCTGAAGAAGCAGGAAGGTTCTCAATATGTAAAAGTTAGTTTATTAAACAAGAAAATATTGAAGAATCTCTAAGGCATTAAATTTGAGATATCTATCTACTGAAAGAATAGCTCTGAAATAAAAATATAAGACACCAAAAAGAAAGGTGAAGACCTACAGATGGATCAAGAGAACTTTTTTCAAATTCCATCAAGAATGGTTTAAGTTTGAATTTTTTTTTAAATGGACTCTGTCTGTAACTAGTTCTATATATGGACCCCATTTTCCTCCCATAAACAGTGCTAAAAATTCATTTTTGAATTATATAAACGTTTTTGTTTCATAATATTTTCCAGTCTTAAAGACCAATACCATGAGAGCTGTTTTGTAGCTACTCAGCAAATGGATTACTCAAATTCTGTAAGATCAAATATTAGTCAAAATGGGTTTCTGTGACTGTCCCCAGCTTTTAGCAGAAATGATATCCAAGATGCACAATGCAGAATGCAATTGTGCTGTAAGGCACAGCTGCAGTAAGATGGGATTCAGAAACCGTTAGATTATTTGGCAAACCCACAAAGATTTACACACAGCATGTCCAACAATCTACATATGTCAGAGTAGTTTCTGATAACAATTGCACAGAAAATATTTTAGGAATGCTTGTAACAGCCAGTTATGTATATTATCAACTCTATGTCTGGAAGTACAACTGTCCCTCAGTGAACATGCTTTAAAAACTACACCTACTAAAACCAACTTTACTTATGGCTGACAGCACGCTCTGACGATGCCAGTGAGATTTTTCCAAGCTAATGATATCCTTTATACAGCTAGAAAAGAAACATTATAAATGTTTTTCCTGAGAGAGACTGTAGGTAACACACATGCTCAACAATCCCAAACCAAATGCATGATATTGTATTTCGAAAAGCAGAGAAGCCAACAGGCTTTCTAGACTATCGGTTTTCATATGAGGCGGCTGAGTAGCCACCGAGCCTGAACTGTACCGGCTGGGATGACTTTTAACCTGGCCCATGGCAGAAATCTGAGAATGCAGAAAGGACTGAATGGGGAAAATGGGAGTGAGATCCTGATATTCTCTTTTGTTAAACATCAGCAGTGACTACAGAGGTGGCCACTGCAGGCTATACTTTCCATACTCAAAAAAGGCTCATGTTTTTCAGACCATGTCTCCCTTACATCATTATCCCATCATGGCTAATTAAATCATTGTACTACTCCTCTCTGTGTCGTGTCACCTCTAGTTCTGCCTGTCTTGTTGTATATTACTGCAATCCTAATGACATAGCACAAGTAGTCAGTTCCAGGTACTTCAGAAAGATCCATTATCAACAGCAAAGGACATCGTAGCTCTAGGTGCTGAAATGGGAAAGTCTTTTAATACAGCACCCAATACCTATGCATATCTGGAGAACATAAATCTGTACTGACCTCAAACTGAATTTTAAATAACTTCAGAATTGTTAATTATATTCATAAGTTTAGCATCAAGATGTCAAACAATCTTTTAAAGGACTCCACAGTGCAGAGGGTTGCATTCAGCAATTCCAGAGCTCCTGTTCCTATCAGTCACCTGTATCCTGTGGCCACATCAAGAGTAAACCTCTCAAACAAACCACCCAACCTTCAGCACATGCAAGAACATAATGGTAGTTATAGACCCTTAGTATTAAGATGCTTAACATGAACCTATTTAGCTCTCAACAAAATTTTTTAATGTCATTGATCCTGGATTTTTTTAAAGCTACTTTCTGTTCCTTTGACAGATGTGCTATGCTGCATTTCATTACTTTCTCTCCTTACCTCGTTCTTCTTTTGTTTTAGATAAGTGATGAGGCTTTCGGAGAAGATTAAGCACTGGCAGGCAAAGCAATGGCCCAAACACGGTTTTAATTGGAACCTCAAATCCTGCGGAAAAAATAAGAAATTAAACCATTAATAATTTAACTTTACTAGCAGAGTGAGTCCATGTATCCTGTTTTAGGCAGCTTTTAAAGTATTTCTTCGTATTTGATTTCAACAGGTACAAAATGTATTAGTCAAACCACATTAGAAATAAAATCAAGATCTCAGTGAGGTACGCACAGCTGCTTAGAAGTGCTACCCCAAGTAGTTCTCACATAGGCATGCAGTCTACCGAATACTAGTAATATGTCAGAATTTACTTAAGCCTCGTGTCTGTAAAGAAAGCTTTCTTCTCTAACATCTAAAAATCTTCCCATTATTGTATAACATGTATAGTATTTTCCTATGCTGCTACAATACACTCTTGCCCCGCGAATGCTTGACAGAGTGCAACCATTATATAGCAAAATGACTCAAATGCAACCAAGACATAATGCTAAACAATTCAAGCTTCAAGACAAAAGGTAGTGAAAGAAATTTCATTTCTGTTGAGATTGGCAAAGGCTCTAAACATAAATACCTCCATAAAAGTAAACCATAAAAGCAATTTTTTTTACAGAGTCAGAGGTTATGTGTTGCAGTATTGGGCAAGCGGCAACCAAATAGCCAACAAAATGAAACAACTTGGTGTATGAGCAGCTTATTTCTGAAAATGAGACGTTCTTGCATTAATAATTTTTCTTCAGGTATATGTTAGAAAAAAATCACACATACTTCACAAAATACCTTTAAACTTTTTTTCTGAGAAATTCATTTTGTATTTTAAAAGACCCTAGGCCAGGTTCTTATAGAGAGTAACTGGCATTGATCCAATGATTTTGGTGGATCAGCAGTAAGTTGTACAAGTAGCTGCTAATCCAACCAACAGAGTTGAAATTGTCTACATTTTCAAAGGCACGTCAAGGGAGGAGGTGGCGTTTCATTTTCTTACTTGGCTGTTATGGACAGCAAGCATAAATAAACTTAATTTGGGATTAAAATTGAATTTATGGACCATGAACCTCAGCCACACCAGGCTGCTGGAATTCAAAAGGCATTTCGTAATAGGCAACTGGTTATCATTAGGTGTATTCAATTACATTATTACCATTATTCAGTGCAGTAAATATATCTAAAGCCTGTGTAGAAAGTGGCATTTGGAGCTGCTGTAAGAGCATGTACTCACAAAAGCACCTTTCAAAATGATAGTTTGGATGAGTAGTGCTTTTATATTTTATTGTTAAGTGAGGGCTGCAGGCTCTCAGGGTGGGGTGTGTGTGTTGAAGTCTAAATAACTAGAACAGTTGGCAATTTAACAGTTTTATTATTTTTGTAATTAAAATTTCTTTTCTGGACAACCAATTTACTCAAACATTTCTCTGAATACTCATCAGTAGAGTTTCTTCAAGCACAGAGGGAATTTCTGGTCAAGATGAGGGTAAGAGAAATAGAAAACCACAGTTCAAGTCTGTAGCCTGACCAGTTTTGGAGAAACATTAAAATCTTTCCCTAAATAATGTTCTTCTTTCGGAATTCTACTCAGGATCCAAGTCCACATAAGTCCAAAGCTTTGGTCCACAGTCTGACTACGTAGTCTACAGTTTCCTTTCAAGAGTGTCTACCCAAAGACAACACCACGTGTACGTGATAATCTGCTTGCAATGCTCCTTGGGATTGAATGCAGCTGCAGTTGCCTTGCACGGCACAGAGATTAGGTTTTGTCCTAACAGAACCTGCAAGGACAAGGCTACATCTCCCTGCATCATACTCATCTGCCCATTATGTCCTCCCAGAAAGCAGAAGCGGGAGATCACAGCACTGATGCACCACAGAGGCCGTGCAAGAGCCAGTGCAGATCAAGCACAGTTGACGAAGCACGATTAATACCTTGGCACTCAAGCAAGTCTGAACACAGTGGTTCAGATGAGTCTGTATCATGTTTTCCAGTATATCTGGTTGTACTCCTGAGTTATCAAGGCCTTTTCCACCACCCAGGTTTGTCAACCTTTCCTCACCCGGCTACATAACAAAGAACAGATAGATGTTATCACTTGATTAGGTGCAAAGTCAGATGAAACTGACTCAGTGAAAGTTGCCATGGGTGCTGGGAATGAATTTTAACCTAAAGAGATGGAACCAAAGCAGAGGCAGCCTACACCATCAGCTTCACACCAAAAGTCCTGCTATTCATATAATGATAGACTTGCAGATTTCTAATGTTCCACAGCTGGGAAGCAACTGATGTTCAACACCAGCAATTTAGCCCTAGAAATTTTTAGAGGTTTATAAAACCGCTTTTTCTCCAGAAATTCAGAAATGAGTTTGAGGGGAAAACAGGACATTTCTTCCTGAAAACAATTTTAAGTCTAAATATCACTCCTTCACTTCTTTCTCTATCAATAAATAATTTTCAACATAACTACTGGGCTTTTGTACATACATTTCAAAAATATCTTAAACTGCAAGCTCTCCAAGCAGCATAGCTCCTTTTAGAAAAAAAGAACATTTAAGTCAGTCATTCAATAAATAGCCATTCAAAGGCATTACTAATGTTTCACAGGAGGCAATTTTAGAGCCTGGTGTTCTAAATGAGGCCCAGGTACTAAGTCTCTGCCTAATTTAAAGAATGTATCTATTTGTCTACGGAGCTATAAAAATAACAGATACAAAAATAACAACCACAATAGCCATCATTATAGTTTCGTAGCCAAGCCTGCCAGAAACAAGAAAGGACAATATCTTATCTCGAGCAGTAAAAACAGGACAGCATGGCAGTTTGTCCCCCTCTGGAAATGTGAGAGCCCCCAGGGCACACAGATTGTGTGCTGCACGTGAGGCACAAGAACACTTTGGCTGGGATCCATGAGAAGGATAATTGAACAAAAAAATAATCAAAATTGTTGAATAGTTTGACTATAAACATACTAATTGATGCTTCAGGCACAGGAAATTCAATAAAATGGTGAAGCATACAGTAAAACAAATCTCACAGCGGTCTTCAAATTAATTCACATTCACAGAAATATCATAAAGATAACTAAGAGAGGGGAATTAACTCCATCTGACTAACAAACTCCATTTATTTAGAGAATAACCACGTTGCTTGATTTACTGCCAGCACGTCCTTTACTGTTCCACCAGTTGTACATGTCCACTTGCTCTTATTTTACATCAACCAGATTTTTCAGTATTTGGAAGAGGGCCACGCTTCACCAAATCATGATGTACTATAATATTAAATTTATTCTAAGTTTGCTTTACCATGATGAATATGTGCTTGGAATGTAACAAGAGAAGAAATGTCAGCATTTCCTCCACAGCATGTGTTTGTGTAAGAATATACTTGAAAGAAGTATGTGAGAGCCTGACATGTCCTTGGGGTATGAATAAAAGCTTGTAAAAGAAAATATTTCAAAAAAGACAGCTCTGACTTTAGCCACCACTGGGGACAAGGGATATTTCACCTAAAACATGTCAGTCATTCATAGGTACAGCTGAAATCATAGAGGACATATTTTAAAACCTGGTGATTTACATAGAAACCCCAAGCCAGAGACACCCTGTGGGTGACAAAAACGACACAAACTTTAACTGTAGTTTCATTTTTCATAATAATAGTGAGCCAAACTTGCTCACTTCAAATTGATAAAACTAAATGATAAAGAAAACTACTATTTTTGGGGAAAAAAGTCCAGGGTAAGAGAGAGAAAACTCCATGTAGAACATGATTCCTTAGCGGAGAAGACATTTCCCTAGGTTGTGCTCTATCTAATGCCACATGCGGGCCACACTAACTCAGTTCTGTAGGAAAGGACTGAATTTATTCAAAGCTATTGAGATTTGTAACATATATGTTTTAAGTAAAGCTGACTTTTAATTGGGTCTATTTCATTAAAGATATTATTTCCTACGCTTCAGAGTCTGTTCCATTTTTGTGAATCCCCTTATTTCCTTTCTGACAGCGAGACAATTAACCGAGTACAGAGACAAATCCAGCTATAACTTGCAGTATTTCTTCTATGTAATACATAAAAAATTTACACGAACTCTCATCTCATCCAAAGTTATCATCAACAATTTCTTAAAGAAATAATAATAATAGATTGATCGAAGTGTGAAATCCTAATATCTGAAACATGAAATCTCTCTCCGTGTTGATCAAGTCCAGTTCCAGAGCCTAATTTTTCTTCTGCATGGATGATTCAGTATCCTAGAAGTTCAGGACTGAAGTTAACACTTTCCAATTCTGCACACTGATCCTGTTTCTCTCCTATGTATGATAGCTGGTGTCTAACGAAGAGCATACGCTACAGCCTCAGTAGGAGCATGGGGTGCTGGCAGGGGCTCAGACCCTGAACCCCTAACCATTGCTAACCAACTATGTTGACGATTGTCAGCTTGCAAGAATTAAGTGTCTTTGAGACCTCTGTCTTCCCATGAAATTCACTCCAAAATAGTGTCAGAAGTAAACAGGCGAAAACAGATGTGCATAAAGCATAAACCCGGTCTCCTTAGTAAAAGGGACCAGAACTACATTGCGTAAGAGACATTTTCCAACTGGAGTGAGTAAACTACAAGACCGACCAGAAAACTGCATTGAACTGCGTACTGAGATACTGGGAATGGATGATTCCTGCTGCTCCCCAACAGTAATAATGTAAGAAGGTTTAAATTTGAATCAAAGGTCCCAGATGCTTTAACATAACATTGAACAGTCATCTCCTCATATAACTAATTCTACAACAGGAAACTTGGTATCTATTCTCAGAGTGATGCTTGCTGTTCCTTATAAACCAACTCCTAGCTTCCATTTAGCGCCTGCTAGCTGGGGTTTTGTTTTGGTGTTCTGTGTGTTTTGTTTTTCTCTTTTTGAATGTTGAATTGTGTAAATAGATACAAAAGAAAACAGGAGATTTGTTTTATGCTTCCTTTTGTACGTTTATCTTTTGAAATTAGCTATAATAGTGCCTTTGTATTAATAACAAGCCCATTAGCGACAGACAACAGCAATTAGGAGATAGTCTCTTTGTCTTTATCAAGCATGAATGTCAGCTGAGAATACGCAGAGTGGTTCAAATTGCATTCTCTAGTGTGGAGGGTGTCATAATTTTGACAAGGCAAAATATGCAGGGTTTCCTGACAGAAATGAAAGCTCCAAATACTGTCTTTCTCCAGCTGAGGGAAGATGTTTACAGACAACAAATTTAACACTAATAAAGCAGTTAAACCTCTGAAGGCATTTTTCTAACCCATGAATTCCTGATTTGCTACACTCAGACATCCTCTCTCTTTAAGCATCTCCTTTAATTTGTACTGAAATCTTCTGTGCCCTATTCTAGCCCATAATAGGTCCGTCTGTGGACTCTCTTTAAGGCCTACAAGGTCACTGTGCTTAAGGATCTTTCTTCTCTGCGCCACACTATTAAGATTTTCTATTAGTTTTCCAGCCTAGATGGAAAATCAGCCTCTTGGAACAGACCATGTTCTGGATGCTTATTCCTGAAAAAACATCATTTTTGGTTTTTGAACACCAAAACCTTTTTTATTAACACGTGAAGGGCTGACTGAAAGCGGGCTTTCTGCAGTGAGAGACATGAAAAGGGCTGCTCTTTTCTCTTTCCCATTCAAAGTGCTTATGTCCTTCTTTCTTAGAAATATTTTCAATCTTACTACTATCAGTAAAACACCTGCTTTCAATAATAACCATTTAATTCAAATTTTGCTTAGGCTGCATCCGGAAAATAATTTTCCAACAAATAAATTGATTTTATTAGTTACTTATCCCACTCTGTTATTTGCTGTTGTGACAATCTAAACAGTTATGCTGGTTCCCTACCCAAAAGGTCTCAGCATTAGCATGTAATTACTTAGTTAAGCTTCAAATTCATTTGTTGTTAGTTTTGTTCCTTTGAATAGTTCCTCATTAAGTTATTGCAGGGAGCTGTGTTTGCAGAGCAAAACAGAAAAATACAAGCTCTTTATTGAATTCTTTCAATACCCCCTTTTTATCTTTAAACTAGCCAATTAGCATATTAATTAGATGTAGTACTCACAATTCTACAATTAACTGTGGGCATCACATTCTACTGATTTCGAGTAATGCCAGCTGTACTTATATCCTAACATCTTTACTTAACTTTGCTCAGATGACATGCTACAATACTAGATGTTTTTATTTTGAAATACATCTTATTAATGGTAAGTATCCAAGTGGATTGTTTTTGGACTTTGTCAAAATTTTCCAGTCCTAACAAATAAACATCAGGCTCATTAATTAGCTGAGAAATGAAACCCAACTGACCTCAAAGCTTACTCCTTTTCTATTTTTACTAGCTTCTACTTTTTATTTCTATTATATCTTTTATTTTGACTTCTCAGGCTCAACTGCTTCTCCTCACTATTTCCACAATTCCAACAGAACTAAAACCTTCACAGACCAGCAACACCTTTGAATGAGAATAACTATTTGTGAAACAAATCCAAAATATTTTCTACTCTGATGCAGACTGCTGCTGAGGGACATTTGGGCATTACCAAAATCTCACTGAGAGCACCCACCACCATTGCCAAGGCTGGTTTATTTCTCCCACTTCGGTTATTAACATTATACCCAGCATAGCTGGAATTACTCCAATAAATGTAACAAAACTGAAGTTTTTACCTTTCTAAGCCACGACTTAATAGCTGAAAATGGAGAAAGCATGTCAACGGCTATTCTGCACCTCCTGCAACTACGCACACTTGAGATACTGGATATCAGCGTGTAGATGTGGGTGCAAGAGAACCGAGGAGCACATACCCTCTCCTGGCACTACCCTGCAATTGAATTGTGTCCACTATGTTGTCTGAGAGCAGCTCCAGGCCTGCCTGAGTGGTAAATAAACAAACAAGTAAATAACCCCCCCCCCCAAAACAGCCAGTGCAGACGCACAACATTTCTGGTCTGTTAATCATGCCTTGTCCTGCAGTGATTTTTGGAAATCGGTCTTCCATAAATGGCTGCGAAGTTGCTGCCTCATGACAATCTTGCTGATCAGGAGAAAGGACAGCTGTTGTATGGCACCAAGAAGGGAGACTGCAGTCCTGGTTAGCCCCTTCAGGAGCTGTACAAAACAGAAGGGGGGAAGAGCAACTACATTCCTCATCCCAAACTGTGTCTTCCAAATGAGGCTCAGCTGGGAATGGATGCTCCATCTGGGGCTATTTTTGAATATAAACGAGCTCAGTAATAAATTCATAATGGAAAAAATTCTCATTTACAGCAAAATACAAATATTCTGTGTTTGCGGGGTGAGTACACCACGGGTTGGTCCACAGCGGTCAAAATACTTCTGACAACCAATAAACATCTGATGACAATTTCAGTGTAAGTGTTTACATTTGCTGAGTAAAATTCATCTACTAGACCCGCAAGGTCACACTTGCTGTAGCTAAACATTTTACAATACAAAGAATTCATTTAAATGCAACATTCTGGTAATGCTCTCATAAAACTACGGTAGCTGAGATCTGTCTTTTCACATGAACTCAAAGGGACACAAACATTTATGGCCCAAGTCTGATAGCCTGAATACAAAATGCCTATCTAAATAGTTATAAACTGACTCCATCTAGAATATTACAAGATTGAGGACTATATGGGTGACTGCCCTGTAGAGACAGAGCTGCTGGATTGCAATTATTCCTGAGAGTTTCCCAAACATAAAAAGCCCTGTTCCTGTATGGTGTGATAAACGCCAGCCTCGTCTGCAGCACTCCCTTCCTTCCGCTGTCCTCTGGACTTGGGCAAAAATCCAAAGCAATTAAAAAAAATGAAGAGATAAATTACAGGCTGCCCACTTATCAGATTTCTATCTTTGCAAAAGCCTATTGATATTAACAGGTGTTTATGAAGTCACATATATACTAAGACAGTATTTCAAGCTGGCTGCGGCCTTGCAGGAACGTACATAATGTACATTATATTTTTGAGAAACCTGGCAGACCTGGGCATTTCATATTCAGTTTCATATAGACATTGATGTATTGAGTGATGTACGGTGCGTATGCTTTGCATTTGTTTGAAATATCTCTGACAAGTAGATATTTTTGAATTAGTGATCTAAAGATTTTTTTGATGATATAATTATGAGCTTGAGGCTGAATTTTCAGAAGTGAATTTGGTGGTAGATTTGCAATTCAAAGAAGTTACTTAAATTAACAAAAATGCCCTAAAAGAACAGCTGTCTACCTGACTGATCCAAGAAAATGAACACTGAAAATAAACAGCTGCCCTGTAGAAGACTATGTGATAAAACTAATCACCCTTCGCATAATGTATTTATTTTCCCCTGTGCTTATTACAGACTCAGTGAACCTTCAAAGCTATAAATATTTAAATGTAACAGACATCCCAGGCATGTGAGTTCAAGTGACAGTAGCCTGACTACAGCAAATCCAATCCAGAAATCACTAGGTCTGGTAATTATATAACACTCCACCATTTTTTTAATCCATTATTTTTTTTTTTTTTGGTATACCCATAAAACCTATTTAAAAGACCTTTCCGGTTAAATCTGAATGTTTTCCAAACAAGAAAAGGCTCAAAGCCTACAGCTCTCCATATCATCACAACAACATAATAGACATTGTAGAGATCAGAAGGATGTATTGAAAGTCACTAGGATAAATATCCCCAGGTGCTGTACTTCATCCTACATCCACCAAAATCAAGTCACTGAGGTAGCCAAGAAATGACAATATCCACTAGCTGAGAAGTCTGAGCTACATTTTTTCCACTTCCAAAAAGCCAGATGAAAGCGTTGACAAAAGAAAGGATGCCTAGTAATAATTTTGGAGTGCAAGCTAGGGGATTAGCTTTAGATACAGTTATTTTCATAGCTGTGAGGACTCCGCAGTCGCAACCCGGATTAAGACAGTTCACAGAGTGCCAACTGGCAGAAACCGCTGTGCCACAAATGAAATAAACTGAAAACGAATCAATTTTCCTCTTACTGTGTCCATGTAGGGAAGGAAGGTGGGATGTCCTTTCCTTCAGACCTTTTTTCCACTCCGGCAATTTGCAGAGGCTTCTACCATTAGAATACTCCCCACGGCACCTGCTCTTCCCTCCTCATTCCCTGAGCAGCAGGCCCTACCGGGACAATCCAAAAACAGCGCCAGCAAGTTCAGTTATGGCAAAGGGCACGAGAGATAGCATCTAAGCAAAGCTAATCCAACTATCCATCACTTGCCTTGCTTTACAGGCATGAAACATAGCTTGGTCTGATTTATGAGGGAATCTGTGGTGTCCAGAAAGCCTCTTTTGGAAAGTGTGATTTGGGATGCTGTCTCTGACACTGAAGCAAGCAGAAAGCTATGACGGCTACGGAGGCAGTCCCTGAACTAAGGCACCATGGATGTACCCTTACAGTTTCACCCATCCCCACACCATCTAACTGCATGAAGGACTTTCTCCTTAAAGCACCTGGCTTCCCAAGCATGCCAACCCTGCTGTACAATGAGCAGAACGAGCATTTTTCTGTTCTCAAGGAGGGAAGAAGCTCTTCTCTCTCCAGAGTCTCAAACTCAGCAGAAGAGATGAGGGAACCAGGCTGACACCTAGACATACCCTCTTAGGTGTAACATGCAGATGTCCCTCAGAGACAACTGAACAGCTGTGTGGTTTGTCACACTTGGCATTTTCCTTGTATCCCTGTACAGGCTTTATCAGAACCTCTCACAAACAGTGTGGGATTCTTTTTGAGGCGTGTATGCTTCCACTAACCCTTCAAAATCACGCCTGAGAGAAGCTCCAGTCCCCACCCAAGTCAACAGGAGGCTTTCCACTGATTTTAATGAGAGCTGGAGGTTGCGGTGTCAGCCCTCAATGAGGCCTTTTCTTCCTTTTCTAATTCCAAAATTGCCTTGCACAGACTGTCTGGAAGGATATAAAGAAGATTATCAACAATATTCTGAACTAGCTTAACCTAAAAAAAAGTATTTATTCTAAAAGGTCTCAGTGCACTCAGATGTATGACATGCTATGAATATTCAGTACGGCCCCCCCCCCAGTAGCCATTCTTTGCAACGCTACTTTTACTAAAAGCCATTTTGATGCAACGTATAGAAAAGATAAGACTTCTTACACAAAATAGGATTCACTGGAAATGCTTTCTAATGACATTTTTATACTATGTAAGCTATCCTGCCTGCATTCTGTGGCTCATCCTATATTTGCTGCTACAATACGCTCTGCCGTGCTGCAAGTTAAAGAAGGACAAATGTAGCCATCCTCAAGCCTGCATATAGAAATATACTTTTGCAATCAGATGACCCAAGTGCTTCTCAATCCTGAAATATTTAACTTGCATACCCTCACTGTGCTATCAAAATCATTACACATTCTTTAAAATTAATAAAAAAAATAAATCTTAAAAGACCATTAATAAACAGGCACAAGAGAAAAGAATTTTTAATAGCTCCTTTTAATTGTGTTTATCTCAGTGTGAAACCATGTCAAAAAGCCTGCAGCAAATGTATTTTGTTAAAAGTACCACTTGCGCAGCAAGCGCTAAACATTAGAAAGCAAGCTTGTCATTAGTGGGCTACAACTGAAAAGGCTACTAAGGCTCGTGTAAGTTATTAATACATCTTAAAAATGCAAGACAGAGATTAAACTCCTTTTACACCATACAAGATTTTAATTCTACTTTCTATTCGTGTTATTTAGCTCATAACGCCCTGGCTTACATCACCGGTAGAGACCCCTGGTCTGCCTTCTTCCCCATGTGAAATCTCCACTGCTCTGCCCCCAGCCTGCTTCTGGGGCTCCTGGATTTTACTTGTGTGTTTATGCAAATTGAATTGGTAATTTTGCTTGTTTTCTCAGATTATTTATATGGTCAATAGAGTATAAGAGATGAGAATTTTTTACTTAAATCCACTGTGGTATTTGTGACTCCTGGGATTTCTGCAGATGTGGTTTCAGGCTGCACTGAGCCAGTTTAATGCTGAGCTGACACTGCAAGTGGCAACTCTGCTCGTCTCCAATTTCCCAATCCAATTCATGTCCAACCAAGAGCTGGAGTCAGTTGGCTTATCACATGAAATGTTGTACTCTTTCAGGGTTATTTTTCCATAGGATCAGCCACACTACCAGCACAGAAAAAACAGGAAAGCATCAGGAGCACCAAGGCACAGCGGAGGAAGCAGGCTTCTATTTTAGGCAGTAAAATGCCAGTAAATCAGTATCCTTTAACATGGAGCACGAATCACCAAATCTGCCTGTTTATAGAGAAGGGCTGAAATCTAAAAGAGACCGGTGTCAACTAATAAGTGCATGTACAGAATCCCAGTGGAGGAAATGAGCTACCTATTGTATAGCCTATTTAAAGCCTTGACTGAATTTGTAATTCATTCATTCGCAGCTTTCCACCATGAACAGGCAATACACAGACACAATGCAACATTTTTTTCCCGTAGGTCTTTGAAATCTGACAGAGAATAAGAAAGAAGAAATACGAGAGATCCCTTGGCAACAGAGCTATGATCAGAAATTGTGTTACTTTAAAACACGAGCAGGCTCTCACCTCAGCAGGCTATAGACTCTCAACCACCAGCTGCATGGGTCAGCGCACATGTTCATCTACCAAGCTGTGAAAAGAACTTCTGGGGGTTAGAAGCCAATTTTGTTAGCTTTATTTTACTTACAGAAGATTACTCTTATTCTACAGATGACTTTTAATCATAAAAATGTACTGAAAAGACAATGGAAGGCCCAAAACACAATTTCATCCAATTTTTACAGTTGAACATATATTGATACTCTCCAGTATCATCAAGGGTTGCAAAACAAAAGCTGCATGAAAAATATTTTATTCTGAAGTATCCACAACATTGGTGCCATTTCCCAAACTGCAGCACCCTACAGACCGGAATGGTGCTTGGGCTGTTTGAGCATTGATAGCTGCCTCCCTAACGTGTTTGTCACTCGAGGTTTAGTGAAGCATAGTAGACACCTAAACATAAGCCAAAATTACGAACTTAAGTTTTTTCTAAATAAGCTTTAGGAAAGGCAGCCTCTGGGAATGGCAGAGTCTCCCTCCCAGCTGGCCCTGCAGGGGATGCTCAAAGAAGGACAACACGCATGCACCACGGCATGCCGGGTCAGAGCCCTCCTGTGGCACTCTCGCTGCTGCCCTCTAAATGAAGCTTAAGGTCTTTCATTTTACTTATAAAATCTTAATGCCCAGGTTCCTGCCTATTTGAGGGATCATATTTTCCATAAAATATGGTATTACAGAAAGCTTTCAAGCCTGAAAGCCCTTTCATTTTAAGAGACTAGTGTCAAGATATTATCCATCATACAACAGAAGAAGGAGACCACAAGGTGCTTCTCTGTTTCAGTGGAAAATGCAAGTTTCCAGCAATAAGAAAACATTGTTTTCTTCAGAAAAATAGGGAGTGAGGGTCGGCAAAGAGGATGGACAGGAATTAGAAGAGCCAATAGAAAGAGTAGGACAGAACTGCAGAAAAGTGTGTAATTTGATATTTTAGTCCAAAATAGAACATTTCTTACCCATCTCCAGCCAGCAGATCACTTTGCTTTGATTGCTTAGGTTGAATTTCTTATTTTTAATAACTGATATAACAAGATCTCTTTTTGTCTTAATTAAAATTCATTGTCTTTGGGAAGGTGTGGATATATATATATATTTAATATTGTAAAACAATTCCAAACAATTATAGTAAGTCAAAATGAGGGAAAGGCAACAGAGTGCACAACACTGTCAGACAGAATTGCAGAATACAGGAGACAAGTTCTTACTTAGGGCTTTCTTGAAGGATATTAACCACAAACACCAGTTACCATTTGAATACTTCTCCCCTCCTACTTTCAGAGTTTAGTCAGCTACAAAGAATGAAGAAACTCTCTCGTTCCAGTTATTCTATCCCAGTTTCATTAAAAAAACAACAACAAACAAACAAAAAACTCTCCCCCACATATCAAAATAGGTTCCTCATATCTGTCCCTCTGCAATCCCTCCACCCAGCTTTACATGTGAATATCAGTGTTCTCGACTACATTAAACTCTTTAAGTACTTCAGTCTTTCAACCTTCATGAGAGGCTTTATCAATCACTGAATTTTATAGGGAGGATCCCAAATTTTGATACAAATGTTAAGGTTGACAGATTAAGGCAAGAATAAATAAAACCAGTACATTATTGCAGCAAGGATGCAGTCAATGTTGTGTAAAATGAGGTGGTCTGTCTATTTTGAATTGCTTTAGGAGCCTGGAAAACACGGAGCCATCCTTCCGAGCACGGTCAAGGCCCACTTAACATCAATATTTATGTATTTCTAAATAAATCCCAATAAGACCAAGACTTTGTTGAAGTTACGGGTTAATTGCCTGTGAATATAGGGTCTACGCTTTTATCTTTAAAATGATTTGCAGAAGTGCTTGGGTGAAAATGGAACAATATTTTCATGTTATCTCAGAAAAGCACATATCACACTAAGGCTGTTCCACATGTGAGTTGTTTGAATCTTAAATTTGACAAAAGCGTGAATACCAAGTGCTCAACACCTATGGAAACCTCACCTGTGTTTCCCTCCTTCTAGATAACCGAGGTAAACCCCATTGCAGCAGAGAGATGGGGGCTCTTCAGTAGCTGACGACGGCCACATCTCGCGGACAACATGTGAGCAAGAGGCGAAATTTCACGACAGAGGTTCAGCAATCAGACAATTTATTCTCACTTCATGGAGCCCAATTTTCTGTCTTATTGTGCTAAATCAATGGCTCGTATTACAATGCTTTATGCCATCTCACACCGTCAAATGTCCCTGTGCTTGTGTGGGAATCGGTTGCAATGGGATAAAGTCTAAGTCTCTCCTTCATTAACAGTTAAGCACAAAGAAGAAAATCGCTACAGGTATTAGCTCTTTAAATACAGGCATTCTTTTGCGCTAATCAGCTTCTTCTTTTTCATTTTATTCATGATTAATATGGAGGTAGGGACTTTGTGTGTCACATCTGTCAAATAGCAAGGTTCTGACCTACTTTGCTGCTATAATAAGGACAATATTCCCTCTACAGAGCAGTGCAATAAAAATCTTCCCTTCACTGCAGGTTTTTGGAGGGAATAGTGATAGTCTTAAGTAAAAGGAAACACTACTTGGGGAGAGAAATGGATGGATATTTAAAAAAATCTCAACTTTGAAAAAATATCCCAAAGAGACATTATGAAAGCTAGAATAAATCACCATCATAACTCCCCCAAATACTTATTTGCCTAAAACAGGTAGAGAACCTAAAACTAGACAGATGCATTGACATTTTTCTTGACAGATTCATAACCTTATGGCTCCCAAAACTTTAATGTTCAATAACATTTCATTAGTATACTCCAGTGTATTTATTACTATGCATTATTAATACAGATATGTGCCTAGGAGATGTACAGTTTGTAATTATTTTTCCTTTCAAAACATAATAGCTTCACACTGGGCTTGTTGCAGCTACAATATTTCATCTCTGAATGCTCCTTCAAACATTCTGGGGCTGTGACAGAAATTTGTATTTGAACAGAAAAGCTGTCACGAAGGTGCTATTGTGCTATCCATCACATTTTTAATCCTGACCATACTTAGATGTTAGTGAAGCTATCTGTCCAGGACACTAAACAAAGATTGAAATTATGCCTTCCGTTCTTACACATCAAAGCCGCAAAGTTAGACCTGTATTCAGTAGGCCTGTATTACACTATTAATTTCCTATTAGTTCTCAGCTATGCAAATTCCAGCCATGGTGTCACTGTGGTTTAGACATGCAACCTTGATTTCGGCATCAAAAAATGGAGCCTGTCACTTTTCATAATTTTACAGGAGATTCTACAAATGTAAATCCTTTTTCATCCTGTCATCCTTTTATGTCTTTAATGAGTTTGCTCACTAACAGTGCAGAATCTTAATTTCAACATTCAGAAATACTGTTACTATAACTTTCAGCATCTGAAGAAGCTGCTTAATTGAAGTGTAATTTATACCTAGTTTTAGAAAAAGCAATGACGTTTAGATTTTCAATTTTCTTTTTCCTTCCCTCCCGTTTACATTTCACATTCCTGAAGAAAAAAAGTTGCAGTTTAAAACTGAACTGAAGCTTCTAAAACAAAGTCTTTAATCAGGAGCACATTATGTACTATAACATGATTCCTTAGCTGTTAAAATCTAACATTTGTAAAAACAAATGGCACGCACTTGACAGGCAAATTACACATGGATTACCATTTGTTAAAATTTCATCACAGAAAATAGTTTAACTGTTGGGGATAAGAGCCAAGATCAACCTGACAAGTACTCTACATGAAAGATTAGCATATTCTCTTCCAGAGGTTTATGCTTAATTTAGATGCATCGACTTTTTGCCACCATTGCTGACCTTTATGTCTAATCAAAGTCCCTTTGAATCCAAATCCCCAACCTTTTATCTCTCCTGACAGCTTTTAATTTGAAGCCTTGTAATAAAGTCTATTAAAATTCAAAATGTATCTGTGTTTAAGGCTTGGTTCGCTTTGCTGGATTTTCAAATGGGCTGATTACAGAGACACCAAACTTTTCACTTTAAGATTTAGACTATGCTGAAAGAGCATTTGGAAGAAGAATCAACCTAAATTTTTAGTTATAATGCACAAAGATTGTATATATGGCATAACTCAAAATAAAAATGTCTGTAAGTAGCACTGAACACAGACATAGCGCGAGTCGGGACATGCAACTGCATTCGTGTTAGCGGGCACGGGCAGCATGGGTTCAGTGTATCAGCCTGGGGCAGGACAGGCAGCGCTGTTCTGAAATAAGTTATTACAAACTCATTTACACAAAAAACACATGCCCGATATCTACAATGAAACATGAACACAAGTTAGATTTCATATCTTTGCATGGGTACTGGTTATAGAATTAAACAAACAAATCCGAAAACCACCTCTGAATAACTGCTGTCCCCAGAAAAAGGGCATGAAAGCTCAGTGTTTGCCCATAAGGGCTCAGAGGTCTCTCCATAAGGATCTCACACCAAAATAAGGAGTCTTGTAGCTCTGAGAACAACAAAAAAAAAAAAAAAAAAAAAAAAAACAACAGCAAAAGAAACAACAACAAAACAAACACCCATCTTTTGGGAGCATCTTGTTCCCTTTACTATACACTATTTAAAGCTCTTGAATTTGTTGCAGAACTTCTGTTCTAAACACAATATTCCTTAACTGCCACAGACCACAGATGGATTTAAACCTTGATGTTTTGTTTAAAAAAATGTTAATACTTCACAGCTGCTTAAAAGGCACAACTTCTCACATCTAATTAACTTATTCTGTAATCCCAGCCCGGCAAATTATGCCTCACCCTCATCGGATGCAAGTGAAATGCTGGATGAGGCAACGAACTTCTGAAATACAAAGAAATACAAACCGATGACACCAGCTCCACAGCTGCACTGGAGAACCCAGAGAGGGTATTTGCGAAGTTAGCCTAGCTAAATACACATGGAAGAGAAATGACTGCCTTCCTCTCAGCGCTGAAAGCACCAGGAGGTTGCAGGTGCAAGTGTAGCTAGGCTACACTTTTATTTTCTCCTGTTGTTATTCTTCCTCTTTATGGTCTCTTTAGAACATCCTCCTTTCCAAAGGCTGATAACTAAAAATAAGCTGAACATCTTCCATTGCTTCAGCTGCTTTCACAATATTATCAAAAGCTTTCCAAGCAGTGCCTCCAGACAGATGCTCCTCATCTCCCAGTGCCATTTTCTGGCACTCTAGCTGAGCATTTATTGCAGATATACTCAATGTCACCCCAGCTCAGCTGTTTCTGCCTAAAATGGCTGATGCATCATCCACAGATTTTTATTTTTTAATAGATATTGGCTTATATAATTTATATACTTGTTTGTTGAAAGCAACTGTTTTGACATCATTTAAAACTTACTTGTACCCACACTGTGTCATTAGGCAAAAACGTATGCACTTTGCCCTATGTCCTTGACCATCAACATGAAAGTGAAAATTTCTCTGATCCTGAAATAAGCTACAAAGACTTGTCAAATGAAATTCATATTTTAAACTTACTTTTCCTTGCACTTTTTTTTTTTACACAACTATTAGCACGTTATTTTCTTTTCCGTGATAATAATAGCTAGGTTAACAACAACAATTAACAATTACTAGATAGGAGGCTTCTTATGTTTTAAACTTGGAGTTAAATATTTTACTTTAAAATAGAGTTAAACATAACTTTACCTACAAATGAGTAAGAAGATAACTAAAAACTAAACTTCAAATTTCAAAGATTTGTCCCCATAAAAATCATCAAGTATGATTACCCTAACCAAAGAAAAGAGGTAAAAGTACATTAATAATAAACAATGCACTTATAGACTTAGATTCTGTGGTGATATAAAATCTCTCAAATCTACCAGAAGTTGAGATGTCTACAGAAATGTAGAATTCCTCAGATCTTAACAAAGAGAAAACAACACAAAACCACTCACTTCTACAGCTGCAGAGTAAGGCTTTGCAACACTTTAAGATGTTCAAACCACCACCAACATAAGCAAAGCAATGTTTGCCAAACACTGTTTGGGTTTTACAAATGACTAGTCAGTCTATTTGACCTGAATTCCCTGGGTTATTTACAAGCATTTATGCAAAACTCACTGCATGCTGTAGCCAGAAATAAGAAAAATGGGACAAGATGATGAGACAAGCTGGACATAATCATCATTTTAGTAATACATCATTCCTCTGACACATTGCACTGAATTGCACATTCACTTTTTTTTTTTTAACATTGTTTGTAGGTTAGCATTATTAAGAGAGCCCTACTGCTGATTTTCACTGTGATTTTAAATTGGTTTGCATAATGCCCGTTTACACAGATACACATGCAAAACAGTGCTGCCTGGGTTTTAGCCATCCTGCCTATGATTCCCATCAAAGTACCCATATCCTGCCTCTGAAGGAAAACAAAACAAAACAAAACAAAAAGAGCTCTCATACTAGATGGTCATTAATTTGATTCTGTTCTCTACAGGATGCCAGAAATAATAAGTTTATAAATGTAAATAAAGTGAAAGTTACGATACTGAAAGTACCACCACCAATTTCAAACACGCTTCAGAATAAAACTTAAAGATCTGCAATATGCCACAACTCCAAGCAAAAAATTACATTAATATAATTATCCATACTTCAGGGAGATATCATTTTAGCTAAGTCAAAATGTCAATGAAAACAAAAGAAATTGAACTTTTTCTCCTTCGAGGTTTCCAGTATCTCAGGGGATAATTTCAAAAACTCAAATGCAATATTCAGTGGTATATTCAGCATGGTTAGGGACAGAATATTTAGTATTCAAAGTGGACAGATAATTTTCCAAAAAGCTGGTTTATGTACAAGACTAATCAAGATATTCATTTCCCACATCACTTAAACTACGAAGCAATAAAAGAAGTCTAATGGTTAAGCAGCAATAAAAAGCTTAATGAGCCAAATGATACTTTCTAATGCCATTGATTTGCATTATGGAGGGGAAAAAAATTTTAAAAAATCCCACCAACTTGAATTTAATTCTCAGTTGAAATCTAGCTTCTCTGCCAGGAGAAAGAAGCTGTGGGGTTAGCTTATATTATATAGCCTTCCAGGTCTTCAGGAAGAAGGCAGAGGGAATACACAAAGCTGATCCCTCATCTTCCCAGGTGGGGCTGCAGCCAGTGAGCACACACTCGTAACAGCAGCTGGTGGAAGAGTTAGAAAATTACTTTTTGAATCTCACACCTGTAAAGCTAAGATGCAGGACTGAGCCTGGTAAATCTAAATCAGAAAAAAAAAAAAGCCAACTACCTGATGTCCAGAGCCATGTCTCACCGTCAGTGGTGGATCTACCCGTGCGGAGCACCTATATACTAGGAAAGGTTTTCCAGGACCACTGCCCTTCACATAACATTCCTTATTTGCGAGCACTCTGATAACATCAAACTAATGCCAGAACAAGAAGTGACTTTCCTCTATCCTCAGTTTAGCTCTCCATACTAAGAGGTTTAGAAGGTACCTAAAAACAGTCTATCTGCCACTCTTTAATTAACAGCCAAAAAGCATATTAAAAAAAAAAATCCCTTGAAACATGCATGCAGGAGGCACGATGTGCTATATCTGAGAGGCTATTCAAATAATGAAAAGAAAACCTGATGAGATTTTCTATATATTGTCAGAGATGTCTTTTGTCAGTATTAGAGTCTATTTGAAAGAAAAGAGCTTTTCATGACTGGCTTGAGGCTTTGCCAACTCAAGAGTCTGCACCATCTCATTTTTGAAAAAGGACCTGGAATGACCATTGGGAGTAAGGTCTGCGAAAAGAGCTAATTGTCTAATTTATCTGTAGAAGCCTTTCAGGAGATGAAAAAATAATAATGGTTCCACGTATTTAAATACCTCATTTGGTGATCTCCAGTGCACACATTTTTAAAGGGGGGAATGCTCTCCTGAGTAACAGAAGGACCTGGAGCAATGACTTTAAACTAAAAACCTAAAAAGCTAAATTTCCAAGAGTAATTAAATTCCACTGAAAACTGAAATCAAGTTAGTGGCTTGGCCTTCTTAGGAAAAACCTTTAAGCAAATAAATAAATAAAGAATAAACTTTTTGAAAAGCAGTCTTTACTTTCGCTGCATTATTTTATTTTCACTTTATTTTTTTAAGTGATCATTTACTACGAGATTCCCCTATTATTCTGATTAGGATTCCGAGTGAGCTAATTCCACAGTCATCTGGCTAAAGAGCACACTGCAGAGACGCCCATGGGATTTTACTGGTTCAAGCTGGTCTGAGCTAAGGGGTTACCAGCTTGCATTTCATTACAATGGACAGTTATGCCAGAGGATATCTTTGTAGAGAATGTGTGTTGATGATTTTCCCAAGCTGATCGTGAGGAAGAGGTCAAATCATTCTCCTTCAACATTTACACTGCATTTGTCACCATCCAATTTCAGCTCTCGCGCAAACACAAGTCTATTTCTTAGCACAACCTCCAGGAGCAAGAAAAGCTCTCTGCTCCTTCTGCATGACTGTGGAAATGAGAAGGGAAGTTTTCTCAGAGGATGTAGGTCATAACTGTACGTCCCCTACCATCTGGTCCTTGAAGCCCAGAAAAGGAAGCTGAGTATATTGCATTACAGCCATCTCCACTGACAGACGGTCCCTCCAGGACCGTAACTAACTGGTCAAGTTTCGAACAACCTCCAAACTTCTCTAAGCGCGACTGGAGCCACAGATGTCTTATACTGTCTGGCTCAAATAGGAAACTCTAACCATCTCCTTCATCTGCTTCCCCTATTACTACAGCTAATCTAATGCAAGCATTTGTGTTCAGAAATCATTCCTACCTGAAACTCAACTATTTTTTTCATGTAATCCTCTTAATCAGCCACAGAGCATTTATATATTTAATTCTAGACTACATTTGATGATGGTTAATACTTTAATTAGCTATTTACACATGGTAAAAATTACAGAAGTAATTAAGGATATTCAGATTAATTAAAAGCATTAGGTAGTATTAAATGTGAGAGAACAGATTTTAATTAAATCTTCCAAGCATTTTTTTTAATCTCTTCTGTTGATAAATAAACTGTAGTAACACAATTGTATCTCAATCAGATAGCTTTGCCCCATCCTCACCCATATTTTTTTTTTTTTTTAAAGCCAGGGGCATTGCCTTATTCTTTGCTGTTCATTAAAAGCTATCTATACGGACCAACTTTCTTCTCCCTCCATGCATTTGCTTTACCAGTATTGATATGAGATGACTGGTACTAAACTGAACCCATTGAAATGCTGCCTTAGTTTCACTGTGGCTTATTTGCACTCTTCTAAAACAGCTGAGATGAATACCTTTTAGCCTGCTATTCAGAGAAAGAACTCTCCTTTATCTACTTAAAACTCAGAAGAACCCAGAGGACTGTAGATACCCCGTGGATTCTAGCATCGCTCTCCAGACAGTCTGCAGGCAAATCATGGAGTCAGAGATGTGCTAACAGAGAGGGGGCCCCAAGCATGTGCTTGCACCCGGGGCAGTACCAAAGATGTACGGTACAGCAAAGGCTCCACCAGCAGCTGGTTGAGCAAGCTGTAGCAGGGTGTCACAGTGCACAGCACAGGGAAAGGCTGGCAGCCTTGGTAGGTCTATGCTGAATCATCACTTGTGGGCTGAAAAATCACATGGAACACGAAAACACTAGGATGAAATATCAGTTTTGGGATTACCTTCACGCACAGACTCTGTCCCAAAACATGAAATCTACTTAGCAATGGTGGGCTGAAAGATCTGGACAGCCAAAAGGAAAAAATCAGCAGCTAAGACTGGAATCCCAGAAGAAAAGCAAGAGACTTGCAGATACTATAGTATTGTCTGGCATCATGTCTGGTGAACGCCACCTCCACCCACAGAGCTGCCCTGCAGTTTGCCAGGTTAAGTCACCAGGAATAAAGGCTGTGATATTATAAAGCAAGCATCATCGCAAGGTTACTTAGATCAAGGAGTCTGGGATGTTGGAGCGTAGAGAGAAACAAATGGTGTAATTATTTACATTCAGACTACTAATAAGGTATGTGCTATTAAATCATGCAGCTCTTTTCAAAATATCACCATGAAAGCCAGATGACTGTTACATTCATTCAGCATTCCTGCTGTACATATGCAAGCCAGAGTAGGATACCCAAGATCTTCAATCTCGCTCAACAAATGAATCATCCACTTGAATGCCAGTGATGTTTGTTCCATTCCCGTATGTTCCAGAACAGTTTTGTCCTACTTTTGTGTGTATACAGAATTAGAATTGTAAGATGTATCAAGTTTAATCTTTAAATTGGTTTTATTTACAACCTCTAAAGTTCCTTGATTATTTCTAGTAAGGTTTGCATCGATGTTTGCTTCAATTATTCATGATTTCAGTTGCATCATTGGGTGCTTCAAAGTAAAACTCAAAGTAACTTTTCTTTCCTGAGAACAAAGATATATGCTCCTTGCTCTCAAGCAGGAATTCACACAAAGATGAAAGAAATGTCAAGAATTGTTAATAAACAAATTTGTGGAGTAAATTATAAACAGAAATATGTTTTCTATTTCTAGTGGGAACATATTCTGTCTCTAAAAATGCCTCCAAACCCCAATTAAGTGTATCCAATTAAGGTAATACTTGATTTATCTGGGTCAGAGCTCAAAATTTTTGCCGCCTAAGTAGCATCTGAATTATGTGCTCCCCCTGCGGCTGGAGGAAGTCGCGCTGCCATCAGGCAGGCCCAGAGGAGCAAAGTGCCACTTGGAGAACTGCTGCACGCTGCAGGGAAGATGCTGGTGCCAGACAGCGCCTGTCCCCAAGAGGTGCAGGGACCCTGCTTTGGGCTGCCCTGCCCTCCTCGCCCTCTCCAGCCCTAGCCTTGTGGGGCCAACAAAGGAGATGGGAGACAGCAGGGACTGCCACCTCCATCATGTCCCCATGCTTTTCCTCCCCCCAACACATAGATTCACTCTTTTTCAATTTTCATAAAGCATTAAAACAAATGAATCTACATAAAAGCACGTAACAACAGTATTTCAACATTTGCATGCATCTCCCCCCCTCCCCCCTCCCTTTTTTTTTTTTTTTAAATAAAAAACATATTACAACCTGGAATTCCTGGAATTTGTCACCCTAAACTCCTGGTCTTATTTTCGTTTTCTGGCAGCAAGACAAATATCACATTTGTGCATTACAATGGAAGAGTGGGACATTATCAAACTTCTGATTTAAAGCCTTGAATTAAGACATTAAATCAAAAGCTTTTATTCTTTCAGTAAATACACACAATGACAATTTTTGGTGAACGTAAGCAATGACATTTATGAATGAAATGCAAATTCACAGTAAACGGATTAACTATTAAATTTCACATTACAAAATTAGTGGTAACATTTATTTATTTTCAAAAATGTCCTGCAAAACAATGTAAGAAAAGCATAGATTTATTTTCACTAGAAATTTAGCTTCCTCAACAGGTTTCCTCAAGTGCATGATTAAGAATATTTATGTTATCACAACACATTTCTGATTTCACACCAAATCATCTGAAATGTGAAGTTTCATATGGCTTAGAATCACAACCAAGTGGAAGTGTATAAAAGGCTGCCAATATTTGCCTGAAATACTGCACTGTGACAATAGCAGTTGATCCTGATATGCAAGTGAAGGAGAGCATGACTCACTCAGATAGGTGATTTCTTATTCCACCAGGAAGAATGTGGTTAAAAAAAAAAAAAAGAAAAAAAAAGTTTGGACTGAGTACCTTCCTTGAAGGAGGATTTCATTGAAGGGCAGAAAAAAGGCAGTGTTAAGCTGCATTTCCCTTATCATCAGCTTCCACATTAGAAAGCTAAGCAGCTGCAGTTTAAAATGAAAATTCTGATAAGAAAACAGATCACTTTCAGGACACCTTGTATCCCTGTTGAGTCCCCCTACCAGGTAGCCGCTCATCAGTGCAGAAGAGCAGAAGTGAAGGATACAACGCTCTGGCACTGCGACCCCAGACGCACTGACTACAGCACTGACAAAAGAGCCCTGGGCCAAGTGCAAACCAATGTTTTGCACTTCAGCTCGGCCAACAACTTCAGCAGTTCTGCAAGAGGACAACTTAAAGGAAGAGAGGGCAACAGAGATAAAGGGTTACAGCAAGACATTTCTACTTTTCCATTTCTTGTTCGCCTTCCTTAAATTTACCAAGGGAAGAGAAGAATCATCGCAGGGAGGCTATTATTTTTAGTATTTTTTCCATTAGCTCAAGTGTGAATCATGTTATCATCTATCACATCGATAAGAGTGGGTGAAAGCCTTAGAAATAATATTCACATTTTAAATCTACAAATATTTACTTTCGTTATGGCAATGGAAACAAGGAAGAGATGCAGTGAAAACATATGTTAAGTTGTTAAAACTGTTCAGGCTTAAAGAGATATCAAATCTTGGCAAGTGCACATAGATATCTTAAAAAATAACTATTATTCTATGTTAAAGACCTAGAAGAAATGGTCTGAAAAGAGAAAGACATCTGCTAGGAATTATCTGAATAGAAATAAATGACTAATGATGTAAAGCTAAGGGGACAGATGGTCCACACTTCACAAGCTCGCTTGAGATGCAGAATGAGCTCTAGTCGTTCTTCAGGGCTTGACTGGTAGAACGGCATGCTAAGAAGCTATTCACATTTGCTTGAAATGTTTTGGTAATATTTTCTTTCTAAATCTCTTTTTTTAGAGTACTGTAATCCTAACACTTATTCGCTTCTAATATAATCAGAAGATACCAAAAAAAGTGTTAAAAGGTTATAAGATAGCCAAAGAAAAAAGGTGAGGCTGGAAACAAATTTAGTTCTTAAACTACACATCGTGGGAGTGAAAACATCCAATAAACTAAGACTTCCAAATGTAGAGATTGAAGAATTTTACAAGGCAGTATATTAACATTTCTTTAAGATGCTGCTCAAAGATACTCTTACTATCTTACAGATCAGTGAATTTATATTGAAATAAGCATGCTCTTTTACCTATGTTTTAGACTGGCTCTCAGTGACATACAACTTCAGAGATGAAAACCACCAACCTAGTTAAATTTTATTACAGCAGCCACATTCTCTAGACACAGTCACACTGCAAACATTGCCAATTAAAACTAGATCATTTGACCTTCATCTAGCTTAGAAAAAAATAAAAATTAAGAGCTCTGCACACAGAAGGAAGACAAAGTTTTATTTATCCTTCATAGTTCAAAAAGCCATGATTCTTTGTGCTCTTCAAGATCTTGAACCAACACAAAATTCAGGAATGCCCATTAAAGCAAGTCATGGGAAGGGATGAACTATCTTTTCTAAAACCAGAGACTTTCTCAGGGCCTGCAAGTATGGCAGAGCTGAGGTTCCACCAACAAAAAGTTAAATTGTTTTTATGTTAGTGTTTCGGATATCAAATTTATTTTCCTGTTTCAGCTTTTTCAGCAAATCGTTTGCAAATAGTACTGTGCAGCAACCACTAGAGCAGGCTCCTCAGAAATAAACATCTTATATCAGATATTTTGTTCCTGAACTCTGCCTTGTGTGAAAAGGATAAACGTGTCCAAGAAAAAAAATAAATAAAAGAAGACATAAGAAAATTCTGCAAAGCCTAAGTTGTCATAATCTCAGAGATAAAGCTAAATAACATTTTACAACAACTTTTTATGACAGGAGATACATTAAGTGGAATATTTTTCCGGAACATGCAGTGCTTAATGTTAGCGCTGTTTCTTGATACATGGGTAGGGTGGAGACCTCACAGTCACTCATATTGAAAAAGCATTGGGGATATATATTAAATGACTAGTTCTGCTCCACTAAAAGGAGCTTATTATAAAGCTGAGGAACCGTTTCTTTTGTTGCCAAGACAAATATTGACCAAATCAGCAGATTAAAAGCCTTGAATTTTCAGACATATCAGCTTGACTCCAGCTATACTGTATTAGGCACTCTATGAACATATGTATTAGGATACATCATCTCATATATTCACAAACTCAGTAGGCGTTTGTCACAATCTGTACTAATAACATCACTATTCAACCGTTTTTAAGGATGCTTCCCAAAGAAAAAGTAGAATACCATTTGTTGTTGCTGCTTGACCTTTGAAATGCAAGCCTATGCATTTACATGACTAGCTGTCAAGGTAAGAAAGTTGATCTCATACCAAAAGCATTCCCAGACAAACTAGCTTGAGTTTTGGGGGGGGGGGGGGGAACGACAATGATGGACACAAACCTAAACCCAACACCATCCTTACCCCTTCACTGCTCCCTTTTCCCAGCTATAAATAAATAAAGAAGTGGGGCAAAGCAGCAAGTGAGTTAGCAGCCATTCACCTGAACAAGGAAGAAAAAAAGTCTCTCCCTCTCATGATTTACATGCTTGGCTTTACAAATTTGGCTCTGCTTCTGATGACACATGACGCAGCTGTAAACAGCAGTCCCTGTTATCTGAACAGGTCCATATCAGCTCTATTTAATAAAGCAGGAGTTACGGTTACTTTGTCTCAGATTTGTACATTTTCTTTTTCCCCAGAGAGCTCTTGGGTGTGATGCTTTCTTTACCTGGAATTACTCCAGAGCAGTCACCTACCATTTGTTCAGCTTCTGGTTCTGAGCTGGCCCCAAGGTGGTTAGGTGGTAGGTCTAAAAAAGTACCTCCAAGCTCCAATAACTCCACTCTAATTAATTAGGGATTTTGAGGCACAAAAGGGATGCTTTACTTTTAACATTTTTATTGAAACAGCTGCCCTCTCAGATAGTTGTCTTAGAGGAAATCCTGGGCAAACTGTACGCTTTCAGCTGCCAGATCTGACATTTCAGCTTCTCTTCTACTCTGCAAAGTGAATCTCATTAGGGACCGCTAAGGGTCTGTTCTTGTGCCATGGTTTTGAGGGAGTTTTTGCTGCACTTTCTGTGATTTGACAGTGCTAAGGAACATTGAAGTTATGATCCAAATAAGGAAACCTTATAAACAGCTTATGAATAAACGCGGTAATAAAGTGATGTGTACAACAAGTAAAGCCCTAGCTTGTGAATCATAAATGATGAAAAATCAGAGGGATGCAGCTCCCCAAGTCACAGCAGCCAATGCTGTACACTTCTATTTTTCAGGTAAATAACTACGACCTCATTGATTTCCTGCCAGGAAGGCATTATCTTTGACCACATGATCAAACACAAACAGAAGAGGAAAAACAATTTTTTCAGTAGGAAAAAAAAACCCTGCTAATCCTAAGGTTTCTAAAAGAGATGGAGAACGAAACTCCTCTGGAAACCCTTAAATTGTTTTTATGCCCTTACTCACCCCCCATGCAGTAGAGAAAGGGAAGTATATTGTGCTAAACCTTAATTGGTTGTGCTTTTTATTCTATCTAGCGTAGACTAAAACTTGAAACAGAATCAAAACCTGCACAGTTGTTGCTGTTTCGGTAGCGGAAACCCAACCACAAAACACTCTCTCAAGCCTCCTGCGCAGACCCCGAAGCCCAGCTTGGTGCAGCCCGGCTCCTCAGCCCCTTCGCCTTCCTGTCAGAAACCTTTAACTCAAAGGCTCTTTCTAAATAAAAAGCCCTCCTCTATTGGTCTGGACAAAGGTCCCTTTCAGTCCCTGGTAGGATGCACTTGAGATGCTAACAGGCTTTTCCTGCACCTGGAAGGCTTTATATCCCCGCTGCCTCTTTTGCTTTCATCTCTTGCATGACAGCGGCTTCCCTGGACTGAAGCAACAGAGCACTGACACGATTTTGCTCTCCTCACAATATTCATAATACAAGGATGATGACTGCATACACACTGCTTCTCAAAATTAACGTCTAAAGGCCTGCATTGCAAACAACTGCCCCTGTTCCCAAAAGGAACAAATTTCTAGGGCTACAGGACTGGAAAGCTCTTTAGGGGTTTAGCCCTTTAGAGGTTCTCATGCACTGTCTGAAGAGAACTACAGTTTTTAAAGACTGTACATTTCCAGAGGTATCACTGCTTCTTAGCCATCAGAAACACCTGTGCCATTTTTAAGTGATTCTGTCGAAAGAGTTTGGGCTACAGGGAAGGGACTGCACTTGGGCACCTTTGGATGCAGTTGGGGAACTTGCACTTGATCCATGACAACCTTCCCAGCCCTAAGGTAACTCCTACAAACTGCCTTAATGTAGCAAAGTATTAATGCAAAAGTGTTCTACCTACAAAGCAAATGTTATGTAATTAAAAACATCCCCCCCCCCCCCAAAAAAAAAAGAGACAACTTGTCTAGTAACAAATGGAAAACAATCAGCATTAATAACTTCAATTGGTCAATGGTTTATCACTGTTTATTATTACCATGATACAACCCAGTGATTAAAAATCTGGGGGAAAAAAAAGCATACCTTAGAAACACTCCTTCTTACAAACAGCTATAGGTTTTTAATAGGGAGTCTGTCATTTCTAAGCTGTTTAGCCCCTGTCTCTTTCCACGCTCCCCATTCAATGAGATTTGACAATGCAGAATTCAGCTGCAAACCTGCGTTATAATGTGAGCAGGCTGTAACATTGCACTATCTTCCTTGAGGCTAATCACTTTATAATGAGTTTAGTGAAAAGTACCTATGCAATAAGTTGTAGCTGACAGCAGCCCAAGGGAACCTCTAAGTGCTAAAAATTAGCTGCTGAGGGATGTTGGATCTCATCTTTTTGAAGATAGAAAACAGATTTCTTTCTAAAATACACGCAGTTTAAAGTAGACATAAATCAAACAGATGGTAAAGAATTTGTTTTGCTATGGGCTTTATCCTGTTTTTATTCTTTCATCCTTATGAGGTAACATACTTTAAAAAACGAGAGTAAGATTAGTCATCCTGCTAGAGATCCAATTATACCCATTTGTGACACTACGTATTTGGGACTGAAAACAGACGTGCCTGTGAATCAACTTGCAGTGGTGAACTAGACAGCTAAAGTAAAGACCTCTGCTCACTTCTCCAAGGACAGACACTCTGGGGACGCAACTTGTTCCAGGCAGATCCAAACAGGGCAGAATTATGCCTTTCCCCCACCCCCCTGCAGCCACAGCTCTTTATGTTGTTATATACTGCCAAAACATTGTTTTGCCACCCAGAAAAATTAGTAGTTATCATTATTTAGCATTTTACACAAAGCTAATTTAGCTGGGCGATCTGCGATTCTAAAAATAAAAACACTTTAATGTTACAGGGCATGAAGCTAGGGAGAAGTTCAGCCCTTTGGAAACCTGGGCTATGAACCATGGGAATCTCAGAATAAAATCACTCTGAGATGAAAAACTGGTAATATACACGGATACAGAATTACTGAATTATAAAAATACTCATTCTTGCATTAAAATACCACTTTTGCTACTGAGATCACCAAAGTGAAGGACATTGCACCTATCTTTGCCAATATCTTTTCTGGGTGATATGATAATATATGTAAAAACTACTAGGGAAAAGTCCAGATCTTACAATATCTGTTCAGGAGATTTGACTAATGTAAATCAAGGATCATAGAATCAAGGATATTGAATAAATCAGTTTACAGACTATTCCAACACGGTTAAATGAATAAAACCATAGGAAGCTAATTCCTTGCCTATTAGAACATTAGAATTAGAACATAGAGAAATGCTGTATGTAATTCCACCCCAGCCTTTGTAGAATGAATGCATTTATCAGCTGTGTGAGTTTTGCTTTCTCTAATCTATCATCTACAAGCAAACACTTATTAATCACATCTGCTTAGGAAATAACAGATTGTTATATAAATCTAACACAAAGTGTACAATATATGTAATTTAACAGAACCAGATAGCCCGCTACTCAGGTGTTAATTGTCAGATACAGACAACAAAACATAAATGTAGAAAACACTGTGAATGCACGTAAAATAATCATTCCAAGCTCCCTACTAACTGGTATAAAACTGTTGTGCTTTGACATGCTGACATACTGTAATTACACTTGATTTACAGCGATATAGTTAACCTAATTTGCATATCTACCTGCATTCATAAAACACCTACTTATTATACGTTACTCCAGGTTGCCCTTTTATCAAAATATTTACAGAAAATAAGCCCACAACTATTAGAACAATTTATTCTTCCATAGTGTATTACAAGGGTCAGACAGTAAATAAAAACACTTCCCTTTTGCACCATGTATGTTATCTTTCACAACTGTTGAGAACACAAGTAACTCAACCTGAATTTTAACACTTACGAATGAGTGACTTGGAATTTAATCAAGATTAGTCTTATGTCATCAAACCCTGCTGAGATAATGAGAAAAAAACAAACTGATTTAAGAATTTACCCCCATTAATTTTTCTTTTTTTTTTTTCCTCATTTATGGTTTTCAATGAGATCTGAAGATGCGTTTTCAGAGGCACAGAAAACCTTTAAAAAGCCTGACAACAGCTTACTTTTCCAGACCCAGAGCATTCAAGATAAGCTTCAAATATGAAATGCTGGCTGCTTATCTGAATTGGAATCCACACCCAAACCATTTCAAGTGAGTCATTGTATCTCGCAGTCTTTAGGTTGCTTTAGTAATCGGCAACACAGACTTCATTTGGAGATGGGATGAAAGTCATAATTCAATTACAAGGATGACTGCCTAATCCACTAAATAAAATGGACATAAAAGGTAAAATAAACAGAATTCCCACCTTATTTTAATGAGATGCTCTGTCATAAAAGAGGTAAATTTAGTCAGTTTACCCACAAATAGCTGTGGAAAATGTAGATACTCACTGCCCAAATCCAAATTTAATTGTAGCATAAATTTAAATAGAATGTACTGAGTTACAACTATGTTGTAGTAACTGAAAATGTCACTCATTGGTGCTTAGTTAATTCTAGCACAGGGAGAAATCATATTTGAATAATGACTATTACTCAAACTCATAAGTACTCTAGGTAAAATACTGCCATCAAATAACATAGTATGAAAACTGAAAAAAAAAGCACATCCTATATTGTTACAACTTAAGGCAATAATTGGTGCTGGAAATATTTACTGCCAGAATTGATACTGTATTTAAAATCTAGCAAGACGCACTATTGCTAGTTAAATCAACATAAATTAAATCTCAAAAGTAGAAAGGTAATAGTTATTAATTTAACATTTGAACAAAGGGTAAAAAGTGGGAAAATAAACAATAATGAAACTAATTTGGTAATGAAGAACCTAATATACAGGGAAACTGCTGTGATCTGATTGCAGATACAAGTAAAACAGTTTAACTTCCTTTCAGTACTTTTAGATTCTATTCAACACCCTGGATAATTGTTTGACAAGATAGCTAAGCTTCAGTCTGAGGAAAGCAAGTATATACACCCATAGTAACTTAAGCTGACTTCTTTGAGGTTGTCAACCTGTCAAAATCTAGTAGCACATCTCAGAGCATGGCTCATGCCCCTGTATTCAATATTTGTTTCTGACCTATTGAAATGGGAGACACTTTGGAATCTAAATACTGCTTCAGATCTGCAAGCAGAAGCACAGAGACTACCAAATTGGGCACTGTTTCCAATAGCATTCTGATAAACTGTTCCAAAGCTCGGTGAAACCTACCTTCATGGCACAACTTAGAAACGAAGAACTGACCCCAAACTTTTGTATCAAAACCCTCTCATTTCATCAGATTTCATCAAGAGCTTCGATATGTATATTTGTCTAAATAGCTTTTGTTCAGCAAATGTATGTTTTAAGTGGCTGTCGAAAAGTAAAACCTTCTCCCTAGCTGAATGAGACTTTTTGCCAAGCGGAGCAAAAACAAAGTGACCCCCCCTCCTACAGCTCCTCTGGGTGCTCTGTACTCTTCCCTTCTTTCTCTTTCCCAAGTCTATGTTTTTTGGCCCTAGATAACTTCTAGACTCAGCACCTTATAACAATGACATCTTTTCCTAGGTTGCACCTGCACCAGGTAGAAAGACTCAGTTTTGCTCCAATCCATTTCTCGTATTCTTCTCACAGCTCTATCAGAAAATTACTTTTGTAAAACAGAGGCTAGTCACAGTGTATATGTGGTGCTTGACCTTATAGGTATAAATCTCCTCACCAGGAATAAAAAGAAACCCCTACCTTATAGCTTTAGAGGAAACAATTCTTCTCCTTGGACATCAGTTCTCAGTCTCAAATTAACTACATCATTAAAGTTGATGAGAGAATGTGCCAGCTGGACAAACTGACTTTTGCTAATTAAAAGCATTACCATAAACCTGTATCATTTACTCTCATACAGGATGAAGATGACTTAAGAACTACATCAGAGTCTTTATTTAGGCTTCTTACTGCAAATACAACCATCAATACCATAATTTATTTTACAGTCTGCATATACTTAGACTGAAATGGGCCTAAACAAAAGCAACCAATTTGTCACAGTCCTGGAAGTAAGCAGATGCCTAGATGTTCAAAAAGATATCGGACAAGTAGTTCCTTCAGGATATACACAGGGATTTCCTGGAAATGCATACACTTTTTACAGGAAAAACATTTCTATAATCTGCTTTAAGATGGAAACTAAACCTAGAATGTGGAAAAGAGCAACAAAAATAAAAACACCAAAGCCAATCAACACAAACAAACAAAAAACACGACAAAACCACAAAACAGTTTGACTTTCTGCTGTGATGAAATGTCTTCCAAAAAAAAAAAAAAGACTTTATGCAAAAGCTAAAGAATTTGGAGAAATATCCAAACATTTGAATTTATGCTTTAACTAATCCAAAAGCATGCATTTAGAGGGATGTGCACCATTAACCAGTCAGGGAAAATAGAAACCCAACATTATATTAGAGTTCCAGCAATCATCACTCACTTTGACATGAGCTGTGGTTTCAGGGAGCATATTTTTTGTTTATCTGCTTTTCGTTGTTATTTTTTGCTATGTGGGGATGCAAAGTACTCTGACAGCCTGTTGCAAAAACATTACAAAAGTCTGTTTATGCTATCACCTCAGTAAGCGAAGTTTTCCTTTATTGCAGTTGCTTCTGCTTCACTGTTATATAAACAGACTTCAGTAAGTTTTTACTGCAGTCACGAAAAATGCCCTTCGAGTACAGTAGCTATCACAAAGGTGCCAAAGGGATGGAAGCAGGTTGGGGATAAAAAACAAAACAAACCAGTTAATAGACAAAAAACATTAGCATTCTCTATTGCTGTTTGCAACTGAAAGAGACTGAACAAATGAATGCTTTATGTGACACAGAATAGGTGGATTTATTGACAACACCCCATAAAAGGCCAGCGCTTCAAAGAGCATTTCCTGGTGTCTGTCACTAAATAAATAATATCTATAAATTCTTCCAGGTTTAAATAGAAGGGACAAAACCCAGTGTTATAATTACAAGACAAAAAATATTAAAATACACTGTTCACCTCATGAATAAATACATATGGAGAATCTCACACTCGTATTTGTTGCTGGTACAGCTGTTCCCAGGGGGGAGATAATAACTAGGAAGAAACTGAGACTTGTGCTCTCAGCAAAAATGGAAAAGTTTATGTACTGAAAATCAGTTAGATAGCTGCATATCTTTCTTACAGGAAAACAATGCACAAACAGGTCAACGTGTTTCGCCATCTAACCACCTCCCTCAGGACCCAGCGAGCAAGGCATTGGTGGCAATGCAACCATTTTTATTTATTTATTTATTTTGCAATGGCGCACTAATTTTGGCATATAGCTGAAATACTGCAAGCATTCATATGTTAAAAGGTCAAGAGAAGACCCGTTTTTATATGGGGCCATTTCTGCATTGCACCAAGTCCCCTCTGAAGGAGGCTATAAAGATAGAGATTTCCTAATCTGAGAACACTCCTTGCGAAGATGAAGTGCCAATACACCGAGCTCCGTGCTGCAGTGCTCGAAAAGTCTGCAAAATAAGAGGTGTGCTCACACAGATATTGGCATAAGACAAGTTCCTGGGGCTTCAATTTTGGTAAAAAGTCAGACGCTATCACTCAAATTAGAATTTGTGAAGCTGGCTTATTAGATATCTGCATACAAATACTAGGTCCCTTATCGAGTTCCTAGCATCAAAATGCCCTCTGTTGGTGTGTGAATGAGAGATAGTCTGTTGAACTTTGCACCTATTATTTATAGGTTATAACAACTTCTAATAAATTTCCATCTTTAGAGCAATGTAACTTATGGACACTACTGGACACGAGTACTTATCTCTCCATCTTAAGTACAAAAATGACAGTATGAACCCATTCTTAGAGGCAATTTCTCAAAGGATGGACAAATAAATGGAAATTCAGTTTCACAGAAAAACTAACAGCGGAAAGTTACATGAGCTCAAATCCTATTATTGTATCATTGAAACTAAAATTTAATTATTTTTGCAATACCTTACCGAAAGAGACCTCAAACTCATGATGTAATATCCTTGTAGAGATTATGTTCTCAATACCTGAACTGACACAGTTCACCCAAGTTAAGTCTTGTTATATTAAAAAGCTGTTCTGTAACTGAAAAAAAGCAAAACACTTCTTTTAATCCAAGCAAGAACACACTTTGTTACTGAATAAAGACTATTTTAATATCTAAAATGCCTACAACACACTGCTTTGTTAATTTATGAAAAAACCTCCTCTACACCATCCTCTTTCTTAATGCCTATTTATCCAACATGAAACATGCTTATTTTTTCATCACTAAAAAAAAAGTAATACTAGCTTTTGTGCCTTTTCTTCATTGCTCTAAGCTCTGTGTTAAAAAACAGTGTTCAAAATAAATAGAACAATTACCCTGTTCTCTCTCTGTGTCTCTTCCCAGCCACAGAATCACTCATTAACAAACTGAAGGACTTACAAACAAACTAGTAGCCTTCTCTTGACTTCCAGCTCCAGGAAACACAGAGATTTCACCTTGCCTTCCTCAATCACACTTCTCTGCAATATGCTTGGAGTCAATCTTTCCTTGCACTGTTTTTTCCACAAGGCCACTGCATCTTTCCATCACCTTCTCTAGAGCTAGGAGTAAGTAGAAACTCTGCTTTGGTAATTACTGAATGAGGTGAGAACACAGGTTATGTGTTGCAGAAGTGGAATCCTTTGTTTACAATATTTAATGTTATTGAAGCCACATCAGCTGAGCTTATGCATTCAAACTCTTGTGAACCACTCCTGACAGTCTCGCACATGATTTACTTATTACCATCTATTCTATGCTCTATGCAAATGCAGAATCAAAACACAAAAAAACGTTATTTTAACATCAATAAGACTGGTTTCACACTCCTTCTAAAATAAAGAAACAAATGAACATACCTGAAAACTGTTTAAGAGATGTTAAAAACAGGATGAATGCTTCATTCAATCCTTTACTTAATAAAGGTTAAAATCTGTGACTTCAGTTTGGATCATACCCTTAAAGTGTTTAACATAAGAAGGAGTAGATTTGTTTGGCAAAACAAACAAACAAAAAAAACATTTCTTCTTGAAAAAGAAACGTGTTCACATCTGAGCTTTTCAAGAAAAATCAGAAGAAACAGATCTCAAAATGCATATGGTCCAAGAACACCAATCTACAAGCACATTTGTGCTGATGTCATTTATTTTTGTTGCATCTGTTATAAAACATACTTATGCATGCAAAAAATATAAATTACTTTTAAGAGTTTAGACCTGAAGTTATTATACTGTGAAAAGATAATACCAAAAAACAGACCTATTTTAATGTAAAATTTCAAAGTCGCACAATATTAAAGTGGTATTGGTACGTATTATTATTGTTCCACTCTTATTATTTTGCAATATTCCAAGAGCCAAATTGAAGGTTATCCTAGCTGCTTTGTCATCATTTAGACCTGGCAGCTCCTTTTTGGCCACACTCAGTGCCCAACTGACAGTGAGAGGGGCCAGCTGCAGCTATGCTTTAGTTGTGGAAATCATCTCGCAGTCTCAAAACTCAAGCATTCACAAGCATAGTCGTGGAGTAACAGCACTGAAGTAATACAGCTCTGCCTCAGTGCATCTCAGGCCTAACAGTGTACAGAGCTATCATGGACTATTTCAATTTATAAAGAATCATACAATCATAGAATATCCCAAGTTGGAAGGGACCCATAAGGATCATCTAGTTCAACTCCTTGCACCACACAGGTCTACCCAAAATTTTAGACCATGAAGACCAGAAGAAAGAGTCAGGCAAACGTGTTGTGAAAAAAACAAGAATGGGCAACTCTGGTGCTCACAACTGTTTTGCTATTTATTGATTGTATTTTATTTAGTTAAAGAAGTTTATCGACCACTTCTGAGTCATCCCATACCTAAACTCCCTTTTCAGGAAAAAGAAAAAAAGAAATGCTTGAAAAAAATCCCTGACAGCAAATTATAATCTCTTCCATGTTACCCTGTGACAGAGTCACTTGGTCACCGAAGCTCGTCACCCAAGCTACAGATTTGTGGAAAAGGCTGCCTGCATCTCAACTGTCTGAATATTCTACTCTTTTTTTCTCTCCTGATGATAAGCAAGAACATTTTGCTCGACTGTCTGTATAATAACAAAATGCCACTGGAAAGTCTAAGGCAGTTTTACACTTACACTTTTACAACAAATTAGACAAAGTGTTGTTGAGGCCAGGCCCCTGTGAGGCACTGGCTTGGAGGGACGATGTGCTCTCACTCACATTTACTTCCACTGTTCCAAGTAAGTTAACAGCTTTAAGAAAGTTAGCTGGAATCAGCTTTAATTTTTAGCTGTAACAACAATGGAAGTCAACATACCAGAAAAAAAAAAAAGGATTAAAACCAACCAAACAAAAAAACAATGAAACTTGGAAGGAAGCTCCTGTTTTCACAAACATGCGGTCTACTGACCTTAAACAGATTTTTAAAAGGTTGTCCCTTCACCCTTAAAACTGATTAGCATTCATTGGTAAGACAGGTCAATATAACAACGGTTCAATGATCTGGATGAGGGCGTCCAGTGCACCCTCAGTAAGTTTGCAGATGACACCAAGCTAAGTGCGTGTGTCGATCTGCTCGAGGGCAGGAAGGCTCTGCAGGAGGATCTGGATAGGCTGGACCGATGGGCTGAGGTCAACTGCATGAAGTTCAACAAGGCCAAGTGCCGGGTCCTGCACCTGGGGCGCAACAACCCCAAGCAGAGCTACAGGCTGGGAGATGAGTGGCTGGAAAGCTGCCTGGCAGAGAAGGACCTGGGAGTATTGGTTGATAGTCGGCTGAATATGAGCCAGCAGTGTGCCCAGGTGGCCAAGAAGGCCAACAGCATCCTGGCTTGCATAAGAAGCAGTGTGGCCAGCAGGCCTAGGGAAGTGATTGTGCCCCTGTACTCGGCTCTGGTGAGGCCGCACCTCGAGTACTGTGTTCAGTTCTGGGTCCCTCGCTACAGGAAGGACATGGACGTGCTCGAGCGAGTCCAGAGAAGGGCGACCAAGCTGGTGAGGGGTCTGGAGAACAAGTCTCACGAGGAGCGGCTGAGGGAGCTGGGTTTGTTCAGCCTGGAGAAGAGGAGGCTCAGGGGAGACCTCATCGCTCTCTACAGTTACCTTAAAGGAGGCTGTAAAGAGGTGGGGGTTGGTCTGTTCTCCCACGTGCCTGGTGACAGGACGAGGGGGAATGGGCAGAAGTTGCGACAGGGGAGTTTTAGGTTGGATGTTAGGAAGTACTTCTTTACCGAAAGGGTTATTAAGCATTGGAATGGGCTGCCCAGGGAGGTGGTGGAGTCACCATCCCTGGAGGTCTTTAAAAGACGTTTAGATGTAGAGCTTAGCGATATGGTTTAGTGGAGTACTTAGTGTTAGGTCGGAGGTTGGACTCGATGATCTTGAGGTCTCTTCCAACCTAGAAATCTGTGATACTGTGATACTGTAACAATTGCTTCAAGTTATGTTCTTAGTGTAACCCTTGCTTGTGTTAAAAAAAAAAAAAAAGCAAGGATTTATTTTAAATTACATTATTTATTTACAAAAACAATCATCTCTGAGATGATACAATAGATAATCTATTTATAGCAATTAGAGGTGGAAAAAACTCAACTTCAAGGCATGTACTTAGAAATTCTGGATTGACACTACACATTTATTGACAAGCATTTCATTGGAGCTCAAAGAAGCGGCAGGATTTCATGCTGCTGATGCGTATTAGCTAATCGGTTTGTAAAATTATGCATGCCTTGTCACAGAAAAATGCCTCATTAAAAGTCCTTCAGAAAAATCTTATCTCTGGATCATTCCTGAAAAAAAGAGGCTAACAAAGACGTGAACGCAACTTCATGTACAGACTGTTCGTGTCATCACACAATCCTTTGAGCTTGTTCAGTGGAAAAGCTCTTGTAGCAGATTGCTGATGTAAATGAAGTTTGCCTATGTGTTTTGCAGAAAATCTATGTGGGTTACTGAAGGTTTGTGTCAGATTTTTGTCCCTCTGGCCCCCAAATCAAAGCTTTGGTTTTGCATAGCTCTGTGGAAGAAGTTAAATCACTTTTTCAATTACAGTCTAAAATTCTTTTCAGAGAATCAGCCAAGGGTCTACAACATTCACATCCTTACTTCACAAGTGATACAACTTATGTAGCCTCCTCCATTCATATCCATTGAAATCCAAAATGAATTTGAGTACTATGGTTTATTTGTGCAAGACAGCTGAATAATCAGGCCATGTAATCTCAAAAAAGAATTTAAGAGCCTTTAATGTATTATTTTTTTTGAGACAGTTTTCTACGCTAATTTGGATTTTCCCTATTAGGAGGAGCTTAATTAACATAAAGAATTAAGAAACCAATAATACATAGAATACACTGGCATTTCATCTTGAAATCCCTTTATTAACGTCTGATAAGTTTATTCTGAGGACAGTACTTCTTGAGTATTTTATGTTTTTTCAAATAATATTACTCAAGAGAATACTACCCCATGTCAGGCTATAACAGAGTATCACTCTTCCAATAGCAGCAAAGCAGTTTTCAAAAGGAAATGTCCATAAAAAATGTATCTGATAACAGTATTCTGCAACTTTTTATTCATCAATGTGAATAACATAAGTTGCATTTTTAATATAACTGGAAATTAGAAATATACTATTTCTGTATGCATGTCTATTTGACTGCAATGATCTGTTCAAATCTGAGGCAATCCACTTACTAAGCTGTTGTCAGATTCTGTTTTTATATTTATTACAGTGAGTCAAGACTCCAGAGATGTCATGTTTACTCCCAACAGATACACTTAAAATGAAAAGCTTTTCTCAAAAATTCTGTTTCATGAGGATTTTTTCACTAATCTTTATCATTAAAAATTGTTTAAGAAGGCTATTATATTAAAAATTTTTTACAGAGGTTAGAAAAGAAGAATCTTACTTCCATCCTTTTACCGCTGCCCACTTAAAAACATACAGTGGGAACAGAACAATAAGGAAGAGGTTCATTTCACACTTAGCAGGATTCAAAATGAATAAATATTTACCACGGTTTCATTTTAAAAATGCAAAGGACACAATAGACAGACATTCTCTTGGTTGACACGTCACAGAAGATGAAAAACTGAGGGAAGAACCAGAACGTCAACTGCAACTTGGGACAGCTTCCGTGTTAACACAGATCGATTCAGTAATAACGTCTTTCACGTCTTTAAGAGGAAAACACATTAATCACAGAATCGTCTAGGTTGGAAGAGACCTCCAAGATCATCTAGTCCAACCTCAGCCCTAACACTAACAAGTCCTACACTAAACCATATCGCTAAGGGCTACATCTAAACGTCTTTTAAAGACCTCCAGGGATGGTGACTCAACCACCTCCCTGGGCAGCCCATTCCAGTGCCTAACAACTCTTTCAGTAAAGAAGTTCTTCCTAACATCCAACCTAAACCTCCCCGACGCAACTTTAGCCCATTCCCCCTCGTCCTGTCACCAGGCACGTGGGAGAATGGGAGAATAGACCAACCCCCACCTCGCTACAGCCTCCTTTAAGGTATCTATAGAGAGCGATGAGGTCTCCCCTGAGCCTCCTCTTCTCCAGGCTAAACAATCCCAACTCCCTCAGCCGCTCCTCGTCAGACTTGTTCTCCAGACCCCTCACCAGCTTCGTTGCCCTTCTCTGGACTCTCTTGAGCACCTCCATGTCCTTCTCGTAGCGAGGGGCCCAAAACTGAACACAGTACTCGAGGTGCGGCCTCACCAGAGCCGAGTACAGGGGGACAATCACCTCCCTAGACCTGCTGGCTACACTGCTTCTTATGCAAGCCAGGATGCTGTTGGCCTTCTTGGCCACCTGAGCACACTGCTGGCTCATATTCAGCTGCCTATCAACCAGTACTCCCAGGTCCTTCTCTGCCAGGCAGCTTTCCAACCACTCTTCTCCCAGACTGTAGCGCTGCTTGGGGTTGTTAGGCCCCAGATGCAGGAGCTGGCACTTGGCCTTGTTGAACTTCATGCAGTTGACCTCAGCCCATCAGTCCAGCCTATCCAGACCCTCCTGCAGAGTTTTCCTACCCTCGAGCAGATCGACACACGCACCTAACTTGGTGTCGTCTGCAAACTTACTGAGGGTGCACTCGATCCCCTCATCCAGATCATCGATAAAGATATTAAAGAGGACCGGCCCCAGCACTGAGCCCTGGGGGACTCCACTAGTAACCGGCCTCCAACTGGATTTGGCTCCACTCACCACAACTCTTTGGGTCCGGCCATCCAGCCAGTTTTTAACCCAGCAAAGCGTACGCCAGTCCAAGCCACGAGCAGCCAGTTTCTTGAGGAGAATGTTGTGGGAAACGGTGTCAAAAGCCTTACTGAAGTCAAGGTAGACCACATCCACAGCCTTCCCCTCATCCACCAAGCGCGTCACTTGGTCATAGAAGGAGATCAGGTTCGTCAAGCAGTACCTACCTTTCATAAACCCATGCTGACTGGGCCTGATCGCCTGGTTGCCCTGTAAGTGCCGCGTGATGACATTCAAGATAATCTGCTCCATGAGCTTCCCTGGCACTGAGGTCAAGCTAACAGGCCTATCGTTCTCCGGGTCAACCTTCCGGCCCTTCTTGTAGATGGGCGTCACATTTGCTAGCCACCAGTCGACTGGGACCTCCCCTGATAGCCAGGACTGCTGATAAATGATGGAAAGCGGCTTGGCCAGCTCCTCTGCCAGTTCGCTCAGTACCCTCGGGTGGATCCCATCCGGCCCCATCGACTTGCGTACATCCAAGTGTTGTAGCAGGTCGCCAACCATTTCCTCATGGATAGTGAGGGCCACATCCTGCTCCCCATCCCCTTCCACCAGCTCAGGGTACCAGGTATCCAGAGAACAACCTTCTTAAGGAGTGCCCAGCCTTCCTGGACTCCTTTGCCCTTCAGAACCTCCTCCCAAGGGACTCTGCCAACCAGTGTCCTGAACAGCTCAAAGTCAGCCCTCCGGAAGTCCAAGACAGCGGTTTTACTGGTCCCCTTCCTGACTTCGCCAAGAATAGAGAACTGAACCATTTCGTGGTCACTCTGCCCAAGACAGCTCCCGACCACATCTCCCACCAGTCCGTCACTGTTTGTGAACAGAAGGTCTAGCGGGGCACCTCCCCTGGTAGGCTCTCTAACCAGCTGCGTCAGGAAGCTATCTTCCACGCTCTCCAGAAACCTCCTAGACTGCTTTCTCTGGGCTGTGTTGTGCTTCCAGGATATGTCTGGGAAGTTGAAGTCCCCCACGAGAACAAGAGCTGACGATTTCGCGGCTTCTGCCAGCTGCCTGTACAACTCCTCATCAGTCTCCTCATCCTGGTTTGGCGGTCTATAACAGACCCCCACCAGGATGCTTGCCTTGTTGGCCTTCCCTCTGATCCGATACCATAGGGACTCAACCTTATCATTCCCAGCCTCAAGTTCCTCAACATCTAAACACTTTCTAATATAGAGAGCCACACCACCACCCCTTCTGTGCTGCCTGTCCCTTCTGAAGAGCCTATAGCCAGACATTGCAGCACTCCAGTCATGAGAGTGGTCCCACCACGTTTCCGTGATGGCAACCAAGTCATAGCCTTCCTGCTGCACGATGGCTTCCAGCTCCTCCTGTTTGTTGCCCATGCTGCGTGCATTAGTGTAGATGCACTTGAGTCGGGCCATTGCCATCTTCCCCAGCTTTGCCATTGTTCCCCCCGGCACAGCTCCAACAAGCCTTCTTTCAGCCCCATCCCCCTTCTTTCCTAGTTTAAAGCCCTCTCAACGAGCCCTGCTAGCTCCTGGGCTAGGATCCATTTTCCCCTTAGAGATAGGGACCCGTCTGCGGCCATCAGGCTGGGTGCCGAGTAAAGCGCCCCATGGTCAAAAAAACCCCAAAATTTCTGTGTTGGCACCAGCCTCTGAGCCACGTGTTAATCAGGTGGGCTTTCTGTGTCCTCTCAGTACCCCTCCCTGCTACTGCAGGGATAGATGAAAACACCACCTGCACTCCCGCTCCATCCACTAACCGTCCCAGTCCCCTAAAGTCCAGTTTGATAGCCTTCAGGCTTCTCTCATCAATATTATCACTGCCAGCCTGGACTATCAAAAGAGGGTAGTAGTCAGAGGGGCGAACCAGTTGGGAAGCTTCCTGGCAATATCCCTGACCCTGGCCCCAGGGAGGCAGCAGACTTCCCTACGGGTAGGGTCAGGTCGACAAACAGGGCCCTCAGTTCCCCTGAGAAGGGAGTCGCCTACAACGATTACCCTTCTGTCTTTCTTGGTGGAGGCAGTCTTAATGTTCCTGAAACAAGTCCCTCTGCTCTAAGGAGTGCTGGTGAATTAACAGTCATCCCAAAGTACATAATAAATACCTTATTTAGGTCAAAAGGTCTCATTACTTCCCAAACCTTGTTTGAAAATCCAAATCTAGCTAGATTATTCTCCCAAGAATTCAGCAGAACAAACGTGTCTTTCCATGATGAAGTTCTACCACCTCTAGATACTGTCTTGCAGGAAACATTACGATGAAGGTACACACGTCCTATATCCAAACATAAACATTGATCTCAAGCAATATCAAGAATCAAGAACTGAGCACTCAGGTCCCATTTTCTATTGCTAGTTTTCTGTTGTTGTTTTTTTTTTTTTTCTCCCCGTATTCCCTAATTAGTCCCTCTTAACAAACCAACAACAAATCTTCTTAACTAGTCATATATCTTACATTCATGATTTAAACAGAATCATGTAAATACATTTGCAGAGATGAAAGACTCACTGAGCACAAAAAAAAAAAAAATCCTTAACCCTGCCTACAGTAGCAGCACCCCACCTGATCTGTAGGTACCAACATCACCTATGGTATCCCATATTTCCTGCAGCTTAAGACATGCCTTCATCTCTCATCACTGACTTCCCGACGATGCTTAATTTAACACATTAAAGTCCTGCTTCGGGCATTCTTGTTACTTATGTTTTGCACAATGGAAAATATTTAGCTTAGGATGCTGCTGAATGCTGGATTAAGTTTACAGAAATCCAAATGTTATCCTTCACATTTTATTGCTGTCAGGCAACACAACAACAAACCATGGCAGAAAACCAGACCATACTGGAAGAAGCTCAGACCTGCCCCAGCCACCAGCACTGCCATACAGAGGAGCTACCAGACAGCTCCCCGTTTCCCCGAGGCCACTAGTGGCGGTTCTTTGGCTCTTAATTTTTCCACCTGATTGCATCTCCATAAAACATGGCATTTATGAGGAAATGTCCCTCTCCTCCCCTACCTGTCTCTTTCTCCCAGCCGTCATGACAAGAGGTTATTCCAAACTTGTGTTGAGCTAATACAACTCTTAGATGCAAGCAAGCACCAAGTATGCATTAGACTACATATGTTATATAATCACATTTTAGCAGAAATTAAACAAACTGCATTTTTACTACCAAAGTCCTCAGCCTGCCAGTTTTGCCTTCACAATGCTATCCTTCAAGGAGATTTTAAAGAGATGTTTGCTGAGCTCCCCAACACCTTGGTAAGGTTAGGCTTTCAGAAAAAAATAGCATAAAATCTGTACAAAGTATCACTTGTGCCTAACCTCCCACCCTACCCCAACATCTATTACTAATTACATGCCTTCTCCTATAGCTTTTCCCTTTCCCTTTTTTCATTACACCAAAGCAGGATGAAGGCCAAGAGGCTGGCCCAGATAAGCCTCTGGTCCTGTACAGGCAGAAAAAGCCAGACACCCATTAAATCCTGTCTTTTGTTTCACGCATGTATCAAACGGCTGCAGAGCCAAGGATTTGGCTAAGGAAAAGTCCCACAGGCCCCTTTGCTTTCTGAAGTTTTCTTCCGCATTTACTTTTAACTGACATGGGAAATTTCACAAGGACTTTCTGTGGCGTTGCTGCAGAGTTGAACAGAATCACAGAACGTTTCCTTTCTTGATCTCATCTCTTAGGCCTCAAGAATCATGCATGAGAAGCACCAACTACACACTGGAAAATAAACCACACCCGATACAGACAAAAGCCAGACGGACGAACTGAAGCTCACCAAGTCTCCAGGTGGGGGTCTGGCACTGAAACCTGCCCTCACCCATATGCAATCCTTTAAGCCACCAACCTGATCCAACCCCAGCACCGCTCACAAGGTGGAGGCACAGCAATAAAACTCCTCAGAGCACATCCAATGAGTTTGGATCTCAGAATCAATCTGGTCTAAGAGTTGTGTTAACGGGATTTTGACCGCTGTCATATTTTTGTCTTGGGATGAAAAGCAGCTCTACTCTTTGTGGACAAGCCTGCAAATACGCAAAGAAGCTGTTTCACTGGATTCTAGGAGATTATCTATGCCAATATGATCTATGTCGACAGAAATAACTCACACATTAAATATTTACAGGAAATCAGCTTGTAACTTCAATTAAACTGTTTTTTGACTTTCGTACACTTTCTCCACATACAAGCCAGCAGAGATACCTGATGCTTGTCTCTTCAGGGACTCAAATACTTTAATAACCTAGCCATAATTTTCTGAAATCAAAGGATAAAAATTGGTGTTTAATGCACCTTGCGGTGTTTAAATACAATGAAACTAGTTCCTGAAGAAGAGGAAGTCTTGATGAAGACCAAGGGTGCAGGTAGATGCCTGAAAGGATGCTGCAGCCTGTAGTCATAATCTCTTGTGTGGTTTGTACATCCATAAATGAGTTGTATAATCACTCCTCTATTTGAATAATCCCTCCTTAAAAAAATATATAATCTTTTTATTGTGATCACAAAGCACAGAAGAAAATGTGATAATAAGCTGAGACTATTACTTATCTATTGCAATTCACAAAACAAGAAATTAGGTAATCATGTTAATGAGATAATATTTGCAGCCCAGAATTTAAAGAATTATTATGCAAATCACATCATGAATAGGGAAAGGAAGCAAAAGAAAGGTTTATGCACCAAACAATTGTGTCAGAATGCACACACCCTATTGAACTTTAATTTGAATGAATGCAATTAAATCATGTATTTTCATACCTCTCTAAACATGAGATACAGCATGCTCGAATCATCCCACTACAGGTAGTAGCCATGTAAGTCTGAAAAAATGCAGGCTGCACTAAATTAATTTCAAGTTCTTTTTAAAAACTGACCGGAGTGGCTAAGCAATATTGCTTTTTGTACACTCTACCCAAACCCTCCATTTTCATCAATTCAAATTTACACCTAGATGTTGATGCTTTATCACCACAACACCTCCTCCCTTCAGATTCTGCAATCAGAATGCAGAGCAGATGGGCAGCAATGTCCAATGAATAAAAAGTCACAGATAAGAGTAGGTGCATGGATGTTCAAATGATCCTGTGATAGAGAGATAAGTGTTAACTGCATTGAGAAAGAAGAACGCATGCCTAGGATCTGAGCCCAGGGCTGAGGGATGAGAACAGCAGGTTTTATTTGAAGTTACTTTGCTGTCTTCCCCGGTGAGCTGGAGCATATTCCCCCCCCCCCCCCCCCCTTACAGCTCTCCCTCCCGCAGCCAGGGAAGCTCCTCGTGCAACAGTGCTCGAGTGCCGCGTCAGAAAATGAGAGGTGAGGAGTTGTGAAATCCTCAGATTTAGGTAATATTCAAATACAAATATTTTAATAATCTTTCACTGTGGGATTCTAACACGCTGACTTTTACATAGCTTAGAAGTTCAATGACCTGATAAGAAATCTCCAATAAATTACTGCACTCGGCTAACCTACTGTAAGATGGCTGAGCTCTAAAAAGAGAATACTTCAGCTAATGGAAAAATATCCTTACGCTCTGGGAGTGCAGCTGTGGAAACTACATTTACTTGAAGGTGTTATTCCACAGCTAGACCAATGAGGCCATGAACAAAACCATACCGCGGTCCTCTTTAAAACTGTAAGGTCAACACATTCATTTCTCAGTTCGTTAAACCATGATCTCTGTTGCACTTATTTTTTTTTAAAGCTATGCTGATGAGCCAAGGCTAATTCAAATGACAACGGGAGAAGAGCCAAAGAAAAGTCTGAAACCAAGGAACTGCCTGACCTTGAACAGCGTCAGCAGCGGGCCAGGCTACCGACAGAGTAAAGCTGATGGAAAATGCGTAATGTGCCCAAATGGACATAAGTATCTACCCCAAACAATGCTTATTGATTATCTCATTACTTCAGCACTTGTCCTCCTCATCCAGCAAAAAAGTTACACCTGGGGCATCTCAGCCTTTCACAAAAAGGAAATCAAACAGAATTTACCGTTTCTTTAATGTACGACTGACTCTCGTAATGAGGAGGAGGGGACTGTGATCTTGGGAAAGCTTTTCTCATTAAACTGTCAATTCTGTGTTTCTAAAAAATTGATTAAGCGAGCTACGTTGATGATCCTGTGAATTTTAACAACTTTAAGTCAATTACACCAACATCCCGGCACAGTTTCGATACTGATGCTGGGATGTTATCTTTTACATCGGAATGAAATAGTCTCGAAAAGCCAGGGCCAGGAGAGAAGGATGTGCAGGTACAGAGGTCAGCTCTCTTTACGCAGCCGTCATAAAACACATAATTGTTTAAAATATTTTACAGTAAATGGAACGAGATCACTTAGAACACACAACAAAGCATCACTTTTCAGAGCCTACAATTATTGTGATGCAGACAGCATCTCTTCCTGCTTCGACTGTGAATCAGATTACATAATGGGAAGGTAAAATGGAAGTCAGCAGCACAAAGTCCAGAGCTATGTGCTATTTTTATCTTCTTAAGCTGCAAATGATGCAGACTACCACCACCATGATCAGGAGTCACACACATCCCCCTAAGTCCCTGGTTGAGGAGTGCAATATCCATATGCCCTAGGAAAACCTAACCATGGGAAATATGGAAATAAAACCAACAAAACAAGGGGAAAAAAAAGCAAAACACCTCAAAACAGTTAAAATGTCAGAATTAGTCCATGAAGACAGGCTGAAATGGATTATCACGGAGCCCTTGACTTATGGTCAGTCACTTACTACCTTTTGCAAAAAAAAAGAATATATTTTCTCTTCTATCCCTGCATGAAACTTATACCTGTTGAATTTGCAAAACTGTAATTACAAGAGATCCATGTTCTGTTTATGCATTTGATGTTTCCAAGACTGTAGGCAGAGTGAGATCTATTTTAGAGTTAACATTTTCATTAGTTTAGAGACCATGTTGTTGTGGCAATGACAAAACATCTATTTTCATGGACCACAGCCTTTTATGCAACAATTGTGTCAAATCAATGTCATAAAAGTTTTTGTTAGTTGGGTTTAGTTATTTTTGGCCATTTTAATGCTCAGGAAATTATTCTTAGGGACTGAGCATATAAATTTCCATCTTGTTTCAATACTTTTGATAAACATGAAAGCTTCATGCTGTACTTGACTTTTGGAGAGAGGAGCAATATGCTGGGTAAGGTACAGAGCTTTTAAAAACAAACCAACAGTTCTCTGCATTGATTTATGAAGTTTCAATGAATAGTATCTATAAAAGCATATTTTCTACACCCAGTAAAGACAGAGTTCAAACCCCAGCCTTATGTTCTAGACTGGCTACTGCCCCAGTATTACTTCATACAATAGATGTCTATACGAGTGATATTTTGCAGAAAATAATAGACTTGTATGCCAGATACAAAGCAAGATTTCCTTGATATATATGGTTTTACTACACCTGCCTTACAAATAATGGCTATGTTATACTTTTTGCACAAAGGCATTCAATACTTTCTACTTAGAGGCCAAAACAAAAAGGGATCAACACTTAAGACTTCATTCTCTACAGAAGTATTACTTCTGGGCTAGACCTTTGTGAGGACTGAAAAAATGCCATTCTGTGAGCATGACTTCAATGAAATTATTTTATTATCTTCAGATTTTAATTACAAACTCCACTTTTGGAGAAACATGAGAGCACAGCAGCATGGAAGAGTGCCCGGTGCATTAGATGTGGGCAGGCTCTGCCTCCCTGCCGTAGAACCAAGCCCAGCGAGCGCTGACCTAGTTTGATGACTTTTCTTCAGCATGTATTTAACCTTAAGCACTGCTGGGCTCTGTGCAGTCACTGGTCATCAATGGACACTGCACCAGCTTTCAAGCACTCGCTAAAGTAAGACCAAAGTATTATTTTTGCCTATTCTCAAAATTGTGCAAGGATTTTACACTATTAGTAGTACTTAAGCAGCTATTGCTAGGGATAATGCAAGGAAAGAAAGTATCATCGCAGGTATTAATTGCATTCCTATATATAAATATATGTTAGAAAACAAAGCTTTTTATTATTCTTCGATTAAAAATAAAGATGACCAATATAAGTAGCGTCTGCCTTGAAAGTATTCTTATACTAATCAACTTTAGTCTTAAAACAAGGTACATAATCGCCAAGTAGTTTACTGCTTCAAGTTAGTAATACATAGACAAAACCTGTATGAATCAAAGTATAAAAATGAAGAGTATACCTAAGAATAATTATTATTTTTTTTACACATGGACATTTTCATGGACATCTGACATTTTATTTTAAAAGAAATTAAAGCACTTGGCACAAAAGCTCTTGTGAATGGTTACTCTGCTCTTCTATTAACAACTTTCCATGTCTCAGTGGGAAGGATTTTTTTCAATTTACCAGAACACGAAAGATAAACTAGCATACACTGTATATTAATCACAGCTAACCCTAAGTCAACCTTATGACAAGTAAATTGATATTCCAAAGTTGCTACTTGCTATGCTCACATTTCTGCCTTTCCCCCTAGTGAGATACTAAATTTTCATCATTTTATTTTTAGTCCAAACACTTTAAACTTTCCACAATAAACCCCATTCACCAAATCAATTAACTTGTTCAATTTTTAATAGTCAGTGGTATTCTGTAGTTTTAAAGCAGTTCTAGAGGCAAATTCTATGAAGGCCTACATTTTTAAGCCCCTTTTATCGGATTGTTTCACTGCTGACCTCAGGGACTTTAAAACATCAGATTAGAGCTCGTGAATTCCAGACTTGTGTTGATAAAATTGGATTCCTCAAAGTTTGACCTGTGGCAACAGTTTTGTTTTGCTTTGCTCTCTTCCCCAGCGGCAGCAGTTTTCAGAACAAATGAAATACACAACAGTCAGTGAATGACTGAACGGATGCTGCACCAAATATTGTCACAACAACACTCACATGGTAGGAAAAGAATATGATGACAGTTAAAGGGGAGCAAAAATGATTTAATGGCATTCATTTTCTCCCTCACCAGGTTGTCCATTGGTTCAACGCCGGATGTGAGGCATGTTCTGCTGATAAATCAAACTCGCCTACATTAATCTCTAAAATGAGAGCTGTTCAAGCCCTTGTATACTCAATAAGGTTTCTTTTTCCTTCTGTGAAATCTTAGGGACCTTTCAAACATTTCCCAGTGTGGGCTGGGCAGGGAGCAATTCACTAGGGGTTAGACTTAGTTCACCTGTGAATCCCAGCAAATCTGCTGGGGACATAAAACTCAGACAATGCGGCATCTGCACTGCCGCTCTGTGCAGGAAACATGGTTTCTCACCGACATGCTAAGGCTGCCCATTTCCTTGATGGCACTGGGAATTATGCATTTCATACAAGGCTGAATTCCGTCTTCCCATTATTCAGTATCGTTAGCAAATTATATTTTAGCCTTAAATCACGGGCTTAGACTAGCAGAGAGGGAAAGGTGATTTTCCCTCCCTACTTTCCCCCGTATGGTTTTAGGCAGCCACAATGCATTTCACATTTATAATTGCTCGCCACAGATTCTTTTCAACCTTTTGAAATCCTTCCCCCAAGAAGCTGAATCTTTTCTCTCAGAAATCTTTCTCCTCACACCGTGTAAATTTAGGATAGCTGAATTCCTGAATAGCTTTTTTAAATCACTGCTGAATTCCCAACGTCTAATACCCTAACATCTAATGCTTCAGCTTCCAGCTGAAGATGAACTGATTGAGATTACAAATAAAGCACACAATTTTACCATGTGGATAATCAAAGCTTAGAACAATTTACCTACAGGTGTACTGAATTCTCTATCGCTCAAAGTCTCCAAATCAGCATTCAATATCTTTTTATAATATAAGCTCTAAATCAACCAGGGACTATTGTACCTTATGTAAGAGTTACTGCAGGAATTTCTGCATTACACAGAAGAACAGACCAAATGATCATTATAGGCTATTTAACCTTAAAATCTGTTAATAATTTATTAGAAAACTCACACAAGAGCCCCATAAGCCCACATAGTTATCATGTGGAAAGATGAGAAGGCAAACCTAAAGCAGTAAAACCCTTATAAGTGAGAACAGAACAGGGAGGCACAATCTGGATAAAGCAAGTTTCAGTTAAGAATGGCAACTCAGTTAAAAAAAAAAATCCTTGAAAATAGATTACTATTTTTTACAGGTGAAAGCTAAAGAAACCAAAACAATAACCCTAAAGTAGAAAAACACTCATTGGTCTTGAGAAACTGGGGGAAAGCTGGTTGAGCACAGCCATTGAGATTGGCCTTTGTAGCTCTCACATTGTGAATAAAGCAAAATTTATTAAACAGGATTATTGACAGTGATTTATTAGCACTGACATTTAAAAAAAAAATCAAAAAGCAGCCAAATGAATATCTGCATATTAAGCAGGTTGAGAAAAAAGAGCTTTTATGAAGAAACAAAACAAGGTAAACCCAAGTTTTGCAATGTTGTCCGTGGATATCAATTTTCATTAGCATTTTATGGAAAGTCACCTTAAGAAGGCAATAGCACTGCTGATAATTCTGATTTCTTCCTGCTTCTTCGCTTCCCTTCTGAAGTGTCCTCACAGACTAACAGAACCAGTGACTTAGGAAACGTGCATGAATCTTCAGCTCTCAAACACATTTACTTATGTGGGGTACATTCTTTAACTCACTGACAACCGACTCTGAAGCACCTAGAGTCTTTTTTTTCAAGTGATGCTTGTCTGATAAACAAGAAAGCGATACAGAGAAAAGCAGCTGACCTGCTGAGTGAGGTGTTCCTGAACACCGTGGCACAAAGTTTGGTAAAACATGTCAGCATAAATACTTCTCTGAAAAAGTTAATGGACAAAACGTCTGGAATCTGGGTGCATTTCACTGATCTCTCCCCTTTCCTTTATTAAGCCCCTATTACAGAGCCAATATGACACTGATTCTGTTACAGAACCACCAATAGCAAACTTCTCGATAGCACCATCAGATTAAATTGATTGCTGATTTCTCTAGAACACAGATCTGCTTTCCTATAGTTGGAATGTATTATATATTATTAGTCCTCTAGCCTGCAATATTTTTGAAGTAGATATTCCTTAAATCTATAAATTGATCTTTGTGCTTTAAGGTCCTGCTTTTACTGCTAGCCTACAAATATTTCTACACAACCATGGTTTTGAACCATCTAGATACCCCTCTCCCCCTCCCCCCCCCCCCCCTTTTTTTCTCTTTTAATTGAAACAAATAAATAACAGCAAGCCTGCTGCACGGGCAATGTTTAAAGCACAAAGTTAAATTCCAACTCAGAATGGAGGTCAGATAGGCTGTGAAGTTTTAAAGTGATACCTGCCACCCTGGTAATACACCTTCAGCCACAGGGCAACATGTAGGAATAATTCAGTTCCCATTTTTGAACTCTGGCTACCACACCTAAGGGAAAGAGGTGGTTATATTAGGGTGGATGCTCCCAAATGTCATTTAACATTAAACAAAGTTAATGAAAAGCTCTCAGAAGGTCATTATCTGTATGCATTTACGCTTTGAGAGAAGGAAGCAGATGACACTTCATAGCAAGTCCATTTAGAGGCATCAGACTGTTGAAAGCTCTACTTTCAAAAATCATGGCCAGCACGGCTAACACTGGGCACACACAGACTGCATTTAATGTCATGCAGTGGCTGAGTCCCTTCACCATTCTTGCTACTCTGATTAGAAAGCCAAAATTAGATACCGTAGAGATTTACCCAGTATCCTGTACTTTAACATTCCTCACAGTACTTGAATTCGAGGCAGGGTTTAGTGCAAGAGCAGCAAAATAGTTCACCAGAGCGTGAGAGAGTTCTTCAGTTACGATGTAACACCCACCCCCAGAGCTCTCCTGCATTGTATATATTAAATAGTACTGAAGAATTTGGTTTTATAACATTAACAATTTATTTTTTATTAATAAAAGTGACATATAGGTCTCTTTCCAAGTTCTCTAAGCAAAAAAACGCATCCTGCATCATTAATAGTTTTTTCTGAGGATGTTGTAGTCTTGAGAATACACAACCAGATACTACCAATTTGGAGGCTGCCACCTAATTATCAAAATGTAAGGGCATAATCCTAGGAGAAAAACTGTTCTTGCAAGCAAGTGCCAAAGCCGAGAGTATTTCTGCTGTAACTAAGAATATTTCTATTAGGCCACCTGATCCCTCTAAAAGATTCTCCTCTTAGCCGGATCTTGCCTGAGTTCAGGTAAGACTGGCCTCTCTCCCAACTCTTCAGGGGAAGTTTTGGCAGCTCTATTCCTCCCTTTCAGAGAAAAAACATTACATGCTACTAATATTAGCTTTCACAGTTTGGGAATATGCAAAGTTTGGAAAACACAAATGTGGCTTTTTCTTCTCAGATCAGTTAAATGGCAAATAGAGGTTAGTATCTGCCAGAAGCAATGTATTATTCTGTATTGAAATAAAACCTTCATTTATTATTTTTCAGGCTGTAACTACTGTATCCTGCAAGTCGCGTTCAATTCAGCAAGTCACTTGAATATATGCTTACAGTTAAACTAGGTTTCATAAGGCTCTATTTGATATTAGGTATGTACATCACTGAATATGGAAAATGCCACTATATTACTTGGCTGGCCCATCTTCTGTACCCTCTAGGCTTCTTAAGATCAGTTATATTTAGGTGGACATATACTAGTAATGCAGCACTTAATACATAAGATATTATAACTTGTCTTTATTGAACATATCATCATCGAAAATTCTTTCTATTAGACAGTTTCTGCAGAGATACATACTAGGACCAACGCAACATTCAACCCTTCATTCTCAAGAAATCAAGGGCATAAATTTATCCTGGGCTACACAAAAATTCAAGTGACTGGGGACTCCTGAGCATCAAGCTTCCTTTGCAAGACACACCACACTATGGAGTCATCTTATGGCAAAAAGACTTAAGGGCAAAGTAATTTCTATTAATACAGATGCCAAAAGGATCAACAACAAAAAAACCTTCAGATATCAGATGTCCAGGTTCAAATGTTGTAAATCGGATGGTAATTCCAAGAAGGCATTCTGAAAATAATCAGCCAGGGTGCTTAACTCGCAACAAGTACTGTTTGTTTTAAAAACCTGAATATTGGAGAAAATAGTTTTTACTTCCCCCCCTCCCCCCCCCCGATGAACTCAGTATTCTGCTCATTATACCTAGTATTTCACTTTCATTTTCTTAAAGCACACTTCTGTGTTATACAGAGCTGCACCATTAAATTTTCATATTCAGTGGCCTTGTAAAAGCGTAAGAAGCACACAGGAAGACAGTCTGCCTTTGAGTGCCTCTTCTGAATTAATCAGTCAACTGGTTTCTGCTCAAGTTTCAGCTCACAATTCTAGCAAGTTGATTATGGCAGGTTTGGGTTTGCCTCACTCTGCTCCTGCCACATGATAGTAACAAAGTAAGCCCTGCAAATTAGTAAAAGTCAAAATGGAAAAACAATACTTCTAAGAAAAAAACAGCTCACATGGATCCTCCTCATTATCTTTAGTTACAGAACCTATCCTAATGGTTTTCCCAAGGTTCATATTATTAAGATTTCAGTGTGCCGAGCTCTAACTCCTTTCTTTTTCTATTACATAAAGGGTGGAAAAAAAAGGGGACAATCAAGGCTCAAAGAAAATATATCAAGTCTCCCACCTGACATGGCCATTTCATCTTGTGTGTAGGAAGAATGGAGCTTCAGATGCACTGTCTTTAGGGAAATGGGATGTTACAGATAGAAGAAAGGGTATCCAGTGCATGGGGAATTGGAAAACTAAATAAGGCTGGATTGAAACCTTAGCCTGAATAAATAATCACGGGATCTTATCTTTTGCATGGGTTAAAAAACTTTTTCCTCAACATAGAGAAAGGGTCCCCTGGGATGCTCCTAAGTCCCATGCAATAAAAGATGGTCTCTGTGAAGACAGAGTGACAGGAGGTGGAGATAGGCCTATGGAGCTGTTTCTGTTGCATACTACCACAATAGACAGCACTTGCAGGCAGGCTTTTTATTGTTTTTTCTTCTCCTGTCGGTGAAATCCCATATCCAAACTAGAAATATTTAGAGAAAACCAATTATCTCTTTTCTTTAATCTTTGCTGTACTTCCCCCCCCCCCCCCCCCCCCCCCCCCCCCAATGAACACAACATGCACCTGATGATCACATTATTACAATACTTTTGAACCTCCAGATCCTTTATGGTCAGTGTTGTAGTTTCCAAAAGATTTCAGGTTCCCTTTAATCAGAGGAATATCTCATGATTTTTAAAGACCTGATAAGGAAGACTACCACTCTCATTTATCTCCTAGCTATCAAAAATCGTCCTATAAGGCAGAAGAAAGAGCAGATTAAATTGGGTACAGAGGCAGGAGCATCCTGAAACGTATCCCTACTACTCAGGAAATAAAGAAATCTTAGACTTTCTGTCTAGAGGCCACACAAGGTTCCTGTAAGGCTTATTTTGTCCCTTATCAACTGTGAAACACTTTAAGATCCTTGAGGAGCAATCACAACAGTAAATATTTTTTCATTACCAAATCCGTAGTGTATATGATTAGACACTGGGGTTGTCTGCTGAATTGTAGGTAACTAATCTTTATAGAAAGGGTGCCTGAACTGTTACTTGTTGATACCAGTCGCTCACATTCACATCACCTAAATTTGATATTCCCTCTATTTTGGTTGCATTTCTATCGTGACACCAGCTTTAAAAGATGAATATATAAAACACTGACAACTTGCTATATTAAAATGTGGAATAAGTAACAGCTTGATTTTAGTTAAATCTATTTTATTTAGGCTTCAGCATATTCTGTAGATTAATCTACGGACTTAACCCTAGTAAAAGAGGTGGCTAAGACCTTCCTGATGATTACAGTGCAATAACCCAATACCCAGCTGTTTAACTATTGAATTCTCAGTTCATTCTTTTTTCTTAGCATACTTATTAAAAATTGAAACCTCTAAAGCAAGCTGTCAAATTTCTCACTGAAAACTCCAGAAATATATTTACTTTTAACAGGAAGGAGGAGTACGTTGGTCAATCTTGCAAATACATACCGATCTGATCAGAAAGCCAGTGCTGAAACTGATTTTAAGCGTGATGAAGTCCAAACTGGTAAAATTGGGGTTAAAGAGTGCTACCAAAAATTATTTTGCATATAAAATATAGTTTCAAAGAGAAAATAAAACGAGGTATAATTTAATTGAAGCCACTAGACTATTCTCTGCAGTATTGCTAATGTTCATACAATCAGTTGGGCAAATAAGGAAAACTCACTAAAAATGGATGAAGTTTTCCAATAAGTTTTAAAGCATTTATCTCTTTTACTATGAATCATGTGCAGAAGTTGCACAGGTCTCCAAAGTACCATATTTCCAAAAGCTAATTACATCCATGCCAGATAAAGGAATGAATTAAACACCACTTGGTTCATCCATTCGTTTACAGAGAGTTTATTAGGGAAAAAGGCAAAGCAACTGGATTACAAGCCAAATCCCATTTTGTTTCTTTCTGCAGCAAAATTCCTGTTTATTGGGACTCGTTTGTCTTCAGTATTTCATTTCCAACAAAGTCATTGTTAAAAAATAAAAGGCCCCAGCTTAAGCCAGACAACATTCAGGTCTTTATTGCAGCAACCATATTCTCTGAAAAGATGGTATTTTCTTCTTCCATAATATTATTTATCCTGTAGCACACAAAAATAATCAAGAGATATATATACAAGAAATATGGATCAGATGTAAAAAGATACAAGGACCAAATTTCCACATGCATTCTTTCCACATGCATGTTCGCAAGCTACTGCCAAGGAAGAATAAATATGAGAAAATATACCTAAATAATTATGCCAAGCCAGTTGGTCACAAGTTACCCCTACCCCTATCCATTACAAAGTGAATGTATACACCAATGGCTATTGTATACTGAAAAAAGATGCTTTGATGCATTTAAAATGCATCATTTTAAAATTGTCAGCCCACACCTCCAGTTTTGCCTGACCAACAAAAGATAAATGCCAGTGACACAGTAATGTGCAAATTATAAATAAAACTGTAAAAAAAAAATATATTAAAACATTTCCATTGAGAAACCACACAAATAGCAATACACAGTACAAGAATTGTGGTATTTTTAAGGGAAATATGTACGTGCCCCTATGGCATAATGTTGTTAGAAAGATTTGTTTTTGAATTTAGTGCTGGAATGGACAAAGAAAACCGTTATTGGGCAATACTGCCAGGAGATTACATTTGAACTGTAAATGGCATCAGCCCAATTATAAAAGGAAACTACTGGAAATGTTCTGTTGTTGATACGGCAGAGAAAAACAATGTTTTCTGACATTAAAAGGAATACCACAGATTTTATGCATATTCTCTGCTGTGCACATAGCATGGGCACATCAGGGTTGCATCTAATAGGGTCTTGTATAAAAAGCCTTCATAATTATTTTTATATGGAAACCATTTTTTACTTCTCCTATGCAAACTTCCCTTTTCACCTCACAGTACACTGTACTGATTTGTACCCCACATTTCCAAAGCCACAGCACCTACCATAGGTCATGGAGGCAGCAAATCAAAGACAACGTGGGGCTTCCAACTGAGGAATTGTTTTTCAGTGGAGACCAACCTCATCTGCATGAATTAAGTACTAATGAGCTAAACGGGACTGAGAGACTAGGGAAAAACAAAGTGGGATGATTTCATAATAGCATCTACATGCACTGCAGAGCAAAACAAAGGAACTCATTTATTAATATTTTATCGATTGTTACATAAATAGAAAAGAAAAACATCAAGTCCAGTGGATAGAGTTGGCGTAATAAACCAAAGTACACAAGCCACATACTGCCTTGGCAAAAAATGAACAGAAGTGAATCTGTAAGTAGTGAAAGACTCACTTTGAAGAGTCAGGTCTTTTTTAAGATGCCTATCGTTAAATTAGGTAGTCACGTGTCACTTTTCACTGGACTGAAAAAAAAATACAGCTTCTGTGAGCAGCAGGACGCAGCGGCTGCACCCCCTTCCAGCGGGGGTTCTCAGCCCCCAGCTGTCAGAGCAGCATTGACACAGTGCTGTGTAACCGCAGCTTGCAGGCAAGTTCAAGATTTAGTTTTAGCTCTTTTTCCAGAGCTGCCCATTTAGCTATTATCTCAGCAACATGCAAAATGACTACAAATCCTTATATGCAACAGCTTCACGTAGAAGAGCCTTCAGGCTTGTCTTCTGGCGACTCTGCAGACATTAAGGCCCGGTCCCACTGCCTTTATTGTCTGACACAGCGACAAATCTCGGTGTGTCCAAGTGTCCTTGAGGTTTGAGTGAGTCAAGCATCTAAGCAAGTGGCCTCATTTTTCAAAATCTTAAATTGCCTTTTTCACCTTTAAGAACCCCCCTCCTATTACCACAGAGCAGATCCTGACAGACTCTTTGCTGATGCACAGGAGGCAGCATTTTAGAAAACCTTTCATGCTCCATGTTTGGATGTGTCAGAATTGCAGTTCCAGGAGGGAAAGAATATGTCACAGCAGGAGAGGGAGGCATTTTGAACCACCACAAAGGACTACATCAAAGCACGTCCTTTTCCAAGGCGCTAAGTTGTGCTGTGGCAGGAACGGGAGGAAGGAGACTCTGCTTCTCTGAGCAGACGGAGGATTAATGGAGGGCTGTGGCAACAGATCATAATTTCGTTGCATGCAAACCCTTGGAGAGAAAACACTGATCATGGATCTAATAACAGAAGCATTAATAAAGCATAGAAGCTGATCGCAAAAGTGTACAAACATTGCCCAGATGAATCATTCACTAGCTTGCTGCACAATCAGCATATGCTGGGGCCTGGCGTGCCCCTTGCACTGCTCCTGGAACTGCCCCTTGGCATCTGCCCGCAATTAACAGCCGGCCACTCCTTGACAGGAGACTGCAGTACGAGCACGCCAGAACCTCAAAGCGCACCCCACCGCCTCGCTATGCTGGCAAACCAACTTTAGAAGGAACTCTGGCAATTTCTGCATGCTGAAAATGTAGTGAAGATGCACAGCTAGGGACGTATCTGCTAGTTAGAAAAAGAAGTTTATAGAAATTTTTTACTTAACATTCATCTTGAATTACTTTACAACAAATGAATAAAAACAACAATGAAAAAGGAGAACTACCCACTAAACTTACAGTGTTTAAAACTGGAGATGGAAGTTGATTCCAGACTCAGGCCTACTTTTAAGTGATTTCTGTGTAAGAGCATCTGCCTAACACAGATGAAATATAAACTTTATGTTGTACTATTGCTAATTAGCAAAACAACACCTTCCAATTTGGTATCATTTTTTTGCAGTGTTCTAGTTATCTACAACAGGATCTTTCTACTAACTGAGGACAGACGGAGATGACTACCACTTCTTCCTTTCTGCGCAGTGGGGAACTTCTAGGATCAGAGGCTTCGTGTGGACGAACACTGCCAGCCACCTGGCACACACCTTTGCACACACAAATCCTCAGTGCGTACGATCCTGGTTTTGCTAGAAAGTCTATTACAGTTCAAGAGGTGGGAAGAATTTGTCTTCTGCCTTCAGAATACATCGTTTGGCACTGATGCTGTAGGATTTTTTTATTTATTGTAATGCTTTCAGGCATAGATAAATTACTTTCAAGGTAAACATTGATCATAGGATAACTTAGAGAAAATACATAGCACTAAACTAAGCCAATGTAAATCTTAAACCTGTGCTTCTGCCAAACCATTAGTTAAATGTGCTTCTCACATCTAAGTTGCTCTTCAACAGCTTGCAACAGCTATCTTCTCATGGGAACATCTCTCTTGTAACTAACGGAAACGCCTGGAGAACTGGTATTTCACCATTGCACTAACAAAAGACAGATGACATCAAGTAGGGGAAGAAGTTACTGTTCCTCTCCACTACTGATATCAGATGGTGGATGGAAAGAAAGCTTTTGTTACCTTGAGAAGGCACCTGAGCTGAAACAGATAGAAGATCCTGTCGCCACTCCCTGCACCACTGGGTATGATGTGGCAAGAGAAGAGTATGTGGCAGCAAGCAAGGAAAATGAATTAGTAATACCCAATCTTTTTGTGGGAAGAACGAGAAGCATTCCCAGCAGTAAGACAGAGATTTTCAAGGCCCTCAGCACTGGGGTGTTGAATCAAACCAGAAAGTTATGCGAACAGGCACCCCAGTTTGCTCTGAAACTTTCAAAGTGCAAAGCCAGGTCTCAAGTTCTGTTCACAAAGCAAATACAACCAAACTTCAAGTGGAGGATTTATGATGTAGAATGACAGCATACTGACTTGCTGAGTTTTAACATAACTTTTTTCTTTAGCTGCACTTCCCACGTGAAGCCTGTACATGTAACCCATAAAGCCTATGCTCCTGAGAGGCTTAGCAGCACATCCTGTTGACGCAGAGCACAGGCAGGGCAGGCATTTGGCTTAAGCACTTGCCCATGTAGACACACACTCTTACAGCAACCTGTATAAAGAACTAATAATATATTCCTCTCTCTCTCACACACACAGTTACATAATGCCACTTTTGGTCTAGTGGACACCAGAAATAAATAGAGCAAAGCAATAACAAATGCAGACTTTCTCCTGAAAATACCTATTTCAAATCCCAAGTTACCTAATGTTTACTGTTTAAAAAGTAAAAAAGAAATGCAGAAGCCATAGAAATCATTTAAAAATTAGTTAGATAATTCTTTTACAGAAACAGTTTTTTTTTTTTTTTTTAACTTTAGCTGTAGCTGTTAAAATGGGCAGTCAGCTGCAGTAAAACTCTGCCACAGATATTGGATCATAGGATTTAAGCCCTTCCTACCACACCTCTTCTCAAAAATGCAACTGTAATGGAAGAAACACCAAAGGCTTCTGAGAGGATTTTGCCTTTGCTGAGCTGTCAGAAAAATTGTGCCTTAATTAGTTTTTGCGTCCATGATAGTCCCCAACACCTGCTCCAGCAACACCTTTGACAATGGCGTGTAAAGTCCTCCCGTGCACTACAGCTGGGGATTTCACAGTTTAAAATTGTGAGGACACAAAGCACCTATTGTCAGGTCTGGCCTGCAGTTCAAGGGTCAAAACAGAGGATAGAAATCACAACAAGATCTACTTCTAAACAGAAGCCAGGAAGGACATTGAGAAAAATCCACTTTAACATCGCCTGTGTTCTCATCCTATACAGGACACAGCACTAGATTTAGTTCTTTCCTAACAAAGAATACACTATCTAGATAAATCAAAAAATGGGTACATAAGCTCAACATATCAAGCTCTTCACATATCATATAACTGACAGTACAATAGATATAAAAAATACTGTAATTTACTCTTGTCAGAAGAATGAAAAAATACACCTGAGTCTCTATTTGCTGAGCTCTAAGTCCATTCTCTCACTGAATCACATGCTTGCCATTCATGCTTCTATCCACAATGCCTCTCATTTTGTTTTGTTATTAAAAATAATAGCTAAAGAAAGAAGAACAAACAGGATATATCTGGCTAGACAACAGACATAAGTTTCCAAGAAATGTGAGTAGAGAAAAGATGAGACAAAATAAAATTTAGATTTCACAATCTTGACAGCATGACTTTAAGCTTCCTGTTACAAAGGCATTCGAGATCACACGCACACTTTTGGAACAAAATAAATTCAAGTTTTGCTATATCCAGACATTCATGTGGAACACAGCCTTCTGATCTACTGGTTATCTTTGAAATCTGCCCCTAAAGGTAAAGAAACAGCCCAAGCTATTGAAATATTTCACATAAACCAATTTAAATATAGATGGTGAAATACACTCTTGTTATTACAAAATTAGTTTTGGAATAGCAAAAATAACAAAAGCTCCAACGCTCCCTACAACCAAAGAAAGAAATGCTTGAATAGAAGAGATGTAAAGAGCATTTCTTAAGTAACAGACTGGTCTAATCCACTTAAATTTCACAAGAGTTATCTTCTAGAATCTCTTTGCAATGCTAATATACAAACTAAATAAAGAATACAGTATTATCAGGGCCAATATGCATGTGTTATATGCAAATTAGTTTGAAAACTCCTAAAAAGTACTTGTATAGTTCATGCAAGATGAACAGACTCCTCAAAATAAGGTGAAATAGGGCTGTTGATGAGATTTCCAGGAGGTGTAGTGTGTTAGACCGATAACTGCTAATTTCTGAAAAGGCTTCAGAATACTCCAGGAAGAATACTTTTGGAAAATTAATGTCTTCATAAAAACATGTAAAAGCAATAAACCCCTGAGATTAGCAATAGAGCATCTGTTAAGTAGTTTATTTTTTATGTTAGTAGAAAGTCTGACAAAGAGGTCATGCCAAGTTAGTATGTATGTCACAAGTTACACTACGTTTATTTCTCTGTGAAGCATAAAATATTTACTATACTGTAATATGCTGCTGATATTAAATAATTCCATCAAAGCCAAGACACACAAAGGGGGATTTGCTGATTTCCTATGAAAATACCAGCATAAATCGTAGGTTTCTGTATAATTATCTAAACCAGCCAAAAGACCTCATATGGTTTCTTCAGGCCTGTTTCTCAAGGCAAAAATAGAAATGGTGCTTCTTCAGGGAGAAATTGCTCAAATACATAGACATTAACACTGGCTTTCAGCTCCACATAACCTCATTAACTCTATTGCTACCCTGAACAAGGACCAAATGTTTTCTCAATTACATCAACCCAAACTGACTCACAGGTAATAATGGCAGTGTAAATATAAGAAAAGAGCCCCATTGCACTAACTGAGCACATGCGTATGACTTTCTTATTTTTACCAGTCATTAAACAAACCCTTTCATATCAGGATGCAGCAGGAGCTATGGAAGAACCATCACTTGGACAGAGGCAGTCACCTGCCAGAGCTGTCTAAATAATACAGGAGGAAAGCTGTCATGCTTGTATACCCCAAGGAATTTGTAAACTAAGGCACGCACCATACTTTTCAACACCCTCATGCTACTTTGAACACAGTTCTTTGCTAACCATAAAAAAAAAAAAAAAAATATTTTGCTTAGATCTAAGTACTCATGTTTGTCTTCAAACACCAATGATTTGTGGTATAAGCCTCTCACACTGTCAATGCAGTAGCTGTTTACGGCTACTTACTGTTGATAAACAAATAAGTAATACAGTCAACACCAAACAGATTAGAAATTGTTTCAGATAGTTTTCTGCAAATGGTCACTTTCAGCATAAAAAAATGACATTGAGGAAGAAAGTAACATTTTACTTCAAAAAATTATCAGCCCAATATTCATTGTGAAAGCACAACAGTAGGGGACATTGAAATTTAATGTAATTATAGTGGTTATATTATGAAAAGCCTACCACTCCATTTTATTCATTTCATTCGTACTCCCATGAACTCCTTTTCCAGAAGGAAATGGAATTTTTCATTTCTGTGTACTTGTGGCTGATTGTGTTAATGTAAAGGCTAGTATATAATCAATACCACTTAACATTCTTTTCAATTTACTACTTTATTACTACTGTTCTAATTTAAGCTACCTTAATAGCTAGGATAGACTGTTTTACAACCAACGTATTCTGTTAAGGATCAGATAAACCCGGTTCAATTAAAAAAAAAAAAGTTATGGCTGCATCAGACTTACCTGTTAAAAGCATATATGAGCATTGCCTAACAAAGTTGCCAGGTCTCAAATTTTATCAGTTCAGACTTTCTGCTGCCTTTAGCACTAAAGAGAGATGTGGCCTCTCCTAACACATCAGTCATCTGCCATATAGCACATTTCCGGTCCATGTTGTAGATTAAACGACTGTGAGCCTCAGTCAAGCTCAGAAGTTCTTTTTCAGAGCTGTGAAAGCAAGGAGCTTCCAAAGCATGAAACAGAAAGAAAATCCTAAAGTAATCATGAAAAATATTACCAAAATCCAGAGTAATGCTGCTGCTACACAAAACTGTGCAGACCATTACCTGCTCCTTCTGAACTGGTCTTCTCCTTTAACATCTCCTGTTTGCCCTCTAACAGGGCTAGGGACAAGTTGTCCTTGCTCTCTGTGGTACATTAAATCTTCCTGGAAGGAAGTTAAAACAATTTAGACAGGAGAGATGACACAAAACACTCCATTCTTTTCATATTCACGCATTCAAGCTATGGATTGACTGATCAGGAGGATTCATAGAAATAGTTTCCTAATTTTCAATATCAATGCCAGCTTTTTCTTCCTACTTTCACATGCTCAAAAACTTTTAAAGGGCAAGAAAATAACCACTTTTTTTTTTTTAAGTGAATTTGAAATGCCCTAAATGCATTTTGACTGACATGGTTAAACAAGTACTGCTACAGCACACAGTTTATTTTGATAATGGTAAAGAACCATAGAAAATACTGCATTAGTCTTTGTCAGATATAGAAGATCTTTACCAAGTTGATCAGGCCTTAAGTGGTTAGCAGGAAGACAAGAAATGCAATAAACAAGCACAGATTGAGGAATCGTTCACAAGGACTATGATCAATCCCTTCAGCTGCATGAATGATCAAACCATATCCTTAGGCAGTGTGAGACAACTTACCAAAATAATTGTTTCAGCATGAACTAGTCTATTCAATGATAGCAGGAGACAACACAGTAATTTCATTAAAGGCTACTTGCAATATTCTGTTATAATTCAGATTACAAATAAAAACAAAGAGCTCCCAGAGAGCCTAATGCCGCTGTGTTCGATGTAACCTATACATATTACGTCTCTAATATCTAACAAAGTTGTAATTAATTACAGTCTAACTATAAGACAAAATAACAAGGAGATGAAAGGAATGAAGAGACCAGGCATCAGAGAAAAAAACTGGTGAAGTTTTGTGACCTGTCTTTCATTATTGCGCATTCAAAGCATCTCTCTCTTACCCCAAACATTTAAGCACCTTTTGCTCTCCAGCAAGACAGGCATATTAGGTACATGTGTCCTAGATTGAGAAGCCACTACAGAAAAAAATAAATCTTATAATGAGAACTTCACCTTCAATTCTAGGTACTTTGTCTGCTATAAAGGGACACAAAACCTCTGATTCAGGTTCATTTGAAGTCTTCAATGCGGTCACCATTAAAGACAGTCAGCAAGCTTCCTTTTGAGCATCTCATTACAAGCTCCAACAAAGAGATGAAACCCAGAACTCATCCGTATAAAGTTTCTGAATAAGGCTGCAGTTACCTGACCACATAGAGAAACTTCTTAACTCAGAGAACTCCTGTCTTCATCTCTTCCCAACACTCCCTCAAGCTTTTCTAGGAATGATTTTACAGGGGCAGGTGCAAACAGTAAGCAACTCCACAGAACCAGGAACACCCCAGAAGTACCATAAACCCCACATTGGTCTGCAAGCTTTGTGCTGCTCCTCTAAGCAGATAGTCACAGAGATCGAGACCCTGCATTAGAGGGACCACAAATACCTAGGTAGCCCAAACACAAAACATGAAATTGGGAGTTTTAACAGCAGTTCTGCTATGCATCTCAACCATCTCCACTCACCATACGCTGGCTAAGTTTGCAGAGTGGTTTGCCATATGCAAACTGTTCTTAAGGAAAATGAACTGGAAGTGCCATGCAAGGATGAATCGATTTGCTTCAATCCCTAAGGAAGACATGTGGGTCCAAAGCAATGAGCTGTCTTTTGCACAGCTTCAAAAACACGTTGGAAAGAATACTGGGGACCAGACCAAATCGAGTTCAAAGTAACAGAGTGGAGGCAAAATATAGCACAGTTATAGGGATCTCAACATCAGCTGTTGTGATCTAGTGAACTTTACAGATCTCCTTTGTTCCAAAGACTCGTACCTTGGAATAATAAAACAAGCAATGAGGTAAGAAGTCAAACACGGGACACAGAATTTATTACTTTTTCCCTTCATGATTTTTCTTCACAAGTCTGTCAAACAAAAAAGTCAAGGTATGTCTTAAAATCTTGGTCCAGCACCTGCATTTAAAAAGCATGTTCAGCCCTGAAGAGACGGTATTTCACAGCTAGTCTACATTTTATTGAAGGACAAAGTTTACTAAAGATAAATATTACATACTCTATAGTGGCTACAGTTTTGTATCTACAGACAACTCAAGTCTGAAGAAACTCACTAGGGGTCTCAAAATTCACAGCTTATCAGATTTAAAGGCACGGCAAGGGACTTTATTGTACAATTTAATAACTTGGAGTGCTGAGACCAAACGCAAACGTAGTTTGTATGGAGTAAAAAATAGAAACAGTTAGCCCTTAATTATGAATGGCCTACAGAAAAGACCTGTCAAAAATTTCTAACAGCTGTTGAAGAAAGAAATGATTTTTACAGGTCAAAATCAAAGGTCCATTGAATGGAAAGCCCTGCATGTCATGGGGCTGTACTGATTTGCAGATTTGCAATGAATTGTTGTTCCCCACATGAGCCAAGGAAACGGACTGCTCCCCGCATGGCCCCTGAGGCAATGTGGGGTTTGCTGCAGCAGGCAGAGCCAGGGAATGCCCACAGCGCACGCCTAGATTTTAAGTTTCTGTCATTAACACTTGGGATCTATTCATGTGCAGCAACTGCAGCTAGAAAAGGGTTAGGGCCTTTGGTCACATGAGGAGAGATACATTGGAAGGGGGCAGAGTTAAAACACTTTAAAAGTACAAGGAAGGAATAGACGCACACACGGTTTATAAACGGTAGTCCTACATTAAAATAAAGCAATTTATCAAAACCAAACTAAAGTTCATTTGTTTTGTATCCCACAAATAGCTACCATACAACGCTGTCATTTTAATTATGCATCTGGGATAACAACCACCCATGAGAAGTCTGTTTCTTACACGTAGCTGTTTACACTTAAATCTAAAAATGCAAGTCTGATGCAGCTACAGGCTAATACTTTATATTTTAAAAAAATAGCATTAAGATTGTAGATGAAGCAACTTTTTTCTGTAACTAAGCACAAATTTTTATCTTAAACTTTTGTGATCAAAATTGGTACCTGTTTCACCACAGTATTTGGGGTGCTGACGCACTGCGGCCTGCAGGGTGCTGTGAGGACAGGCCGCAGCTGCCCCAGACCTGTCACAGCAGGTGCCAACAGCCCCACCTCAGGCCATGACTGGGCCAATCTGGTTTTAATTGGCAATAAACTAATTGTCCCCAAGCTGAGTCTATCTGCACATGCCAGTAACTGCTAAGCCATCTTCCTGTCTTCCTCTCTACCACAGACTTTTCCACTTTGGTTTCTGCCCGACCTGCTGAGGAGGGGAGGGTGCGGCCCCGCAGCACCTGCCAGCCGGCCGTGGCCACCACACACCAACATGGAGGACACAGGCTGGTGACACCCTCATTAGAGCCTTCTCTTTGCAGGGCAATTCGTGATCCATGTACCTAATCTCAATACCAAGCCATGGTTTTGTTTCTTTCCAAGGTCAATATCTACATAAAACTATTTCTGTGCTGTATGAAATCATTCATATGGGGATGACTCCAAGAGAAACTTTGCAGACAAGCCTACAGTACACTGCTTCATCAGCATCCTTTCATTTGTTCAATAGTAACTGATAAAACAGTAAAATCAATTTAAGCAATCATAAGAGTTAATGCACTCCACTGGGTATTAGCAAGCATACCGGAGTATTGTACACTAGAAATTAAACTAGGCTTGCTGCCTAGGACAGAGGGACAAACAACATTTTAAAAATCCCATACTCCCCAGCTAATGAGCTTTTAAAATTTAATTTATAGCAATTCTATTTTTCCAAAGGTGTCCATGTTTAATTTTTTTTTTTTAATTTTTAATAATATGATCATTAACCTAGAAATGATTTACTTTTATCTACATTCTTATTGCCAGTAGAAATGACTTTGATTGGTACATGAAACCACAATAATGCCATAATGAAAAATATGAACCTATTTTCAAAGTCTCTTCACACCTGTTTCCTAACATTTTAATTTATTTTTATACTTTGTTCATAATGCTTTTATCTTCACCTTCACGGCATTGTTTATTTATTACAGTTAAGTAATCAGTGTTGTTATTTTCTAATCCACTGGGTTGTAGTATTTTAGTCTCCATATAAAGTGAAAGACTAAAGATTAGTGAGTTAAGATCAGATTATTAGAGTACATTAGATATTCTGCATAATTATGGGCCCAGTGGAAGGCTAAAAAGGATAATGCATTATAAGTCTCATTTACCGGGGGTTATTTTTTATTACATAAATGAAGCTTTCCTTATCTTAAATTGTATTTCACTAGAATTCTTGCTGAGCTTGAGAACTGTCAGCCCCTTTGTTTACAATGAATGTTGTTGCACTTCATTGTGTGTCAGCAAAAGGGTTCTGAAACATAAGGACTCTCCGGAAAAAAATAGCGAGAAGACCTTCGCAACTAAGGATCCAATACTTTATTACTTGTCAAGAAACATCAAAGCAAAATAAATAAATTAAAACAATGCACCACTTTAGTGAGAATGGCAACCTGTCATATAAATTTAATCCCAAGGATTTAAATTGGTGTTCCACAGTAGCATTAGAAAAAGAGAATCCAATTAAAATCATGCTGGATTCCAAGGACATTGCAGTATTCACTCTGCTTCTGTCACGTAAAATAAATTTAGACCTGATTCAGTGCTGAGTGCAAGAAATTAGATTCTGTAATGATCTATTTCCTCAGGTATTCTGCAATACTACCTTAAAAAAAATACTGTAAAACAGACAAAGTTAGCTGAGCCAGGAGATGAAGGCCTATTTATAAAGTATCTCTCATTATCAGGTAAATCATCTTCAGACCCAGACATCAATCTCTAAATCCATAAGCAAAATTGAGCCTTAAGTAGCTTTCAATGGGTGGGACACAAAGAAAAAATTAAAAACTACAGGTCATGAACAAAGTGTAGCTCGTATTTTGTATTTAAAACACATCTGGGCAACAGGAGGAAAAAGTGCCTATTTACTTCGTCCTGGCTTCTGCAGTTTGGAACGGAGTGAACTGAAACGGAGGAGAGCAGAGCAGCCTCCTCCCGCCCTGAGCCCAGATGGGCACACAGGGACAGGATCCAGTCCCAGCACAGCAGCACTGGGCTGAGGGAAGGAAGAAACGGGGCAGAAACAGTTGTTTGCAGCATGAGCACACTCAGGGAGAAGGGCAAAACCAGCAGGGAGCAAGTCCTTGGGAAGAGATGAAGCGGAGCAAAGCCAAGGAAGTCCCTCAGAGTTGCTATGCCAGTGGAAAGGCCATCTGGACCTAATCTGTGACTACATGGTAGATAGAACAGATTTATTGACAAGCTTTGTTATTCCATTTTACTCAGGCTCTGCTATTTACAGAATTATCTTGTCTTAATTTCTAATTTGATGTTCCAGCAAAGGACAACCCTAAACATTGGAAGCTTTGCATAGTTTAGCATGCTCTTGCCAAGAAAATTGTCATCCTGAAATTTTATAGTTCAGTTTATACCCATTGGTCAACTCATTTCACAGCCCAGAAATACCATCACAGGGAGTGAAGTTCACCTGAAGCATTACTCTACATTGACTTCGTTTCTTCCTCTTTAGCTCCTTCTTCACACTGCTAATATAGCTCTAAGCTAGTTGGATGTTGAAGCAACACCCAAAGACACTGCACGTGTTATTGTGACTAACTGACAGCTGAAGGTATCCAGGAACAAATTACCAACTCTACCTTCTGCACCTCCAAAATGAGCAGCATCGGAAACTAAAGCACCACTCTTCTGCACTCACAGTGTTACAAGTGGAAACAGTGACCCCTCCCCTCCAAAAGTATGAAACTGTAAAATGGACATGGGTGAAGACAGGCACACACAAGCATTTCTTAAGGCTGACACAATGTCAGACTTACAATTTTTGCAGCAGCTTCCTCCTTCTGTAAGGGGACAGGCCATGCGGCAAGTCTAAGTGCTCAGAGCCCACCAGCAAAGAAAAACAAACCAAAACAAAAAAAAACACCCACGCTGTGACACCACTGCATGAACAGTTTAACAAGACAACAGCACGCAGCATAGGATCAAGAACCCAATGTCTATATGGATGTAGGTGTACCAAAACAGGAGGCTGTATAGCAGGATCTCATGTTATGGGGTACAGGAGAGCAGACTTGTCACTAAAAGCAGGAGACAATACCAGAGACATAACCTTTTTTCTTTCTGTAGGATTTGAGCAAACCTAGACTCACTTTATTCAAGTGGGTTACAAATTAGTTTGCTTAAGGGTTCAGTCACACAAGCTGGCTCTGAGAGTTATCGTGAGCCTGGAAACTATCTAGTTCCATTTGAATAGAACGATACACTGCTTTTGAGTCTAATCTGAAATATGCCTGGATGAGCATGAGGTAGACTTAACGACCTTACTTTGGGGAATTTCTGATGCTGGCATCGTTACTGCTGTCAGTTTTCCTTTTTGCCCTATAAGACGTAGTTCTAAGCTTTACAAATCTCTCCATGATTTATGCTTTTGTTTTATTCTCCTTGAACACCAGTTGCTTCCAATGTAGCTAATGTGACTAAAGGCCCTAGCTAACAATTTGATATAATTATACATTTCCCCATAGAATCTCTCAATGTCAACTCATATTTTAAAAAATTAAAATAAAATCACTTAAAATACAAGCATAACTTCAATTACAGGAAAAAAATTGTCCTAATAATTTGTAGAAACTTCACTTAAGAAAGCAGGTTGCTTTCATTGTGTGTATCAATTAACAAGTATAAAATATGTAAAGCACCAAGTACAAGTAAGGTTCTTCAGTGCCTATATACTTTGCTTAATAAGTAAGAGTATTGATCTTTTCTAACAGTTTTTACCAACAGCCACAATATTCTGCTTCTTCGTATAAAAATAATTCAATAGCCTTGTGCCACATGGAAAAAAATCTGTACCTTCTGCACCTTTTAGAAGCAATGAAATACACTTGAATTGTTTCCTATACATAGTTCTTCTAACAATTCTATTTTTGCAGATTGCAGTATCTGTCTAGCTCTATAGTATTTTAATGAGGTCACAAAAGCAGAAAAATCCAGAGACTTTTTTTTAATCACAGGTAATGTGAAAAGCATGCTTTCGATAGAAATTCTAATTTCAGATATGACTGTGTTTTGTTTTTTTTTTTTTTTAGGCATCTGAGAGTAAGTATAGTACTCTTGCATTCCATGCACATTTCCTTAATAAACTGGATTATGTATAGTAATGAATGGTGCTGAAAATGTTTTACCACAACCACCAGCAGAACATGTCTCTCAAAAAATAAATCAGGACACAACATGTATGAAAAATGTATTTTAGAGCATTTTCATTACCAAATTTTTTTTTCCTAATAGGTGATTAATTTAGTCATTGTTGAAAAGTTAATTATATAAAAATCTAATAACTGTTTTTCAATACAAATATTTTGCTGTCAGTTCTGAAGAAGTCCTTAGGTAGAACTCTGGCTCCTGATGAATTGAAACACAGCATGATTTCTTTGATTTATTAACACTACTGTGATGACAAAAATCCATTATAAGAATGCTACTAATGCAGCAACTTAGAACATATAATTTCCCTTAATAACTCAATTTCAGCATAAGGAAGATTCTAGTTTTTATTGTGCCAATCTATTACTGCTGAAGTGAAAAACCTCTTTTCTTTAAGTGAGTCTCTGCCTTTTATCTGCACTAACCTTTTTGGGAGTCTCAGGTCACAAATGATATAGCCTAGTGACCCAAGATTAGTGATCAGTGAAAAAGAGGCTGCATCTCTCTTCTGCCTCCACCGAGTAGAAATTCGACAAAGAAGCGCTTAGCAGAATCTGCAGGTGAAACAACAAAGTCTCCTTTTCTGTGTGGGGAGGGGAGTAAAGCCCATCTTGCAGGGCTTAGCACTGGGCAGACTCTGAGCTGAAGTCTCTCAAGATCATGGAAACTGAGTCTTTGTTCAATTTTAGTATCACCACGAAAAAAATGCACATCCTAATAAACATATATTTACATAACTTCTTAAAGCAAGGCTGCATGTGTAGAGACAGTAGACAACAACAAAAAAAGAAAACAGTTGCGTACACCACCTTACTAAAACCTTGTCAGACATACACCAGTTTATACTATCTGATGAAATGGTGTTTGTAAAGACCTGAATACAAACCCAATGATAGAAAATCTACAGTGATGCCCAGATTTGAAACGCGATTAATTTGATGGTGACTTTTGAAGAAATAACCGATGTTATTTAAGATAAAATACCAAACTGCATGAATAGTTCTGAAAGCTTGGTTTATCTCAAACAATTGATCTGGATATCTTCTCTAAATGTACACATAGTTAATTGCTTTGCCACTGTACATTATGCTAGAACCACAGCAAAATGGAATAAAAGAAAACTGTACTCCTATAATTTACTTATAATCATTCTCAAATCCATTCAGACTCAAATTTGAAGGTTAAGTAGCTCCGGAAACTTGAGCACTTGCAGCAAAATACTTCCGAATAAGTTGGAATATGTGCTTTCATTACTTTTCTAATAATTTCTTCTGTTTACTCCTTCTGCATTGTATGAATAAGACAGGAATACAGAGAGTAAGTCAGGTGATTTACTCATATTCCCCATTGTCTACACCACAAACAATTTTAGCAAAGCATGGCAGACAGCATGTTGGTATTGATTTCCTTTTCCTGGTTACTGTTGTGAAATATTCAGTGTGTTCTACAGTGATTTAAATGTTGGAAAAATCTTAGGGATCACATTTAATGAAGATGACTTCTAGTTTGGTGTTAAGAAAGATGAGACACTTGTTACACCAGTCTCAGGCTTTTGTAAAACTTTCTTTGGCATAGTTTGTACTATGATCACAGTTCACACAAATACCAAATATCCTTCTCTCCTGGAAGGAAAAAAATTACTTCATCTAAGAGTTTTTGTTTGTTTGCCTTTTTTTTTTTCATTTTATAATCTTATGAAACTTGTCAGTGTGCATCTGAAACCACTTTAGTATTAGGTCCCTGTGTTAGATCAAAGCTGCTAACAAGAAGCAAATGGCAGAGGGAAACATTCTGAAGCACCAGGAGATCAGGTGAATTGACTCTAACCAGAAACCATATATTGCCCTACAATCTTGGAGTTAGATAAAGCTGTAATTTTATAAGTACTTAAAGACATCTGGAATTTGCCATTATACATATTCATGTACTTGAAAGACCATTATAAAGAGCATAACACTACTCCCCTCACATGGTCAGGATATACAGAAAATATCCAAGGGCCATTTAGATTTATTTCCAACACCAAATAGTTTCCTTTCCACATACCTGTCCAAGTAAATTATAAAGGATGAATGAAAAATGTAATCAATCAAGTGCAACCCCATATGGTCAACAACAGTATAAGAAAAAGATACAGTTTTGCATCTGTTTAGCTGTTCCTTAAAAAACGTGTTATTTTTTGCTTAAGAGAAAAACATGATTTCCAACTTTACAGGTTGGAAATTTGAAGACATTTCTTCTCAGAAAGAGCAGTCATGCATTGGAACAAGTTGTCCAGGGAGGTGGTAAAGTCACCGTCCCTGGGGGTCTTTAAGGAAAGGTTGGGCCTGGTGCTTAGGGACATGGTTTAGTGGGTAGTGTTTGTGGTAGGGGGATGGTTGGACCAGATGATCTTGGGGGTCTTTTCTAACCTTAATGATTCTATGAGGAATGCTTAAACATCTCAATGCTTATCACATAAGCCATGTTGTTAATTGCCTCCCCTATTTGTGGATGTAAATTGGATTCCAGAATGATTATTAGCACTATGTTACATCTCCTTTCAAGAATTTCTATTGCTTGCTCTCCTGCAGAAAGTTATCCAGTTACATCTAATAAATCACATCAATGACCTCATATGCAAATCAAAATAGTATGAACATTTTACCTATGGGCTGGCAAATACCACAAAGTTCATTGCTACATCAGTTTCTGTTGAACCATAAAACACATCAACATTTACTACATGGATTCCAATTTTTAAACCTTTAATAATATATTAGTCATGTCCATTTTGAGGAAACCAAATGAATATAAATGTAAAGACCTGAAAGAGAATTTCAAATAATGATTGCACGGCTAAGCACTGTAACATGCAAGATTCATATTTTATACGTAGTCACTTCTTCCATCAGAAAATATGATTTATAATTTAGAAGTTGAGTCCTATTCTCAAACTATTGGGGTCTTGCATTATAAATCTGATGCACAAAAAAAATTCTTTTTAAAACAAGTTCGTATAGACAATGGTCAGATAAAGTCTGACTTCAGTGTGCAAAATGGATAATTCTGAAAATATAATTATGAAAGTACGCTGTAATAACGTAGAAGTAAAATCCAAAATTAAGGACGTCTGCAAGCACAGATACTTCAATCAAGTTACAGTATTCCACCGCAATAGATTCTTTATGACAATATTAGCTAGAGGATTATTCTTGCCTTGCATAAACAAATGTAAAATGGGTCTGCCAGACTACCACACATGAAAAAGGGAGTGCTCCTGTCCCCTTCCCAGACTGAGTGCTTTAGTCTGTAGGGATACAGCAGAGCTACTTTTCATCTGAAATTATGAGCAGTCCTTTCATGGTACATCTCATATTTGAAGACATTGCCAGATGATAATTCTGATGAGCTACCTTGGTGCTGATTCCTCCTTTATAATGCATTGTAACGTTACACCTATGGTTCTCCAGAGCTGCCTTCCACCTCAGTGTCAAGTGCTAGAAAACTACCCCAAACTCAGCTCAACTCTCCAGACTCAGCACAACTTCACTAGCCAGCATCTTACTCTTTCCTACTCCTGTTTTTCATGTTCCTGTTGGGCTGTGCCAGGTGGACCACACCAGAGCTGGAGATCACAGTGCTGCAGACCAGCCAGGGGACGTGCATCTATCTGCCAGCAGGTACAGAGGAAAGCTTAACGACTTCAGCTGCAGCCTAATCCCACGGCCTGAGGAGCAAGATACAGGAATGGCACTGACCTTCACATATCCAGCCAGGAGAAAGCCAAGAGACTGCTTTTGTCAGCAGTAATGTACATTTATGTATAAGTTACTGCAAAATATAATGGGGAAAGAAGAGATCCTATAGAGAGCTAAGGAACTTGGAAGAGATACTACAAAAAGCTAAGTCATTCTTCCTCCAAATATTTGGACCACGTGGACCCAAAGTCACTTCTGAAAGATAAAAGCAACACTCTCCATATTTCCAGAATTACTTGGTTTCTACATAGAGAACAAAAAGCGCCTTTCATGAAGAAAAAGGGAAACAGGCCCTGGCCTGGCCATTGTCTTCCCAGGATAAGAACTTCAATTGCAGATGCTGCTGCTTCAAGGACAAAACAAGCTGTCACTGAGCCTCACAGAAATTATCTCTTTCTTGCTTTCTCCTCTTTTGGGGGTTCATTATCCAGTGACCATACAATGAAAGTAAAGCAAGGCATTAAAAGCCTTAAAACAAGTAAAGCTAATCCCAGTAACATCCTTTGGGTGTTAGCTCTGCTGACATAAGTTAGGGAAGAGGTCAAAAGAAAAAACACTATTTATCTATTAGCTTCGTTTCCTAAACATAAAAGAAACAGGCTTCTCACATTTCCACAGTGATCAAGAGGGTAGTCGTATTCATAAAATTTTTGCTGGTTATAGTTTTTTGTCTGTGATGATAGTAGCCTGATAAACTCTTAACTTACTCTGTGCCTCTGAAGCCTTATGACAGGAAACACGTTTTCAGAAAAGTGTGCATTTTAGCAACATTAATAGATTTGAAGACAGCTTATTTTTCAAAGCACCCAAGACAGCTCAGCAATTATCTTGTTGAAAACTGAAGTCTGATGACAATTAAACAGAACACCAGATGTATAAAGTGACATTCTACTCTGAAAATCATTCAGCAGCACAGTCAGATTTAAGTACTTTCCATAAGGAAACCACACAAGTACTGCGAAGAACTTGCAGAACTTTGACATTTAGGGGTACAAAACTCCTGAATGACTTGTGCCATGTGGAGGGTCAAATTTTAAAACACAAAGTAACCGACCACCAGGGCAGAATCCATTAACACCACAAACATCAAGAGGCTTTCCAAGCGTGTTTCGGCAACTGTTCAAAGCTATAAATTCCACATCACATTGAAGTGTTCATCAAAGGGAGAACAGAACAGCCTTTAAGATGCGATCATTTCTAGTTCTTTAGTGTTCACAATGTAAGCTCATAGCACTGCTCTATTTAAACAGCTGCAATTTTGTCTTTGCAGACCTCAGTGGTATTTATATGATGATACCAGACTTCCAACTCAGTAAACAAAGGCTACATTGAATGCTAAATCGCAAGCCAGAAACCAGTCTCCCCCTCAGGCACACATGCTCCCTGCCACGCCAACCCCAAACCTTAGGGACAAACTGAGGAGCAAAATGGGGTATCTCCAGTTCCATGACGAGTGGTGCATCTTGAGTGCTCCTGCTAAATGAGGTTACATCTTGGAATCAGACTTAGGTACAAACAGTCTACCAACCATGTTGGATTATTATTGAAAGAAATGAAAGATACTTTCTGCCTTTTGTGCTGCTGCAAAAATAAACTTACTTCTATTCTAGCGGAAGTACCATGATATTGTGTTCTGGGGTGTAGCTCTGCCAGTATTGCCCAGTTATGAGGTCAGGTCACAAAGACAGGAAGATAGGCTTACCAGAACTGAGAACTTAAAAGTTCAAGACTTTAGAAGAAGCCAAACTTCTTTAGTATTTTGTATATATCACATTTTCAAAAAGGCATTTAGCATAAACAGGAAGATTAGATTCTCTTAGCAGTGTTTATTGCTTTTTTTCTGCCCCCCCCCCCCCCCCCCCCCCCCCCCCCCTCTTTTTTTTAAAGTCAGAAGAGGTACCTGTGCGGTCAGAGCACTCCAAGAGATTAGCCTTTAATGAAAAATAAATAAAATGATGCCACAAATTGCTAGTACAACTGGGAGCTAGAAAAATGTTTTCTGGCACAAAGCAACAGGGTACTTTGGTGACTGCAGCTCTCTTCAAAATTCTGATGTTGTTGAATCTGTTTGTTACAACACCCCACAACACAACCTAGAGTGATTAGGTACCACTCTAGTTTCCTTTGTCTAGTTTTCTTTGGACCACTTTCCCCTGAAGTGATTCCAAGTGCTTCTGCCATCACTCTTACTGTGATTCTCACACTCAAAGAATTTGCAAAACACTGCAATTCTCTGGAAAATTGTTGCATCTGGGCTTAGGGCCTGGCCCCATACCTGTTCTTACTGTTGGTTTTTTTCCATGAATTCCACTTAATAACAGTTCTTTTCTTAAGGAAGTCTTGAAATATTATAATACTACCTCTTGGATGGAGCAGAAGATTATTCATACCTAGTTTTCTTGTGTATATAGGAATTTACCTTTCCTTCTTAGTCTCAAATATTTTCAAGACCATCTTTTTTCCTTCAGTCCTAATTTTCACCTGTGGAACAACTCCATAAAAATAAGGCAAGAAAATATACTAACAGGAATACCAAAAAAACTCTCACTGAACAATGTGAGTGCTCAGAAAATTTCTGGGAGCCCAAGTCTGTCTATTTGTCTGCTGCAGTCGCTCATTTGGAATGAATCAGTAAACACTGATAATTCATCCTAGAGGCAGAATTGTAATAAGGCTATTACAACTTCACTACTTCTCAGCCATAAGTAAATAAAACACTTTTCCTCCATGAAATATCCTTATCTGAGGAAGTACAGAGAACTAATCCTCTCTTTGATCTTTGGCAGATGCCAATAACAGCAGAAAATCTGCAGTGGGATGTACATGAAAGAAAAAGCCTCTTAGGAAAAATATATAGCTAGCCCAGACAAGTGTTCCAGGTGCAGAAGCCCATTGTAGAGACAGGAAGAATTAAATGAACATTAAGAAATGGATGCAAAGAAAGCATCCATAAAGCATCTTAACATGGATGACCCCATCAAGAAATTAAAGAAAACAGCCTTTTTTCCCACCCTAACAGAAAAGGGAAGATACTTCCAGTAAGTGAAGAAGGATGCATATACTCAGGCTTATCTCCAGAAGTGAGTGCATCCAAATGTGCTCTTCCTTCTCAGATCAGCAACTAAAGGTTACTCTCATTATTTTTAATAGATAGTTTTACTATGTTTATATCTCTAAGAAACATAACCTAAGATGCAGAAAGGCTGATTATAGGATTCAATAAATATATGTAGAATATATATGAAATGGGAAGTAAACAACACACAAGAAAATAGGTTTGTTTTTTTTTTTTTTAGAACAAAATTTGGACAAGAACTCATTCCTGGATTGTACTTCCCTGTTGGAAATGCAGTTTAATTTTACAAAGATCTTGAAATAAGCAACTATTAAACATTAATTTGAGTATTCTCATTCAAAACATTATGCTGAGAATACTTTTGCAAATAGATGCACCAAAATAGAACATTAAATACAGAAGAGCAGTAGCCCACATTAGTTATAATTCTTTCAAATGATGAAAAGTAATTTTTTTGCCATTAAAATGTTAGATCTGATATGAATTACAGTGATGATCAGCCCTGAGACAGCTGAAAAGCTAAAAAAAAAAGCACTGCTAAAACAAATTGTGAGTCCTGAGAACACTGATCAACCGATACTTGCTATGATTATGAGTTCAGAAATAACTCGGTCTTTAGGTCATTTTAGAGTGCAGTATTTCTCAACTGCAAACCTCTGCTGGCTCCTAGGAATGGAAGATGCTACAAGAAGGAAGAGGAAAGGTGATGAGCATATCTAGATGAAGCTCAACGCCCTCTGACAACCCATTACAATTGTTTAGTGGATTTCATCCATGACATTATCTTTTGGTACAACTCTTAAGTCATTTCATATGAGAACAGAGATTCAGGGAAACATTCTCATTACAGTACATCTAGTCTGTATTACTAGGAAGACTTTTGTGAATGTTAAATTCATCTGAAATAGCCAACACACACACACACCTCTTATTCTCCAAGATGACCTTATTCTGGATTTAAAAAATACTGAAGAGGTCATGTAGCGTACCACATTTTTATTCAAGCAACCAGTTCAAAGATCAGGCTTTTATGGATTTTCTTCTGTTAAGGGGATTTTTTATTTTTTTAATCACAGATATATATATATATAATAATAAATAAAAATATATAAAAATAAAAAATAAAAATAATAAAAAATAAAATATATTGCAGTGATACTTTGTTTTCATGAGCTCAAGCACAGATTCATGTGGGGTTGAGAGGTTTATTTTTATTCATAGCTCTGTTTTACACAGCATCAAATCCAGAGTCTACTCTAGATCTTTCCTGGAACTAAATTTTTCAGAACTCATTCAGACTTGGTCTGGCTTACATGCATCTGCAATAAGTTCTCACATTCAGTCTCTTCCACCTGCACATCTAGTCAATCTTCTTTCTCAGCTTATTACTATTAAAAAGTATGCTTTTATTTTGAATTGTGAGATGCATCTGAGCTCAGGAGTAAAACCAACATCAATTCATAAAAACACACCTGTCTTTTGCATGTTTTCAGAAAAAAACAGTAGTTAACTTCAATAGTTTTTTTTTTTAAATCAAAACCACACTACCACAAGTGAAATAAAGTATTCCTAGATTTTAAGTCCATAGAAAACTTCTGTGAAGCTAAGATTAGTACATTAGCATGGTTATGAAGCACATACCTAAACATTACAATTAGTAAGTGTTGAATTATTTAACATACTATAACTTCCAGCAAGTATTACTTTGCCTTTAATACCTAAAACAACCTGTTATAGCAAAATTTCATACACTTATAATTACTGTGGAAACATGCATACATTACATATTGAGGATTTGATCCTTTCTAACTTTTCTCAGCCCACATACTTCTACTTTATTCATAATTACACGGTACTTAAACTGAATGTATTTGGAAATAAATATTTAGATGATTATGAGTGACCATTCTGAGACAGACCAAAGTGCATCCAGTCCAGTATCTCAAATTCAACAGCACCCAACAAGCTACATCTGGAAAACAAGGTGAGAATAAGGACACTATATAATGACTTTTCAGGTTTAATCTCCCAGTACAGCTCCACTGTAGCTCAGAAACTTCCTAAGCCAGAGGTAGCATTTTATCACTGTGTTGCAGTGAAACTGTGTCAGAATCCAGCCCAGAGCTAAGTCCTACAGTTATTAGCCCAACATTCACAGCCACTCCATACAGAGACAGACAAAAATATACTTGTACATGTGTTAGATAATGGAATAAAAATCAGCTGTTGGACTTTTTTTTTTTTAAATCTTCCATTGAAATATTTTAATAAAGTATTTAGAGAGTTTCAAAGGAAACATTGTTACTTTTCTTAACCTGAAAGTGAAAAACCACAACTCAGTCCTATTGCTATGTAGGTGTGTACACATTTCCCCAACTCCACTGGTATTCATACACGCCTTATGCATATATATAAGTATATTGAGTCCCCCTCTAAAAGAAATGCGTATAAGTAGTTTACTTCTCCACATGCGCTGTTACCCTTTGTAAGGAGTTATTTTCAAATTTGCAGCTCATAAGAAAAATAATCCTAGATGATTAAACATTTGTTTAACATTAAACATGTTAAACATGTTCTAAGCTACGTTACAGAATTAACATTATCCAAGTTGGTTCAATGCATAATTCCTTATCAATGATTATAGCCACAGAAGTGCTAAGTCAGGACCCCATATTTTACTTCATTTCAGCTGATACTGTACTTCAGGATTTGTGCACTTCAAAACCATCAGCTGCTCCTAGATTGCCATCTTTTCAACCATTATTTCTCAATTCTTGCTTTCAGTGTTGCAAATTCTTTACTGCTGCTTTTCCTTGAGCATTCGTAGATAACACCCCATCTTGAATTATGTGGGTGAAAGACAGGATTGGTAACAGATTATTTTAATGCTGTTACGTTAACAACAGTTTGTTGAGATTAAGGGGCTGTCGAAGTTATCTGGTAAGAGTTTAGTCAGGGATTGCATTCAGAGGTTATTCTGATTTAACAACTACTGGAAATCTTTGACAACTCTTTTAATGCTTAGTTTAGTGATAGAAAAAGAACTGAGGGGAACTCAATTTTTATTTATCATTAGAACTTGGACAGTTGATATTGTGCTTTCACTGTTGTCAACTCAATTCATTATTTTGTTTTGAGCACCAGGTATCTCCAATTAACAGTATTTTTTTCATATACCCGGAATCACTCCAGAGTTAACTGAAATCAGTGAAACCTACAGGATGTTTCCCAGTAGATTGTGAAGCGCTCAGATATGAACACTGCAAAAGCATAAGCGCAGTTGTTGACAGCATCGTGGTTATTTATGGACATCACAGGGTTACTTAAGGACACCCATCAGAGGAACAGGATGAATGCACAGCACTCATCTAGAAAGACCTGGGGAAGAACAAAAGTAGATTGGTGTTAAAAAGTTAAAAAAACAAACCAGAAGACCAAAACATTTTTCAAGGCTGAAGCCATGAAAACACAGACAGAATCAAACTCTGTCAGGTTCACTATGAACATATAGACAGGCCAAAAATGTTTAACCCCAAGTCTGTGGGTCCAGTAGATAATCAGGAATAAAAAAAAAAGCCCTTGAAGACAATGCAGTATCACAAAAAGCTAAGAGTCTAGTAAGATTCAAGAAAGGACAAGGAGGATGATCACAAAGGAATGGAGTAGCTTCTATGCAAGGCATGATTATGTAGCTAGGAGCCCTAAGAGTTTTAGTAAGAGAAGTAAATGGTGATATGACAGACAACATTAGACCCAAGAGATATGAATAGGAACTCTGCTCCCCTAAGCTGCTTAGCAATGAAGGGGCATCAAAGGGGGGCAAAGAGGCAGACCACAAGTTCAAAACAAGCAGGAGATGATTCTTCACACTGCATATACCAATGATGTGGAACAGCTTGCCACAGGACACTGAACCGACAGACTGAAAAGCAAACTGCACACTTTATAGAATAAAAATCTGTTTAAGTTTAGCTGTGTAGAGACCACTTGCAGCTCAAAGTTCCTAGGACAATTCGTTGAAGAAGAGAAGAGTAGCTTGGGGAAGCATCACTGGCTGCTCAGTCCATCTTAAACTTTCTTGATCATTTGCTTCGGGCAACCATCACAGACAGTACACTGGGTCAAATGGGCTGCTTCTTATGGTCTTGTTTTTACATGCCAGACAAGTGTAAGAGTAACAATGACATTTGTGTTAAAGAACACAAGTTCATATACAAATATTTTACATGCTTCTTCAAAGCATGGAGGACAAAGATAACACAGGAGAAAATTGTCCTACTTGCCTTCAGTGAATTCATCTCCTGGTTGTGTTATCTGACAGAAAGCAGATGCAACCAGGGCAGCTGGGAGGAGGAATAAGGAAGAGATGTAAATTTTCCTTAACTCACAGGGCTGACCTTTACCATACTGCAAGTTCCAACACTTTACGAAGACAAAAACTTAAGACTAAAGCTCTCAGAATACTTGCAGCCTGTTTTGAATCTATTTTTTTCCAGCAAGTCTGAAGATGCTACCTTGGGCAGCTGATCCTATGATTCTGAGTGTTTCCTAGGCTCAGGTCACAGCAGTGAGGCATGAGCTCAAGTTGTCAGATCCTTCAGCACAGAGAATTTTGTGTTTGCACCTCATCAGTAATTACAATGTCTATATGCATATTCAGAACTCATTAGCTATCAGTAGAGATTTAAAAATACTGTTTTTAGCAGTTAACCTTCAGTAAAATTCCATCTTTTCTTTCACTTTTTTTTTATTATTTACTCTGAAGGAAAAACAAAAGAGGCTCAAATATTTTACCAAAGTTTTTCTTGCCTTCCAAAATAATGGAAGGAAAGACATGAGGAGCCCAGAGAATCTGACAATACTGGAACTTTCTGAAACGAGGTTTTGCATATCTCACTTGGCAGCTGGCAGCAGAATGTGACAAATGAGAATTCTCACTCCAAGCCGCTGGCTGCCAGTCATGAGTTATCTTATTCCTTGCAGTGAGAGCAGGCCACAGGAAAACAACAACAAAAAAACACAAGCAAATAGGCCAGACATACAGGGAAGAGACTGGAAAAAAGTAAAAAAAAAAAAAAAGGAAAATTTGGAAAAAAATCAGATGATGAATGCAGTGGCACTTCCACTCTTGGTGCTTTATGTAGCATCGAGAACTCTTGTGTCACATTATCACAGGCACTGATGAAGGTTACACAAAATTAAAAACGCGGTCTTTGCTATAGGCATGCTTTAATTTGTTCTTCAGTCCATTTGAAGTGTGTCAACTTTTAATTGTTCACTAAGAGGAACTCCTGACTAACTCCTCATTGTAATGCAAGGCCTATAGCTAAGCCCGAGTGGCAGTTATCAGACAGTCTCCTGGTTGTGACACTACTGACTTCAGAACATGCTCTGAACAAATAAACACTTTAAGCCAAACCAAGCTCCCTCAAAGGAAGAGTTCAGGAGAAAAAGACAAGAGACATTGTTTCTCGCTTGTGTTCAGTGTCATGTATGCTTTTATTCCTTTTTTTTTTTTTACTGGATTTTAACTACCTACTGTCAAGTTGGCACTCCTCCCAAAGAGCCACCTCTTTTCCAGTCTCTTAAACATCCACAGACTATTGATTTGCTCTTGGAATTTAAACAAAAAATCCTACTAGCTCCACATCCTGAACTGGAAATCAGGAACCAACAGAGGTCAGAGCACGTAGCAGCAATTTCAGAACATTATTTCCTTAAAAGAAGACATTGCAAGAACAGAGGGAAATGCTTTCTACATCTGGGGAGCTGGTCTGAATATTACTTTCCTCACCTTCCTCCAGCACCGTGATGCTGTTCATCCTTTCACACGGCCTGCGTCTCCTCTTGCAGGAAAGCAGGCTGCCAGGGGCAATGCCTCTCACTTGCTGCAGCCTTGAAGCCATCAGGGTTAACGCTCAAAAGGAGGAGTGCCAAAACACAGCAGACCCTTTGTGGCTTTTGGTGGGTGCATGCATTCCCCTGCCTCCCTCTTAGCTTAGGCAGAGAGTCAGTCTGGCTCCAAGCATCTCCAATCACCTGTGCTTAAATTTTCATGCTATAAACGTGTAGATATTTTTATGGTTAGTTCCACAGAAGTCTGAAGAAGCAACAGATAAAGAAACAGCTAGCACCACCACCTATTGGTGAAAACGGGTAATTATAAAAGTTATTAATTCATGTTAGGTCATGTAAATTTAGATTTGTTACTTTTTCGTACCTTACGGCAGACACTGTTTATTCAGAAAGCTGGGTGAGTATGCTTAAGATTAAATAAAGCCATGAAAAAGAAAGGTGGCTTGTAAAAAATCACCACTTAGGGAAGTAAGTACTTAAGCTTTCTATAATCTTTCTGAGCAACAGTAAATGAAAGCTGGGAGCAAGATGCTATATACACATGCAGTTTCTTAGACTGTTTTTCAATTTTATTATTTGGCTTTACTTAAAATTTAGCAAGACTTGAAAAAGGTTACTTATTATCAGAAACTACTACAATTACAATTCCTGAATAGGATTTATGACTTTTCAGGCAATTTATAACAATAAAAAGGAACTTTTTAGAACATGAGTTTTAGAAAGAAAAACAATAATGACATCCAGTATCTTCTTAGTATCTTGCAGTTGTGAGGATTTTATTTTTTAAATTATATTCGAGTAAATCTTTGTAATCTTAGATTATAGAGCTAGGATAGTTTTACTGAGTCTTAACGATTCCACATGTGATACAGTACTAGCCCTCATCATACATAAACATTTTTGTCTGGATTAAAAGAGCATGACTTTTTTTTCCTCCAGTGACACTATTATCTCCCGCTTATCTTCCTGCTCTTAGAGACTGTAAGGAGAAACTCCACAGACGAAGAGACGCCCCAGGACAGGGCTGATCATTTCAGACAATACATACCACAGGTTACTATGCTGTTTACTTAAACACTAAATTTTGCAAAATGCTGTTCATTGAAAATAGGGATTCCTCTGGTATTTCTTAACAACGTGAGTTATAAATAATGAACCTAAGCATTTCACATAGCAAAGAGAAAAGCTGTTTGACTGACATCTGAGGTATAATACTTGAAGATCTCCTTAAATAAGATGGAACAAGAGGTCTTGGAAATGGATCCTTCCAGTAAGAGGAATAATAAAACCTGAGACAGTGCACTTACCTAGACACACACCAATTCACCACTGCAGTAATGGAAGAGATGCTTGTAAGCACTGTTTTGAAAGATTAGTTCATTAATAAATAACTTTAGAAGCACTTCAATAAAGAAATTCTAACTGACAACACTTGCCTAGGATCCAACTGCTTAGAACAAGATGCTGCTGTGTGTTAAAGCCTTGCTGATGTCTAGTGACAGTTCTGTACTTTTTCCCACATAATAATATCTGAGAACACCTTGGGTAAAGGAACAGAACAAATACTGGAGCTGCTCATGTTCACAGGCAGTAAAATAGAGGAAGCTTTAAGGCATATTCCTTGGATAACTTCTTCCACAGTAAATCAGTTTCCCTTAGAAGAAAACTATTTCAAAGAGACAGAACAAGACATCAGATATGAAAATTTTCAAGACGTTACCAAAATGAATCAGTGCATTAAAGACAGGCAAGAGCCTTTAAACGAAGGAAGGTCTTGCTTGGTCCTTGAAAGACCAAGGAACTTAACCCCCTACCTTCAGGGCATGATGGAAATCCCTGGGACCACTCCCAATCACTTTCTTTTTCATCACAGATTTGAATACAGACAATTGTACCCAGCTGAAGAAAGTCAAGATTCTAGGGTTAAGCGAACATATGGTTGTATCTATTAACTGTGGTATTGGCACAGTTTAAAAATGCCATTACAGAAGTGTTCAGATTTTCTTGGATGAATCTTAAAAAAACAAAAATCAAAAATGAAAAAAAACAGAAGACAAGAACAGTCCAGTGATCATTTTACATGCAGAAATGGATTTCTGATGACAACTTAGCCACCTACCTTGGGTGTTTGAATGCATCTCCCTACAGTTTCATCTGACAGCCTACAACTCCTGTACTGTAAGAGGTGGCAAGTAATGGATTTTTATTATGCTACAAAGTACAGTGTTTGATTCTGGATTTGTCTTCTAGTAAACTCCAGCATTAAGTTTTGCCAAGCCACTGCTGAGTAAGGGTGACCATTTACATTAAAATGCCCTGGGTCTTTGGTCCTGAGTGACCTTAGTCAGATCACACTATTTTATATGCAAAGTTGGGATTCCACACACATCCCCACCCCCATATCATCTTACATATCTACAGTGAAATTTATTTGCTGCTTTATTGTTTAGTCTCATGTCCCATCAATCCTAAGAGGGACGTGCAGGAAACAGCCAATTTCACTGACGTGGTATCACCGCTAACAAATCCCATCACCACCCCCAAAGCAACCTGCTTTTGCAGTGGCATACAGATATTTTTAGAAATGCAGACCTCAGCATCCACTGCCTCCCCTTTTCGGTCTGAACAAACACAACCACACAACTGTGTCTTGCATGCAGGTTTATATATACTAATCAATCAGGCTGATTTTAATTAATCCTAATTGTCCTATTAAGGTTTCTGGCTAACAACAACACAGCAAAAAGGATTCCCTAAGCAGCCTAATTGACTTAATCAGCTCCTTAATAATCCTTCTTCAGGCCTTTAAAATGAACTAACCTCTACTTCATTTTAATAAGCATATTGAAGAGGAGGATAAAACTTCTTGATTCTTGGAGCCAGCTTTCATCACAGCAATGAAGAGCATGGCAGGCAACAGATACGTCAGGATCCATAGACAGAGAAGGATTACATTAGAAAGATGGCACCAGATTTCCTCCAGGCATGTATAAGCAATGGAGAAAGTTTAAAGAGCTCCAGCTGCATTTTCCCAAAGGAATACCTGGGTTTGTAATCTTCGATTACAATTGCACTTGTTCAAGTATCTTCAAAGTGTGATTGAAGATAGAAGTAGGTATTAATATAGTCATGAATTAAAAGCCCAATAAATCAAAAATTCCCAAGTTGAAGTAGTGTGTGAAAAATAGCAAGCAACTTTTAGAATATTTTTAGCACTAGTTTTCTGGCAGTTTATACATTTAGCTGTGGGTAGACATTTACAAGTTTGGGGGGAGATAAAGCAAGCTAAGTGCATGTGATTTGGTTCTGACAACGATTTGTATCCTACTTTGTAGGAACGAAAAAAGCTCACCTTTTCAAGTAGTTTTGCATGTGCTAAAGTCACATCAGCTTTCAAGAACTGTGTGGCGTACTCATCGTGCATTTCCCCCCATTGCTCTTATTTGTAGAGCAGTAGGAGTATTCCTGGCACTTGACAGACAAATGAAGTGAAAGGTTCCTGATCTCAGAAGTTTATCAGATTGGGTTTTAGGTCAAGATTTTTCACAATCATTAAGTATTTAAAAATGCAGATGAGCCTTAGCAGGTTTTCAGAATCACCTCTTATTTTTGTGCACACTTTATAAAGCATTATATAGAGCATGCAAGTACATGAGATACATGCCCTTCTCTGGCTCTATGTTTGCATATCATACACACAAATAGGACTTGATATTCTCTCATTATTTCACTGAAGATAGCAAGATCAGTACAGGGATACTAAGAACCTTCATTTTAATTCATACATAATCTGGTGTAGTGTAGCCTAAAGTTTTGCTTCTGAACCTAGTAAACATTCATTTAAGTAGCCATTACTCCCTCAAGGACTTGCATGTTACCTGTACATTGCAGGTCGACAGAGTAATGAAAGGTCAACTGCAAAAAACACATGTATAGTTTTTCTTTCACAATTCTGATTTATTTAACATTTTAAAGTATATTAACTAGGGTTATCTGGATTTAATAGCTCACTAATAATGAGGAAAAAAGCAAAAGCAAAACCAAAACCACAATAAAACCCCTATTTCAATTATTTGCCAAAATGACAAGCTTCTTTTTGGCCTTTCAAAGAGGAAGACGGAATTTTCTTTCTGTCCACCATCAGTTAGATTCAAAAATCTACTTTTTCAGTAAAACCAACATAATAGAAAACAAAACACAAAAGCAGAGCACAGTCCCTGAGCAGTCTGTTCTAGCAGACTGCATGAGGCCATGCCAGTCAGAATTCAGAATTCCAAACTGCATCCACAAACAGCGCAGTATGTAGATTAAATATTACAGTGCTCCTCTCGTTGCAAGGGTGTTTCTTCAGAGGAGAACCTAACTTAGTATGTTTTTAATCCAACAGTCAAGACTATGCAGTGAAGGACGAGGTGAAATTCAAATATTTTTTGTCTTTCAGCTATAAATTTGAAAAAACATTTCCGTTTAGGCATTTTAAAAGTACTTAGTCTTTCAACCTCAGTTTGATAATTACTTCAAAATGATATGACAGTATAATTCCTTTTTAAGACGCACAAAAAAGATATAGCATGTTTAGACTTTCCATACACATGCATATTATCCAACTGCCGATTAACGTTAAGATTTTAGATGTGGTCACAGACAATTTGTGCATGCACCCCTTCTAATATATTTTTAAAAAGTTGAGACATTTTACATCTAATTAGGAAGATCATTAAAATATAATTAATAAATTTGAAGTTGATTGCTTTTTAAACCCTCTATTCTCTAGTTTTGCCGGACGTAATGGAAATAATACATTTCCAAGCTCAGTATGCTTACTGTACATTAATAGCCCACAGAAATTCAACATTACATTGCCATTGAAATGAAACTCCTGTAAGTGTGCTACCATTCTTCCATTCAATAAAGGTCAAGCTGTTAGTTGACTGTCATTAGGCATAGTCTCTTGACTGCTTAAAGGTTATATAAATATTAAACTTTATGAAGTCTGCTAGGAAACTTTCTTTTCAAATATCTTGCCATATCATTTTTTAAAATCTTTTCCCAGAAACAATTATACAACATAAAAGAAAAGCACCTCAACCTCTTGGGAGACAAGTACCCGCTTTTCCATAAATAATAGCTTTTTCCAAGATCCTATTAAGCAAATAAAAGGATAGAAATCTTAACTAAAGGTGATTATTTGTACACTTATTAAAAACAAACAAAAAATGCTATGACTTTATTCATTTATCCAGACTCTGAAAAGCATGGCTTTCATTATTAAGTTACAATAGATCAAGATTTACGTTCACACTAATATCGCCCTCATTTCCATTTATATTAAACTGGTATTTGGTGTTTTTTTTCTTTAAAGGAGAAACATGAATGAACAGAAACTTGCCCAATCTGTGTGTGTTCAGCTTGTAACTTGCACAATAGCAAATTCAATCTTGTTAAGAAGCTGCTTCTTCTATTGTAGCACTTACTTGAATTGCAAGTTTGAATCTGCATAGGCTAAGCCTTTATGTAAAAGAAAAAAGAAATTAGGAAAATGGAGCTTTGACTTGCACTAATAAATTGCATATAACTGGCTCATTTCAAATATCCTTTGCCCATTTTATTACAAAGCTAGGAAAAATGCCTTCCCTTGACAACAGGAAATGGAAGTTCCTCTGACAACACCAGAGGAATAATAGTGAAATCACACTTCCCCCTCACACACACACACAATTGCTATGGCAATTTGTCACCTGAACATCTGTCCTTGATCAGGGAAAGAAGTGGGAGCCAGCACTCCTGGTGTGATGCCACGGCCACAAGCAGTTACTGGGAAGGCTATTCATTGATCCTTAATTGTTCGCCTGACTTCTACTCCTAGCCTGGCTACTCACTTGCTCCATATGGTCTTCAGCAAGCTGCTTATAGTCTGTTTTCAACTTCCCAGTTTGCAAAACGAGTGAAATAAAGTAGATTCTCATTTCCACAAGATTCCTAAACCTCAACATAACCGTAAGAGTAAAAAACCTGCTGAAACAAGTTGGGTGTCTTGTAAACCACACTGATCTTGAACTAAGATGCTAGCAGGCGGAAGCCACCCTGTTCTGCTACCCTCAGTAACAAAAAAAAAACCTGTTCTTCAGTGAGGCTCACCTATATGTGACTAATTAGGATGTGCTATTATTGAATGGATCAGATAACATTTTTCTTGTTTATCGACTCATTAAAATATTTAATAAAAGCATTGTTCAAGATTATGGTTACTTCTTATTTTCTATGGTTTTGGCTGAAATTAAGTCTGTTTATCATTTTTGCTATTGACTGTGTTATTCTTGCAAGTAAGAAATCTCTTCAATTCCTCACAATTTCATCTACTTTATAATCACAAGAGGGGGGGAGAGGAAGAGGGCGTTTAGAAATTTGTCAGAACTACAGATAGGGAAGGACTGGCTTGCCAAATCAAATATGATTGCTAGCAACATGACTTTTTTTTTTTAAAAAATAATATGCTTTTTAATTATGGTTGCTATGCTGTCACTGAAGGGGATATATGTCATCTATAACCATCAGTTACAAAATTCCTCAGCACGTGCAGAAGATTCATTTTCTAATGAAATAAGGAGTATTTAGACAGGCCCAGTCAGGCTAGAAATGAGTTATCTTAAGTTAAAGCAAAAGTAAATACATAAATTCTTTCCTGTGCCCAGGAGCACCATTGAGAATTGGAGTGCTAGATCATTAATTTCTGTGAATAAAGTATGTTCTAAGTGTTTCTCCAAAGGAGTTTTATAAAGATTCAGGGGTCATTAACATAGACAGTTATCTTTTCCTCCTGGAAAGGTGGCACTTTGGAACTTGCTTCTATGGAAATAGCTATATGAAGAAAGATAGGACCAAATGTTAAAATAAATAAATAAATAAATGACATTTGCTTAACCATCAACTTCATGTTGTAAGCAACACAGCAGGACGATGAAACTTTCACTTTTTCTCTGATGCAAATATTCCAATATAAATCCACAGGAATTACAATTCATTAACTGCGATATAAATTCCCAGGTCCCATCAGCTCACATCTCTGCTGTTTAACCCTCTAAGCTGGTGTTAAAGAATGCATGAAGTAAAACATCCAGCTGAAGCCCTGATCTAAAAGGTGTTGCAGGGGACATTTGTCTCCTAACTTAGTATTCTGAAATGATTGTCAACCTACAATTATTTCCCTCAGCAATGAGTTCGTATTACAGAAATCAGGAAGAACGCTGTCTTAGGTGCATTCTGCATCCTCTGCCTCAGAGCAATTACCAGTGGCCTTCCCTGAGAGTTTGCAGTTACAGAAAAAGACAGGAAAACTATATGGTAAAGCCAAGAGCGGATCAACTGCCAAGAAGCTTAACAGTATATTGAAAGGCTCTTTCCAGCAAGTGAGACACTACTAATAGTTATTTTGTATAATTAAGCTTTTAAAATCCATTAATAGAAATAAATTGTAATTCAAAAGCACTACAATTTCTTTTTAAACTTCTGAAAACAGAGGAGAAGAGAGCAAATTTGTGCTTAAGACCAAGAGGGAAAGCACCTTTCCTGAGAAAACTAAGGTGGCATCAACATGGTAGAGCTCATTTTCATTAACAGAAAAGAATGGCTACAATAATTAGGCAGTGTTGCTGCTGGAAGGGCATTCACTGTTTTACATTATAACTGTAAGACATCTTAAGAAATACCTGACTACTGTTTTTTTTACCAAGATTTTACTATTTTACATCCTACAGAAATATTGTTCCCTACTCAGATGAAAGGGCCTCTAGATTTTTCCTGATTTCAGCAGTATAGAGTGTGTCATTAGGAAATATGTCAATTGCTCAGGCGAATTTTATTCCATTTTCTTATATTTTAAGATCTTAACCCGAGATCCCCAAGTATATTTCTACACTGGACACAGTGATATCAGAGACAGCAGCTGCTTCTAACATTTCTGCTCCCTCATAGTAGTTTTAGGAAATTAATATATCCTTCATTGCAGTGTTTAATCATCTTTGCTCCTAGGTCTAGCAAATAACCGCATGGAAATAGTATATAGCACTACAGCAAGTGCTAAGTATTTCGTATTAGTAGTAAGCCATTTACACTATCCACATTCAACAGTTATGTGCGCATAAGCAGGAATACACCAAAACCATGTTGTTCAGCCACAGAAAACTGGCCTTATAATTAAGATCCTTCAGGACCTGTAGCTACAACCCCAGCCAGTCAGCTGTAAGACTGCAAACAGACCGCAATAAAACCAACTATACCATACATGGCTTACCTAAAACAAACAATCCTTAATCACTTGATATACTCTTCCAGACATTGGGTCAATTATCAAAGTTGTTATGCACCACATCTGTCAGAGCTACAGAAATAACTCAGTTTTCCTGTGGAAATATCAGCTCCAAAATTTAATCATTAGATCTCGAAAAAATAAATTGTTTTTAAATGCACAACACCAACACATGATCAGACAACGAAAGAGTTTAGTGAAAAAAACAATTACAGCATTATGTTTATTTCTAAGACTAAAGAAAAATCCATTGCAAGATGAAGACTGGGAAGCAACGTAATAAATTGGTGGAGTAATAAATTGGCCTGGAGTGGGAAACAGAAGTGGTAACAACATTTTAGGCAGCAGCAAGTCTGCAAGAGACCCTTCCTAAACACGAGCTCTCTGCAAGGAAATAAAGTGTATTATACAGTACAGTTCATTTTGCATCTCAAGTGATCATGGTTAAACAATTAAAATTAGATTTTGCAGTACTTGTTTAATTTTTCAGTCTAATTTTTCTAACAGCAATAATTATTTTGTTTCCTTCCAAATTTCCATGCTAGAAGGCAAAATTATTTCTAACAATGAAGAATCCTTTCAAGGTAAAATTCTTACTATGGAGAAATCAGAACTAAGCATGGTAAGAGTTAACAATTTCTAAGTCTGGAAGGGCTTGTTGACTCCTGATGACATTTAATGACAACAGGCAAAGTGAAATCCCTCCACCTGAGAACTGTTTAAAAAAATACTGCAGACTGACAAGATCTATTATCTCTTCCAAATGAATTACCTTTGTATGAACGTAATATTTAAAGAGCAGAGACAGACTTAAATATTGAAGTTTCTGTAGCGACACCACTGTATCTTAAAGGATGCAACCTTTACACAAACATTCAGACCAAAGAGACACTGGACATTCTGTCTCAGAGGAGACAGAAGAGCTCAGCAAAAATCTGTTGGGATTGCTGGGAGCTCACGGGGACAATTGATGGACTAAGCAGTAGTACCAAACACGCTATAGGTGCACACTGAGTTCCCCCATGAACACTCCTAATTCCTAGAAGGAAGGTATTGTAGGAGATAACTCATCAACTTCAGACATTTTCACATAGCAAGTTTATGTTGGTGGTTAGCACACTAAACTCAACATTGCTTATTAATCCCAATTATAAATAAACTCTAATTAAATGCTGCCACTGCAGTTACTTTTTACCATGAGGCAGCTAGCATGTTGGAATGGGTACAAAAATTACTATTGATATTTGTTGCCTCTCAAGAACATTTGGACTGTGTTTACTTAGTTTGTAGTAGACGGAATTTTATTCTCATAGTTGTCAGAGCTACACATTCAAGTAAAAACGTGAAAGTTAATCTCACCAGTTTATTGCTTGTTTTTACTTGTTCAACATGAAAGTAACATCGATTCTTTAACTGGAATCTTTGTTAGATTAAGTACCCAAAGAGATCCCAGCTGAAGTGCACAGCACTCTTGTCCCTGCTGTGGGACTATCACAATTAAAATCTTGCAGCTACTTGCTTTCTAACCAAAGTACACATTTAGAACAACTACATGCAGGCAACAGTAAAAAGTTGCCAGTTTTAAGTACAATTTTTCTCCTAAAAGCAAAGTTAATAACTTTTTCCTACCATATTTTCAAAAGCATAACTCTAATGGAAGAATATTACACTTGCTATCGTAAGATTCTTGATTAAAAGAGAACTGCTGCAGTCAGTGATTTGCAGTGATTTATTCGGTGATATGGAGAATTAAAAACTTTTAAAACTCATTTAGTGTACTGCAGCTGACATATGATTGAATATTACTGTAGAACCCCAGCTCCCAGAAGGCTTACTCCATACATTTTTATGTTTTCCTATCATATCTTAACCACACGTCTACCTTGTTTTATTTTCCCTGAGCATGCTCCGAACATTACAGGTAGATGTTTTATATTCAAGCAAAAATGGAGAAGAGGCGAACCCAATTACTCCGATCCCCATCATTTAGTTTGTCATCTATGATGCAAAGCACATAGTAACAAATTATGTTAAAGAAACTTAGCAATAGTCCCTTGTATTCCCTTCCAAAAGTTGTGTGCGTATGTTTTGCTTTACCCCACACCAAACGCCTGGAATATTTTCCTGTGCTACAGAATTGCAAAAGCCTATCTGAAAGGCTTACTTGTGAGAAGGAACTGACATGGAAAAAAAAAGTCTTGCCTCATAACACCATATTTTATTTTTGCCACCGTTTAAAATATCTATTAGTTTTGATTAAATACACTGAAACGTCATTTAAATTATATACACAGCTTAACTAAAAATTAACAAAGATTTTGAAGATCAGTTGGGAACAATGCATTGATATAAAAATCATTAAGAATTTATGACAAGCAAATATTTATTGCAAGTTATCTTGTCTCGCTTTGTAAAATAATGTATACTTGTATGACATTTACTTGTGATGTGTTTCTTATTTTCATGTATTTTAACTATCCATTTTTATTTTTAAAAAATGTGATTAAAATTTTGTATAGCAGCCTTTGAATTTTATTTGTATTGAAGAATAGTAATAATACAGGCAAAGCTACACTCTTAAGTTGTAAGGTTGGTGGTAGAATGGAATTGTTTACCAAACTGACAAACTTAATGCTGACCTTGAAAATATAAAATTAGGCACAAAATTGCATTAACCTCTGAAACGCTAAGACTTAGCAGGACACTGTTGTGGACAATACCAAAAAGTTACAAGAGCCAATTGCAATACAACTAAGAAGACCAGTGTTACAGAATTCCTTTAAGTTGCAAGTGAATTTGGAGTGTAGTTATGGTGAATGAGCACTTTTGCCTTCTATGCAAGTGAAGAATGTACCAACCACCCATCTTCTCCTCCCTCTTCCAATTCCCCCATTTGTTTTTTTGTTTGATTGTTTTTTCCCTAGAAATAACAGTTATCATAATTGATAATAAGTAAGGGTCAAATTCATAAGAACACCTCCTTTTGACATCTGGAATTTCTCTACAGTTGAAGTTCACCTAAGTATCTCAGTCTGATCAGAAGCCCTGTATTTCTGCAAAAAAAGTTTGCAAGAATATTTATACCTAAGGATTTTTCCCTTATATAGGAGCTAAAGAAGACAGCTGGATTTGTTTCTTATAGTTCTGTACCATTGTAGTTACACATCCTAGTTTCCTAATTTACACATACTGCCACACAACTTCACTGTAACTTCTTGCCTGTAAGCCACTGGAAAGTATTTTCTTAAAAAAAATATAAAATTAAATTAAAAACCAGTACCAATATTGCTCCTCTGACCGCCCCCAACTCCTCAGATAAATTCCTTAGTTATTGCCATATCAATGAATTAATGCTTACTAATACATGCTTAAATGCTTTTGCTGAAAACAAAACCACACTATTACCATGTCATTATTTTCTGTATAACAACAAAGAGCTTCACACTTGTAGAATGCAACAGAGTTTATGGGAAAATGGCATCCTCAAAGAAAATGAAGCCAGGAGAAAAATGAAGGGGTTTTATTATTAGAGTACATACTACATACTGCAGATTTGAGCAATCCCTGAATGTGACTATAGATTTAAAGAACAACTACATAAACTAAGGGTTAGTTAACAAAATAAATATTTCATGAGAAATACTTTTTTTACCTTTTTAAATCACTAGCTGTATGACCTGACCACTTGCATTGCTTTAGCATCAAGACAGACCATCTTATTTAAAATCCTCCTGAATAGACCTGTAAATATTTCATGATTAAATTTCAGTGAACTGCAAGAGAGAAACCTGTTAACATCTTGCAGAAAAAGACTAAAATACATATGCACAAATATCAGGAAATGAGAAGGATGCATAAGGAAACAAAAGAATATGGAGAAGCCATAAATTAAAAGACAAGGGATTTTTGTTGTCGCTGTTTACAGTCACTTTGGTAACTACTTCTGCGTATAGTAAAAGCATAAGTGTATTAAGGCTGTTTGCAGCACAGAAAATTGAAACGTTTTAGTTCCCTTCACACAAAATAAATAGCACCAAACTTCTATAAACCAAAGTTTTCTCCTACTCAGATATTTTGATATCAACTTTTTATTATGTTTTAATCCTGATTCTGCTGATCATCTTGCATTATCACTTTGTAGTCAAACATGCATAAACATAGGGTGCCAAGCTCTTTTACTCTACTGAAACTGAAGCAAAAAAGGACCCAAAACATTTGTTTGTCATACACAGTAAGGAAGTGAGCAATATAACCTTATTGCTCTCGATATACAACCAGCACTGCAAGTCCCTATACTGCCAGCAAGCTGTCAACAGGTGCAATCCTTAGTTAGGAGATACACATTACAGCTTTTCAGTTTATTTCCACCAGATGGCAGGTGAAAGTTTGATTTCCATATACAAAACTCCTCTAACAAATTATAATAGCAATACAGCTCTTGAAAGTGGCATCTTGATTTGCTTTTACTGAGTGTTTTGATTCACTCAGAATCAGGCAGGTCGCTGCAAGGTTTTGGCTTCTGGACTAGCAGTAACTTAAACTTCAAATTTAAAAATGCATCAGTTATTAGCTTAAATAAACCAAAGCATTCAGATTACACTCTCTTGGAAAAAATAAGACAGATGAAGAAAGCTAGTATATACCAGGAAATAGCACATTTCTCTACTGAACAATTTTAAACACAACCAAGAGAGTAAGAACACAGTACAGTTCTCCTCCTCCACCGTATTTGCACACTTCTGGCACTGAATCAACTCTCACAGTCTCATTCTCCTTTATTTTTTTCCAGTTGTTCCACATTTCTAATTCAATCATTATTCTTAGGAACAAAGCCATCACAGAAATACTCTGACAGTACCTATCTTCCTGGTTTGGGTAGACTTCAGAATTCAGTAGGATGAACCAGAAAGCTTGGTTGGTAAGACCTTGGGTCCAAGGCCTCAACCCTGTAAAAAATTAGTTTTCTCTGTCCATACAAAACATCATTGAAGACAAAAATGATTCAGACTTGCTCTCTTAAGAACATGAAAGACTTCCAGCTGGTGTAGGATCAAACAACTCAAATAGTTTTCTTACACACATCAGCATTTCGGATCTTCCAATCACCTCCACTTACACACTGCAGTTCATCCCGAGGAGCAGTCCCAAGGGCATGAAAGCTGTACTGTTCTCAGATGAAACCATGCCAGGAGAGCATCCAGTGTGCTGCAGCCCTCAACAGGCACTAAGCCTGCACAGCCAGCCAAGAACCAAGCTGAAGGAAAATCCCTGCACCACTCATATGGGGATGGTGACTTCCAGTACCAGCTGCTTCACCCAACAGCTCCACCTCACCTGTGCTACCTTACTTGCAAAGGTATGCAAAGCCCTAAGCAATTAACTGCTAGATATTAAAGTGAGCCACAGGTTTTGTGGTTTAGCAAATTTTGTGATTTAGCAATCCTTACTAATTGTGCTGCCTGCATTTAAGTAGCCTGGAAAAAATACAAATAAAAAGTGATATACTTAGCCTTCTCCGAAAAGGGAAGTGTTTGTAACAAAAATGCCAGGGTTATCCAGAAATAAAGAGCATTTCTCTTGGTAATGGAGCACCTGAAATATAGTAGTTCAGTCACTTTTACTGAATTTTATCTCAATTCTCTACAGCGTTTCAAGATTTGACCTTTATCTCCTCTCTTCTAATACTAAGATAATTCAGAAAGAGAATTTACAAAACTCAGGACATAGAATGGACAGTTACCAAGCTGCTAAAGCCTCAACCAAGCTCAGCAATCTGGATTTATTAGCTTCTGGACACAAAACATTAATAAATGTCACCATTTAATTTCCAGATAAAATTAAGCATATCTGTAAAATAGATCTATATCACATCTAATACAGTTTAATTATAGTAATCTACACAGAATAGTATATTTTTAATCTCAATGAGAAAGAAGGGAATTACATTCAGAAATCCCTGAGCAACAGGATTCAAAAACATTCCTTAGTTTTTTTACAATGTAAACTATGAATTCGATAGTTATATATGTGTTTTTATATTTCTTACAACTCTCATGCTAGAGCTGTCCTGGACTTCACAGAAGTGTAGCATACCTTAAAGGTGGTCTACATCTGGCTGAGTTTACTAAACTATTAATGTTTATCATTGAAATATTTTATCATGGCATGGTATTTATGTGATCTATATAAAGCACCTTTGCAAAAATGCTATAGGGTAAACACATAACTGTATACTTCATAATTTGAAAACAGATAATGTTTTGACTTATAATTTTTGAATTGTAATGAAATATTTTTATATTTCCTCTCATAAAAAAAGGTAGAACCTGACTATGCTATTTAAAGGTTGCCTTTTCAGCTGGAGCTTGAACTGAATTAGTCTGATTAAACCCCTAAGCAACAGGCATCAGTTTCTACATATATTTATACAAAGCAAGGCAACCTTAGTTTTTTTTTTATCGTCACTGCTCGTGTTTCAAAAAAACAAAACAAAACAACAAAAAAACATTATTATAAGTCAGATTCTGTAGAAAAAAATTAAAATCATGAAAAGAAACAGAAATCCAATTTACTGTTTTATATTTACATGTGCCTACATACAGACCTGCTATTACAACGGTGAACACACATATAACAAAGAGCTCCATTTCTGATTGTAAGCAGAGAAGAATAGGCACATCAAGTGGCACAGCTAAGCAGAGACCAAATTAGGAAATTTGCAATGTAGCACTGCATATCACCAGTTGGTGAACTGGTCAAAACTTCTGTTATCAGTTTTTAAACTTCAGCTGATCCATAATACCTCAATACCACTCCTAACACCAACTGAGAGAAACATAAACAACTTTTCCATCTAAACTGGTTTCTCACAGAATATCCAGCTAACCTTGAGTCTCAGGCCCTGCCAGCAGTACCTGTAGTTGGGCTCAGGGCATCTGATAACCAGGAGAACGAAGACTTGTGACAGGCTTGCTCTGCTTACACACCAGGATTCCCTATAGAGTTGAACATCTCTATGCAGGAGACAAAGTACTCCTGGGGTGCTCCAGGACTGAAGAATTCAATCTTGGCCTGGGGAAACAGAACTGATTATCTTTTGTTCCAAGAACACAGCACATCCTCTCATACTGACTTCCATAACGACCATGGAGAGACAACATCATCTAGATACCAATCAGTTCTGCTGTAGTCATATCTCTTAGAGAAAGGAGGACAAAACAAAGTTCTACCTGATAGTCACTTTGCTTAATGCACTGTTACCAGGTGCTCAGATAAAGTAGTGATGTGCAGAGTGACAAAAAGAAGGTACACAACAAAATACAGCATGTCCTCTGTATTATATAATTAAATGATGGGGGACAAGCGGAAAAAACAACAACAAAACCAACCACTGCTTTACACTCCCAAATTCACCTTTGCTTATGTCCTCCCTTTCCCCTTCTGTCTGCATACCCAGGCTATCCTACAAAATAGCTTAACATTTAAGACAGCTGTTTCACAGAGTTTAAAGAGGCCCACTCAATTATCCACTTTGCCAAACATTTCAAGCACCTGCCTGCCTGCCTATCTCACATTTGGTCAACTAGCTGAAAAAATAGCTGAAAGCTATCTGCACCAGGGGTCCTGATCCCTGAATTTGAATTTGAAATTTGAAGCACAAAATTACTGAGAGGCAAAGGGGTGTTTTTCCTAAAACACCACAGTTGTGTACCTCTGCAGCCAAATGGACGGTTCCGTGCCTGTTAAGTATGTGAGTTAAACTGCTGCTGTGACAGCTCTTGTTGCCAAATGAGGATGCTTAAGGACGCCGTATCACTGAGCATTAATGCTCTGTAAACAATGGTAGTCATAATCCCTCCTGTCTCCATGTAGGGCGGAAAAGAAAAGAGTCATGTTATTTCAATATTAAACAAATAGAGGAATTACCCCACCTGCCACTCCTTTTCTAACACAAGCCTCAACCATCCTACAAAAAGTTTATCATATGAGCCAGGCAACAAGCTTCAAAATGTGCCAAATGAGATGGTCCAATCTCAAAATGAAGAAAATGTATCAACATTTGCACTTACAATCACACTTATGTCTGACTCCTGTGGAATAGAGGTGAAGAAGAAACTTGCGGAAAGACGCAGCTGGTCTTTTGCCAGGCCATATTCCAAGCAAAGTCAAAAGTGAGAGAAGATGGGAAGGAAGATGGACAAATGCAATGAAATACAGGTGGCAAGAATACATGGGAGCTGAGGAGACAAGCAGGGCAGAATTTTTCATTTTTTAGAAAAGGACAAAAATATTGTTTTCAAACCAAAACAGAAGAACCATCAAGGTCTGAAAGGTTTAATTAGAGCACTGCAGCTCCCTTGAATTGCCATTTTCATGCTTTACACCTGCAACTTAATGTCTGCTATTTCTGCGCAGCTGTGCAGTGCAAAAGGTGAATGAAATAAGCTTTCCTGGTAATGCAGACAGAATCAAGATCCTTCTGCTACTCTCAGCCCCAGAATAGGGTGATAGCTCTGGCTGAGAGGAATAGAGAAGTGTGGATGCAGCCCCCAAGGGAAACCCCACACATGGCTGTGAGTGGTTCACGTACCTGAATCCCAGCTCTCCAGCTGTTATTTGGTGCTCAGTTATGCAGCTGGCTATTTAAGAAGTGTGCACCAAACTTAAAAATTACGGTTCAGCATTTTTAAGAGAAAGACGCATTCCTAATAAAGGAATCAGTCACATAAGAAGTTCCGATTAGACTTGAGATTATAGTGGAAAAGGAATTAAAAACTGTAGTATTACAGTGATAGTTTTGTTAAATAGAAAACACCTGTTTGAATCATAGAGTAAGTGGCTTGTTTAAATTAATGTTTTCTTTCAGCTGTAAATAATGTAGTTTAGGAGATAAGCATTTTTTTTAATCAAAAAGATTAAAAAATATTTTTTATCAAAAAAAAAAAGAGAAACATTTGAAAATTGTTTGTGTAAACATGCCTCACTACAGATTGAAACCAAATCTGATGAGAATCCTTCTCAGGCCCAGCAACAGCAGGATGATTTTTTGTACTGATTAGAGCTGGAATTTAGTGCTTTTAATCACTGTTCAAGAAAAAAGTGTCTGCGCAAAAACTACCTGCACAATTTCCAGCTATTAGCCAACTTCCTACTCTTTAGGATTACTTCCTACTCTATTTGATTACAGCAAACGCAATGCTTGCACCATTTGTTCTGGCTAAAGACAAGCTTTTGCCTGGTTGCAATGCAAAGTGTCAAGGAAGGTAAGGACATTTACAACTGCTTGCATGGTCCATGTGTTAAGCCATGCAGATTGCAGTCTGGACATTTGGATAGGAAATCACTGTTCCGTCTGCCAAAAAGAAACCAACCTTATTTGGTGCAAGCGAGCACAAAGATTGCAACCTCAAAATAACACAGGAGGGAAGGTTCACCAGCATGCTGAATAGCTGCTGCGAGCTACACCCCGAAAATTCAGCTGGCAGACAATAATATATGGAATCAGCTGCGCTAAGAAAAAGGAACACATATACCTACTGGTGAAACTGCCTGCTTTTTCAAACTAGGTATCTTGCATTTCTGAGCAGTACCTGATGAGACAATGAAACACTGGAAAGTGCAATTCAACAGAGATGGGTGACTCGTTCAGCTGGATCTAGAGAAGACACACAGTTATTTAGCAATCAGCAAGTTACATTGTGCACTGGTTTGAAATTTGCTGGTGTAGCAGAGAAAATGCAAGAGTTAGATTTATTTTTGAAGTGTGGTCAAAGATGAAAACAAAGAATTTAGTTGAGTGGAGAAGTAAACATTGCTGAATAAGTTAAAGACAGAAAAACCTATTTTTCCAAGTTTTCTTCTAAACTGTCTGAAGTAGAAGACCATATTGCTTAATTTCTGTATCAATCACACTTATAATTATTTATGACACTTTCAGCCCATTCATATTAGAAAGATATTCTTGTAAATTAATATTAGAGGGCAAAAAGAAAATCTGAATTGGAAGAGCCAAAATATTTTCTCAGCTATACTGATGGCAAGCAACATACTCTCTGGGATATGCGGTATATACTACAGAAAGTCATAGTGCCTCTCTTCGGTCAATAAAATACAGAATCATTACTCTGGTAGTAACCCATAAAAATAAAGCCACCATAGTTAGTCGATCACTAAAGTTATCTTAGTCTAATCATAGTATTGTAAATCTTTAGAAACAGAATGACCATACACAACTAGACCATCTCTCTTAAATGCTACAAGAACAGTTCAGAAGAGGAAGAAGAAAAAAACAAAGCATGTGAAGCTTGTTCTTTTACAGGCTTTTGTTTCATTTTTGATTCAAAATGAGCATTTGGACACCTCTTGACTGAATAACAACCAAATCATAATGATCATAAATCAAAGAGAGGAACTACTTTGAAAGAAACTGCCTCATGGTAAGATTTTATATTTGAAAAATAACAATCTGTACTCTCCTTCATACAACCAGAGCCATTTTCATTGAGTTTCACTACACTAAAACTTGACTTTACATGGATCGAAACAAAACCCGTAACATTAAATTGTATTTTGGAATACAGAAAAATACTAAAGAAAATTCATGAGCAATCAGAAAGCCAAAGGGATAATATTAATAAGAAAAATGTGAAAAACCCCATAATTTATCTCATAACAATTGAATGCATTCTTAATCAGTGACTTTTGTTATAAGGACAAAGGAAAATGAGAGCATCTTCCCAAACGAAGATCTCTATTCAGACTGCAGACAACTCAGTTCTTAAAGGCTGTGAATATGATTTCAGTAGTCTCTACAAAAGCACATCGTACAATCTGTTATGCATCACAATCCTGGCAAATATAGAATATTTGTCTATGCTGTGGAAAATTAGGGCAGAAAGATATCAGAGAAGATTGTTAAATACATAGATATACTTTAAAATATTCGTATGGCTAGCTTAGACTAAAATTTGTTCTTTAGGCTGCTCACTATTCCCTGCATCCTAAAAGGGTATATTGCCTTTACCAGATGAAAGGAGCTCATTTCTGCGGTCAGTTTTAGAGGTTTGTTTTCTTGTTTTACACAATGGATCAGAAATTCTTCCCATATTCTGTTTCTGCTCCCCCAGTATACAGCTGAGAACTTAGAAACAGTTGGAGGGACATGAAAATTGTCCGCAGTAAATACAGAAGTCAGTGCAATTTCAGTTGCTTATGCCAACACTTAATGTGCTCTACAGTCTTGGGCAATAAAATCTCTGGGTGAGGCACCAAAAAAAGCTGGCTAGAAGATCAGTTCCCTGTGAACTACTTTTCATTAATCCATCTGCTACCATATTGCAGTTACACATTAAAACCACTGTATTTGTTTTAGAAAGGAGAAAACAAAAGACAAAATGTATATGAAAACTCACTTTTTTATTGTTTTCCCATTCTGTATCCTGTATTAGCATTCCTCCTTCAAGTGACTAGGGTGTAATTTAATATGAATGGAGCAGTACTTGGTTCAAAACTGAGGTTTTGTTGCAAAGTAATTAGACCCCAAATGCACCCAGTTTCCAGCTAGATAAAATGCTTGGTAGCAATTTGGACTCTGATTGAACTATTTTCTCACTTAAAAATCAAAATAGGAAACATATTAGCAGAGGAGTAGAGAGGAAGAGACCAAGTAATTCACTGTGATATAGACCTCATGGTAACTGAAACTTATAATTATATATGAAATGGAAGAGTTAGTACAGCATAACTGTCAGGCTCTGTAACACAGGTGGGTTTGCTTCTTCAAGATTTCTCTCACTTTTTTTTTTTCCCCCCTCTTCATCAGCATATTAATGCTCTTCATCATCATTCTTTGGCAGTGTGACACATATCACATTCCCCATCCTTCTGAGCATATGGTCTGGAACTATTCAATAGCTGCAATATGATGATTCCGGGCTGCTGAGCGCAACTGATTGGCACATTAAACTGCTGTGAGACTCTTATCTGGGGCAGACAGGATTCTTTCCAGTGTAGTCCTAAGGGGCCCTCAGTAATGAAAAATAGTAATTCTAAGTCTTTTCCACCTGTCTGTTGCCAGGCATTTTAAAATGGAGTTTCAATAGTTTTTCTTTCCCCATAACCCTTATTAAAGCAAATCAAGTGTAAACCAGAAGAACTTGGAGAGCTTCGCTAGAGACCCTGCAGTTATCAATTTAAGAATAGGCATTTCAAAGCTTATTTAGCCTTACTTTTAACACTGTAAGGCAGCCTAGTGTACAAAAGATGTTAATACAAAATGGGTATCAAATTAACCAAATAAATACAGTAGCAGAATTTTTGGTTTATATTCAAATATAAATTTGAATCAATTTTACTTTTAAATCAATAAAGGATAAAGAAAATAATTATTTGTTTTGCATATAAACAAGAATAAGGAAATTGAAATCTAACTGAAGATATAAAATTTACCAGATATAAAGAGATTCCTTCAGCTACTGCAGCCTGCTCTTAACTGTGATAGTAGTGGTAAGCATGCCTGCTCTTGCTAGGACTGACACTGAATCAGGCATTTCCTTCTGATCCCCATTTCATCATCCAAAGGAAAAAAATCCGCTTCTGGATTCATGACTCTTTGCAAAACAAGGGAAAGATTTACTGCGAATAGTGATTGCCTGAAGAATTACTATAGGAATCGGATAATGGTATTATGATCTAAGGACAGAGTTTTTGTGGCTGACATAGTGGCAATTTAAATGGTTTTACATGGATTGCTTTTTAACTCAATAAGATAATACTTCACTTTCTTTCATCTACAAAACTAGAAAGACTGATTTTTTTTTTCCCATCTTTGTATGTTTTATTATGTTTAGCCCCTTAAACAGTGGCTACATTGTTCCCTTCCAGGAAATAATGTTGAGTTCCAAATAGATATAAATGTGTACAGGACTAGCAAATACACCTTCTGCAGTAGTGCCCCAAACTAGATAAATGGAGCATCACTAAGAAGTCTTGCAAATATTCTCTATTGCTTCACAAATTTTATGCATGCAGTTTTCTTATTTATGTTTCAAACTTTGCTATCATTTCTTGCAGTGGAGGCTTCACACCTCTAAACTCTAAATAATGGTTTCTAGAAGTTTATGAATTTGCTGCTGTCTGTCACAGCCTTGCAGCTTACACAATACAGATACAGAAAGGATTTTATTCTGTCGGATTCAGCCATTAATACTACACAAAGCGTTGGAAATTACAGTTCTTTCTTTTGAGGTTGCAAAAAGATTCCAGGGAGACTTCTTCATACACAGGTCCTCTATACAAGTGTTGTTAAAATTTGCAATTATTCCCCCCTTGCAGGGATTAGCTATTACCATTTGGGTTTGAAAAACTTCATCTCAGAGGAGAAGCAATCACTTCATTTTAAGGCTGCTACAAATAAATCTCAAGCAAACCTGCTGTTTTCACATAAGGGGTAATATTTCAACGAATTGCTTGTCTTTATGCCTCACATAAGAACTGCGTTAACATTTGCATTCTTCATGGACCAACATTTTTTTTGACATAGTTTCCCATGTTGATGTTTTAGAAGTCCTATTTTCTCCAGCAGCACTGTACGGTGAGGTTCCTGCAATGTGATTTGCATTCACATTGGTAAAACTGAATTCTATTCAGTGGTGATATATTAAAGCAGTTGGATGCATTAACGTTCGTACAGCTCTCCTGCTGAATGTTTGCAAGACCCCTTCATTTCACATTTTTCTGTAAAAGATAAAAACACTTCTTTGGAGAACTTGAACAGTGGATTCTTGCAGCGTAATCTGCTGTCAGAGACAGAGCTGCAGCAGCAGCCTGCCACAGGATATCTCAGATATACAGCTGAACATAAAACTTTTTGTACCCGTTTCACCTTCGTTCATGCTTCTTCTACATGCTTTTCTATGCAATGTAAGAAGAGACATGGAGTTACTATCATTGTAGAGACCAATGTGATGATAATTTGAAGTGAACCGATGATAATTTGAATTGGACTTCCTATTTCACGTAGTGGGCACAAACTGTAATTTGTTGTGCTCATAGGGAAGAAACAGGAGGTAAGTTGTTTCATTAGATATACTAGGACAGAGTATTGCTGTAACTAGATAGCCTTATTCAGCTGTCTATACAATAAAGCAGTAGTTTACTGAATTTATACCACGCTTCACATGTCTAATCAGCTATCATGTCCTAGTCTACATTTGGAGAGAGCAGTAGTACGGGTCAGAATTCTGCAGTAGTTCATGTTCTTCTACACAAAGGCATATTTCACATCACTTGTAAGATGTAGTTTTTCAAACAAAATAATAAAAATTAGGAGTGGCTACAGTAATCCCAAGCATTCAAGACTTGGAATATCTGTGGTAAGTACTAAATTTTTCAAGCAATATATACTGAGTGCCTTCTCTCCTAAATGCCTATTAAGGGTTGCTGAATCACATATGAAAGTGAATAGAAGACCTGTTTTATTAAAAAGCTTTGCTGACAGAGTTGTAAAATTATCATTATTGATCTTAATACATTTTATAAAATGATGTCACTGAAAACCAGAAGCAAAACACAAAACATTATCTTTCTTTCCAAGTGTTGAGGAATGCACTTTCCTGAAGAAAGTTCTACATTATGAACATCCTTATTTATAATGAATCAATTTTTTTAATAATTACAGAGGATACTGCAATTTGAGGAGGAGGTATCACGGTTAAATGAAAGCAGAATGTGATGAAGGAAAAAGTCTTCATCTTTATGGCTTCTTCCCACTCAAATCTCAGAGATGTGCTCCTCTTCCCACCTTGACTAGGTATGATGTTCCCTGAAAGACTTCAGAAGGTATTCTTCCTCAAGTCAAACAGTCTGTCATTAGCACAAAATAATCTATACTGTAACGGTCTTTAATTGCCTTTAATTATTTTATATCTGAATTACTGTACACTGCAGGACATTTAAAGCCATAATAATAAAATACCTTATTATAGTGGCTTATTGAAGTACTACTGGGCTTTGACTTCTGGGAATCATTCTCAAGTCCAACAGTGACTGTAAATCATTCTGATCTCCACCATGTAAGTCAATGGGGATATTGCATAAAAAAACTGAACTTGTAAACTTTAAAACATTAATTCCTACTGGAACCAAAGGCAATAAATTCCATCCCTCATCCTACTTGGGTTAGGATAAAGCTCCAAAAGCAAGGCAAACATCAACTATGGCACAAAATCAATGCTTGCTTTTCCCCTTTTTTCTCACAAATACAGTATTTGTGACCCATAAAATCCCTGGAGCTAGCCCAGTAAGATAAGCACTGCTGCATAGTTATTAATGTTGCTTATACACATGCCATATCCAGAAATCACAACCTGAAATTCATGCTTTCAAATCTGGAAATGTTTTAGGATGAGGTTATTTCTTGAAAGCCAAGAATAAAGTGGCATCCTAACCTCAGTGAGATCTGAAATAGTAGACTGGTCATTAGAAAAAAATGTTTAACATGTTTGCTAAAAGCAAATGAGTTTTAAAAAAATAAAGTCAACATATTAGGGGGATTATGGGGATTTTAAAAGTATCCAGTACTAACATTAGTGAAGAAGTTAAACTCTGAACAATGACAGTATTTTCTGAGTGACTGTGAGCACGGTGCAGAGGAGATGCAGAACTGTCATCATGCAGGTACGGTTTTGCTATGCAGTTGGCACGTCATCAATATATTCTTGATATTCCTATTAGTCTGCTCTATGACCTTGTGCAGACCTCCTCGCTGCACCAAAATGTCTGCACCTGAAAAACACAGGCAGCAGGGCTCCAGCTGTACGCTGGTATGAGTGACCTATGGTTGTTTGGTGCATTGACTCAGAAACATGGATTATCGTCAAAGGACACAGAATAGTGCATATTAAGCATTTTTATTATTTGTTGTGCTGTACATATAGCACCTCCTGTTCCCAAGGTCTGGGTGTTTAATGCCATGTAAATGCATACAGGAGAAAGCCACAGCCCAGACCTTGGACTGCCCCAGTCTAGCTGCAGTACAGCAGCAGAAGTGGGGAAAGACTTGGTATTCCCACAGCTGAGGTTCATACTCTGCTTTGACAAGCCATCATTAGGGCTTTAATTTTTTACCAGCATAAGCAATCCACCTGTACCATGGCAGCAGGACTAGGAAATAGGCAGCACTATCATGTCACAAAGCTAAAGCCAACCCCCTTTCCCTCTCCCCCTATCTGGGGGGGGCATCTTACGTGTTGCAAGACACATAGCACTTTCAAAGGGCACATCATGACTACTTCTAATCTGATGATAGTCCAAGTCATCTCCCATGAGGTAACAAATCTAAATAAAGTACAGCAAAAACTAAAGACAGTGCTTTACAGGAACTTCACTGGAAAACAAGACAGACATGGGAACCTCTGGACAGACTAGGGAATTTCAAGACAGACTACTAGACATAGCACCAAATAATTAGCCAGTGGCCTCACATCTTCAGCTGGTATTTGTAGTGACATGACAGAATATAAATCACTAGAACATTTGATTCCAAGGCATTTTTTTATGCCATATAATGCCATATTTTATCCATTTACTAAACTTTCACGTTCCTCATCCTTGTGATCATCATCATTCTTTTCCCACCATCAGGCACCTAAGGCGGATGTCAAACAACTGCAATCCTCACTACCACAGGCTGGTTTTACCATCAAATCTCTTCTGTTCAGATATAACACAGGCATTCTGTTAATACTGCGTAACGAACTGTGCCCTCAGCAAGCCCAATTATTTTATTACATTTTATCTTTCATTAATAGCTTGTATTAAAAATTACTTATGGAGAAGCCAAGTAAACATAGACTTTGCTCTTTGGAAGAAGAAATGTTTGTTAAATTTGTTGGCATATGCCTACCAAACCAGCACAGCTGAGACTGATAAATAAGAATTTGATTAGCATTCAGATTATAACATGTCCATTCCTCTTCATAATGACAGTTCAGCTGAGACTGTGTTTGTCCATTTTCAGAGATGAATAACTGTGGCATTTAGTAAAGAAGTGAGGAAACCATGTTTGGTTTTTAATTTGCTTTAATGACTTTCTTGGCCATGGTTATTGGAAGAAGAGCCTAGCCAGCTGCCTTTATTTCCCCTTCTGTCAGATTATGATCTCTTTAAAAACAATACTTGAAAATGGCTTTTCGGAACAAAATTCAGAAAGTCCTACAGAGCAGCTGACTAACAAGACAAAGAAATTGTGCCAGTATCACTGAGATAAATTCAAGGTATGTAAGCAAAATAGTTTCAGCAAAATGATTTATGGTAAAAACCTGGAGAAAATACTTTGTCCTCAATCTTCTTTATAAATAATTTGATTTACGTTAGTATGCATTATAGCACTAGGCTCTTCTTTTTCTCCCTGTCCTGAGGCATGAGGCGTGTAGTGTTGTTAGACATATTTTCACGAATACGTTGCATTATGCATACACAAACCACAAGTAAAGATAAGGAAATGCTTTTTGCTGTAACAGGCTCTGCATACCTGTACTTGTGTACCCATGAGGCGCACGTGAACTTGACTGCTATCAGCGCTGTAATGCACATTAGACAGAAAGTATGTTTCTTAAAAGTGGGCTTGTATTAAAAAAACTATAATGAACATATTTTTCTTTGGAGCACTGCAGGAAGGTGATATGCCATGCCATTAAACCATTCTGTCTCTGTTCCTCTTCATCACAATGAAGCAATATTTCCACAGGTACTGTTTTTCTCAATATTCTTATTCAATTTAGTAAGGAAGTAGTAGGGGGAAGGTTAGCAATAATTTTATGAATAGATAACATTATCACATAGTAAGATACACAAAGTTGAATTTGGTCTTTCTGTGACTAAAGAATGAGAAAGAGAACGTGCAAGAAATCTTAGATTGTGTATGCTGAGCAGAATGAAAATCGTCAGTTCCTAATTTCATTACTGTATTTATATGAAATGTTTGAGATTACCTACTGGTTATCACCAAAATCACTGATCAGAGGATATTTCAACACTGTTCTTCAGTCTCCTTCTCCCTTCCACAAACTTCTGGTTTTTATTCATTTAATTGTACAATATGGATTTTAACTCACCTATACTACGTATTCAAGTAATACATACTAACATAATTCAAGCTGAATTTCTCAAATGCACCTAAAAGCTATCCCATTAATAGATATTTTACTAGTGTGTCAGAAAAAAGGAAGCAAGTTTTACTGAGAAGCTGAGCTTATACATTCAATTTAATCATTTCTTTTGCATTGCAAGTGTCCTCAGTTTTAGGGGTGGCAAGTTTATATGGGAATGGACTTTCAGCTAAATGGGAAACTGCCCAAACTGCATACTACCAACAAGGTACCTGAACATTCTAAACAACAGTTTGATGTTTGACAAGAAGACAATCTAAATTCTAGAAACGTTGAGGAATGTGTGTGGCTTGGTAAAAGTCACAAATCAGAAACTTAAGAACTGTATCTGAGAACATTAAAGCAGCACACGTAAGAGAATTCATAACCGCACACAGGAACAGCTGGAGTCTACTCTATTTCAGCACTATGGGATGAAAAGCAAATAATGCCAAAAATCATTCTTTGGTAAACTATTTAAGGATTCTCATTTTAAAGTAACTCAATGGGTAGTCACACCTACTAACTGAGCTATAGACATAGCCTGATACCCATGACTGATGAATAGAAAAACCTTAGCTGAATGTACTGGCAAAATTATTCCCTGCAGCTTCCAACCCTCTTTCTGCTGCACAAATGGCTAACTTGAAGGGCTGCAAAATACGGTATGGTATTTAAATGTGTACTGAAACAGTGCAATGAGGGCAGGGCAAAGAGCTGAGGCCAAAAAGTTCATTAAGTATCTCAAGCTGGTATCTCTGTCATACAGAGTAGTAAGTAACTGCATAATGTAAATCAGTTTGTATAAACATTACACTATCCAAAGATCATACTTTGTGGCATAAGACAGTGGCCATCTAATTGATTGCAATAGTACTCTTGTGCAGTCATATAAGATCCTATTTCAGCAAAACTTCCAAGATTTAGCAAAATATTTGAGTTTCTTGACTATTTTTTCCTAGTGAACATGTGGAATGCATCTCTGTGCTGAGTTTCAAAAGGTTCCTAAATATGATAATTGTAGTGGAGAATTCCCAAATGGCACTAGATTCACATTGGATAAGAATGGGCAAACAACCTTCCTAGTCAATGAAGTATTTGTTTTACATTCATGTAAGATGTATTCATAACAAAGTTGTTCAGATGGTTCAAAAAAGTACCCACTTTACACAATTTTAACCTTTGTAATGGAAATCAAAATATCCTGCATATTAACAATATGAACCCAAGAACTTCTACTATTCCCAGACTAAAAGCTAGGAGAGTAGCATAAGATTCTGCTTAGGTTTTACACAAATTCTTGTGTTAGTAGGTGTTCTTAATGTTAGAGTACATCTGGTGTGAGTGCTATTAATGGGCTAAAATTTGGACAATGTTCAGAAGCACATTCATTGTGTGGCTTTGCAACTTGTACAGAGTATCATATCCACAAGCAAGCATCCTATATGCATATTGTGCAACCTCATAGACAGGCTTCTAGACAGACTTTAAAAATTACATTTATTTAATGAAGGTGAAAGCTTTATAATCAATATATTGTGGAGATTTTGAGGGGATGGGTGATCTCAAAAGAACTTGCTTCCAGATCTTATCTTGCTATTGAATTGCATATGTCCACGTGTTTTATGGCTGTGCAACATTTGACTGTATCATCCCAGAATAATTGTTGCCTGGATATTTAATGTGTTCAAGTGATTTGACTGTTCCTTTTTACATGTTTTTGACATATTCACCCTTCATTAGTATTTTCTTTTCTTTTCTTTTTTGCCACGGTCATGACAGGCTTGACTGTAAATTAACACTCTAAATAGTTTCCTGAATTCTCTTTCCTTCTGTGAGCTACAACTAATTTTGCATGCATTTCGTTAAAGCCTTCATAATTATCTTATCTCCCCAACAGCTGTAACACAGTAATAATGGCTTACAGCTACTGGTAAGGATGAGGCATTTTTTTCCCCCAGGAAAAGCAGAAGATATGGAATACTTGCTGCTCCCAGCAGGTTTCCTGGGTGCGGTACATATCCCTTGCGTGTCTGCACATGCTCTCCTATGGCAGAGACTTTTCTACAAACTGTTACAAATCTGTAAGTGATGAATACATGATGAGAATGTCATGGTGGTAGATAAGAGTTACAGTGAAGACATTAAAATAACAGCTGTCAACTGCTCTCTTATCCTTGCTCTCCTGACTTGAAATTTCACAACAGGGGAGAAGGGCAGGCTCCACCAGTGCAACCCAAAGCACAAGCAACGATAGCCCCTGGTGCTCTGAGGAAGCATCAGCATTCAGACCATCAGCATTCAGAGACACAGTGTAACGCCTACCATCCTGCTCAGGCAGCTGTACGGGACGTGTGGCACAGGGAGCAGGCATCGTGTGCAGTACCAGCCTGCCTCTCCTGCCATGCCTGGGTCCGGGGACTCCTGCAGCAGCCTCTCTGCTGGAGCTGAAGTTCCAGCAGCTCAGCTCAGTTGATGTGATGCTTTTACTACAGGTGCTCTGCTTGTAATCACACTTTGCCCATTCAGACGGAAAATCTCTATATGCTTGATGATTTTTTTGGTGTTTTTGCCCATGCTTCAAAGAAATACTGCAGCAAGCTCTAATGAAAGACACTTAAACAGTGTCCCTGGGACAGACTCAGAAAACATCAGTCTTTCTTAATAAAAACATATCTGCAAAGTATACTTATGTCTATAGCATTACACATTAGAAGGATGACTTCTTGAGCTTATATTTGCAATAATGCATATATCTCTATAACTCAACATATATTCCCAGCTGTCCTGTGTTCCTGAATTTAATATCACTTGGGTTACTAATCAGATCCTCAGATGATAAAAATCCTGATAGTTGTGTTGACTTTCTAGAGCTATATGTATTCAAACCAGTCCACAAATGTAGTTCCACAGGTATCACTGAAAACTCATGTGTGGGCTTAAATGTGCAGCAATACAAAAATCACTAGTACATATCCTCTGTTTTTACATATTTCCTCTTGCCTGGGAGAACTTGAGAAACAGAAGCTGCAGTTTCACATGTCATACTTTGAAACAGAACATCCGAGTCACTCAAGAAAAAGCATTTTTCTGATCTGGATCCTGACACTTCAAAATTGCAGCACGTAAAGATGCCCTAGTATTTCTGCTGAGCTGTCTGCACTCATCAGACACATTGAATTGACTTGTCCCCTCTTCTGCAGATTCAGTTTGCCAAGTGAATTCAAAATGAGAGAGAGAAAGGAGGAAAAAAGGGGGAGGAGGAGATTGCAGCACAGCTTCATAGCATCTCAGTCATTAAAATGGCACAGTAACTCCAATATTCTTAAAACAGGAATGTGGAGCAAGCAGTGATACAGAATTCCGATCCAAGACCCAGCACTGCTATGGCAGTATGTCCACGTGGCTCGCCCAGTACATCACAACTTGGATGTCAGGTATGTAGTATCAAAAAACATCACTTGCTGAAAACTGTTACCAAGAGATACCTTTCTACTTTCTTTAACATTCACCCTTCATTGCTCTCTCCTTGCAAACACTTGTTAAAATTTTCTTCCACTTTTGAGAAAGATGAATTGTATCTGAAGCAACTAATAAATAAAAATATACATATAAATTGCATCAGATAGTCAGAGACAAGTGCACCTGGACATGGATTTATTAGCAATACACGACTCTCATCACACCACTTACAATTCCATTTTCACCTACCTAAGGGGGTATTGACATGAATGTTACTTACTGCTAATAAACACCCCCAGGCTGTACGCAATCTTTATTATTATTATTATTTCAACTCTTTGCATCTAATCCTGTTTCATAACAAGAGTTTCTGAAAGGTGTTGTGTTTTAACTCACATAGAACTTGATAGAAACTGGAGATATCTGAAATAGGGTCACTTTTTAAGCCCCTACATATTTTTTAACCCATATTAACATTTTCAACCTACATTTTATGTATTTGCTTGTATAGTTGACCAAGGAGAAGAAAGGATAGTATGGACACGTCATAATAATCTCTGAAATGGCCGTGTCAGTTTAAAAACAGCAAACAAACAAAGACAAACAAACAAAACAACCAAAGAAAGGCCTTTGTAAAGGCCTTTTACAAAAGCCTAATCATCCAAATTTCACATGGACAAAGTGGAGAAGTGGTGGTAAAGACAGGCTAACTTACTGTTAAGTACATAGAATAGTCGAGATTAAACACTTCAATTTTTCATTGTTCTGCAAGATCAGAATGACCTTCAGAATGATGTTCTAGAAGTAGTCCTCCATGTACTATTTTTTTTTTTGGCAGAGATGATTTCAAATAAGACATCCTGAAGAAGCAGTATTCATCTGGCACCACTAAAATCTTTATTGTCTTCTTTTATCTTAGGTCAGACAGGCATCAACATTCCTATTATTTTACTTTTACTTATATTTATTATTATTATTTTTTGCCCTGGTTCTGGCTTAGTTACACTTAAATCCTTATGACTCCCAGTGGCAGGGATGGGACTGCTGAATTACACCACAGCTTCTTGGGTTTTACATTTAAATGTTATCCAGCTACCTCAAAGTTTGCTTCCACTGCAGTGAGATAATGAATTTCAACAACTGGAAAGTAATTTTCATTTAGAAATGAGCTCACAGCAGTTGATGATCCAGTTCAAAAAAGTTTGTTGAGGGGTTGGAGAGCCACAACAGAATGTGTCATTATCTTATTAATGAGAAAGAAACTAAGCAGGTGTTGAATACTTACTGGCCCTAAAAAGGAAAATGTAATAAGCAGCCACCAGGCATAAAATACCTACTTTGCAGTGCCAAGTTATCTATCCCAAAAGGTAAAAGACAAACTCCATGAAGATATCATTAGAAACCAATATTTTAAAGGTACGCGACTGATGAGGAGGAAAGGTGGCTGAATATTAAAGCCTAATTCAAATGGGTTAGAGTGATAACTGTTTACTTCTAAAGGATACCAACCTTCTACCTAGTTTTTACTAATTCCAGTCCTCAGTATGGATTTTGAGTGATAGAAAAATAAAGACACATAACCCTCTCCTCTACACCTCCGAAGAGGAAAACAATGACGAGTTGTTACTGGGAACCTTATGCTATTTATATATCGAGTTCAGACACTGCTATCTTTGAAACAGTCATTAAGGCACAGTTAAGTGAAGTGACCACATTTCCACATGCCTTCCCCTTCAACTCTATTTGCAAAAAACTGCAGGTGAGAAGGAGGCTGTTAACAACAGATTCTATTTGTGTGCACTTTGCATTTCAGTACGAAACAAAAGGGCACAAAAGTACACGAAACTTTAGCAGTGACACCTCTGTCCTGATAGCCCATAATATAGTGTCACAGACCTACCTGGGCAGTGGAGACCTTTGGTCTCCACCAATCTTCAGATTCAGGAGCAGCCTTGCTAGTAAGGCAGAAGACCAGGAGATGACTGTTAGGTTTACTCCGGACACCAAAGATCTTTTTTTTTTTTTTAAGCCTACTTGTTCTTTGTGCAGGTAATTATGCAATCCACCAAGAGAATTAAAACATTTTTTATTTACCTTGTCAGGTCACCCCTTCTCTTGATTATAGGAAGGATAATCCAGAAGCATCAGTCTGCTGCCTTCCCAGTAGAATAAAGGTTTACTTATTTTCATCGAGAGAGACTATGTTTCCTCATATAGCAATTTTCTTAATGGTACCTATATTGTATTCCCCTGAGCACTTTGTGTCTGGTATTTCCTTTTGCCTCCCTGCTCCCTTTCCAGCTGTGGCTGATGGGGATTTGCTCTTGGAAACAGCTGTGAGTTTAGGACAACAGAAGCCCCTTGCATATACAAGTGATAGTCTAATGGGAAACATGACATAATTTGTCTGGAGTAAGGTAAGGCAATGGGAAGGCTGCCAGGTGTCTGCATGAGGAGACATGCAGGGATGTGTCAGGGAGGAGGACTGTCCTTTTCCTGAGAAAGGAACTGTAGGGTTTTCTTCATTACGAAGAGTGAGGCCTCAGATGCCATTCCTTCTGCCTTCCAAGGACTGGAGTTTAATTTTAAAAAGAAAAGAAAGCCAGAAATCCTTCCCAGTGATAAGACATTAAGATGGTTTGTATGCAAACAATGTCTTTGCCTTAGTGTGTTTAGAGAGCTGGAGCCCTCAGTTTCCATCTGTCGGGAATGAGGGGCCCATATAGGTGCCCATTTCAGGGGAATTCAGCATTCAGCAGAATTCATCTTAAAAACAGGTGGCATTGTTAGGCTGCAGGGCTGTCTGCTGATTTAAGAGACCCATAACATAGCTACAGCTCACTAGATTCCAACAGCAATGATCAGGGTCCTCTGGGCTCACATTTGGGCTTAGCCTTCCAAATGGACTAAAGGAAAAACTAAGCCCAGAGCTTGCACTGGAGCTAGAGTTATCTAATACCATCAGTAGCATTTATAGGGGAAGGGAAGC